>NC_140987.1:249039705-249733251 GCF_052327205.1 Somniosus microcephalus
CCTTTGCCCATCATGTCAGGTGTACATGCAAGAATGAGGAGGAGAGTGGAAAGGGTACTCACCCTGACAATCCTGGTCAGGTCATTGTATTTCTTCCGACATTGCACCTTGTCCTTGGGGGCATCGCCGTAGGACGACACCCTGGTGGCGATCTCCCTCCAGGCTTTGGTGTAGACGCGGTGGGTGGGATTCCTGCCAGTGTCTGGGAACAAGATCCTGCGCCTCTTCTCCAATGCTGTCAGCATGATATCCAGATCACGCTCTGAGAAGCGCAGGGCACGCTCACGGGCCTTCTCATGCGTTGCCATGGCTCCTTGGGCTCAACAGCAGTGTTGAGGCCTAGTTTGAAAGCTGCAGTGTGCAGGGCGTGGCAGCAGACCAAATCGTCCCTTCCCCCTTTAAGAGCTGGCCGGCGCCACGGGGTCTGCTGTCAATCAAAAAATGACCGCACCCGCGCTGCGCCCCGCCTCGGCGCTATCCCTCTGCACCGCCGGCTTAGCGCCTAAAGATAGTCGTGTAACGCCTCTTTTAGCGCTCCAGCAACCTCTTAGGGCGAAGCAACTGAATTTCGGCGAAGGGGGCGCAACTTTGGGGCGGGCGCTAAAGTCGGGCGGGCGCTAACGTTAGCGCCCCAAAACTGGCAAAACTGAATTTCTAGGCCTCAGTCTTTCGGGCAGCTTCCTGATCCTTTCTGGATAGCGCCTTTCCTGAGTGTCTTGCTCTTGGTGTCGTCGGTCAGCTTCCGATGCTACTGTTTCTGGGGTAGATGCTACCGGTATGTCGGGTTCATCACCAGGTACGCGAGACATGGGGTTGACTCGTTCCTGTGACGCTAGGATCTGGTCGACATGGCGTCTCACAATGTTCTCCCCAACGTCCACTGTGTACATTAGTGGCCCCTGCCGTGTGCATATCGTTCCTGGTTGCCATTTCTCTGTTCGGTAGCCGCGGGCCAAGACTGGTTGTCCTACATTGAAGCTCCTTGTCGGCTTCTCATTGATGTGCTGGAATTGCTTATTCTCAACATCTCTTCGTACATTTGGTCTGAGCAAATCCAGACGAGATCTCAACCTTCGGTTAAAGAACATCATGGCCGGGGTCTGGTTGGTAACTGCATGTGTCGCATTTCTGTAGGCTAACAGGAAATTGTCCACCTTATGCTGCAGTGGAATGCCGTCATCGCACATGGCCCTTACTGCCTTTTTAAAGGTTTGTACGAACCTCTCAGCCAATCCATTTGTGGCTGGATGATACGGGGCGGATGTGTAATGTCTTACCCCATTCCTTCTCATAAATTTCCAAAACTCTTCGGACACAAACTGTGGTCCGTTATCAGAGCAAATCTGTTCTGGCAAGCCGTTCCTGGCAAATTTGGTCCGTAGGACTGCAATCGTTTTCTCCGTAGTGGTGGAGGACATTTTGATCACCTCAGGCCATTTCAAGTGCGCATCCACTGCTATTAAGAACATTGAGTCCATGAATGGACCAGCAAAATCAATATGCACCCGTTGCCATGGAAAGGAGGGCCACTCCCATGGGTGTAGAGGGGCATGTGGTGGTGCATTTTGGACCTTCTGGCATCCTGAGCAGCTCTTTGTTAGGTCCTCGATTTGTTGATCGATCCCCGGCCACCACACATAAGCTCTAGCAAGGCTTTTCATTTTCACCCCTCCCAGATGGCCTTCGTGAAGCTCATTGAGCACTCTCTCCCTTAACTTGGGTGGAATTACCACTCGGGATCCACACATCAATGTCCCCTGGCATACTGACAGCTGTTCTCTTCTGGTTGAGAATGCTGGCAACAGTGAGTCGCCATGTGTTGGCCATCCCTTCACCGTCAAATCATATACCCGAGACACTGTCGGATCATTTCGGGTCTCCTTCTCTATATCCGCGTTAGTTACTGGCAAGCGTTCAATTATAGTTGAATAAAATATTTCGACAGGGTCCACTGCTGGTACTTCCTCCGCAGTAGGCAGTGGCAGGCGTGATAGCCCATCAGCGTTTCCATGCTGTTTCATGCCCTTATACTCTATTTCATATTGGTTCGCCCCTAGAAAAAGGGACCATCTTTGTAGCCGTTGCGCAGTCATCACCGGAACGCCCTTCTTTGGATTAAAGATGGAGACAAGTGGTTGGTGGTCAGTCAGCAAGGTGAACTTCTGCCCGTGCAGATAGTGGTTGAGCTTTTTCACTCCCCACACTAGGCTGAGGGCCTCCCTGTCAATCTGGGCGTAGTTACACTCGGCTGAGGTTAGTGACCGAGACGCAAAGGTTACTGGCCTCTCTGAGCCGTCCGGGAATTTGTGCGACAGCACCGCTCCAATGCCATAGGGTGATGCATCACATGCCAACCGAATTGGTAGTGCTGGGTTGAAATGAGCCAACACCTCTTTTGATGTGATCAATTCTTTGCACTTCTGGAAAGCTCGTTTACATTCGTCATTCCACTTCCATGGTACCCCCGTTTGCAGTAGGGTGTTCAGTGGGTGTAGTACTGTAGACAAATTCGGCAAGAACTTATGGTAGTAGTTCACCAGCCCGAGGAACGACCTCAGTTGTGACACATTTTCCGGTGCTGGAGCCTTGACTACTGCCTCAATCTTTTCAGGGGACTTATGTAACCCCTCTTCATCAATAACGTGGCCACAATACGAGATCTGCTTCTGGAAAAACTCGCATTTGTGGCGATTAGCTCGGAGCCCATATTCCTTCAATCTAGTGAGCACCTGCTCCAGGTTGGCGAGGTGATCACTGTCATTTTCGCCCGTGACCAGGATGTCGTCCAAATAACACTGGGTCCCTGGAATCCCTTGCAGGACTTGATCCATTGCCCTTTGCCAAATAGCCAGAGCTGATGCTACCCCGAACACCAGCCGGTTGTAATGGTAGAGACCTTTGTGAGTGTTGATCATGAGATATTGTTTCGAGGCTTCTTCTACCTCCATTTGCAGGTACGCCTGGGCCAGATCAATCTTAGTGAAGCATTTTCCTCCAGATAGCGAGGCGAAAATATCTTCAATCCGTGGAAGCGGATATTGTACCCTGTGAAGGACTGGGTTCACTGTCACCTTAAAGTCCCCACAGATGCGAACCTTCTTTGGTTCCCCAGGCGTATTACTCAACGACCTCTTCATTACAGGAACGATGGGTGTAGCCCACTCGCTCCAGTCCACTTTGGACAGTACTCCTGAACGTTCCAAACCCTCCAGCTCTGCTTCGATGGCTGGGCGGATCGCATAAGGCACCGGTCTGGCCTTAAAAAACTTTGGGCTTGCATTTTCCTCTATTTTGATCGTCGCTGTTATGCCTTTTAGTGTTCTGAGTCCCTCCTGGAACACTTCTTGTGCATCAGTTAGCATTTTTGACAGTCGTCCAGGTGTGACGTCGTCATCCTTTTTGGCCTCTACCGTCAGTGCCTGTATGGAATGCCAATCTAACTGTATCTTCCGGATCCATTCACATCCTAGTAGTGGTGGTCCTCCATCTGGCAATACATATAGGTCCATTTTTGGTGTTTCCTTGCCGTTGTATATCACGTTCACCCTTATTTTTCCTTTGGGGTAGACTTTTTGCCCCGTGTACGCCTTCAAGACAATCTCTGTATCTCTCAAGGGTATATGTGAGAATAGCCGCTTGTAGTCCCTTCAGTTTATGACTGTTAGGGCTGATCCTGTGTCCAATTCCATTTTCACTTGGACTCCGTCTATCTTGAGCGTGACCCAGATAGTTTGGTGATCCTCCATTTTGATTACATGATGTAGTTTCAGACAACCCAGCTCCTTGCTTCCGGAGTCTTTATCACTTTTCTGTTCGTCTGAACTACTCTCCGTCACCTTATGTACCTTTTTGTACTTCTCCTGTGGAGATTTCTTGCTGCTGGTTTTCTTTCCCGACCTGCAGACTCCTGCTATGTGTCCTGCTTTTCCACACTGTCTGCACACTTGGTCCTTGAACCAACAATCCTTCTGGTTGTGTGTTGTTCTGCCGCAGCGATAACACTTCACTGCTCCATATGACATTTCATTGGTGCCATATTCTTGCGGTCTCCGTTGTATCTCTGCAGCGCCCCGTGCAGCTGCTTTGTGTGATACTGCCATGCTGAAAGCCTTGTCCAGCGTAAGATCCTTTTCTGATAGAAGCCGTTTCTGGGTTCCTTCACTTTGAAGCCCACACACAAACTTGTCCCTTAACGTATCTACTAGTCCCATTCCAAACTGGCAGTGTTTCGATAGCTTGCACAGTTCCGTTAAATACTCAGCATTACTTTCGTCTTTATGCTGGTTCCTTTTGTGAAACTTAAATCTTTCTGCTATCAGCAGCGGTGTGGGGTTTAAGTGGTCCTGTAGGATTGCCACTATGCTTTCAACTTCCTTATCCACTGGCTTCTCTGGGGTTACTAGGTTTCGCAGTAAGCCATATGTTTTTGCACCCATGGAATTCAACAATACCAGTGCTTTCCTGGCATCTGGCACTTAATTCGCCTTGCAGTACACTTCAATGCGTTCTACATATGTCGCCCAATCTTCGACTTCATTGTCGAATGCTGTGACACTGCCACTCTTCTGCATCCCTGGGTGTGGTTAGACTGGCTAAAAATGGCGTCTCCCGCGCTCTCCCTTCTCCGCTGGCTCAAAATGACGTCTCCCGCGCTTCCCTTTCTTCCCGCGTTCGCCCTTCTTCTCCGCTGCGGCTTCAAAAATGGCGTCTCCCGCGCTCTCCCTTCTTCTCCGCTGCGGCTCAAATGGCGTCTCCCGCGCTTCCTTTCTTCCCCCGCGGACGCTGCTCGGCCCTTGATCACTGGCTGCGCTCTGCGCGTTTTCCTGCACGCCTCTCTCGTTGCCGCCGCTCGGTCCTGAATCCCGGCTGTGCTTTACCCTCTCTCTCTTTTTGTTTTCCGTCGACGCCGCTCGGTCTTCAACCCCCGGCTGCGCCCTGTGCGCTTTACCCTCTCTCTTACCCTGTCGACGCTGCTCAGCCTTTTCTGTGCCGTCGGTCGGCTCCAGCCGCCGCTGTCCGGGAAGGGTCTGCACCATACCTGTTGCCAGCCTGTTGCGCTGGATCGTCGTGACTGGAGAACCAAGCCCAGCTCTCAACAGCCTCCCCTGCGATGCTCACTCTCTGCTGGATGACTGGGCGGTTGCTCGTGGTTGATGCCCGTGCTTCTGGCCTCGACTTTCTTCCACTGTCCTCCCGGAGCGAATCCCTGGGAGGAAATGCAGAGTTGCAGGTAGGTTCGAATCTGCCTCGTCGCCACTGTTAAATCCGTGAATCTTAAGGTATGGTGTTCTTCAATAAATAGACGGAGACTGCAGATGAACAATCAACAGGTGTTTACTGGATGAGGGTATTCTAAAAACTAACAGTACAGATCCCTACTCAGGGTTTATATACAGGTGTGGTCACTGCTGGTACTACAGTATACAGGAGCTGTAAAAGTAGTTCTCCTCTTAAAGGTACATACACTACAGATACCCCTCTGGCAACTATGGTATAACAGTAGTGTTCAGAAACATGTGGTTACTTGCAAGAGAACTGTGTCTAATATCTAGGCAGATGGAATCCAAGATGAGGTTGTAAATTGGATTATTAATTGGCATGGTAATAGGAAACAGGAGTATAGTTACCAATTGCAATAGCTGTAATTAGCTGTGACCAATTAAGTCTCCCAGGAATCTTTGCTGAGATGCTGCTGTTCATGATATAATGGCCTAAACTGTAAATGGATGTCTACATTAATGGATGCCACAAATTTGTGTGGCAAGCATGATGTTCTAGGAGATAAATCAACTATTAACCAATAATACCACTTGTTGAGTACAAAACGTGTAGTAATAAAACATATTTGAAGTGAGGACTAATGCCCCTAAGTATGAGAAATACTTAATCATAAATCTGCAATATCATTTTTTGTTACATATCAAAGTGTTATCATTTAACTGGCAATGGCCAAACAGAACAGAAAGTGCCATGTTTGTTTCTCAGTCCGTGTTGACTTAGCTCATCGCAAACCAACCGGCAGTAGCAGTACTATAATTAGCCTCAGTGTTCCTGAGGAGTTATGGAAGTAAAAATTAGCCAAAGTTCTTGTTTCTGCTCCCTATCCAGTGACCCCTGCTGGAAAGTGGATTTGTAAACATCAGATGAGGATGGGATTAGGCTCTGTCGGCTAAGATGTCCCCTCAAGGTCACATATCCTGCTGATACTCATTGTCACGGCTCACACATGAAGAATGCCCTGTTGCTCGAGGTACTAGAGCAGGGGTATCAAACATACAACCCATGGGCCGGATCTGGCCCGCAATACAGTTTCATGCGGCCTGCGGGGCCATATGTTTGACACCACTGGTCTCGGGCCACCAGAATCCAGCAGGGTGTCAGTGAAATATTGCAACCAGAAAGGAAAACGACTTCTTCCACAAGGAAATCACTTTGAAGAGGTGACTGGCAAAGTGTGCTTGATCATAATTCTGGTTGTGGCATGATGTTTGTTGTACCTGTGCTCTGTTTTGTCTGCAGTTGGAAAATGGGTGTCAAGCGACATGGCTGTAACAGGTAACCTTGGTTTCTGGGGAACCGACTTCCACTCTGCATTACTTTTCAAGTAGGGCCTGCAAAGATGAAGGCATCGCAAGAGATATCTGGAAGCAATGAAAGAAATAACTTGCATTTATACAGCAGCTTTCACAACCTCAGGATGTACCAATGCACTCTACAGCCAATTAAGTACTTTTGAAGTGTAGCCACTGTTGTAATGTAGGGAAAGCAGGGATTAAAATTTGTTGCAGAACTACCGGGAAAGTGCGGGGGAATGGGACTAGCTGAAGTGCTCTTGCAGAGAGCCGGCATGGGCTCGACAGGCCAAATGGCCTCCTTCTGTGCTGTAACCATTCTATGATTCTATGATTAATCTGCATGATTCTTTGCAATGGTCACACTGAGATTTTAAAAACTGGCTCCAGTCGATGGCCTTCTGACTAGAAGCCAGCAGTTCTGCATTGCTGCTGTTAGTGGCAAAAGTAATAATGTTGGCCTTACAAAATAATGCAACTATGACCTTGACCTGCCTGGACAGCAAACTGGCTGACACTGCAATTGCCCCCGGTGCTAGTCTGGAAGAAGACCAGTTCATAAAAATTGGGTGCCATGCTGACTTTGACAACGACAAGCAGTGTCAGCATCTCCCTGCTAAACCTCAGGGTCCTTAAGCACATTGCTACAGTCGTTACTGGGAAACTGTGCCGAGTAGTAGAGTGGTGGGCTTCAGTGGTGCACCTCGCCTGCCACCCGAGTTCAAGGGCCGTCTTTTCCTGCTCTTGTTGGTTCACCTCTGCCGAGTCCGATGAGCACTGAATGCACACTTCAGAATGAGCAAAAACCTAAAATGTGGAAAGAGAAATTTGCAGCTGCTCACCTTTAAACAAAGACTCAAACTTTCATAGTGCAGCCAATCATTAGTACTGCAATGTGGGGCACTTCATTACTCAGTGCCTGATCTGTTAAATCTAATGATCTACCACATCTACCGCACTGATACTCAACTATCATAGTCTTAAGACACCAATTTTATAATGGGCAGTAAGCAAGCACTGCACCACACTCCAACATTGCTGGCTACTATTGCACATATTTTCACTGTAACAAAGTTTAAGACCTGCAGGAATTTCCAGGCTCTTGCGTATTATACTTAAAGTGACAGTAATAAATATTCCAAAGATGGAAATTATAATCTATTCAACTGTGGCGGAGCCACTAAGGGACTCAGACCAACTGTATATAATTCCCTTTAACAATATGTTAGCTACAGCCTGAGTCTGTATCTTTATTTTTACTGTTTGCATGTACAGAGCGCGGTCCCTTTAAGAGCGCGGGCAAACGCGATGACGTCATGTCGTTCATCACGTGATCCCCCACCAGCGGGAAAAACGTGATGACGTCATGACGCCAACCACGGGACCGCCCTAGCAGTCCTCGTGGAGCCTCCGAACTGACTAGACCTGTATACGTAGTTCTCTTGCATTTTGTTGTTAAACTCTGTTAGTTTTTCATTAAACATCGTTTGTTTGATCGCCTGAGTCGACCTCAGTCTCTTGATAGGAACTAGACATTCCTACATTGGTGACCCCGACTTTTGCGAATGTTTTTCGCAGAAGGAGCGAAGCATGGAAACAAACGCCATTGCATTGAAGCTACCGCAATTCTGGGAACAACACGCGGCCTCGTGGTTCATCCAGGTCGAAGCCCAGTTCGCACTACGAAACATCGTTGCGGATCAGACCCGTTACTTTTACGTGGTCTCCACGCTTGACAGCTCCACCGCCTCGCAGATCGTCAGCCTGCTCGAAAACCCCCCGGACGACGGCAAGTATGAAACGATCAAGGCGCGGTTGCTGCAGGTCTTCGGGCTCACAAAGTCGGAGCGCGCCCGCCGACTGCTCGCTATGCCTCGCCTCGGGGACTCCAAGCCGTCGGAACTCATGAGCCAAATGCTCATGCTCCTTGGCTCCGAACCACAATGAGCTATTCCTCAGTCAGCTACCGGAGCAGGTACAGGCTGCCCTGGCCCGGTCCAAAGTCACAGACTGCGCTGAGCTTGCAGCCGAAGCGGATAAAATTTTCACGGTAACGCAGCAGTACTGCGCTGCCACGAGGCGACCATCCCCCATGGACACCGCCCCAGCCCCTCAACCTGTGGGGCTGTGCTTCTACCACGCACGGTTTGGCACGAAAGCCCGATGTTGCCGCCCTCCCTGCAACTTCGCTCCCAAAAAAAATAAAAATTTCCAACTGCAACCCCGGCGACAGAAGAGCGGGTCTGACGGGTGCCCCGCGACTGCGATGGCAATCGGAAATTCTGGCAAGCTGTTGTTCATCACCGATTCCATCTCTGGTCGACGATTCCTATGCGACACCGGCGCACAGTGCAGCATTATTCCCGCGTTAACTACGGATGTTCAATCTGGGAGGCACGGTATCTCACTCGAAGTGGCTAATGGCGGTGCTATCCGGACCTTCGGCAAACGGCGGGTCCAGGTGTGTTTTGGCGGCTAGCGATTTGTTTGGGAATTTGTTACGGCCAGGATTTCACAAGTCATCCTCGGCGCGGATTTCCTGTGCGCCAACGGCCTCCTGGTCGATGTGCGGAACCGGCGGTTGGTCAACGCGGCCACGTTTCACTCCATTCCCTGTCACCGGGGCAACACCATGTCGCGCACCGTCTCCTGCGCTTTCCCAACTCCGGACGAGTTCACTCGCCTGCTCGGAGAATTTCCGGACCTGACCAGGCCTATGTTCTCCTCTATGGCCACGAAGCATGGTGTGGAGCACCACATCACTACCACCGGCCCCCCGGTCCACGCGCGGGCCCGGCGCCTCGAACCCGGCAAACTGGCGGTCGCGAAGGCGGAGTTCGCTACGATGGAACGCCTGGGAATAATTCGCCGGTCCAATAGTCCCTGGTCTTCGCCTCTCCACATTGTACCGAAACCTGGCGGCGAATGGCGGCCATGCGGCGACTATCGACGGCTTAACGACGCGACCACTCCTGATCGATACCTGATCCCCCACATTCAGGATTTCTTTGCCCATTTGGCTGGGAACACCGTGTTTTCAAAGGTGGATCTGGTCTGAGGATACCACCAGGTCCCAATACACCCGCAGGACGTGCAGAAGACCGCAGTCATCACCCCATTCGGCCTGTTTGAATTCCTGCGGATGCCCTTTGGTTTGAAGAACGCTGCCCAGGCCTTCCAGCGTCTCATGAACTCTGTGCTGCGGGACCTCAAATTCATTTTTGTCTATTTAGACGACATCCTCGTGGCCAGTCAGAACAAGGAGGAACACATTGCGCACCTGCGCACTCTCTTTCGTCGCCTCAGCCAACACGGCCTGATTCTCAACCCGGCCAAGTGTCAGTTTGGTCTACCGCACATCGATTTCCTGGGGCATCGCATTACACCGGAGGGAGCAGTGCCTTTACAAGCAAAGGTAGCGGCGGTGACGTCCTTTCCGCGCCCACAGACCATCAAGGCCCTGCAGGAGTTCCTCGGGATGGTAAATTTTTATCACCGCTTCGTGCCCAAGGTAGCTCTGCTCATGCAGCTCCTGTACGAGGCCCTCAAGGGCAAGTCTGGCAAGGATCCAGCTTGCTGGACAGTCGACATGGACCGGGCGTTCGTGGACACGAAAGGCGCCCTCGCCAATGCGACCATGCTGGCGCACCCGCTGCCAGGTGCCACCATCGCCCTCACTACCGACGCGTCAGACTACGCCATCGGCGCAGTGCAAGAACAGTGGGTAAATGGTACGTGGCAACCGCTGGCATTCTTCAGCCATCAACTACGGTGCAACGAGCGAAAATACAGTACTTTTGACTGGGAGTTGCTAGCTCTTTTCCTGGCCATCCGCCATTTCCGGTTCTTGCTGGAAGGACGTCCCTTCACTGCTTTCATTGACCATAAGCCCCTGACATTCGTCATGGCCAAGGCCGCCGAACCGCGGTCAGCCCAACAACAACGTCACCTTACATTTATTTTGGAGTTCACCACTGACATTCAGCACGTGGCCGGTAAGGACAACTTGGTGGCAGATTGCCTCTCCCGCGCGACCATTCATGCAGTCCAGCTCGGCATCAACTATGCCCTCATGGCTGCAGATCAAGCCTCGGATCCAGAGGTGCAAGCTTACCGGACCAGCCCCTCCAGCCTCCAAGTGGCCGATGTCCAATTCCATGCCGCAGGCACCACACTACTTTGCAACATCTCCGTAGGAGATCCTCGCCCTATCGTGCCGGTTGCCTGGCGCCGAAATGTCTTTGACACCCGGGCATGAAGGCCTCGCAATGGCTGATGTCGTCCAAATTCGTGTGGCGGGGCATGCACATGGATGTCCGCGACTGGGCCAACACTTGCGTGGTCTGCCAAAAGGCCAAGGTGCAGCGTCACGTCAAGGCTCCATTGGCCACCTTCGCTGTTCCGGAACGTAGGTTCGATCACGTGCATGTGGACCTGGTGGGGCCACTTCCACCTTCGCACGGGTTTACTCATCTTCTTACGATGGTGGACCGCACCACTAGATGGCCAGAGGCAGTTCCTTTGTCATCCACCACTTCCGTGGACATAGCCAGGGCATTCATCTCCTCTTGGGTCGCCTGTTTCGGGGTACCGGCGGACATCTCTTCCGATCCTGGGCCGCAGTTTTCCTCTGAGCTCTGGAACGCAGTGGCTCAAGGGCTCGGCATCAAGCTACATCGCACCACAGCCTACCACCCACAGGCGAACGGCCTGTGCGAGCGATTTCACAGGTCGCTCAAAGCCGCACTGAGGGCCAGCCTCCAAGGCACTGGTTGGGTGGACAGGTTACCATGGGTCATGTTGGGTCTCCGCACGACACCCAAGGAAGATCTTCGCTCGTCCTCAGCAGAGCTCGTCTATGGCCAGCCGCTCCGCGTGCCAGGAGATTTCCTTCCGACTCCAACAGAGTCATGGTCCGCATCCAAGCAACTCATCAGCCACCAGGAGGCTGCCAGGTGTTTTGCACCAGTACCAACGTCACATCACGGCTTTCAAAGCTCCCACGTCCCAGCAGAGCTGAAGAACTCTGAATTTGTGTTCATCCGCCACGACGCTCATCGGGATCCGCTCAAGGCCCCTTACACTGGTCCTTTCCGCGTGCTAGAGCCGGGAGACAAAACTTTCTCGTTGGACATAGGGGGTAAACCGGACCACATTTCGGTTGACCGGTTGAAGCCGGCTCACTTGGACCTTGACCGCCTGGTTGAGACCGCACAGCTGGCAAAACGTGGCCGACTGCCCACAGTCACCATGCCACATCAAGCGCAACCGCCCGCCAACCCGCCCACCATCCAACAGCTTCCACTTCAAACGTACAGAAGTCGCTCTGACAGGCTTGTCAGGCCTCCTCGCCATTTCACTTTTTCTGTTAAAGACAATTCTGGGGGGGCGCATGTGGCGGAGCCACTAAGGGATTCAGACCAACTGTATATAATTCCCTTTAACAATATGTTAGCTACAGCCTGAATCTGTATCTTTGTTTTTACTGTTTGCATGTACAGAGCGCGGTCCCTTTAAGAGTGCGGGCAAACGTGATGACGTCACATCGTTCATCACGTGATCCCCCACTGGCAGGAAAAATGTGATGACGTCATGACGCCAACCATGGGACCGCCCTAGCAGTCCTCGTGGAGCCTCCGAACTGACTAGACCTGTATACGTAGTTCTCTTGCATTTTGTTGTTAAACTCTGTTAGTTTTTCATTAAACATCATTTGTTTGATCGCCTGAGTCGACCTCAGTCTCTTGATAGGAACTAGACATTCCTACACAACTACTTTATAGAGATAGCTGGAGCAAGGTAAATCATCTACAACATGCATTTAGAAAATGATGACCCAGAGGGCACTGCACATTTGCCAAAAGATTCCAGACAGCACCATGACAGGAATACTAACACTGATAAGAAACTGTTTACACTGAAGGGAATTTGTTATCAATTATAAGCGACTATAAGAGGCCTCAGTCGCTTTGCTGGTGTGTTAGGATTGTCAACCCTCCTGAATTGTCCTGGAGGCTGCAGGAATTAAAGATTAATCTCCTGGGCACTGCTGCAAACAAACCAGGAGAAAAATCATAGGGGCTTTCAAAAAAGAGCGTTTTTTTTCATTTTCTTTGAACACTTTAATTTATTAGTTGTAAATACATTGGTGATGGGGGGTGAATCGGCTATTTGACCGAGTGGGGTTGTTGGAGGTGGGAGGTCATGTAATAAAACCTCCTGGAATCTGTCCAACCAGAGTAGGCCACCCCATGGTGGGTGTCAGGCACTGCATAGCTATCAGAAGCAGGGACCCTGGTCAATTCTTCTCCCCTCAGTGAATGAAGATTGTTGAGACCATTTTAAATCATTCCTGCCACCCGACAAGCATTCGTTTAAATCAGGCATCATACCGGGGATCTTCCTAGCTTAGTGCCATTTACCATAGAGCCATTGGAGAGGCAGAGTTCTTTAATATGCTGTCACCCATGCAAATGCCCTGTGCCTTTGCAGTACCATAAAATGACATTTGTCTATTTTATTCAGAGTTGCAAAGTGCATTCTGTATAGCCCTATAAATAGATAAAAGGCAATTATTTTCACCTTTCAATGCTGAAAGTGGTACGGTCCAACAGGCACCTACAGCCCTCCAGTATTTCATCCAAGCAGTAATTGATCATGTGTGAGTTGATAGGCATAGCAGAGTTGATCCTGCCCAAAAGGCTTATATTTATATAGTGCCTTTCACAACCTCATGAGGTCCCAAAGCACTTTACAGTTAATTAAGTATTTTTGAAGTATATTCACTGTTGTGTTACAGAAAATAGGTGGAGTGGGAATTGAACCTACCACCTTCTAAGGTAGAAGAGATGAGAATGCTACTACTTAGCCACAGCTAACTCATGGTTTGCCTGAGTTTGATATCCACAGATACATACATCCAGCAGGGGTCATCAGGTAGCAACCCTGTCTAAATTTTCTCCCCCTTACCTAGTAAGTACTGAGAATAATTTTAGTGTCCTCAATTTCAATATTTCTGTGATGCTTCTGTGTAAGTATGGCAGAGATTTGTAGGGATGGTAAAAAGGAAATAGTTTCACATAGTACATCAAAGATTCAGAATCCATTTCTCCTTAGTATGGTAGGGAAAATGTTGAACTACAGGGAAAGCGCAAGGCAATGAGGTTTTTTTGGAACCTGTCCCAGTAAGTTTTATTATAACAAATGATAATTATATTTATGGGCCTGAAGTTCTGTACTTCTCTGTAGAGTATTATAGAGAAGTACAGAACTAAAGATGGATAACATTTCAAACACCATCGCCTCAGGCGCTACAGTAACATTATCTTTTGGATGAGGGAGGTGACAAAGAACAATTAATATTTACAACATGGTAAAATGCATTTACATCACAAAACACAAAGCAAACAGATTTTTACAATGGCTCATATTTAATAGTATTCAGCTCAGAGTAACTTTATGAACAGCAAAATGACCCCGGTTGCTTAATTATTAATTATAATGTCCTACACCTGTCTCAGGCTTTTCTGGGAAAGCACACCAACTACAATTGATTTATCAGTACAGTAAATTAAATGGCCTTTTAATATGTTCCAGATCATAACTATTCAGAACAGTACCTTTGTCTTTGTCCCATGTGGCGCCTATTTTTGTTGCACAGCAGGAGCTGTGTGCAATTGTGTAACAATGGAAGCTGTGTATAATTGTTAATAGTATTTAAATTGTTCGTCAGCTATTTTCAATTGGGCTGTGATGTTCACAGCCAAGAAGTGTTGTCTCCAGAATTTGAAATCCCAGTTGCCATGCACTGTTATCTGAATCATCTTTTACTTCAGTGGTGCCATCTTCAGTTTAGAACACTTTGAGAATACTCCTTAGCTCTGCAGGCTTCACTGACCAGTTCATTTTCTATGTGATGATTTTATAATGCTCTGTTCTTACTATGATCCTGTCATAGTTTAAATAGAATGAGCCTATAATCTCTTGAATTTGGAAGAATGAGAGGTGATCTCATTAAAACGTATAAAATTCTTAGAGGGCTGGACATGGTAGTTGCTGAGAGGCTGTTTCCCCTGGCTGGAGAGTTTAGAACTAGGAGTCACAGTCTCAGGATAAGGGGTCGGCCTTTTAGGACTGAGAAATTTCTTCACTCAGAAGGTTTTGATTCTTTGGAATTCTCTACCCCAGAGGGCTATGGATGCTCAGTCGATGAGGATATTCAAGATTGAGAGCGATAGATTTTTGGGAACTAAGGCAATCAAGGGATTTGGGGATAGGGCGGGAAAGTGGAGTTGATGTAGAAGTTCAGCCAGGCTCGAGGGGCCGTATGGCCTACTCCTGCTCCTATTTCTTATGCTCTTATGTTCTCTCACCTACATCATGGAATTACTTTCCCCATGTTCAATGTATCTTCTCAGGATTTCCCACTGCATTACAGAGCTGCAAGGTGTTAGCCCTCTCAACGTGGAAGTACATCTATGTACTATTGTAAAAGTGTTGCAACTTTTTAAGTGGACGCGATTGCTGCCAATGAAATAAAGCAGTTGCGCATGTGCAGTTCCAGTGGTTTTTTGGTTGTTTGCTAACTGAAAAGAGGCCCAGAAATTCATGTAGGGGCCTTCCCGCGGGTGCAAGCCCCCGACCTACACTTACCTAGCGCGCCGGCAGTTGAGGCCTGGCCCTGTGTGGATTTCCTGTCTGTGGCCCGGTCCAGTTCCCGGCGCGCTGTGCTTGCGTGATCCAGCGGCGTACTTAGTGCGATGCATCCGCTGGGATCACGTGAGCACTGGGCAACCAATCGGAGGAGGGAAAAGCCCATTCATGAGATTGCCAGAAAGAACTGTCAAACTAATGAAAACTCCAGCCCCCAAAACAGTACCTTCAAATAAATATTTTAAAAAATCGCACTTTTTAAATAAACTATAAATAACATTAAATAACTATTTTAAACAATCATTTAAATTTTTGAAAAAAATAATTTTATAAAAAAATGGGGCTAAAAATACACTTACCTTACTTTAAAGTATTTAAAAATAATAAACCTGTGGAAAAAAAATTCTAATTTTAATGAATTGACCACTTACCTTTTAAAATGAAGTCTTTACGCCTGGTTTTTAAATGTGTAAAATGTAGAGGCCTTCACGCACGGAAAAACCTGTAAAAAAAAGGAAGTTCAACGCGCACGCGCAGACTCCCACGCGCACGCGTTTGACCTCTGAACCCCTTCGTTCAGAGGATCGGAAATGTCAGTTTTCCGCGCATGCGTAGTGCATGCAAGAAACCGGCACTTCCATCGGGTCCACACGTGAGTACTCCATCCGTACTCATGCGTTGGGACCCGAATTTCTGGGCCAGATTGTCACCATCACAAAGAAAACAGTTCCAACAATTAACTGAATACATCAAACTAGCTTTTATTGACACTAGACAGTGAATCAGTTTTATTTGAATTGTGCTTTAGATGCAACCATGCGCCTTTAAGTAACCTCCACAGCCAAGAATGTTTATTTAAAAAAAACACAAAAAGAATGTACACTATCCCTTCTTGCCGGACTGCCCACAGATTGGTGAGAGAGAAAGGAGGGGGAGGGGTGCGGAAAAGAGATCGCTGCTGCCGAACTGAGCTGCGTCAGGAGAAGAAAATAAAAATTCAAAGCTGAATTCGTGTTTCTATCAGCTTATGAAAGTTAACATATATGCGCTGCCGAGTTAGGAAAAGAAAATGTTATCGGCTTATGAAAGTTAACATATATGCGCTGCTGAACTGAGCTGAAAAGAAAAGAAAATTAAAAGCTGAATTGGTGTTTCTATCGGCTTATGAAAGTTAACATTTATACGCAGAATGCTTCTGCGCAACTTCGGGTTCATTGGCAGCAGTCACTCTGCTTTTGAATACATCCTCCACATTTAAATTGCATCAAACATGTTCTAGAACTGAGCTTCTAGAATGCTCCATTGCTATATCAGACCATGCTGAGGTCATCCCCGCCTAGTGAGTCCAATCTGAAGCTTGAGTGTACTGGCTGAATTTTGTTGCTTCATTTATATTACAGCAACTGCTGAAAGCAGCTCTGACTGGCGGCAGTGCTGTAATGTAAACAAAACATTCAGTTCTAATGAACGGTTGCGTCCTAAAAAATGACCTATCTTTTTCTGTCAAATGGTGCTTTACCTGCTGTGCATTTCCAGCACTTTCTATTTTTGTTACATTAATTCATTTACAATACAATGCCCTTTATATTAAATACAAAATTTAATTAAATACATTAATTACTGTGGCTAACCATAGAGCCAAAATTGTGAGTTATTACACCTGTTGGCAGAAAAAATGATTAATACTGTAACTGATGAGTGATGTGAGGCGTTGTAGTAATGGGATAACAATTTAATCTAAATTGTCCTCCTGAATGGCACAGTAGTGAAATCCGTTCATCACATTTGGAGTTCATTTGCATATTACTTTCGGTCAGCTGGCAGTATGTGTGTGAGAGCCTGTCAATGCGCTCAGCCTGATACTAAAGACTGAGGAGATCCCCAGGGGATTAAATGACAGGTTGGTAAGTGCTTCCAGCTAATCCATCCAGATTGCTTGTCATCAGAAGGAGGGGAGCTAACTTGTGTCTCCCCTACACCCTCCCACTCCATAAGCATTCTGACATTGTCATCTGACTGCAGGAGGTATAGTGCTGTCATTAGGGCCATGTCAAGGAGACACATGGCTCCCTTGTGAATTCTAAGAAAAAAGACAATCACACAAGATTCAAAGAACCTCTGCGACCCCCTCTGGTGCACATCCGGTCTGTTTTGCACCAGCTCCCTGCCTTCTGCTCTGTAAAATGAGCTGTTTATGGAACCACTCAGATCTCAGACAATGGGGAAGGAAAACAGATAATGGAAACAGTAATCGTGCGGATGCCATGGTATAAAAAGAATAAGAATGAAGGTAACAAAAGAAGTAAAAGAATAAAAAAAACAGGAAAAAAGGAATAAAAGGAAATTGAAATAAAGAATTCAGCACTTGCAAAAAAGTTAGAAAAAAGAATGAAAATAAAACACCTTTAAAAGGAAAAAATTCAGTATTTAAAACAACTCTACTAAGTTGACTTGCAAAATCGCAAACTATACTGATTTATATAATTCCTGTTTTTACAAAGTTTCTTAAGATAGACTGATGCTAATTTACCGTAGTATGATATAATGATATCATTTTTGGTAAAAGACGAGAATAGCATTCTTTACTCTTCAAAAAAGCTAGCAAATTAATATCCTAACAATACACCAGACTGAAGCAGACCAACAGTAGCACTGCCCCATTGGCACTGTCTTCTCTCTTATGGTGCCCAGCATAAGACCCTGTTTATATGTAAGTGTTAATACTTCCTAAAGCACACAAGTGTATTTAGGTGACATATAGCTTGATATTAATGTGATATGGAGAACTTGAGCTGCAAAATGAACTCAAAAACCCTAGCATGGGTCAAACCCATGCTTGTTAGTTGTCAAATGAACAGCTAGTCTTGGAGGGGAGATAAATGGGCCTAGATTTTCAGTGTGCCGTGAGGCGGGCTTTTAGGCGGGCGGGGGGCAAAAATCCCGAATTCGGGAGTCACGACACCATCCCGCCCAAAACCCGCCTCCACGTAAGTTTCAGAGGAGGCGGGTACCCGCCCCGCACTGGGACCCGCCGACCCGAGGCGGGAAGGGATTAGTGCCAATTAACTGCCTGTTAACAGGTAGTTAACAGGCAGTTTTTAGCCTAATCCCTATTTTGAGGGGTGTCCTGTGGGATTCCCGGCAGCTCCAAACCACGCCAGGTTAGAACAGGCGGGCCGTCGGGTTGAAGGACTTGGAGGGGTCGCGATGTCGGTGTTCAGGTGAGTGATGGGTGCATGAGTGCAAAGGTAAGTGTGTTTGGTGTGCCTAAAGTGTGTAAAGAAGTTTAATTTACCTGTACTTACCTTAACAGCCTTTCTTCCTCTAGGTTTCGGGAGTCCATCACTCAGTCGGCACTGAAAGCAAAATGGCTGCGAGCTGTCAAAAGTGACAGCCTTCAGCTTTCATTGCCGGTGAGAGTTCTAACTGAGTCTGTGTAGAAGGACTCAGGTTAGAAGTCAGACTGTCAGTGTTTGACAGCTTCAAACAGCTGTGAAACACTGATATTTCATCTGTCAAGACCTCTTGACAGATGAAATTTCAGTCTGTGACGTCACCTGTTGCCAGGTGGCCCTTAATTGGCCTGCTGAGCGGGCTCAACAAGGTCAATCAAGGGAAAATCGCATGGATTGGCCAGACGTTGATGTAGGCGGGACTAAACCCCTAAAGTTGTAGTCCCGTCTCCTTCCCGACAGCTTAATGAAAATTGACCCCATGGAGTCTCTTTGGGGTCAAGGTGGCTCCAAGATGACATGCCTGGCAATGGAAGTTCAAAGCTAAGTGAACCGTATGTGGCAGACTTACTAATCTAATATAAAAACAGAAAATGCTGGAAACACTCAGTTGTAAGATTTCGCAAGAATTTCCAAAATTTCTACAGCCGAAGATTAAAGATAACCTGGGTAGAATATACCTTTAAAAATCCAGGGATCAAAATGGCTGCCAGACCTCGTGGCAGAAGACAAAAGACAGTCTCTCTGCAAAGCACGGGCTGACAAAAAGGACTTGAAAGGCAACCTGTGTGTGTGCTGTGAAAAGGATAATCAAAGATGGCTGTCCGACCTCGTGGCAGAAGACACCACACAGCCTGTGTGCTTATGAAAGGAAAATCAAAGATGGCCGACAAAGGATTTAGAAAAAAAAAACCAGCCCCTGAAGCGATGGAGTATTTAAACTGTCAATCAAAGGCAGTTCGAGGAGTTTCACCGCAGGACAATCGATGTTTGTTTACAGGAAGTCTACAATGTTGACACAAAGGCTTAACCACTTGAGACTGCCAATCAATTGCGGTTCCAGTGACCACAGGACAATGGCTTTGTTTACACTAACATCCAAGGGCTGTTTACTCAGCAATTAAGGAAATAGACATGTTTTTTTCAAACCGAGACAGCTCTATTCAACCCATCGCGATGAATGGGGATACATTCAAAAACCCATCATAAGGGAAATGGGTAATTCAGCCAAACCCCATCACAGTCAATGGGGACAGTTTGGATCCCTTTTGTTCAGCCCAGAAACATCCAGATTTGGGCAGGAAGATTTCGGCCCCAAATGGGGTATAAGATAGCTTCTCAGGAAGCCATCTCTCTCTCTCTCTGCAGCCTCGCCTCTGTGCCTCACCTACAACTCAGGAGCCTGCCCAAGGGAGTGGAATACCAGCAGTTACTTTTAAACACTGGGGTATTTCCATTTTCGGGGTGGTGAAGAATCTAAGACCGCAGGGGCACGGAGCAGGCGTTTCACTGGTGAGCATAGTTTTTCTGGCCTATCACAAGGCAACTCAGATAGGTATTTACGGGTGGGAATTAAGGGGGATTTTGTTAAATTGTGATTTTAGTCAATTTTCCCTCGTTGTGTCCGTTTTCTCCTCCCCTGTTAAGCAACAGTGTTGCACTAAGCAAAAGAGTGCTGTAGTGGACACTAAGTACTGTGAGAAGTAAAGTGCTGCACTAGTTAAAGGTGCTGTATTTAAGTAAGAGTGTACTGTATTAAAGGTGCTGTATTTTAAGAAAAAAAGAGTGTTGCACTAAGCAAAGGAGTGCTGTAGTGGACATTAAGTGCACTGTGTTAAGTAAAAGTGCTGTATCGAGCACAGATGTGTTGTATTCATTATTTTAAGTTGTTTTCTTTTTGTTTCAATAAATACTGGTCTGTTTTGCACCCAACCACGAGTCTCGTTTCTGGCTACATCGCTACCGAATAAGTCCGACGGTCAGAACCAGGAAAAGGGGAGCGCTTCGAAACCGCACGGGGGTCCATGGAGCAGCTCAGAGGCTTCTGACTGGCCAGAGACAATAACCCCATCCCCGCTAATAATTCCTACACAGTAGGTCAGCCAGCATCTGTGGAGAGAGAAACAGAGTTAACGTTTCAGGTCGATGAAAGGTCAGTGGGTCAGTGCGGCGGTCACCCTATTGGTGTGAGCACCCCTTAGTCGTCCAGTTATTGGTGTTGAACCCATGTAAAAAGGATGTCAGCAGCCAAACTGCCTGGAAATTCCTGTTCAGCCTTTAAAAATACAGTTCGGCCTGCATTCTTCAGCTGTCACTTCACTCTCAAATAACTTCACTGCACGTCTTAGTAATATTCTTATTATACTTTTACAGAATAATGGCCACCATCTGTACCCAGAGGGCAGCAGGGCAAGGCCACATCCAGGAGAAGAAAATAAAACATTGATGATGCAGACCTGCAAGCCCTCCTCAAGGAATTTGAAGGCAGCAGGCATAGATTCCTGGGTGTGGGTGTCACGGAGCCTGCCGGGATTAGAACTCGTGCTACCTGGAGGGAGATGGCAGAAGCACTGAGTGCCAACTCCCTGACTCTGTGAGAGGCAGCCAGATTCAGTGCAGGTCTTTGCAGAATGAAATGCAACGGGAAAAATGGTCTGAAAAGCACTTCCAAGCTGCAGAAGTCACTGTACAAAGTTTCCAGCCCCTTCAAACTCACAAACTTCTCACTTCCACCTCAACCAGGTGACTCTGGCTGCTAATGTGCTTCATAAATCTAAGCCTAACCTATCCAGAATGCATTAACAGTACAAACATAGTGCTAAGGATAGGGAAGGAGAGGAATTTCTGATATGTGTACAGGTGAACTTCCTCGATCAATATGTTGCCAGTCCAACAAGGAAGGATGCGGTTTTGGATCCGGTTCTGGGAAATTAAGTAGGGTAAATCGAGTGTGTTACAGTAGGAGATCATCTAGCTAACAGTGACCACAACATAATTCGGTTCAAAGTAATTATGGAAAGAGACCGGAATAAATTGAAGGTAAAAATGCTCAACTGGGGAAAGGCGAATTTCAGTGATTTAAGAAGGGTCCAGTGCAGGTAGATTTGAAAAGGTAATTGCAGGGTAAAGCAGTAACAGAGCAATGCTAGGTATTCAGGGAAGAGATAGCTCAGGTACAAACTAGGCATATTCCTTTGAAGTGAAAAGGTAGAGCACCCAAAGCTAATGCGCCATGGATGACAAAGGAAATAAAAGTTAAAGGGAGGCTTATGACAAAGGTCAGGAGCAAGATTCAGTTAATAACCAGGAAGATTATGGAAAGTACAGGAGGCATAGAGCGGTTACAAGAAAAGATTAGCAAGCAACATTGAATTGAACCCTAAAACATTTTATAAAGATATAGGCCACGAAATTGGGAGCTTTAGCATTGTCTGTTAAGACCGGTTTTGTTGAAAAATGGCAGCCACCTCGCTTTTGCCTGCTTCCGGCACAGAACGTGGCGGCCGCCATTTTGGGTAGGTTGGCGTCACTGCCATTGCCTGCTCTCGTCCTCCCCCACATTTAAATGATGCAGATCGTCACGTCAATTGGCGTGTAATGCCTGAATTGACACATGGTCTGTGATTTTTGACGTCCCCACTCTTGATCCCGCCCTCTCCAAACCATGCATGGAAGAACGTGCATGCAGCAGTACAACAGAGACGCTGCTAGCGCGTCTTAAAGAGACACACACATCTTTCAGGTAGGTTTAGATTTTTGCTTTTGGGCTTTTTTTACATTTTACTGGAGCAGTGGCTTGGTGCAATACAATTAAAAAGTTGTTGAAGTGTGCAGGGAGTGCTGCTGGATGCTTGCAAGGCTCTGGCTGTTAAAGAAAGACCTCTGAGAACACCACTTGTTCACAGTCCTGAGGCTGTGGTTGAAATCCCCCTTGGGCTGCAACATCACATGGAGATGGAGCAGAGGCAGCAAAGGGGACAAGCTGCTTGCAGAGGGAAGAGGAAGAAGCAGAAGAGGAAAAAGTCTCCTCCAGGGGGTGAGGTGAAGCTAGGAATGTGAGGTATGCCTCATGTTTGGTAGAGATTGTAGAGTGATGGGGGTGAGGGTGAGGCTAGTGGTGAAGTTGGTGGGAGACATCTTTTCAAGATGCACACACTGACCTTAACCACTCATCTGAGGTCATGAAATGTCTTTGGACACTGGAGCCAGGTCCTGGGGGCGACACTGCTGTCAGTGACCACCTCAGCAATCTGGTCCCACATTCTTATTTCTGGAGGGCCTCCAGGCCCCCTGTGGGCAGAGGACCGCTCTTCCATGTTGACCCCCTGCACAAAGCTAGAGTGCTGCGTCTGAGACTTTGGGCGTCCAAATGCACTTTTAGCATTTGTTAAGTGCAGAATGCAGTTCAGTTTCAAGAGCTGCAGACTGCCTAGTTCTGAAGGACTTTAAAAAAAATTATGTGCAGAAGATAGCTCAGCTTTCAGAGCTGTAGACTGCCTAGTGCTGAAGGATTTTTAATTTTTTATGTGCAGAAGGAAGCTTTGCTTTAAGAGCTGAAGATTGCCTGGAAAAGAAGTAGGCTAGCTTTAAGCTTTAAGTAAAGCTAGCCTCGCTCCAGCGACATGAACTTCAAGCCCCCTGCTGTGCGCACGTTCATCGCTAGGCTATGCACTCCTATCGTGTTAATTAGCAGGCAGCATCAAATTGACGTGCTGCCTGTGCTATCTCGAATCACGGAGCCTGCGCCCTTTTTTCATCGCTATGGAATTTCACCCTCATAAAGTGTAAAAGGTTAGCTGGGGAAAAATTTGGGCCTTTTAATGGAGATCTTCATGTAGAGGCAGAGAACTTGGCTAAAGTATTAAATGAGTACTTTGCATCTGTCTTCACAAAGGAAGTGGATGATGTGAAGGTTACACCAAAAGATGAAAGGGAAGTTATGGACAGGGTAATAATAGATAGAGAAGATGTACTGAAAAAAATTAGCATTACTGAAAGTTGGTAAGTCACCTGGTATGGATGGAATGCATCCGAGGTTGCTGAAAGAAGCAACGGTAGAAATAGCAGAGGCATTGGTCACAATCTTTCAATCCTCATTGGATACAGGACTAGCACCAGATGACTGGAGGGCTGCTAATGCTATACCACTATTTATGAAAGGGGAGAGGGATAAACCAGGAAACTGCAGGCCAGCCAGCCTAACATTGATGGTGGGGAAGTTATTGGAAACCATTATCAGAGACAAAATAAACTTTAATTTGTAAAGGTATGGGTTAATTATGGAGAGCCAGCATGGATTTGTTTCAGGCAAATTGTATCTGACAAATTTGATTGAATTCTTTGATGAAGTATCAGAGAAGGTTAATCAAGGTAATGCAGTAGATGTTGTATATATGGACTTTCAGAAGGCATTCAACAAAGTGCCACACAGGAAGCTTGTTAAGAAGATGGAAGCTCATGGAATTAAGGGGAAAGTGGCAGCATGGATACAGAATTGGCTCAGTGACAGGAAACAGAGGGTGGTGGTGGATGGATGTTTTTCTGACTGGGAGGTGATTTGCAGTTGTGTTTTGGGTCCATTACTCTTTTTAATTTTTATAAATGACCTAGTCTTGGGTGTAGGGAGCAGCAATATAAAGTTTGCAGATGATAAGAAACGAGGCAACATAGTAGATCATGATTAGGATAGTTGTAGACTTCAGGATGACATAGGCAGGATGGTGAAATAGGCAGAAGCCTGGCAGATGGCTTTCAATGTGGAGAAATGTGAAGTGATGCACTTTCGGAGGACTAATATGGAAAGACAGCATACTATAAGTGGCACGATTTTGAAACATGTAGATGAGTAAAGAGACCTTGGTGTCCATATACACAAGTTGGTAAAATGGTTAAAAAAGCATTTGGGTTATTTGGGTTTATAAATAGAGGCATAGAATATACAAGCAAAGAGATTATCCTAGAAATTTATAAATCACTGGTTAGGCCTCAGCTGGAGTATTCTGGACAATTCTGAGCACCACACTTCAAGAAAGATTTAAAGGCCTTAGAAATGGTACAGAGAAGGTTTACCAGGATGTTACCAGGGATGAGGGACTGCAGTTATGAGGAGAGGTTGGAACGGTTAGGATGTTCTCCTTGGAACAGAGAAGGTTACGAGGTGACCTATTAGAGGTTTTCAAGATGATGAGAGTGTGGTAAACCACTGTTATTGTTGTTGTTGTTGTTGCACACTGTTGTACCTATGCATGCCTCAGCATGTCTCTGCTGGCTCCGTCCCTGGCTCCACCCGCAGGCCCAGGTATAAAGGTGACCGCTCTGCAGCCCCCTGCCTTCTTGGAACCCAGTCAACCACGAGAGACATGCTCTGTTCTTTGCTAATAAAAGCCTTTAGTTACTCTCCTAACTCTCCGTCTTTTATGAGTAATTGATAGCGCATCAATTTTATTAGCAAAAACAAAATGTCGACAACAAACGCTGAGCAGCAGGCTGCTGCACCAAACGCTGAGCAGCAGGAGCTGCTGCGAGCCCTCAGACCAACATGCCTGGACCTAGACCCCCAAGAAGCGGGTTCGGCTACCAAATTCGCGCATTAGCTGCGTTGCTTCGAGGCCTACCTGCAAGCCTCAACTGTGACCCTGGACAAAAACAAGTTGGAAATCCTGGCCTCAAAGGTGAGCCACCAAGTTTATACAATAATCCAGGACGCGACGACCTACACGGCGGCTATCGATCTGCTAAAAGGGCAATACGCACGCCCGGTAAATACGGTCTATGCCCGGCACCTCTTAAGATCCCACAGACAGCAGCCTGGGGAATCGGTGGAGGCCTTCCTACGGGCACTACGGATACTCGGCCGAGGCTGCGATTGCAAAGAAGTATCAGCCGCAGCACACACGGAGGGACTGATCCGAGATGCTTTCGTTGTGGGTCTAAGGTCCGACTACTCCCGGCAGAGACTGTTGGAAAAGGGAGAAATGGACCTGAGAAAGGCAGTGTCCCTCGCGCTCTCGCTCGACGCGGCTCACAGGAATATGGACGCCTTCTCCCCTAACCGCTCCGCAATGTGGACGCCACAACCTTGGGTCATGGGACCGCCACCTTCAACTGCTGCTGCGATGTCCAAGGCACAGAAATGTTATTTTTGTGGCCAGGCAAAACACCCCAGAGCACGCTGCCCGGTGAGAAACGCTACCTGCTCCGGCTGCGGGAAGAAAGGGCACTATGTCAGCGCCTGCAAAGGTAAAACCGCTAACGCCAGCAGCGCCGCGTGTGAACCGTGGGGGCAGCCATCTTGTCTGCCATCTTGGGCTCCCCCAGCCGCGTGGGGATCGGGATCATGGGCGCCGCCATTTTGTCTGCCATCTTGGACGTCTCCAACTTCAACCACGGGGGACCCGGACTCAACCACCGCCTCATCTGACGACCACATCGACTCGCTCGACCATACGCTGGCCTCCGTGACGCTGGACCAATCTCTCCCTCATCAACTGTCCAGGTCCATGATGGACATTACGGTAAACGGCCGCGCCACTACCTGCCTTTTTGACAGCGGGAGCACGGAGAGCTTTATCCACCCCGACACGGTGCGCAGTTACTCTCTCCCGGTCCTGCCGACGCGCCATCGGATCTCTTTGGCTTCCAAAGCCCAGTCAGCGGACGTCGGTGGCTACTGTGTAGTGACCCTTTCAGTAAGGGGCACAGAATACAAAAATTTTAAACTCCTGGTCCTGCCCCATCTTTGCGCTGCCGTTCTACTGGGGTTGGATTTTCAGTGCAACCTTAAGAGTGTCACATTAGCGTACGACGGACCCCTCCCCCCACTCACAGTCTGCAGCCAGCAGCTTTTAAATCGCCCGCCGCGCAACATTTGCAGCCTCTCCACCCTTAAAGTCCCCCCCCCGTCCTTGTTCGCTAACCTCACCCGCGACTGTAAGCCCATCGCTACCAAAAGCAGGCATTACAGTGCCGGGGATAGGAGCTTCATTAAATCCGAGGTAGCGAGACTCCTGAAGGAAGGGATTATTGAAAGTAGCACCAGCCCATGGCGAGCACAAGTGGTGGTAGTGAAGACTGGCGAAAAACAGCGCCTAGTTATTGACTACAGCCAGACGATCAATCGCTACACCCAGCTAGATGCATACCCACTCCCCCGCATATCTGACATGGTCAATCAGATAGCACAATACCGGGTGTTCTCGACGATTGAGCTAAAGTCGGCATACCACCAGCTCCCCATCAGGGCTGAGGACCGCCAGTACACAGCTTTTGAAGCTGACGGTCGTCTCTACCACTTCCTCAGAGTTCCCTTCGGCGTCACCAACGGGGTTTCAGTCTTCCAACAGGAGATGGACCGGATGGTTGACCAGAACGCACTCCAGGCCACTTTCCCCTATCTAGACAACGTCACCATCTGCGGCCACGACCAGCAGGACCATGATGTTAACCTAGAGAAATTCCTCCGTACGGCCCAGCGGCTGAACCTAACATACAACAAGGACAAATGTATGTTTCGTACCAAGTGCCTTGCCATTCTTGGCTGTGTAGTGGAGAACGGAGTCATCGGCCCCGACCGCGACAGGATGCGCCCCCTTATGGAGCTCCCCCTCCCCCACTGCCAAAAAGCACTGAAGAGATGCCTAGGGTTTTTCTCGTACTATGCTCAGTGGGTGCCCAACTATGCGGACAAAGCCAGACCCCTCATCAAGTCCACCTCCTTCCCCCTGGCAGCAGAGGCCTGTGCAGCCTTCACTCTCATAAAAAGAGATATTGCGAGGGCCACGATGCACGCAGTGGATGAGTCCATCACTTTCCAAGTGGAGAGCGACGCATCCGACTTTGCCCTAGCTGCAACCCTTAACCAGGCGGGGAGACCCGTGGCCTTTTTCTCAAGGACCCTCCAGGGCCCCGAGATTCGACACTCCTCTGGCAAAAAGGAGGCCCAGGCCATTGTGGAAGCTGTGCGACATTGGAGGCATTACCTGGCCGGAAAACGATTTACCCTGCTCACTGACCAGCGTTCAGTAGCTTTTGGGCTAAAAATTCGGTATCGCCGCGCCAGGTCTTTAGTGCCCGAAATTTTGCGCTCGCCCGGATTCCCGTAGCGCCCGCCTGAAACTCAGTCGCGCCGGCCCAAGACGGAGGCGGGCGCTATTGCAGGGTTTGGCCGCCTCGTTTGGGGCGATGTATGTCAGTTTCAGGCGTCCAGCTGCCGCTGCGGCACCTGATGCGGTGCGGCAGGCTGGGGTACTGCAGGCCTCCTCCTTCTCTTAAGGAGGAGCTGCCTGCAGCCGTGAGTTCGCCGCTGGATTCCCCCGGCAAATGAGCCCGGCACCACGGAGAAGTGCCGGGCTCGCGGGAGTCAGACATCAATGCCGCGGGGGGGTGGTGCAGGAGTCCGGGGAGGGAGGTGCGGCCAGGCGGCCGCCGGGAAAGCGGCCGGCCGCCCCTCCACCTTTATGCGCCAGCCTTTCGGAGCTGCAAGGCACCGTTTTACAAACGCTGTTTGCGGCCGCCACGGGCGAGTCGGCCGCAACTGAATTTGGCGGTCGGCACGGATTACCATTGGAACCGGGGCGCTGCGCACACCGATGACGTCATCGGTGCCGGCGCAGCGCTACCGGCTAACGCCGATGTTAGGGGCCAACTGAATTTCGGGCGCTTAAAAACTTTCGGCGCAAACCACTCTATAGCCAATAAGTGGGCGCAAACGCGACTGAATTTCTAGGCCTTTATGTTTAATAATAAGCAGAGGGGCAAAATCAAGAATGACAAGATCTTGAGGTGGAGAATCGAACTCTCCACCTACAATTACGATATCTTGTACCGGCCCGGGAAACTCAATGAGCCCCCAGATGCCCTATCACGTGGTACATGCGCCAATGCGCAGGTTGATAGACTGAAGACCCTCCACAATGACCTCTGCCACCCGGGGGTCACCAGGTTTTTTCACTTCATCAAATCCCGTAACCTGCCCTACTCCATCGAGGAGGTCAGGACCATGACCAGGAACTGCCAAATCTGTGCCGAGTGCAAACCGCATTTTTATAGGCCAGACAGAGCAAGCCTGATCAAAGCCACGCGCCCCTTTGAACGGCTGAGCGTCGATTTTAAAGGGCCCCTCCCCTCCTCTGACCGCAATGTGTACTTCCTCAACATAATTGACGAGTACTCCCGTTTCCCGTTTGCCATCCCTTGCTCAGACATGACCAGTACCACGGTCATTAAATGTCTGAATGACCTCTTCGCCTTGTTCGGTTTCCCTAGCTATATTCATAGCGACAGGGGCTCATCCTTTATGAGCGACGAACTTCGTCAGTACCTGTTCGCGAGAAGTATTGCTACAAGCAGGACCACCAGCTACAACCCCCGGGGGAATGGCCAGGTGGAAAGGGAGAATGCGACGGTCTGGAAGGCAGTCCTTTTAAACTTGAAATCTAAGGGCCTTCCGACCTCTCGCTGGCAGGAGGTCCTCCCTGCGGCGCTCCATTCCATTCGGTCACTGCTCTGTACAGCCACCAGTGCCACCCCTCATGAGAGAATGTTCTCCTTCCCCAGGAAGTCCACATCGGGGATCTCGTTACCGACATGGCTGACTTCTCCAGGACCCGTCCTACTGCGGAAGCACGTGAGGTCCCATAAGACGGACCCACTGGTCGAGAGGGTGAGCCTCCTCCATGCCAACCCTCAGTATGCTTACGTGGTGTACCCGGACGGGCGGGAGGACACAGTCTCCATACGAGACCTCGCACCTTCGGGTGCCCCCGAAACACCTCCTTCGCCACCCACCACTACCCACGCCTACCCCCAGTATGCTTACGTAGTGTACCCGGACGGGCGGGAGGACACAGCCTCCACACGAGATCTCGCACCTTCGGGTGTCCCTGAAACACTACCATTGCCATCCACCACTACCCACAACCCAACCCCGCTAGATGGCATGCCGCAGCCTCAGGACCCGTCATTGACCACCCAACCACTCAATGAGACGCCTGATTCAACGTTGGATGCTGCACCATCACCGCCGCCACCACGACGATCAGGACGGCATACAAGGCCACCTGATAGACTTACTTACACGAACCTTTAGTACACTTCACCCCGCCGGACTCAATTTTAAACAAGGGGTGAATGTGGTAAACCACTGTTATTGTTGTTGTTGTTGCACACTGTTGTACCTATGCATGCCTCAGCATGTCTCTGCTGGCTCCGCCCCTGGCTCCACCCACAGGCCCAGGTATAAAGGTGACCGCTCTGCAGCCCCCTGCCTTCTTGGAACCCAGTCAACCACGAGAGACATGCTCTGTTCTTTGCTAATAAAAGCCTTTAGTTACTCTCCTAACTCTCCGTCTTTTATGAGTAATTGATAGCGCATCAGAGAGGTTTTGATAGACTCGTTAGAGAAAAGCTACTCCCTCTGGCCAGTAGGTCAATAACCAGAGGTCATATATTTAAAATCATTGGCAAAAGATCTAGAGGGGAGATGAGGAGAATTTTTTTCACTCAGAGTTGTCGGGATCTGGAATGCTCTACCTGAAAAGGCGGTAGAAGCTGATTCCATGAATAATTTTAGAAGGGAGTTGTCTGGTACTGGAGGATGAGGAACTTACAGGATTACGGACAAAAAGCGGGGATGTGGGACTAAGAACGACTGCTCTTTCAAAGAGCCGGCACAGGCACGACGGGCGGAATGGCCGCCTCTTGTGCTGTAAGATTCTAAGATTCTATGAAACCCAGGAAACTCAGTTGCTGCACCAGTGGCAAAAGAGGTCATTGGGAAATTGGTGGGTTGATTGCAGGAACGATTAAAAAGCACAAGGAAATCGGGGGAAGTGTGTTAAAGAGGCACAAGAAGCTAAGATCTACCCAAATTTCCTTGCTAAACAAAATTCCTGCGCTGTTTATACACTACTAATGCACTGAAAACAGCAAGGCAATTCACCATCCCCCCCACTTTCACTTTGGGGAGTAAGCTAGTGGGGGAAAAAAATAATAAATGTACAATATAAAATTCCCTAGTCTAAGCTGTGCTTCAATTTTGTATGCAAATCACGATCGTGGACATCAATAATTAAGTTATATTTCGACCTCCTCACACATAAAATTAAAAGTGGTTGGTTGATTGAAGATGGTAATATAATTAATACACAATAAAGCCACTGATCTAAGAGAATTACATTCTGCTGTTCAGAAACAGCTCCCTCATTCCATAAAAATATCAAGGTGACCTTTGCATACAAAATGAATTGAACACATAGGCCCTGATTTTCTCCCAGCCGTCGGGCGGGCTTTCAGGCGAGTGGGGGCCGAAAATCGCAGAAATAGGGGGTCGCGACCCCCCCCGCCCGATTCCCCGCCCCGCCCGACTTTCGCCCCCGTGTTTCAGCGGGACCCGAATCAGTCCCGCCCGCCACAGGGAATGGTCGGCGGGAGCCTAATGACCAATTATTAGCATGGTTAAACCTATTTTCAGGGGCCCTTACAATTTTCTGGCTTCCCCCACCGAAAACACGCCTGGTGGGAACACCACTGATGAAACCTGGCGTGAAAAGCGTTGGCTTGCTTGCTTTCAGCTGCAGGTCAATCAGGACTGAAGAGATTTAAACAGGCAGCATTTGCAGGCTGCAGGACCTTGTTGCTGAAGGCTTGAGGCAACTTTTTGAATGCTTAGGCACAGCTGTGGAAGGTTGGAGCCTCACACACTTCTCCACTGTGAGCTCCTGGGGAGCCCCTCTCACCACCCTAACTCAGCGCCTCCTCAACGGAGGCATCTGCCAGAAGCATGGGTGGACTTTTGTTCCTTCCCTTCCTGGCATTAGAGGATCTCCAACAGCAGAGGAGGCTGGAGCAACTCCAGCAACAGCATCACCAGCAACAACAGCAGCACCAGCAGGAGCGGCAAGCTGCGGCTCAGCCACCTGGGGCAGCACAGGCCAGAAGGGGCCAGCGCATGGAAGGCCATCGGCGCAGGAGATACCCCCCAAACAGGGTCTACAGACACAGGGTCAGCTACCTCAACATGACTGAGCAGCAGTGCCAGAGGCGGCTCCGACTTTCGCGAGCGGTAGTGACTGACATCTGCGCAATGCTGCAGCAAGACCTGGAGCCCAGAGCACCAGGTCCACACTACTTACCAATGGCCATCAAAGTCACCACCGCACTCAACTTTTATGCCTCAGGCTCCTTCCAGGGATCAGCAGCAGACATCAGCGGCATCTCCCAGGCAGCCACACACACTTGCATCACGCAGGTAACCGATGCCCTCTTTGCCCTCGCGCACAATCACATCCATTTCACCAGGGATCGCGCAAGTGTCATGGCACGAGCGCGTGGATTAGCTCAGCTGGCAGACTTTCCAAGGGTGCAGGGCGTCATTGACTGCACACATGTGGCCCTTGGGGCACCCCACCGCAATCCAGGAGTTTTTGTCAACCGCAAGGGCTTCCACTCCCTTAACGTTCAGCTGGTGTGTGACCACAAGAAGGTGATTTGCATGTTTGTGCCAGGTTCCCTGGCAGCTGCCATGACTCCTACATACTGCGCCAGTCTACTGTACCTCCGCTATTCAGACCGCCAAACAAACTTCAAGGATGGCTACTTGGAGACAAGGGATATCCCCTGCGCTCTTGGCTAATGACGCCATTGAGCAGACCAGCCAGCGAAGCTGAGGAGCGCTACAACTCCAGCCACATTACCACCAGATGCATTATCGAGCAAACCATCGGATTGCTGAAGATGCGCTTCAGATGCCTCGATAGATCAGGTGGAGCCCTACAGTACTCATCAGCCAGGGACTCCAAAATCGTCATGGTATGCTGTGTGCTTCACAACATGGCACAGCGTCGTGGTTTGTCGATTCTGCAGAACCAAGAGGCTCCTCACAGAGCCGCCTCGGATGAGGATGATGCTGAGGAGGAGGAGGAGGAGGACGGAAACGAGCATCCTGCAGAGGCCCGCCAACCAGCAGCACCAGTGCGTGAGAACATTGCTGGGCGGAATGCAAGGAACGCACTCATCCTGGGCAGATTTGCGTAGCCTGGTACATCAAACACTGCAGCCTCACTGCTTCTTAACTGACCATGGACAGTGGCCCATGCCTACACTTTCCTACCTATTTGACCAGCTTGCTGACATCTGCAAGTTATCCTAAGGCCTCTATGTGATATCCCCATTCGCCAAATGACAGACGCCATAACTGCAGCAGCTCCCACCAGATTTTTTATGTACAGGAAAATGATGGCATTAAAACTATTTACAAGACCGGATGGTGGAATAGTTATGTGAATGTGAGCATAGAGAGATACGGAATGGGTAAGGGTGCATGGATGTGACTGTGAAGTGGGATGTGGAGGAAGAGATTGCTGAAGCTGAGTGCTGTTGGGGAAAGGCAATGGGAATCAGGTTGAGGGAATTGGAAACTTTGTACTTGCTTTCCCTGTGCGGTGAAGGTCATGGAAGTGCTTCCTGCACTGCATCCAGGTGCGACGGGTGACTCCCAGAGAGTTGACCTCTGCTGCCACCTCCATCCAGGCAGCCGTGGACTCTTTGGGAGGCCTCTTCCTCCCTGAGCGAGGGTAGAGGACCTCCCTGTGGGCCCTTACCCCATCCACCAAGTTCTGCAGTGACGTCTCGTTGAATTTGGCCGCAGCTTGGCCTCTGCCGCTGGCAGCAGCTGGTGCAGGCTCCTCTGCCATTGTGCAAGAGTGGTTGAGAAGCCTGCAGAGGTGGAGAAGCTTGCTGGACACTTTAAAAGCACCATGAATGATGACATCATACTGTGGGGCTTTCTGACTGGAAATGGACACTTAGCAAGGCTGCCCACATGTTGGAACTTAATTGGCCACTTGAGGGAAAATTGCGTCCAGCTGGCTGACCCATTTTTTGGGGGGTCGGAACCCCACATTCGGGGAACCCACACATTTCCCGCATGATCCAGAAAATCGGGCCCATAGTACCAGAATACAGTAGTACAATTCTAGTTTTGTCTGTTTTCTTGCTTAAAGGAGTGAAAAAAAGTGTGCAAAAGAATGGTTTTGGTACCTCGAAATTTAAACAATTACCAGAATTTCAGGTGTTAATAACATCAATTTACAATGTATCTTCAACATCCCAAAACACATGACTGAAGCAAAGCGAACCCGGAACATTAGTACGAGAGTTGGGAGAGAAAACAAGGCACAAACGTTACATTTTGAGGAGCTTTTTAAATGTGGGTGCAAGGGCTTAGGGAGGATATTCTTGAGGGTAGGACTGAGACAGTTCAAGCTCTCCTGAAGAAGAGGGGTTGTACAGGAGGATGGAGTCTGAGAACATGGGCTGGAAGAGTTGCAGAGCTTGAAGAGATGAATTCTGGAGGGATTTGTAAATGAGAACGAGGATTTTGGATTTAATATATTGTGGGACTGGAAGTCAATGGAGGTCAGTGGGGACAGTGGTGATAGGTGAAGAGCACCCAGCACAGGGCAGAATGTGAGTGGGAAGTTTTGGACAACTTCAACTTTGTTATAAGGTGCAACTACGGAGGTCAATGAAGAGATTGCTGCAGAAGTTGAGTCTGGAGAGAACAAAACAATGGATGGGTGTTTCAGCAGTGGTGGGAGTGAAGTACATATCATTGGCAATGTTATGGAGTGGTAGAGTTGGGTGTGGCCAATGTACACGTAAAAATTGATCCAATGAGAAAAAGGAAAGCACCAAGAATGGAATCTTGAGCACACTCTCAATGTGTAACCTTTGAAATTTTTGAACACAGTTATTAGATCCCCCTTAACCTTCTCCAGTCCAGTAAATAAACCCCTAGTTTTTCAAATCCCTCATTAAACCTATATCCTCCCATCTCAGGTATCATCATAGCAAATTTACGTTGCACCTTTTCCATGATTCCAGTAACCTTTCTATAATGGGGTTCTGAAAACACAGTACTTCAACCAACGTCTTGCACAGATTCATCCTCACCTTCTTCCATGCTTTTGTATTCAATCCCCCTATTTAAACCTAAAGTCCCATTTACCTTATTCTACTTAAAATTCTGCTTTTAAAGATCTGTATATCTGTGCTCATAGATGTTTGTTACTCCACTTTGAAAATGTTACCATGAAAGGTATTTTTCCATTTCAAGTGCAAATAGCAGGGGCTGTTCCATTGTATTGAATTGCAACTTAACATTAAGCCAAATTGAGAGTCACAAGTAACTGAATAAAACTAAAACTCAAGCTGACTATCTCCTTGATAGTCACATACAAGACTGCAGCTAAGATTGTACAGGACAAAATTATAGACAACCAAAAAAAGAAGTCCAAAAGGCTCTCAAGACTCATGAGTTTAGAGGAACTAGCATTAATTGCCTTGACAACCTATGGAGATCCTACTGGAGGGTGAGGGGTGATCCTTGCTCGACAACAGCTTCAGCCATCAGCTTCAGGAGGGAAGGGGACGTAACTGGCAATGAAAATTGGCAAAATTGGCAGGCACAAGGAAAGGTTTCCTCACACAGAAGTCTAATGACAAAAATCAAGAAGAGAGGATTCAAGAAATTTTACACAGACAAGGACACTAGACTTTCAACCTGTGTGACAAATGCAACAAGGGGAATTCTAATCACTGTGGTATATTGTGGAAACTGTGGGATTGTCACAGGATGAGTTTACCACAAATTTGGCATCAGTGCAAAACTGAAACCACTTTGCATTAGTGCAAAATGTAGAATATAACCGGCAGATAAGAGTATGATTTGTTTCTAGTTGTATGGTTCAGGCGAAATCATGAAGCAAATAAGATAAAACACAAAGATAATACAGAAAAAAGTGAACATTGGAAATTGAAATTGTTGAAAAAACAGAAATCTCTGGAAACACAGAGCAGGTTAGCTGCTCCTGGAGAAGAAAGATGAGTTAATACATCTAGCAGGATCCTTCATCAAAACTTTTTTATGTAACTTCAATGAAAAGTTTGAAAAGTCATAAATTGTAGATTTGGCAAAATTTCCACTTCTGCAAAGTTGTCCTCTTTGTCTAAGGTTAGTTTTAATTTGGCAAAGGTGGATTTGGGTATTAGCATGAAAATTTAGGGAGACATATGGAATAGTTTTGAAATTTGTTTTGTCATACTTGGTCGGGGGACTGCTGCCCAGCAACACTAAGACACTGAAGGGATACAAAACACATTGGATTCCCTTACTCTTAACTGAACATAAATGGTTGTAGTTTCACCCACGCCTGAAATTGGGTAGCTTAGTGGAGAAAAATTAAGCAGAGAACCAATTGTTCCGGACAAAATTTTGGCTTTGAGTACAATTTGGTGGTTCTTTTTTTTTCTCTTTCCACTACACATGAGAAGATATAGCCACTAAAAAAAGAGTTTTGGTACTTTCCCAGGACAATGTTGGCTAGAACTACTGCAATTTGAGACATAACAGAGTTGTTGATTATTTTAAAGAAGTGTGTTCTATTGAATTGCACCTTAATTCCAAAATAAGAAAAGGTATCACTGCATTTGCTGGTGTCACTTATTCCTTTTTACCATCAAGCGGGCTGCTTTGTCCTGGATGGTGTCGAGCTACTTGAGTGTCATTGGAGCGGCACTCATCCAGGCAAGTGGAGAGTATTCCATCACACTCCTGACTTGTGCCTTGTAGATGGTGGAAAGGCTTTGGGGAGTCAGGAGATGAGACACTCGCTGCAGAATACCTAGCCTCTGACCTGCTCTTGTAGCCACAGTATTTATCCAGTTAAGTTTCTGGTCAATGCTGACCCTCAGGATGTTGATGGTGGGGGATTTGGCGATGGTAATGCCATTGAATGTCAAGGGGAGGTGGTTAGACTTTCTCTTGTTGGAGTTATTCATTGCCCGGCACTTGTGTGGCGCGAATGTTACTTGCCACTTATCAGCCCAAGTCTGAATGTCGTCCAGGTCTTACTGCATGCGGGCATGGACTGCTTTATTATCTGAGGAGTTGCGAATGGCACTAAACACTGTGCAGTCATCAGCGAACATCCCCACTTCTGACCTTATGGTGGAGGGAAGGTCATTGATGAAGCAGCTGAAGATAGTTGGGCCTAGGACACTGCCCGGAGGAACTCCTGCAGCGATGTCCTGGGGCTGAGATGATTGACTTCCAACAATCACAATCATCTTCCTTTGTGCTTGGTATGACTCCAGCCAGTGGAGAGTTTTCCCCCTGATTTCCATTGACGTCAATTTTACTAGGACTCCTTGATGCCACATTTGGTCAAATGCTGCCTTGATGTCAAGGGCAGTCACTCTCATGAGTGGTCATGCAGTGATTAACCAGCAATGTGCTGGACTTATCACTAAAACCTTTTTTAGTGTGCACACTGATTCTGCTTCGGCAGGTAACTGTCTACTGGACTATCTTGCTTCTAATTTTAATGTCAATCTCCTGCCTCTGTCTCATGGACTCAGTCATCCTCTGCTGAATAGTGCATTTATAGTCCATTAATAGATGCTGAAGTGCATTGTAACATTAATTCAGTCACCTTATTTATGTTGCTGATATTAATATTAATGAGGTGATTTTAATGTACTTTTGTGCACAATAGAATTTCATTCGTGCCATTCCATAATGTATGGATAGCACAGAGCTGATTTTCAGCAAGGGATGGAAGTAAGGCAATTTAATTTTGAATTAACAAAAAGCTCCTGGGTCTCCCTGTATCAAAATATTTTTTGTGTTTTGTAACTGACATTTTTCCCTACCACGTAGTAATCAGTCATTTTTTCAGACAATATTTAATTCTTTATATTGATAAGTACACATATTGGGATAGGTCTTGACTTTGCGCGTTAGTGATCAGCCAATTGGCAGCCGGATTAATTTGCGTCTCCCCAATGTTTATTTCCATTGAGTGGTAGCTCGCAGCTGGCGCATGAGAAGAAATTGGAAACTTAGCATTAGCTAAACTTTCAGCACCAGCAAGGTTAAAAGTTCATAAATGTCAGCTATTGTATTGTGCTCAGCTACTGCTAGTATTAAAATCCAGCCCAGTGACTGCCCTCTTGCCGTTGTGGCACTGAAAGAATTTTTTACTGTTATGCTGAGCTTCAGATGCTAAGCATTTTCCAAGGTCTCTCTTTGCCTCTCCAATTACCTTTTTTATGTGCTTCTGCAATTTCTTGTATTCATCCCAGTGAGGCCCTTCATCTTTCTCCATGGGGGATTTGTACATGCCATTTCCTTTTTGTCTCACTTTTAATTTTCTTTCTCTCTAATCTTTCCTTTGATTTCTTTCCCTTACCTCTCATCTCCTAACGGCTGTGACTCATGCCAGTTATAACTCCGCAAGTTCTGGCAGCTCTGCAGTTGTGTGGCTATTCTTGTCCTCATGGGGGCCCACATACACTCCCAGCAGGGTCACTTGATAACAATCAAGAGGAGAAATCTGGATAGATTTTTCCCTTTCTTAGCCCAAGCCTATTAAGGTTACTATAGCACCTCAATGCACTATCTTGGCTCAGACTAACTATCTGAGCTCAATACCACTGAGCCGTACAATTTAAATTTAAAATTTTTGTAAAAAGTTTTACAAAATTATAATAAAAAGGACTAGGGGTGTATTTTCCTCTCTTTCACTTGAGCATTAAATAATTGCTGGGGTAGAGAGCAGAGAAAAATCAGACTGGGAAGATCTCACACTCATAACGGAGACTGCCCGATTTTCCATTAATTAATTTAAATAGGCAGAAAATCGGCTGAGTTAAGGGCATGGGCTCCCGCTGTCCAATTCTTTATCACGCACTCCAACCAAACAATTATTTAATGCCCAAGTGCAAATGAGGATCAACGGGCTGGATTTTACCAACCTCGGTGGCAGGTCCCGGCCTCGCTGCCGGCTCCAGCCCGCTGTTCAAAATTATTTTTCCCTGATTAGGCTTGTTAAGCCTGCCCAGCGTGTTTGCCAGCCAATTGAAGGAAGCAGGTCTGATGACATCATTGGATGACACGTCATCAGCCGCTTTCCTTAAAGGGACCACGCGCAAATTTATTTTGACAGTTGGGTTGTTTGTGTTCTACAGCATTGAGGTGCTGCAAACACTGACAATCACTGCACAGAGGCGTATGGCTGCACCCAGGTTCTCCCATGACTCCCTCCATATGCTTATGGAGGGAGCCACAGCACACAGGGAGGTCCTCTTCCCTTTCCATGGGTGGAAGAGACCTCCCAGGAGACCAACGTAGCCTGGTTGCATATTGCAGAGGCGGGGACAAGCAGGAATGTCATCAGGAGGACCAGGCTGCCATGGCGCAAACCTTTCAATGATCTCAGTAGATCATGAAACGTTACTGCAATGTCACACTCAGCCTCATCCTGCTGTGCCAATCATCACATCTCCAGAACTCTGCCTTCCCTACCTTACTCATGCACATCCTTACACCAGCTTACCTTGCAACTCCACCCATCACTCTCTATCTACATTATCACTTCCCAATCTCATAGAAGCATAGAAACATAGAAGATAGGAGCAGGAGTAGGCCATTTGGCCCCTTGAGCCTGCTCTGCCATTCAATGCGATCATGGCTGATCATCCAAATTCAGTACCCGGTCCCTGCTTTCTTCCCATACCCCTCGATCCCTTTAGCCTTAAGAAATATATCCAACTCCTTCTTGAATATATTTAATGTATTGGCCTCTACTGCCTTGTGTGGTAGAGAATTCCACAGGTTCACCAATCTCTGGGTGAAGAAATTCCTCCTCATTTCTGTCCGAAATGGCCCATCCCTTATCCTTAGACTGTGACCCCTGGTTTTGGACTCCCCGACCATCGGGAACATCCTTCCTGCATCTAGTCTGTCCAGTCCTGTCAGAATTTTATAAGTTTCAATGAGATCCCCTCTCATTCTTCTAAACTCCAGCGAGTACAAGCCCAATCGTCCCAATCTCTCCTCATACGTCATTCCTGCCATCCCAGGTATCAGCCTGGTGAATCTTCGCTGAACTCCTTCCATGGCAAGAACATCCTTCCTCAGATAAGGCGACCAAAACTGCACACAATACTCAAGATGTGGTCTCACCTAGGCCCTGTACAACTGCAGCAAGACATCCTTGTTCCTGTACTCAAACCCTCCCGCTACGAAGGCCAACATACTATTTGCCTTCTTAACCGCCTGCTGCACCTGCATGCTTACCTTCAGTGACTGGTGCACAAGAACACCCAGGTCTCTTTGCACTTCCCCTTCTCCCAATCTGTTGCCATTCAAATAATAATCTGCCTTCCTGTTTTTGCCACCAAAGTGGATAACCTCACATTTATTCACATTATAGTGCATTTGCCATGTTTCTGCCCAATCACCCAACCTGTCCAAATTGTACTGGAGTTTCACGACATCCTCCTCACAGCATACCCTCCCACCCAGCTTTGTGTCATCCGCAAATTTGGAGATATTACATCCAATTCCCTCGTCCAGATCATTAATATATATTGTGAACAGCTGGGGTCCTAGGACCGATCCTTGTGGTACCCCACTAGTCACTGCCTGCCACTCGGAAAACAACGCGTTTATTCCAACTCTTTGCTTTCTGTCCGCCAACCAGTTCTCTATCCAAGTCAATACCTTGCCCCCAATCCCATGTGCCTTAATTTTGCACGCTAATGTCTTTTGCGGGACCTTATCGAAAGCCTTCTGAAAGTCCAAATACACCACATCCACTGGTTCTCCCTTATCTATTTTACCAGTTACATCCTCAAAAGTTTCCAGTAGACTAGTCAAGCATGATTTACCTTTTGTAAATCCATGTTGACTTCGTCCGATCCTGTCACTGCTTTCCAAGTGCTCTGCTATTACATCTTTTATAATGGACTCTAGCATTTTCCCCACTACCGATGTCAGGCTTACCGATCTATAATTCCCCGCTTTTTCTCTACCACCCTTTTTGAATAGTGGGGTAACATTAGCTACCCTCCAATCCATGGGTACTATTCCAGAGTCTATCGAGTTCTGGAAGATGACCAGCAATGCATCTACTATTTCTAGGGCCACTTCCTTAAGTACCCTGGGATGTAGATTATCAGGCCCTGGGGATTTATCGGCCTTCAGTCCCATCAATTTTCCTAACACCATTTCCCTACAAATACTGATTTCTTTCAGTTCCACCCTTTCATCAGACCCTATGTTCCCCGGCATCTCTGGGAGGTTATTTGTGTCCTCCTTTGTGAAGACAGAACCAAAATATGTATTTAGTTGGTCTGCCATTTCTTTGTTCCCCATTATAAATTCCCTTGATTCTGACTGCAAGGGACCTACGCTTGACTTCACCAATCTTTTTCTCTTCACATATCTATAAAAGCTTTTACAGTCAGTTTTTATGTTCCCTGCAAGCTTACTCGCATATTCTATTTTCCCTTTCTTAATTAATCCCTTTGTCCTCCTTTGTTGAATCCTAAACTGCTCCCAATCCTCAGGATTATTGCTTTTTCTGGCCAATTTATATGTCGTCTCCTTGGATCTTATGCTATCCCTAATTTCCCTTGTTAGCCACGGTTGAGTCACCTTTTTTGTTTTATTTTTATGCCAAACTGGTATGAACAAATTCTGTAGCTCATCCATTCGGTCTTTGAATGTTTGCCATTGCCTATGCACCATCAACCCTTTGAGTGCCATTCCCCAATCAATCCTACCCAACTCGCTCCTCAGACCATCGTAGTTTCCTTTATTTAAATTGAGGACCCTAGTCTCTGAGTCAACTACTTCATTCTCTATCTTAATGAAGAATTCGATCATATTATGATCGCTCCGACCCAAGGGGCCTCGTACAACAAGATTGCTAATTAATCCTTTCTCGTTACATAATACCCAGTCTATGATGGCCTGATCTCTGGTTGGTTCCTTGACATATTGGTCCAGGAAACCATCCTGTAAACACTCCAGGAATTCCTCCTCCACAGTATTGTTACTAATTTGGTTAGCCCAATCTATATGTCGATTAAAGTCACCCATGATGACTGCTGTGCCCTTATTGCACGCTTCTTTAATTTCCCTTTTAATGCCATCCCCAACCTCCACCTTACTGTTTGGAGGTCTATATACCACTCCCACTAACGTTTTTTTCCCCTTAGTATTTCTCAATTCTACCCATACAGATTCCACATCATCAGAGCTAATATCCTTCATTACAATTGTGTTAATCCCTTCTTTAACCAGTAATGCTACCCCACCTCCCTTTCCTTTTTGCCTATCTTTCCTGAATATCGAATACCCCTGGATGTTGAGTTCCCAGTCTTGGCCATCCTTGAGCCACATTTCAGTAATCCCAACTGTTGTGTATGTAATATGTATGCTACTTTAACCCTATGGCCAGGGCAGCACTACTTTGTAGGGCGTAGTGATACCGTAGTACCACTCCTGGCCATAGGGGTATAAATAGTACTGCGGGTACTGATCTCCCCTCAGTTCCCGCCTGTGGGTATGAAGTAAAGACCTAAGTTAAACCCTTCCAAGCTGTCTCTTCCTTTTTGTATCAAGTATATGCGCATACTTTACACTGGCGACTAGGAACGTTCGAACTCACCAGTACAAGGTGCAACAAAGGATCGGTAGCAGTACGGGGAGAGAAGCTTCTTACCAGCCTGCAGAGTCCAGCGTCGACCGAAGGAGGCCACCCAGTTCAGGAGGAGCGGCAGCAACAGAGCGAGAGAGAGAGGTTCCAGCGGAGGCTGCGGCAGCTGAGAGAAGAGGCTGAACGGGCGTTCCAGCCACGGGGCAAAAGTCCACCCAGGGTCAGGTAAACTGCAATCCTTCCCGGGGAACGCGAGCTGCAAGGGTCAGAACGGGCGGGCGATCTGGGGAACAAACGGAGCCACGAGGACTAGCGGGCCACGAGAGGGGAAGGTCGTTGTAATAGCGGCGGTGGCAATAACGGGAGCTGCAAGGGCCAAAAATAATGAACCTGGAGAGACGTCGTTGACAGCAGAGGGAGAAAAGGCGGGAAAAGCGCCATCTAGTGGACAAAGGGGAAAGTTTTTCTCTTCAGCAGTTTAAAATGAACAGCGCCATCTAGTGGACAAAAGGGGGAAAGTTTTTCTCTTAGAAAAAAAAATAACAGCGCCATCTAGTGGAAAAAGGCGGGAAAACCTCTTCAGTAGTTTTAAAAATGGCTAAAGAAGCTCGGTTGTCAGAATTTGTTGCCGACATAGAAGATTGGGACGCATATGTAGAAAGGCATGAGCTTTATTGCATAGTAAACAAGGTGAAAGATGACGAAAAGGCAGCAACCTTATTAAATTCTATGGGGGCAAAAACATACGGTCTGCTGAGGAATCTTCTTACTCCAGAAAAGCCAGCAGACAAAACGTATGCCCAAATTGTTGATACGTTAAAGGAACATTTAAACCCTAAGCCACCATTTATAGCGGAAAGGTACCGCTTTTACAGACGCGACCAAAGGAATGATGAGTCGCAGGCAGCCTATTTAGCTGAGCTCAGACGGTTGTCCAAACATTGCCAGTTTGGAGCCTTTTTGGCGGAAGCGATCAGAGACAGATTTGTCTGTGGCATGTTAAATGAGAGTACATGAAAACGGTTGCTGGCCAAGAAACAGCTCAGCCTAGATCAGGCGATAGAAATAGCATTGGCACATGAAGCAGCAGCACAGGGTGCTGCCCAAATATGACAAAATACAACCGGCTATGACACCCATGAGGTGACATTTCACAAAGGTAAATGCTACCGTTGTGGCAAAACCACCCACGACCAAAGTAATTGTTGGTTTCGTGATAAAATATGCCGGCAGTGTGGGAAAAAGGGGCATATAGCGAAAGTTTGTCGGTCGGGTACGAAACCCAATAGTGGGGGCAATCCGAGCAGTACCAAGGCAAGGACAAAAATACATAAGATATCTGACAGTAGCTCAGACGAGTCACAGGAAGGCACAAAAGCAGAGCCTAAAGGTCTGGGATGTCTCAAGTTATATGGTGTAGACAAAACGGAGGACCACAGCACAATGTGGGTTAAAATGAAGGTAGCAGGCGTCGAAGTTAATATGGAGCTGGACACGGGTTCAGCCCTATCAGTAATTAATGAACAAGATTATAACAGGCTGTTCAAACGCATTCCCTTAAAGCATACCGAAATCAAATTAAAAACATATACGGGACAAAAAGTTTACCCGAAGGGAAAAATGCAAGTAACAGTTAAATACAATGGCAGAAAAGTGCCAGGACTTTATTTATACGTCCTACCAAACGGCGGACCACCACTTTTGGGTAGGGAATGGATAAGAAAAATCCATTTCGACTGGAAGTCGATACACGAGATAAAAGTAGAGACCACCAAGGATGATACAACCATTACAAGCAGGCTGTCGAAACTATTGGCAAAAACGCCAGAGGTGTTCCAACAAGGGCTGGGGACCTTAAAGGACATTAGAGCAAAAATAACTATTGCTCAAGACGCAAACCCCAAGTTTTGTAAGGCCAGACCGGTGCCTTACGCCATTCGGCCAGCGGTGGAAGCAGAACTGGATGCCTTAGAGAGTGCAGGTGTCCTTACAAAGATTGAGTGGAGCGAGTGGGCCACGCCCATCGTCCCAGTTATAAAGAAATCTGCAAATAACACGCCGGGGGAACCAAAGAAGGTTCGCATTTGCGGGGATTTTAAAATAACTATTAACCCAGTCCTGCACACGGTACAGTATCCGCTGCTGCGGATAGAGGACATATTCGCATCGTTAGCTGGGGGTAGACACTTTACGAAGATTGACCTTTGTCAAGCTTATTTACAGATGGAGGTGGAGCAGGACTCGAAAAAGCTCCTAACGATTAACACCCACAAGGGATTGTACCAGTACAATCGCCTGGTATTTGGTGTGGCGTCCGCCCCAGCCATATGGCAGAGGACCATGGAACAGGTCCTACAGGGCATTCCAGGAACGCAGTGCTACCTGGATGACATCCTGGTGACAGGACAAACGGATAACGACCACCTCGCTAACCTGGAGCGAGTACTTCTGCGGTTGCAACAATACGGACTCAGGGCGAACAAGCAGAAATGTGAGTTTTTCCAGGAACGTATCTCATACTGTGGTCACATTATAGATAAGGAAGGCCTGCATAAGTCCCCAGAAAAGATCGAGGCAGTAGTGAAGGCCCCGCCCCCTGAGAATGTATCTCAGTTACGATCATTCTTAGGCCTTATAAACTATTACCATAAGTTCCTCCCGAACTTATCGTCCATTTTACATCCACTAAATTCATTGCTGCAAAAGGGAGTCTCCTGGAATTGGGACGAAGCGTGTGAGGCTGCTTTTAAAAAGGGTAAACAACTCATTACATCAAAGGAAGTGCTCGCACACTTTGACCCAAAAATGCCAATGAGGTTGGCATGTGACGCCTCCCCGTATGGTATAGGGGCAGTGTTGTCACACAAATTTCCCAATGGGACGGAGAGGCCAATAGCATTTGCCTCAAGGTCGTTAACTACAGCCGAAAGAAACTATGCGCAAATCGACAGGGAGGCCCTCAGTCTGGTGTGGGGTGTAAAAAAATTCCACCACTACCTGCATGGGCAACGTTTCACACTACTGACGGATCATCAACCGTTGGTGTCCATATTTAACCCAACAAAAGGGGTGCCCCTGATGACGGCCCAAAGGCTACAGAGATGGTCACTGTTCTTAGGAGCACACCAGTACCTTATCGAATATAAGGGTACCAAACAGCATGGCAATGCGGATGGCCTGTCGCGGCTACCATTGCCTGCAGAGATCGAAGAGATAGTACAGGACCCCGTGGAAATATATCATACGGCGGTTATGGAACACTTGCCCATCACCAGCCAATGTATCGAGCGGGAAACACAGAATGACCCGACACTGGCAAGGGTTTACGAATTGACCGTGAAAGGCTGGCCGGCGCAGGGTGACGCATCATTGCCGGCGTTTTCGGCAAGGAAGGACCAGTTGTCCGTATGCCGGGGCACATTGATGTGCGGAGCCAGGGTGGTGGTCCCTCAAAAATTACAACATAAAGTGTTGCGGGACTTACACGAAGGTCATCTGGGGGGTGTCAAAATGAAAAGCCTCGCCAGAGCCTACGTCTGGTGGCCCGGCATTGACAGGGACATCGAGGAAGTAGCAAAAGCATGCCAAGGGTGCCAGATGGTACAGAACGTACCACCCCAAGCCCCACTACATCCGTGGGAGTGGCCCTCAACGCCGTGGCAAAGGATCCACGTGGACTTCGCTGGGCCCTTCATGGATGCGATGTTCCTTATTGTAGTGGACGCCCACTCAAAATGGCCGGAGGTCATAAAGATGTCATCAACGACAGCCGAAAAGACGGTCGCAGCCTTAAGGACCATTTTTGCCCGAAATGGGGTGCCCGAGCAAGTCTGTTCGGACAATGGGCCACAATTTGTGGCAGAAGAATTTCAAGCATTCCTAAAAAGGAATGGAGTGCGACATTATACGTCCGCACCATATCATTCGTCTACAAATGGGCTGGCAGAGCGCTTTGTACAGACTTTTAAAAAGGCCATCAAGGCGATGGGGGAGGAAAGGTTGCCACTACAACACAAGGTGGACAATTTCCTATTCGCGTACCGTAATGCTGCACATACGGTGACCAACCAGGCCCCCGCCGTCATGTTCTTTAATAGAAGGTTAAGGTCTCGCCTCGAATTGCTCAGACCAAACATCCGGAGAGATGTGGAAAACCGAGTATTTCGTAGGGCTCCTGACAGACAGACACGGAGCTTCGAGGTGGGGCAGCAAGTGTTGGCCTGTGATTATAGAAATGAAAAGTGGCGGTCTGGTACGATAAAGGCCCGCCAGGGACCTTTGATGTACACAGTGGAGACAGGGGACGGCATAATCAGACGACATGCTGATCAACTTGTGGAGTCCAGAAACCCAACTGATTCACTACCTCAAACGTCTCAGCACATTGTTCCAGCGGAATCACGGCCCAGCTCGTCGCTACAGAAGTCTCAGGATGGCGAGGAGTTCAGCACTCCAGTGAGCTCCACGGCACAGGATGTGCCATCAGACACCGACGACTCCAGCGATGAAGTGGTGACGGAAGTACCGCCGCCTACACCGAGACCGACTAGAGAAAGACGTTATCCTAGTCGAGACAGGAGGCCTCCTCAGAGACTGAATCTATAACATGTTTCTTTTTATATATATATAGGTAGACAACTCTGATGTAAATATGTTATGTATGTTGTGTTACCAAATGTTATTAGCCCTAGTTATGGTGCATCTGTTGACTTAATTGCACGGGTACGTTTTAATTAAAAGGGGAGGAATGTTGTGTATGTAATATGTATGCTACTTTAACCCTATGGCCAGGGCAGCACTACTTTGTAGGGCGTAGTGATACCGTAGTACCACTCCTGGCCATAGGGGTATAAATAGTACTGCGGGTACTGATCTCCCCTCAGTTCCCGCCTGTGGGTATGAAGTAAAGACCTAAGTTAAACCCTTCCAAGCTGTCTCTTCCTTTTTGTATCAAGTATATGCGCATACTTTACACCAACCAAATCATATTCGTTTACCTCTATTTGCGCAGCCAATTCATCCACCTTATTACAAATGCTCCTCGCATTAAGACACAAAGCCTTCAGGCTTGTTTTTTTAACGCTCTTAGACCGATTAGAATTATTATTTACTGTGGCCACGTTTGATTTAAACCATTGATTTCTCTGACTGCCACTTTTGTTTTTCTCCTTCCTATCTTTTGCTTTTATCCTTGTTTCTCTTTCCTCTGTCTCCCTGCTCAGGTTCCCAACCCCCTGCCATTTTAGTTTAAACCCTCCCCCACAGCACTAGCAAACACTCCCCCTAGGACATCGTTTCCAGCCCTGCCCAGGTGCAAACCATCCGGTTTGAACTGGTCCCACCTCCCCCAGAACCGGTTCCAATGTCCCAGGAACTTGAATCCCTCCCCCTGGCACCATTCCTCTAGCCACGTGTTCATCTGAAGTATCCTTCTATTTCTACTCTGACTAGCATGTGGCACTGGTAGCAATCCTGAGATTACTACCTTTGAGGTCCTGTGTTTAATTTATTCCGCTTTTAGGACCTCATCCCGCTTTTTACCTATATCGTTGGTGCCTATATGCACCACAACAACTGGCTGTTCACCCTCCCCTTCCAAGATGTTCTGCAGCCGCTCAGAGACATCCTTGACCCTTGCACCAGGGAGGCAACACACCATCCTGGAGTCTCGTTTGCGGCCGCAGAAACGCCTATCTATTCCCCTTACAATAGAATCCTCTATTACTATAGCTCTACCCCTCTTTTTCCTCCCATTCTGTGCAGCAGAGCCACCCCTGGTGCCAGGAAGTTGGCTGCTGCTGCCTTCCTCTGATAAGCCATCCCCCCCAACAGTACCCAAAGTGGTGTATCTGTTGGAGAGGGGGATGGCCACAGGGGATCCCTGCACTACCTGCCTGCGCCTAGTACTCTGCCTGTTGGTCACCTGTTCCCTTTCTTCCTGTCCAACCTCTACCTGCGGTGTGTCCAACTCCGTAAACATGCTACTCATGATGTCCTGAGCATCGTGAATGCTCCAGTATGCATCCAATCGCAGCTCCAGTGCCGCAATGAAGTCTGTCAGTAGCTGCAGCTGGATGCACTTCCTGCACATGTAGTTGTCAGGGACACAGGAAGTGTCCCTGAGTTCCCACATATCGCAGGAGGAGCATATCACGTGGCCCGGCTGTCCTGCCATGACTTACCCTTTAATTAATTGAATTTAAATTAAATCAATCAATCCCACTATTACACTACAGTTTTCCAACAGTCCCTGCTACACCAGAGAGACCTTAGAAACTATAAACCAGAGTTAAAGTTTAAAAAAATAGAGAAATACTCACCAACCAATCACTTACCTGCTTCCTGGTGACGTCACACTTTGATTACTTTTTACCTCTCTCCCCTGCTGTTGAATTGGTCGGGCCTCGGTCGCTGCTCGCTGCCGGTTTTATACTCTGCCGCTGCTCAGTGTTCCCTACACAGGTCCGCTCTGGTCGGGCCTCGTTTGCTGCTCGCTGCTGGCTTTATACTCCGCCGCTGCTCAGTGCTCCCCACACAGGTCCGCTCTGGTCGGGCCTCGTTCGCTGCTCGCTGCCGGTTTTATACTCTGCCGCTGCTCAGTGTTCCCCACGCAGGTCCGCTCTGGTCGGGCCTCGTTCGCTGCTCACTGATGGTTTAATACTCCGCTGCTGCTCAGTGTTCCCCACGCAGGTCCGCTCTGGTCGGGCCTCGTTCGCTGCTCACTGCCGGTTTTATACTCTGCCGCTGCTCAGTCTTCCCCACGCAGGTCCGCTCTGGTCGGATTTGTAAAAGGCAGATCATGTTTGACTAATCTAATTGAATTTTTGATGAACTAACAGGGAGGATTGATGAAGGGAATGCAATGGATGCTGCCTACATGGATTTTAGGAAGGTGTTTGACAAAGTACCACATAGAAGGCTGGTTAACAAAATTGAGGCTCGTGGAATAGGTGGGTCAGTGGCAGCTTGGATAAGGAATTGGCTTAAGGACAGAAAACAGTGAGTTGTGGTAAATAGCTATTTTTCAGACTGGTGGATGATAGACAGTAGTGTCCCCCAAGGGTCAGTGCTGGGGCCACTGCTTTTTTTGATATATAAATGACCTGGATATGGGAATGCAGAGTAGAATTTCTAAATTTACTGATGACACCAAACTTGGGGTTATGGCAAACAGTGAGGATGATACCAATTAACAGAAACAGGACATAGAAAGGCTAGCAGAATGGGCAGACAAGTGGCAGATGGAATTTAATACAGAGAAGTGTGAGGTGATGCATTTTGGCAGAAGGAACAGGGAGAGGCAATATGCACTTAATGGCCCAGTTTTAAAGAGTGTGCAGGGACAGAGGGACCTGGGAGTTAATGTGCATAGGTCCCTGAAGGTGGTGGGACATATTGAGAGAGTGGTTAGCAAAGCATATGGGATCTTGGGCTTCATAAATAGAGGTATTGGCCCAGTAATTCCGTTCCAAGCGCGTGAGTACGGTCGGGGTACTCACGCGTCTGGCCGGAGGAAATGCCGGTTTTCAGCATGCACAGCGCATGCGGAGAAAACCGGCATTTCCAGTCCTCTGAACGAAGGGGTTCAGAGGCACAGCGCGTGCGACTGCACAGGCAGCGCGTGCGCAGTGAACTTCATCGATTTCATTCATGGATTCAGTGAGGGTAAGTCCTTACAAGTTACACTTGAAAAAAGCATGTGTAAAGTTGCTCCAGAGGCTGCGGAGGAAGATATATTTTATCATGGAGCTTCTGAAAGGCAATATTTTTGTTTGGGAAAGGGAGGAAAGTTATTTTAAGAAATGCTGAGGTAAGTTTTAAAGTTTAAATTTTTTTTTTTAAACGGATTTTCAGTACTGTAGGTAGAAGGAGCAATTGTGGCTGTGTGAATTGAATGTGAAAATGAGTGTTCTAAAATGAGTAATGTAACATTTCCAACACTTTTAAGAAAGAAACTTTTTATCAGTAATAAGTAATTATGTATGTATGTCCGCATATATTCCTTTACGTATATGTATGTATGTTTTATATTCCTTTACTTATGTGTATGAATGTATGTTTTTAATTATGATTTTCCAATAAGTTACTTTCTCTGAAAGTCATAATTAAATACATACATTCATACACATAAGTAAAGGAATATATACATACACGCAAAGGAATATATACAGACATACATACATAATTACTTAAAAGAATATATTACTGATGAAAAGTTTCTTTCTTAAAAATGTTGGAGTCATTTTTACATTTAATAAACACAGCAAATTCAATTCACATAGCCACAATTGATCCTTCTACCTACAGTATTGAAACCCCGTTTTAAAAAACAAAAGTAAACTTTAAAACTTACCTCAGCATTTCTTAAAATAACTTTCCTCCCTTTCCCAAACAAAAATATTGCCTTTCAGAAGCTCCACGATAAAAAATATCTTCCTCCGCAGCCTCTGGAGCAACTGTACTCATGCTTTTTTCATGTGTAAGTTGTAAGGACTTAACCTCACTGAAAGCATGAATGAAACCGGCGAATTTTACTGCGCACGATCTGCCTGTACAGTCGCACGCGTTCTGCCTCTGAACCCCTTCGTTCAGAGGACAGGAAATGCCGGTTTTCCCCGCATGCACTGTGCATGCTGAAAACCGGCATTTCCTCCGGCCAGACGCGTGAGTACCCCGACCGTACTCGCGCATTTGGAAGGGAATTACTGGGCCAACATTTTACATGTCAATAAAATGAAAAATTTAACAATTGCACGATTTGCCCCCTCGCATCTGCGACTGAGGGTCCAAGGAGGTGCATTGCGCAAGAGGTCATCGTCATACGTATCCTCACACTGTTCCCTTTCGGGAACTGTATGAAGTGGTGGAAGGATTTCTGGCCACGTTAACACTCCTTCCATGACCATAACCATCTTCATACCAGCCATTAGGGTGGTTAGTCCTATGGCGCGAGGGTTTTACGGGCTCCCACAACCCATCCGACAGGGGGGGGCCACCCACACCCGCGGACGCAAGTATCCCGCTGGATGTCCACCCAGAATTTATAGTTGGAGCTCCGACTCCACTTGCCGGGACTGGCTGGAGCAGGGTTCGAAACCCTACTCCTTCTGGCCCAGCGGCGGGGATGCTTACCGCTACGCAAAAGGCCCACTCCGCGCAAAAGATGACACCCTTACGTTTCCTGCACCTTTTCCCTCCCCGTGACTGGAGCCCTATGCTGCCACTTGAAAGACCAAGCTATCATCTGTCCTCTAGGCCTGTGATTTTAATATATATAGGCCTAGAAATTGGGTTTTGGCTTAGCCAGGGCTTTAGCGCCGGAAGTTAGTGCCGGCGCTAAGTCCCCTGCGCGCGCCAAAAATTCAGTGGCGCCGCGCCCAAACGGCTGCCGGCGCTACTGAAGGGTCTTTGCGGCGGTACATCGGCGCTAACTGCCGTTTCGCGCCGCAATTCCGGCGCTGCGGCACCCGATGCGGTGCGGCAGGCTGGGGACGTGCAGGCCTCCTCCTCCCGTTAAGGAGGAGCTGCCTGCACCCGGCCGCGGCCCGCGCAAATCAGCTTAAAAATGAGCCCGGCACCTCGGACAAGTGCCGGGCTTGCATCTGTTCTGGGGGGGGGGCGGGGAGAAGTCCGGGGAGGGAGCTGCGGGCAGGTGGCCGGCGGGAAAGTGGCCGGCCGCCGCGGGGCCTTTAATGCGCCGGCGCAAACTGGAGTAAGGCACCTCTGCCAGAACGTTGCTTGCGGCTGCCACGGGCGAGGCGGCCGCAACTCAATTTCGGAGTTCGGGCGGGTTACCACGGCAACCGGGACGCTGCGCACACCGATGACGTCATCGGTGCCGGCGCAGCGCTGCCGGTGCAACGCCGATTTAGGGCCCCAGGGAATTTTTAAACTGGCCATAACTCTGGCGCTAGTCCCTCTAGCGCCTCAAAAGCGGCGCGAAGGCTAGTGAATTTCTAGGCCACAATGTGGGTTCCAACATTCTATTTCAAATTATGTTGAAAACCTTTGTGTCATGTAGGTGTCGCTATGATTGGCATTTGTGTAATGTTAAAAGATCTATCATGTAATGTTAGTTTGTCACCCTCCAGCTGCTTTATGAAGGCACTGGCTGGAAGAACAGAAATTTGTTTGCTCTTTTCACGAATTCTCTGGGTCAAAGTTAACAATTTCTTGAACTGTAGATTCAAAGCTCAGCAGTGCAATAAGAATTAAATATTAAAATTAATGGCCCAGAAATTCGGGTCTCCACGGGTGAGTACGCACGGGGTACTCGCCCGTAAGTCCAGTGGAAGTGCCGGTTTCCTGCATGCACTGCGCATGCATGGGAAACCGGCACTTCCATTCCCCTGAAAGAAGGGGTTCAGAGGTCGAATGCGTGCGCAGGAGAGGCTGCACGTGCGCAGCGAAATTACGTTTTTTTGGCAGGTTTTCCTGGGAGGGTAAGTCTCCAGAAGTTAGACATTTAAAAAGCAGTCACAAGGCCTGCTTTTTACAAGGTAAGTGGTGAATTAATTAAAATTAAAACATTTTTTCCACAGGTTTATTATTTTTAAATACTTTAAGGAAAGGTAAGTTTATTTTTAGCCCCGTTAGAAAATAAAATTATTCTTTCAAAAATTTAAATTATTGTTTAAAATAGTTATTTCATGTAATTTATAGTTTATTTAAAAAATGTGATGGTTTTTAAAAATTTATTTGAAGATTTAGTGATGTTTTGGGGCTTATAGTATTTATAAGTTTGACAGCCCTTCCTGTCAAACTTATGAATGAAGCATTCCCTGCTCCGATTGGCTCCCCATGGCCTACATGATCCCAAGGGACGCATCAAACTAACTGCACCCCTGGGATATGCAAGCACTGCGTGCCGGCAGTTGGAGGCGGCCCAGGATCGGAATTCCACAGGGGCCCACAGCGCAATGGCCGGCGCGCAAAGTAAATGCAGGTTGGAGGCTTGCACCCGCGGGAAGCCCCCGACCCGAATTTCTGGGCCAATATCCGTCCTCGCTGTAGATGATGATTCTACAGAGATTCTACCTGAGCCTGTCAATCAGGTAGAATTCCACATGGAGATGCTCGACACACCAAATGTCTTTGCCAACCTAAAGCGGTCCCCCAGCTGAAAGCCACTAACAACCAACCCACACCCTATTTCGCCACTTTAGATTGCTGACGAACCCTTACCCCACCCCCCAGATAACCATCACTAGATTAGTAGAAGAGTGATTGCTGATTGTTCCCTTTGATCCCAAGTAAGAAGTTGCCATATCCATTCCATGCCATAACCCCGATGAGATGGAAATTGTGCGAGCAGCAAATGCAGTGGTGAGTGGAGGGAAGTTCAGCACATCTTAACTTCCACCCCATATAACTGAAATCGGCATCTATAGAGGCACAGAATCTCCCCCCACCCCGCCCCAACAAACACATACAAAGAGAAAGAATTCCAAAGCTAGTAGAGGCAAAGGCAGCATAATTGCACCCCAGCCCCCCACAAACAAATAAGCAACCCAGTACAGTGGAGGACTGGCTCTCCCAATGGGAGGCAGGATTATTTGGCATTCTCGTGGGAAAAGGGGGATTCTGATAATACAGCGCTGTTGAACCATTCATGTGAAGTAACCAAATTACTATTATACTTTAATTTTTATGTTAGAATATGTATAATGTAGCACCTATGTACAAGGTGGAGCTAATGAGTTAATTCATACCCTGAGTTAAACGATATATGGGTCTGTATATTGCATTTACCCAGTTAAGCTTTAAAAACATGATTAAGTGACTTCAAATGCTGAGAAATTAAACTGCAGAGCAACTCGTGGGAAGATTGGGGAGGATGTCTGCTCGGCCAGGCGAGGCAGCGCATATACAAGATAACATATCTAAGAATTCGTTTGTTGTAAACTCACAACAGGGTTCCATTACATCAAAGTATGGTGGGACTAATCAGGATGTGCTTGCTTTGCAGAAGTAACCCAAAGACAAGGCCAAAGGTCTGTGCTTTGCACAGACTGAACGAGGACTATTATCTTAAGAAAACATGTAACAAGCAAACCACCTTGCTAGAGACAACTGGACGGTTGTAAAGCAATTAAGATGAGGCTCCAGTCACAGAAGGTGACAGGACCAACTGATAACATAACTGCGAGTTTGTAGGCGGTAGGAAGGATGAAATGTCATGGTTTATAATTGCCATTTAGCTATAACTCTGTATATGCTGATAAGCTTTGCACCCGCCCCTAGGGCAGGGGTTTGATTTTTGTATAATTGTGAACGTTGTTAGGATATCGGTGGAGTCAGATTCAGACAGCGATCTGAAAGGTTCTCCCCAGGCCTGAATAAACCATTGTGACTTCAATTAGTTGGTCTGTCTTTCTTACAACAAGCCAGTGACGTCGACCTTGTATATCACTTGGTCCGCACTTTGGGGGCTTACTTCACATGTGGGCACTATAAGGGGTCGTTTTAACGAGCTTGTGGTGTGCGAGATCGGTTTTTGATTTCACACTGCTTGTGAGCGGTTCCGAAGCGCTCCCCCCTCACCGGTTCTAGACACTGGGCTTATTGCCAGACCACCTTGATGTGTTGGCCCAACTTGTGACTCGGAAGACAAATGGATCAGGTGAGACAAGGTAAGTTTTAAATCAAAGGTATCTTTATTTTTAAGGAGAATAAAACATAGAGAATGAAGAAACAATGCAGACAAAAATCATGAACACGCCTCTCAATGGGAACTAAAATTTAACACACAAGAGTTACTTTGACTATCATAATACATCAATTATAGATCAGCGATATAATAAAACGGGGGTGGAGAAAGCGCACGGCACAACGAAGGATGAATAACACTCCCGAATTACAAAGCCCTTAATATTAAAAACCCTCCCGTCTCTACAGTATACCTCAACTAGATCAGCTAGGTGGAGTTGGGCCTCTATGCTCACCAGGGGTTTTAAAACTGTCCTTGACCTTGGTGCTCCTGTATCGTCCGGGATCTCCAATCTTCCTTATGGGACCGGCTCCTGAACCTGCTCTCCTGCTCGAACTTGTAGGCCCTCCGTGCTCCTCGAACCTCACCAGGGTTTTAAAACTGTCCTTGACATTGGTGCTCCTGTATCGTCCGGGATCTCCAATCTTCCTTATGGGACTGGCTCCTGAACCTGCTCTCCTGCTCAAACTTGTAGGCCCTCTGTGCTCCTCGAACCTCACCAGGGTTTTTAAAACTGTCCTTGACCTTGGTGCTCCTGTATGAAACTGTGTTTTTTTTAATGTCTCTTTTCCCCCAACAGTTATACTGTTTTCTTGCCCTTATCTTGGCGCCAAATCAGGGGTTTTCTTTTGTTAAAGTAATGGGCAGGCTGCTTTGACAAAAGCGGGTACTTTAATTTAATGTCTTGTAAATGAAACTAATGGGATCTGTCCTGTGTCCCTCTGAGTTTGGTACAGATAATAGGTTTTGTCTGTGCTCTGCGATTTCAGAGATGGGTTTGCGTTTTGCTAGCAATTAACACACCTTGAGGTGTAAATACTTGTGTTTTGACTTCGTTACTGTGGAACCACTTTACCATATCAATTGCAGTCAGTTCTGGAATCTTTTAATCGGTGGCGACTCAGGTTTCTTTAAGATACTGCAGTGGTATGTCCTTCTGAAATGAGTCATGTGATCTGCCAACTCCATCTTGTGTTCATAAAATGTGGCTATTTCAGGGGTTTTACAATGTAGACTGTATTTTCCTGGATTTTTGCGAATCCTACAGTCCCCCCTGTGATACAATGGACATCTCGAATCGTCTTTTGCATCATGAATGTTTTAAGGTGAGCATAAATCCGTTCCCCCCCCAACTGACCTTCCCCGTAGTTTACCTGACTATGGAGTGTACCTCGCACACGCACTTTCCTCATCCCGAAAACGGAGTTGAGTAGATATCCCCTACCGGAGAAACATTTATGCTATGTACAGACTCACCTTAGAGTCATAACCCGACGCAACACAATCTTTGTTATAATACACCAAAAACAGATGGAATAAAAACATTTAGCTACACGGGCGAATCCCCGTTTATGCTGACATAGTGGCCCCGCCAATTCCGCTGACTAGGGAACTCCCTGTCGTGTCCCTTCCTCCTACACTGGACACAGACCAGGTACAGAACGATCCCTACCTGGCACACCACTAAGACGTGGAAAGCCAGTCTGACCCATGATGGGATCTCTATATTATCAAAAAGGTCCCACCATGGTGGAACCACTATGTCTTGGATTTTTGCCCCTATGTCGGTGGTTTTCTGCTCTAAAGTAAAGAAGTGCTTCTGAGAGACAGTAACTGCTTTCAGCAGTTCGGTTAAATGTTCTGGGAGAGGGGGAATTGTGAAACCAAAGTGGGCCACGTACTTCTGGAGATCGATGAAGTTCTCCTTGACAGTGAAGTGAACAGTGGATGGTTCAGGGATCGGGATAATCCGCAGCTGTGCCACTTGAACTACTGCCTCGGGTTTGAAACAGAAGCTGCTTTCACTGACCGCGCACCAGCCGTGCTGTCCGTGCCGGTAGTGAGACGCTGCGGTGGCGACACAATATGTCCCACCACCTATGTATGCCACCTGTGGGGGAACATGGCCCTGTGCCATGGCTTCCATGGTGCAATTGATAGGCTTAGCGTCAGCAGAACTGAACCCGCACTGTGGTGTTGAATAGGTATTCAAGTGCTGGGGACACAGGATTATGTGTGCTCCCTGGCTACGGCACCCCGAGAGGTCAGTCCCCGTCATAGCATGCTCCCACTTAATGACGTAGGGTGGGATCTCTGCGAAACGGACGTGTGCTCCCCCCCGAATGACTCCAATGTTCACCACCCTATACACCGGCGCAGGTCGGGCCGCCCCAACTGGGTCTTTAACCCGTTAACCTGCCGTTGCAATTCGATGTCGTCCATACTATTTATGATGGACGACCCAGTGTTAAACCCTGTGAACCAGTCGTTCACGGCGCCCCTTCTTTGTCTCCCCAATTGCTCCCATTCCTTGTGGCCCTCGGTGTAGAGTTCGGTTCTATTGACCCCCGCGAAGTCAAACTCGTAAAACTTCTGCAGGGTCTCTTTCAGCAGGGCCTGATACAGCCTTGCCATCTCTACGGGGCACCATTCTGGCAGGTGCACCTCGGTCAGGTTGAGGATGACCGAGGCCACCGCGTAATGGACCCCCTGATAGGCCATTTGGTCAGTGGGAACTAATACTAACCCGTTCCCTGGTCCCTTGGTGGTGGTGGGGCATCCCTCTGCTACCGTCCGTGGTGTCTGGGTCGTGGGCAGGGGCTGTCGGGGGCGGGTCACTAGCTCAGTGGCATTAACCGCGATTGGGGAGTAGGTGACCGCGCATGCGTCCAAGCGGGATTCCCAGTCTATCCCCCTCCCGTTATCTTGCCACTGGCTGTGGAAAATGATGGAAACACCTGTGGGGCAGACTTTCTCTGAACCCCACATACACTTATAAATCCCCTGATTGGGTTCCCACCATTTATCCCAGCACACTGTCAACCCTCCCTGGGTCCCTGTGATAGTCCGGTGAGTGTTGCTCCCTAACCTTTCCCACTTTCCTCTGGGGTACCCCATGTCCCTGCTCAGTTTCCTGAGCCACCACCACCTATCCAGGGGGACGTACACCCTGCAGGTTAGGCAAATACGTTTCCCACAGTCACACTGATCCGCGTGGCCTGGATCTTGATCCGAGGACACGACAAAGAGACCTCCCTGTATGTGAAGCCAGTTTCGCTTGAATATTTCGTGGCGTTCGAGCCCAGCCATCCAGGCCAGTTGCCCTCGTGGGCGTACCCAGCGACTTCCTCTGCTTCGCGCAGGCCCTGCCCGTCGTGGGCCTGAGGCGCAGTTTCCCCGGAGCATCCAAAGATACGGTGATCCTCCGTTTCTCCTCTCCAGGCGACGTTGAGGCCCACCAGGGCTGCGAGGATGATGCCTCCGACTGGCATCATCTTGTTATGATCTGGCGGAGAGATAAAAAAAGGTTTCGAGCCGGGCTCCCTGGGCTCCTCGGCTTGGGTGCAGGGTGAGTGGGTCCCGCAAACCTAGCTCACTTAAAACTTGCCACATTCTACCGCTCCAAAGTGCTACCATACTTCCAGAAGACCACATTACTTATTTTCTAAAATTACAATAAACTAAACCTTATTACCCAAAACTATATAAATATATACATCTGCCGCCCGTCTCCGGGCGGCCAGCTTATAATCTGCGGGGACCGTCGCAGGCCTCCCCCTGCTGCGTTCCCACATCGGTCTCAGCTGCTGGCCCCTGGCAGCCCGTGGCTGCTGGCTGTGGACCGTTTAAACTTCTCGCAGCTTTCTTCCGGGGGGTCCCTCTTGTGAAAACCGGCGACCAAACCTTCTTCGGTTGCGGTTTTCTATTTGACCGTCTAAGGGTCACCACATATGAGGCTTCCTCGTAGGTCGGACCCTTGGCTGGAGTTTTGGCCCTGGCTGCAGTCCGTGGCTTCCCCACGACTGCCGGCTGTGGGCTTCTTCCCGCAGGCTCCGCCTCCCTAGGCTCTGGGTCAGCGGCAGGCACCTCCCCGCTACCTGGGACTCCAGGTTGAGAGTCTCCGCCCCCAGACGCCACCTCTCTAATGCTGCACTCAGGGGCAAGACCTAAGACCTCCGGCTCCTCCCCTTCACCGCAGTCGGGGGCGGGACATTCGTCCTCCGACTCGGCTTCCTTGTGACCAGGGACAGGACCTAGGACCTCCGGCTCCTCCCCTTCTGGGTCCCAGAACAATGGGGGAGTCTCCCGTGTAGACGGGACAACTCCTCCCCTCACGCAGGCTGCTCGTCCAGCCTGTGACCTGCAGCTGCAGCTCCCCTGCAGTTTTTAATTCTTTGCTGCCTTTTTCAGCCCCCGCTGCCTGCTTCCCTGCCTCCGGCTTAAACAGCTTACGTTGATTGATGTGAAACCATTTTGTGCGCCGGGGCAGTTTCACAGCATACACCATGGGGCTGGCCTGATCTACGAAGCTGTAGGGACCCATGTAAAGTGGCTCAAAACTCCCCACACGGGCGAAGTTCCTTACCATCACTAGATCCCCTACCTCCCAGCGATGGGTTTTACTGGGCTCAAGCAGCACCCTATTTCCCTGGTGCTGCCTCCCCATGTTACCTGCGGCCCCCGCATAGATCCTTTGGAGGCGTTCAAGGAGCATGCGGACGAATTTGTCCCGATTCACCTCCCTTAGCTGCCCCTCCGTTAGGACTGGGGCCAGGACATGGGTGGGGGTTCTCATGACCCTCCCGGTCATGAGCTCATGCGGAGAGTACCCCGTACTCTTCGACTGGCTGGAGCGGATCCCCATGAGGACAAGAGGCAGGACTTCTGCCCATCTTTGGGGCGAACCCATTATCTCTTTCCTCATTTTTTCTTTTAAGGTGCGGTTCATCCGCTCCACAATCCCCGATGACTGTGGATTGTAGGCTACGTGCCATTTCCCCTGAATGCCCAGCAGCATCAGGGTGTTCTGCATTACTTGGCTGGTAAACTGGCTTCCCTGATCGCATTCCACGAACTGGGGCAGTCCCCATCTCGAGAACACCTCCCACACCAAGATTCTCGCAGTCCCTAACGCTGTGGCTGTTCGGCAGGGGAAGACTTCAACCCATTTAGAGAACACGTCCACCAGAACGAGGCAGTACTTATAGCCTCCCTGGGTGGCGGGTAAGGGTCCGATATAGTCAATTTGGATTGACTGCCGTGGTCCCTCTACCCTCCTAACGTGTCCCATCGGCACCTTCCTCCTGTGAGGATCGGGGTTATTTGCCGCGCACACAAGACAGTTCGCGCAAAACTCCTGGACGTCCTCCCGGAGTCCTGGCCACCATCCTGCTTGTTCCACCCGCTGCCAGGTGACCTCAGGCCCGGGGTGCTCTGCTCCTGGTCCCTCATGGGCCAGTTGAAGGAATTCCCTCCGGTGCTGCTGAGGCACCACCCACTGCTCTTCTTTAAACAGCATTCCCTCTCTTATGGACAGGGATGCTGCACCATACGGGCCTTCCATTTTCTTCCCCTCGCTAACCACGTTAAATACCGCTCTCAGGGCAGGGTCCTGAGATTGGACCAATTTGAGGTCCGGGGCTACACTCTTCTGGATCCCATCCCTGCCTTTTACAGCTGCCACTGGCCGGACCCGTAGGGGTCCCAGAAAATGCCGGTCTGGGCACCCTCTCTCGCCAGTGCGTCAGCTCGCTGGTTCCCCTGACCGCGAGGTTCTGTGGAGGAATGAGCCTTCACCTTGTGGATGAAGACCTCACCCTTCTCCCCCACGGCTGCCAGGATCTTCTCCAGCAGGGGCTTTACCACCAAGGGTCTCCCATCCGCGGAAGTGAATCCGCGACGGGACCAGATGGCCAGGTATTCGGTACACGAATTGCATGTAAACATGCTGTCTGAGCAAATCGTGTACGGGGTAGGGAAAACTTCGGGATGGGTAACCACATACGCCACAGCAGACAGTTCTGCCTGCTGGGCGCTCATGGTACTGGGGAGTTTAATCGCCAACGCAATGTCAGCCGTTGGGTCATACACTCCGAACCCCATGAGCCGCTTTCCAGCGGATACTGTGCTGGAACCATCCACGTAAATCTCACGGCCGGTGGGATGTATCCCAGCCCGGAGACCAACATCGACCTCCTGGCGGATCATATAACTAGGGCTGTAGAGAGGGCTTTAAACTAACTAGTGGGGGGGAGATTCCTAGAGAGCAAATAATAAAAATGACAACAGAGAAGGTCATAGACTTAGGTAGCAGTGGGGAAATTAAAAACCAGAGCGTGTCAGGAAGGGGCAGAAGGTATGGAGTAAAAGGTAAAGTAATAAAAAGGGCAAAAGCAGGAACTAAGTGTCACAAAACATCTTTGAAAGTTCTCTATCTGAATGCACGTAGCATTCGTAACAAAATAGACGAGTTAATGGCACAAATAACTACATATGGGTATGATCTTGTGGCCATTACAGAAACATGGCTGCAGGGTGACAATGCCTGGGAATTAAACATACCAGGTTATTTAACGATCAGGAAGGACAGGCAGGAAGGAAGGGGAGGTGGGGTGGCTATGTTAATAAAGGAAGGAATCACTGTAGTACAGAGAAATGATATTGGGTCAAAAGATCAGGATAATGAAACAGTTTGGGTGGAGGTAAGGAATAATAAGGGGAAAAAAACACTAGTGGGCGTAGTCTATAGGCCTCCGAACAGTGGCAACTCTGTTGGGTGGAGTATCAATCAGGAAATAGTTGAGGCTTGTAATAAGGGAACATCTATAATTATGGGAGATTTTAACTATCATATTAATTGGACAAATCAAATTGGGCAGGGCTGCCTTGAGGATGAGTTCATTGAGTGTATTAGGGATGGGTTTCTTGAGCAGTATGTAACTGAACCGACCAGGGGGCAAGCAACCTTAGATCTGGTCCTGTGTAACGAGATGGGATTAATTAAAAATGTCCTAGTAAAGGATCCCCTTGGAATGAGTGACCATAACATGGTTGAATTCCATATTCAATTAGAGGGTGAGAAGGTTGGATCTCAAACAAGCGTGCTAAGCTTGAATAAAGGAGACTATGAAGGTATGAGAGTGGAATTGAGTAGAGTGGATTGGGAAAATAGATTAAAGGGTAAGACGATACATGATCAGTGGTGTACATTTAAGGAGTTATTTTACAACTTCCAAGAAATATATATTCCACTGAGAAGAAAAGGGTGTAAAAGAAAAGACAGCCATCCGTGGCTAAGTAAAGAAATTAAGGATAGTATTCGACTAAAAACAAGGGCATATAAGGTAGCCAAATCTAGTGGGAGGATAGAGGATTGGGAAAACTTTAAAAGATAGCAAAAAATAACAAAAAGATTGATTAAGAAAGGGAAGCTAGATTATGAAAGTAAATTAGCAAAAAATATAAAAACAGATAGTAAGAGTTTTTATAGTTATATAAAAAGAAAAAGGGTGGCTAAAGTAAATGTTGGTCCCTTAGAGGATGAGACCGGGAAATTAATGGTGGGAAATATGGAGATGGCAAAAACACTGAATGAATATTTTACATCAGTCTTTACAGTAGAAGACATTAAGAATATCCCAACACTGGACAAACAGGGGGCTAAAGGGGGGGAGGAGCTAAACACGATCAAAATCACTAAGGAAGTGGCACTCGATAAAATAATGGGACTCAAGGCGGATAAATCACCTGGACCTGATGGCTTACATCCTAGGGTCTTGAGGGAAGTGGCGGTAGGGATTGTGGGTGCATTGGTAATAATTTTCCAAAACTCCCTGGACTCGGCAAAGGTCCCGGCAGACTGGAAAACTGCTAATGTAACACCCTTATTGTAGTGTATGTAACGTTCCACCTTTAAGAGAACTATTTTAAGGGTTGCACTACTTTATCTTGGCTACTGTATACTGTAATACCGGTGGTGACCACACCGGTATATAAGTGCTGTGTAAGGATTTATTGGGCAGATTCGGCCTGACCTTCGAATAGTAAAGTCCTGTTAAAGTTACTCTTGTAGTCTGTGTATTAATTCACCATATAACCCACAGACTTTACAGTGGCGACGAGTTCGATCTTACCCTGCGGCAGCGATACATCCGAAGCAGTTAACGAGCGTCGAGAGGAGGCACCCGCCCTCGTCATTCTGCTGAGAGAAGACTCGAGTCTGCAGAGCAAGGAAGAAGGAAGAATTCAGACACGAAGCCTTCCATCAGCAACAGGCAGTGATCGTCCCTTCTGCCACGGTGGTGAGTGAGCCGATCAGCCACGAGAAGCAAGTCGGCCACGTTGACTGTGAGTAGGGGGAAAATAAAAAAAAAGAACGGAGGAAGGGCGGTGAACTCGACCACGGTCGGGGGGGAAAGGAGCCGGACAGAAGTCGGGCCCAGAGGCGCTGAGACTGGGGCAGCGTGGGGCACGGAAGCCACGGTGCAAGCGGGAACGCAGCCGGTGTGAGAGACCGGGCTACCAGCGGGAACGCAGCCGGGGTGAGAGACCGGGCTACAAGCGGGCTGGGAGACGCAACAGCGTCGTGAGACAGCTCGACCGCGACCGGCGAAAGGCCGGGCAGCTACCGAGGCCGCGAGGCGCTGTGACCGGGATCGTAAGGCGCGGGAAGAAATAAAAATAAGAAACCGCGGAGAACTCAGCCGCAGCCGGGGGAGGAAAGGACCGGACTGCGAGAGGGCTGGGAGGCGCGATTGGAAGCCGCTGAGGGAGAGACAGAGCCCGAGCGAGCGGGAGAGACAGAGCCGAGTGAGGGAGACCGAGGAGATTCAGCCAGCGGCTGGAACTGTTTGCCGTCAACGGGTTGTCCCCAGCGCCGGTTGCCCTGCCGAGAAAAGGGAACAAAGAACGCACTGAAGCCGGCGCGCAGGCTGCGAACCCCGAAAGCCAGCGGTCGTCGCCCGAGGGAAAAGCTTACCCCTCCCGCCAGTAGGCAGAGAAGAAGACAGGAGCGGGAAACCGCCATTTTGAAAGTGGGCGGGGAAGAAGACAAGCGCGGGAAACCGCCATTTTTGGAAAAAAAAAGTTAAAGAAAAATTTCGTTGTTGTTTCTCAGGAAGATTGTGAAGATGCCTAAGCGTGGCAACATCAACGAATTCGATTCTGATGTGGAAGATTGGACCACGTATGTAGAACGCATCGAGATATATTGTAAGGTCAATAAGATAGCAAATTATGATAAAGCTCTAACCTTACTAAACTCAATGGGTGCGAAGACATACGGATTATTGAAGCATCTTCTATCACCAGCTAAACCGGCGGATCAGTCTTTCGCTAATATTGTTGCTGTCCTGAAGGATCATGTGAACCCCACACCGCTGATGTTAGCGGAAGGAGCTAAATTTTATGGGAGAACGCAACTAAAGGAGGAAAGCAACGCGGAGTACCTGGTTGAACTGCGTAGGCTAGCAAAATACTGTCAGTTTGGGGTAAATCTGACAGAGGCACTGAGAGACAAGTTCGTGTGCGGGATGTCGAAGGAAGGAACACAAAAGCGACTGCTCGAAGAGAACGATCTTACACTTGATAAGGCTGTCCTTATTGCAGCATCGCACGAAGCCGCAGCGAGAGGCACGGCGGAAATGCAGCTGAAGACAGCGGTACTCAGTGTGGATCAAATGACTTCGGGTACAACGAAATGTTACCGTTGTGGGAAGACAACACACGACCAGAACCAATGCTGGTTTAAAAACCAGGAATGTAGAAAATGTGGCAAACTTGGTCACATAGCTAATGTATGCCGGTCAGGAAAGAAGACCAGCAACAATAAGTCACCGCAGAAGAAGTACAGAAAGGTACATAAGGTGACTGTGAAGAGTCCAGATGAACTGAATTCGGATTCAGACCCCAACAGCAAGGAACTGGGTAGTCTGAGGATTCACAATGTGAGTAAAGAAGCTGACCGACAAACTATCTGGGTCACACTGCAGATTGCAAAAGTCCAAGTGAAGATGGAAGTGGACACCGGATCGGCATTGACGGTCATGAATAAACAAGATTACAAAAAGTTATTCAAACATATTCCCCTACGGGATACGGAGATAGTATTGCAGACATACACGGGGCATAAAGTATACCCCATCGGAAAGATAAAAGTCAAGGTGAGACACAAGGGCAAAGATCACCAAGGAATGGACTTATATGTACTACCCGAGGGAGGTCCACCACTTCTGGGACGGGAGTGGATCAGGAAAATAAAGATAGACTGGCACTCACTAAACACAATGACGGTAGATTTCGGAAAGAAAGATGTCAAACCTGAACGGTTGTCCAGAATATTGGACGAGGCTAAAGAGGTATTCCAGCAGGGACTGGGAACACTGAGAGGAATTAAGGCAAAAATCAAGATTACAGAACATGCAAGCGCAAAATTGTTCAAAGCCAGATCGGTACCTTACGCGATACGACCTGCTGTGGAGGCAGAACTGGAAGAGCTTGAACGTGCAGGGGTACTGTCGAAGGTGGACTGGAGTGAGTGGGCCACGCCCATTGTTCCCGTCATGAAGTCTTCATCAAGTAACAAGCCAGGGGGACCGGGGAAGGTCCGCATCTGCGGAGACTTCAAGATCACAGTTAATCCGGTGCTTCACACGGTACAATACCCGCTTCCGCGGATTGAGGATATCTTTGCTTCATTGTCTGGCGGGAAACACTTCACCAAGATAGACCTGGCACAAGCATATTTACAGATGGAGGTCGAGGAAGAGTCACGCCAGTATCTCACAATCAACACGCACAGAGGCTTGTATCGATATAATAGACTAGTTTTTGGAGTAGCTTCGGCTCCAGCAATTTGGCAGAGGGCCATGGAGCAGGTCTTACAGGGTATTCCAAGCACTCAGTGTTACTTGGACGATATCCTGATTACGGGAGAAGACGAGGAGGAACACCTCACAAATTTGAAACTGGTGCGCACCAGGTTGAAGGAATATGGCCTTCGAGTTAATCGCCAGAAATGTGAGTTCTTCCAGAAACGGATCTCGTACTGCGGTCATGTCATTGACCAAGAGGGGCTGCACAAGTCACCTGACAAGATCGAAGCGGTCGTGAAGGCCCCCGCTCCGGAAAATGTATCACAGTTGAGGTCGTTTCTGGGGTTGATTAATTATTACCATAAGTTTCTGCCAAATCTATCCATGGTGCTGCATCCGCTGAATGCTCTGTTGCGGAAAGAAGTACCATGGAAGTGGAGCGAGGACTGTAAGAAGGCCTTTCGCAGAAGCAAGGCGTTGATTACCTCTGAGGAAGTGTTGGCTCACTTCAACCCAACGCTACCTCTTCGTCTAGCTTGTGATGCTTCCCCTTATGGTATTGGAGCTGTACTCTCACACAAGTTACCAAATGGCTCGGAAAGGCCAGTCGCATTTGCGTCCCGATCATTGACCTCCGCTGAGCGAAATTATGCTCAGATAGATAGGGAGGCTCTCAGCCTTGTGTGGGGAGTAAAGAAATTCAATCATTACCTGCAGGGCAAGAAGTTTACATTGCTGACAGACCACCAGCCGTTGGTGTCCATATTCAACCCTAACAAGGCCGTTTCCACTATGACAGCACAAAGGCTACAGAGGTGGTCCGTTCTACTAGGGGCACACTAATATGACATCGAATACAAAAGGTCCAAACAGCATGGAAATGCTGATGGGTTATCGCGCCTACCGTTGCCAGTGGAAGAAGAGGCGACTACAGTGGACCCAGTGGAGATGTTCCACTCAACCATAATGGAATGTCTACCAGTAACAAATTCCATGATCGAAAAGGAAACAAGAAATGACCCGACTCTCTCACGAGTCTACGATTTAACGGTGGAGGGATGGCCAGTACATGGCGAACCAATGCTGCCAGCATTTTCGCACAGAAGAGAACAGCTGTCAGTGTGCCGAGGAACCTTGATGTGTGGATCTAGAGTGGTGATTCCACCCAAACTCCAGCAGAAAGTACTAAAGGAGCTTCACGAGGGGCATCTGGGTGGAGTGAAAATGAAGAACCTAGCCAGAGCGTTTGTGTGGTGGCCAGGTATTGATGGAGACATCGAAGAAATAACCAAGAGCTGTCTAGGATGCCAGAAGGTCCAAAACGCGCCACCACAAGCTCCTCTGCATCCATGGGAGTGGCCCTCATCTCCATGGCAAAGGGTACATATCGACTTTGCTGGTCCATTTATGGACTCAATGTTTTTAATCGCGGTGGATGCACACTCCAAGTGGCCGGAGGTAATAAAAATGTCCTCCACCACCGCGGAAAAAACCATCACAGTATTAAGGACCATATTTGCCAGGAATGGGCTGCCGGAACAGATCTGTTCTGATAATGGACCGCAATTTGTGTCCGAAGAATTCAGGAAGTTCTTAAAAAGCAATGGGGTCAAGCACTATACGTCCGCCCCATACCATCCTGCCACCAATGGATTAGCTGAAAGGTTTGTCCAGACCTTCAAGAAGGCCATAAAGGCCATGGGTAATGAAGACATAAATCTACAACATAAGGTAGATAACTTCTTGTTGGCGTACAGGAATGCAACACATGCGGTCACAAACCAAACTCCCGCCATGATGTTTTTCAATAGAAGAATAAGATGCCGGCTGGATTTGATTAAGCCAAACGTCAGAAGGGACGTAGAGAACCGGCAATTTCAAGGCATGAATGAAAGGCCAACTAGATCCTTTCAGATAGGTCAACAAGTTTTGGCCCAGGACTACCGTACCGAGAAATGGCAGCCGGGAACTATTGGAAAAAGGCTAGGACCGTTGATGTATACCGTGGACATTGGTGAAAGCATAATAAGGCGCCATGTTGACCAGATCATAGAATCATCCACAAAGGCCCAACCTACTCCACAACTCTATACGTCTAATGTTGAAGCAGAGATACCCAGAGCATCTACCTCCGATCCGGTAATACTGGAATCCGATGAACCTGAAACGGTCCTTCAAGCCGAATCGACCTTGCCAGAAGAACCTACTACACCACCGAAAACGACTACACCACCGAGGCGTTATCCGGACAGAGTCCGGAAGCCTCCAGAGAGACTGAATCTGTGAACTGTTTCACATAAAGTTGTATATATGTTAAGATGTTATATTAATGGGAATATGTATATATTGTTAACCTAAAAAGGGAGGATTGTAGTGTATGTAACGTTCCACCTTTAAGAGAACTATTTTAAGGGTTGCACTACTTTATCTTGGCTACTGTATACTGTAATAGCGGTGTTGACCACACCGGTATATAAGTGCTGTGTAAGGATTTATTGGGCAGATTTGCCCTGACCTTCGAATAGTAAAGTCCTGTTAAAGTTACTCTTGTAGTCTGTGTATTAATTCACCATATAACCCACAGACTTTACACTTATTTAAAAAGGGCAGTAGACAGAAGGCTGGAAACTATAGACCGGTTAGCCTAACATCTGTGGTAGGTAAAATTTTGGAGTCCATTATGAAGGAGACAGTAACAGGACATTTGGATAATCATAATTTAATAGGACAAAGTCAGCATGGTTTTATGAAGGGGAAGTCATGTTTGACAAATTTGCTGGAGTTCTTTGAGGAAGTAACATATAGGATGGATAAAGGGGAACCAGTGGATGTAGTGTATTTAGACTTCCAAAAGGCATTTGACAAGGTGCCACACAAAAGATTATTGCTTAAGATAAAAAATCACGGGATTGGGGGTAATATTCTGGCATGGATAGAGGATTGGCTATCTAACAGAAGGCAGAGAGTTGGGATAAATGGTTCATTCTCAGACTGGCAATCAGTAACTAGTGGTGTTCCGCAGGGGTCAGTGCTGGGTCCCCAACTCTTTACAATCTATATTAACGATTTGGAGGAGGGGACCGAGTGTAACATATCAAAGTTTGCAGATGATACTAAGATGGGAGGGAAAGTAGTGAGTGAGGAGGACATAAAAAACCTGCAAGGGGACATCGACAGGCTAAGTAAGTGGGCAGAGATTTGGCAGATGGAATACAATACTGGAAAGTGTGAGGTTATGCACTTTGGCAGGAAAAATCGTAGAGCAAGTTATTATCTTAATGGCAAGAAACTGGAAAGTACTGAAGTACAAAGGGATCTGGGGGTCCTGGTGCACGAAACTCAAAAGGTTAGTATGCAGGTGCAGCAAGTGATTAAGAAGGCCAATGGAATGTTGGCTTTCATTGCTAGGGGGATAGAATATAAAAATAGGGAGGTATTGCTTCAGTTGTACAAGGTATTGGTGAGACCGCACCTGGAATACTGCGTACAGTTTTGGCGTCCATACTTAAGAAAGGACATACTTGCTCTCGAGTCAGTACAAAGAAGGTTCACTCGGTTAATCCCGGGGATGAGGGGATGGACATATGAGGAGAGGTTGAGTAGATTGGGACTCTACTCATTGGAGTTCAGAAGAATGAGAGGCGATCTTATTGAAACATATAAGATTGTGAAGGGGTTGGATCGGGTGGATGCGGGGAAGATGTTCCCGATGTTGGGTGAAACTAGAACTAGGGGGCATAGTCTTAGAATAAGGGGCTGCTCTTTCAAAACTGAGATGAGGAGGAACTACTTCACTCAGAGGGTGGTAGGTCCATGGAATATGTTGCCCCAAAAAGCTGTAGAAGCTACATCATTACATAAATTTAAAACCGAAATAGACAGTTTCCTAGAAGTAAAGGGAATTAAGGGTTACGGGGAGCGGGCAGGAATTTGGACATGAGTCTAGGTTCGGATCGGTCATGGCCCTGTGGGTAGTGGAGTGGGCCCAGGGGCCGTGTAGCCTGATCCTGCTCCTATTTCGTATGTCTAATTCTGTTAGATTCAGGAGATGGTTCTGTGATAGTGGATTGGCGGTTAGGATCAGATCAGCCATGATCTTATAGAATGGCGGAGCAGGCTCGAGGGGCCGATTGGCCTACTCCTGCTCCTATTTCTTATGTTCTTATGTTCTTATGTTCTTATACCCCTTCAACGGAACATTGATGGGCTGTCCCAGGGTAAGCCAGGTTGGCGGCTAATCTGGGCTCGCACAGGCCTCGTACCCGCAGATCCATTTGTGAGAGGAGTAGGGTCCAGTGCGCAATGCGGGCACTGCTTACTGTCCCATCCTTAATCCTCCCATCCAAAAGCATCTTGGTGAGCGTGTGGTGTGTGAGGAGGGTGATGGGGGAGGTGCCTGTGAAGATGGCGGATCTTTTCACAGCCCAGTGTGTGGCCAAGAGGTGCCGCTCACAGACCGAGTAGCTCCTCTCCACGTCGGTGAGCACCCTGGAGGAGTAAACCACGGGTTTCAGCTTGCCATGTCGCTCCTGGAGCAACACAGCACTCAGACAGTCCCCGCTGGCCGCCACCTCCAGGAAGAACTCCCTTCCCCCATCTATCGCTCCCAGGGCCGGTGCGGTCTGCAGCTTCCTTTTTAGGAGCTCGAACGCGGCCTGGCATCCTTCATCCCATGACCACTCCACTCTCTTGTGCAGGAGTCGGAGTAGTGGGGCTGCCATGGCTGCATAGTCCTCCATGAAGTCTTGGCAGTACCCGGTTAGCCCTAGAAACGACCTCACACCCTTTATGGTGACGGGGACTGGTAACTCCTGTACCGCCTCCCTCCTAGCCCTATCGATGGCCCTTTCTCCGGCGCGGATGGTCAGCCCCAGGAACTTGACTTCCTTTTGACCGATCTGCGCTTTCTTTGGGTTGACTTTGAACCCCCTTCTGGTCAGTAGTTCCAACAGTTCAGCCAGCAGTGGGCCGTGCTCCCCGACCGTGTCTGTAAACAGGTGCAGGTCGTCCACGTACTGTACTAACTGAAGGGGCTGACTGAACTCCTTCAGGCTGTCCGCCATGCATTGGTGGAAAATGCTGGGATTATTGTGGAAGCCTTGTGGCAAGCAATTCCAGGTATACTGTTGCCCTCTGAAAGTAAAGGCAAATTTATACTGGTCCTCCCTCCGCACAGGGATCGACCAGAACCCATTGGAAATATCCAGCACCGCGAACGTGGTCGCGGATGCGGGGATACTCCCAATGAGGTCGGCCACTGCTGCCACTGTGGGGGCACATGCGGGGATGTTGCTGTTCAACACCCGATAGTCCACCGTGGCTCTCCAGGAATTGTCCGGTTTCTTAACCGGCTAAAGCGGAGAGTTCACATGGGTGGCTATAGGCCTCAGCACCCCCTGCTGTACCAGCGCTGATATGGCCACCTCCATATCAGCCTCTGCTTCCTTTGGGAAGTTGTACTGCTTTTGGGGCCGCGCCATGGGATCCCCATCTACCCTAACCTCAAAGCCAGCAACCCTCCCACAGTCGTGTTTGTGCGTGGCGAACGCACCTAACTGAGCCTGCACCTCGGCTCTAAATACTTCTGGGATACCCTCCATCATTTTACCGAGGTCGTAACTCCCTTTCGGCTTCATGGTACACAGGGTTCCCTTCCCATCCTTTCCCGGGATTACTACCACTCCACTTTCCTTTCCGGTGTTGGCCCCCCAAAGGCAATAGTTCCTGAGGTCCATGAGGATCCCATGGCCCACGATGAAGTCGACCCCTAGGATCCCCTTCCCTCCCTCCGCATCCCATCTCGCCAGGACACATGTCCACTTTGTCTGGAGTGTGCCCAGGCGGATCGAGAGCGGCCTGGAGAATGCACCCGTCTGCTCCGCCCCTGTGAACCCCGATAGGACGTATGGAACCCCGTTAGACAGAGGTGAGGTGGTGGGATTCTCCGTATGGATCACGGTGCATGAAGCTCCCGTATCCAACAGATAAGTCCCCGTTTCCTTCTCTACCTCCATCTGCACGAGCGGTCTCTTCCATCCGTCGTACTGGAGCGCACATAGATAGACGGGCTGCGCAGGCTCCAGTCATTGCGGGCCACTTTGGGAAGGGGTTGGGGGAACCGCTGGACCGGTGGTGGCTGCTATCTTTCCCTTAGTGAGGACCAATGACCTCACTGAAGCCAGCAGCACATCCAGCAGCTCTGGAGGGACAGTTGGCTCCGTCTCTCTCTCTGGGGCAGAGGTCGGGGGTGCGGCCGGGGCTTGGGCTGGGGCTATGGGGATCTTTTCCCTTGTGTCCTTCCAGGGATTCTTACAGTCCCTGCTCCAATGCCCCTCCTTCCCGCAGCCGTAGCACGTTTGTCGGCTTTGGTTGGGACGGCTCCCTTCCTGGTACCACTCTTTACGGGGCTGGTCACCAGGCCTGACCTCACAAACCTTCCCGTTTTGCTGGGGTGTCTCACTATCCCTCCCGTTTCTAAAGGTGACGGTGAGTTGGCGGATCATCGTCGCCTCCGTGGTCAGAGGGTTTCGGGGGTCGAACCAGGCCATTGCCTGCGTTCGAATGCGGGGCAGGGAGTTATTCATCAGGCACCTGAGCCAGTGGACTAACTGGTCCCCGTCCAGGTTCGCTCGCGCCGGCATTCCCGGGCACGCACCCTGGTAGACTGGCCACAGCCTGTCTGCGAACGCCTGCGGGAATTCCCCGGGGAGCTGGACTGTTTTCTCCACCCGGGTGAACGGACTCCCCTCGTTCATCCCCATGGCCTCCAGGATCTCATCCTTCAGCCTGCCATAATTTTCCTGACCCCTCTTACACCCATCGGGTAGCGTCTGGAGGAGATCGCTACACAGGGAGAACAACATCATCTTGGCCTTCTCTGCCTCGTCGCAGTCGTTAACACAGGCCGCCTGCTCTATCTCCCTAAAGTGAAGAGAAGGGTCCCCCTTCATGGTGAGCTTGGGGATGTAGCTCACCATGGAGCGCAATTGTTGCGCACCGTGTGGCACCAGGAATTGGTTCTGGAGGTCCCCAGGTTCCCCGTCATCACCGGGTGGTCCGTACCTCCGTTGTGTCACGGGGTACACCGGTCCCGGTCCCTGATTCTCTCTTGGGCTACCCTGGTCTACCTTGGATTCTTCATCCTCCAACCCCTCCTGATCCCAGACCTCTGGAAAACTAGGGGCTAGGGGTGGTGGCTGTGAAATCTCGGGTTCCCTAACCCGTTTTGTTCTGGGGGCTGCCTGCGGGACTTCCCTGCTTGGGTTACCGTTGAACTCAGCCTGGCCGAGCTTGGGGCTAATGAGGCATATCATCCCCTTTGCCCTGGCCAATGCCAGATTCAGGCTTTCTATTTCCTGCCTACAGGGGCCGTGGTCTGCCTCCTCAAACCTTTGAGTGCAGGCCAGCTTATAGGCTGCTTTTACTTCGCCTACCTTTTCCTCCTGTGCCTTCAGTTCCCCTGTAAGGCGGCTAATCTCTGTTTTTAATCGCCTCTCTTTCTCCCTGGATTCTCTTGCCTGATACTCTACGTGTTCTACCCTGAACCTAGCGCTCCCCTCCAGCTCAGCTATCTTGCCCTCCAGCCTTTCTACCTTCCCCCGATGGTCCCGGACCATCGCTGCCCTCTCTTGGCTTATGGCCTCCAGAGCCACTAGCACCTTCCCTTCCGCTGCAACCTTTTCCTGCAGCTCCCAGGACAAATGCTTAATTTTGGTTTCCTTACTGGCCACCGCGTGGTCCAGTACCAGAACCTACTTTTTATAGCACATAAGACACACCGCTTTTGCAATGCCCTTGCGGTGCTCTTTACTAGCCGTCCACTGGGCGGCTGCCTTTAAGGGACGCTCGGCTCCTAACAGGTCATATACCCATTTTTTTGCTACATTTACTTTGCCACACACGTAGGAGGATAACCTGTCCTCCATAACATCTGTCTCACCCGAGTCTTTGTCCACCATACAAGGGTTCTGTAGCCAGTGTCCCATCTGGGTCGCCATTCTGTAAGGGGTCATTTTAACGAGCTTGTGGTGTGCGAGATTGGTTTTTGATTTCACACTGCTTGTGAGCGGTTCTGAAGCGCTCCCCCCTCACCGGTTCTAGACACTGGGCTTATTTCCAGACCACCTTGATGTGTTGGCCCAACTTGTGACTCGGAAGACAAATGGATCAGGTGAGACAAGGTAAGTTTTAAATCAAAGGTATCTTTATTTTTAAGGAGAATAAAACATAGAGAATGAAGAAACAATGCAGACAAAAATCATGAACACGCCTCTCAATGGGAACTAAAATTTAACACACAAGAGTTACTTTGACTATCATAATACATCAATTCTAGATCAGCGATATAATAAAATGGGGGTGGAGAAAGCGCACGGCACAACGAAGGATGAATAACACTCCCGAATTACAAAGCCCTTAATATTAAAAACCCTCCCATCTCTACAGTATACCTCAACTAGATCAGCTAGGTGGAGTTGGGCCTCTATGCTCACCAGGGGTTTTAAAACTGTCCTTGACCTTGGTGCTCCTGTATCGTCCGGGATCTCCAATCTTCCTTATGGGACCGGCTCCTGAACCTGCTCTCCTGCTCGAACTTGTAGGCCCTCCGTGCTCCTCGAACCTCACCAGGGTTTTAAAACTGTCCTTGACCTTGGTGCTCCTGTATCGTCCGGGATCTCCAATCTTCCTTATGGGACCGGCTCCTGAACCTGCTCTCCTGCTCGAACTTGTAGGCCCTCTGTGCTCCTCGAACCTCACCAGCATTTTTAAAACTGTCCTTGACCTTGGTGTTCCTGTATGAAACTGTGTTTTTTTTTAATGCCTCTTTTCCCCCAACAGTTATACTGTTTTCTTGCCCATATCTTGGCACCAAATCAGGGGTTTTCTTTTGTTAAAGTAATGGGCAGGCTGCTTTGACAAAAGCGGGTACTTTAATTTAATGTCTTGTAAATGAAACTAATGGGATCTGTCCTGTGTCCCTCTGAGTTTGGTACAGATAATAGGTTTTGTCTGTGCTCTGCGATTTCAGAGATGGGTTTGCGTTTTGCTAGCAATTAACACACCTTGAGGTGTAAATACTTGTGTTTTGACTTCGTTACTGTGTAACCACTTTACCATATCAATTGCAGTCAGTTCTGGAATCTTCTAATCGGTGGCGACTCAGGTTTCTTTAAGATACTGCAGTGGTATGTCCTTCTGAAATGAGTCATGTGATCTGCCAACTCCATCTTGTGTTCATAAAATGTGCTATTTCAGGGGTTTTACAATGTAGACTGTATTTTCCTGGATTTTTGCGAATCCTACAGCACACATGAGCTCTCCCCATTTCCCATATGGCCAGTTTACCCCTGCAATTACCCACCCCTCCCCCATGAAAAGAAAACCAGGGACTGACAGAGATTAGGTCGTCCACTGCAAAAATCCACCCCCAGTTGAGAGAGTTTTCTGGCCTTCCCCCTACCCTTGCCTCCCTGCTGTTCCACCATTTCCTTCCATCATCCTCCTCCTCATCTCCTCTTCCCATCTCATTTCCAGTCCAACTCCCCTCCTTTCTCCCTTACCCTCATCTTCTTCTCCCCTCCTCTATCTCTTCCTTCCTCTCTCTTCCCTTCTGTCTCCTTCCTTCCCCTTCTCCTCTGTCTTATCTGGATCCAATTATCCTTTGCCCTCTAACCTTGCTTGACCTGAATACTGCACCACAGGAGTACAGCCATGACACAGGACAATGCAAGTGCTGAACCAGTATCATGATAATAATGTAGCATTAGAAATATTCAACCATACAGTTAGTCCTTGTACTGCCTGGCATGGAACAACTCTTTTCTGGCAGTCCAACAAGGGTGTGGCTTCCCAACATTCAGTAATGATGCAGAGCTTGTCGGATCACGTTGATCACTTGATATCCATAATCCACATTTTTTTCAGAATTTGTGTTGCTCAGCTATAGCATGGCACTAGTAATGAATGGCCCCTATTGTTTGGTGCTAGAATGGAGGGCTAACTGCTGATTGAAACATGGGCCATAGCCAAGAACTTTGCTAGAAGTGCCTCAACTTCCATATAGAACATTCTAGATTATTCTGCATAACCATTAGCAGATAAAAGCCCCATATAATTTTTCTGCCCCTCTTTTATGGTCCTATCCTTCCATATCATGAAGCATTTGCCTGTTGAATAAAGAGGCAATGCTTTATTCTAAACATGTCACTAAGGCATGCACAAGTAACATGACTTGACTTACTCTCCAACTTTAATTCCTGCCCTATGGGAGATGATCCTCACCTGCCCTGAGGCTGACTGACACTGATAATTCACAATGCTGGTGGTTGGGGTGGGGTTGGAAGAAAGAACATATGTTTATCTAGCAATTTTATTATATCATCAGTATGTCCCAAAGCACTTCACATCCACTTTTTAAATTTTAGTCATTGTTGTCAAGCAGGCAAACAAAGCAGCCAATTTGCACACAGCAGAGTTTCACAAACATCAAAGGAGATGAGTGACCAATTAAAATGTTTTTGGTGATTTTGGCTGAGGGAAGAATGTTGTCCAGGACACCAAGGGGGAAAAATTAGGTTGCTTTGCGCCTTCTGTTAGCACCCCCGGGGGAGTTGGGCCCCCGACCTATTGCTGGACGATATGTCTGACAGGGTCAGGGTGGTGTTTTTGCGGCCGTGGCGGTGTAAATGAAAGGGCAGGTGCTGGGTGGCCATTTTTTGGGGGGGGCCAGCACCTGCCCCCTTCTGCTTCTTCATACAGGGTGCCAGCTGCGATCGGTCATGCACTCCTCTTGAGTGCCGGGCTGTTTTCCTGGCACCCCGCTCCCCGGTGGTCCAGCAGGGCCCCAGTGCTCGATGTGTTAGGCCCCTCCCCTTTAATCAGGGGAGGGAGGCCTGCAATACCATGGCGCAATGTGCCGACGAGCGTGGCGCTGTTGCATATAGCACCACGATATTGAATGGTAGCGCCCCAGGAAGGAGTGGGAGCGCTTCCAATAGTGCCCCGCCTCCTGCTTGGCACTAAAAGTAGTGCCCCGGCGAAGTTAGCGCCCCAAAGGGAGCGCGACCGAATTCTTCCTCCCAAGAGTCCTTTGAATAGTGCTATGGATCTATTATGTCCACCTGAACAGGTTTAGCATCTCATCTGGAGACGGCAGTTCCAACAATGCTGTACTGAAGTGTTCAAGTCCTGGATTGGGGTTTGTGTCCCGAACCTTCTGCTTCAGAGATATGAATGCTACCAACTGAGTGAAGCCAACACTTTATGCTAGATAGGATAGGAAAAAAACCATATCTATGAACCTGTGTCCCACCACACTGTTGTTGCTCCACAGACAAAATTTCCATAAATGTTATTGTTCAATTGCATACATTATTAAGAATTTGACCCATACCAATCTGGTATTGATGGAGATGACATTATATATGAAGAGCTAATGTGAGCAGTTTAGATTAGATGTGAAACCCAGTTTTGGAGAATGTGCAAAGGAAGCCAACAATTTCAAGGCATTACCACTTTATCTACTGCAATGTATAGCCTGATCGACCTGGGGTGCTGCCTTTAATGTTCTGTGACCCTGTATCACCAAGTTGCTCTGTTCTTCCACAGTACTGAGCCTATTTCCATTCAGATTGTAATTACTGCCAAGATTCAACTGTAACAATGTAATATAAGGGACAGAATTTTGCCAGATAGTAATGCATGTTCTTTCCAACAAGTTGGATCCGATCATTGGAACACTCACTCTGTCAATTTACCAATAGTTATGAGGTAGCAACCTGAACAGCAACATAAAGATAGGGGAAAGATTGGTGCATTTGAACATGCTAGTGAACTGCAGACATCAAGTTTATCTACCCTCCATAAACTTCTATTATAAATGAGAAAGAGAAACCAATTGCACTGGTTCAAATAATGTAAGTTTTATATGTAAGGATAGTAACCTAAGGAGTACAATGAGGTCTGAATGGGAACAATTCTTTAATAGAGAAAACTGTGGGCGCTGACTACTTGTTTAATTAACACTGAGCACAGATTGAGTTGCAGCAATGGTAGCAGTGGAGTGGCCTATGTAGCACCAGGATGCATTTCGTAATCAAAAATTATGACCAGCACTTCTGCTGATTAATTAATTCCTGTTGGGATTTTGATTTTGTCCTGTCTTCAGTCCACGCCACAAACTCCGTTCCCTTGCCATTGACTCCATCCCTCTCCCTGACAACTGTCTGAGACTGAACCAGATTGTTTGCAGCCTGAAATGAGCTTCCTACCTTATATCCACACCATCTCCCTGCCTCTGCACCTGCTTAAAATCTGTTACATCTTCAGCTTTTTCCAGTTCTGATGAAGGGTCCCAGAAACGTTAACTCTGTTTCTCTCTCCATGGATGCTGCCTGGCCTGCTGAGTGCTTCCAGCATTTTCTGTTGTTATTTCAGATTTTCAGCATCCGCAGTATTTTGCTATTCCATCACTAAGACTGCCTATTTCCACCTCTGTAACGTTCCCCATCTCCAGCCTTGCCTCAGCTTATATGCTGCTGAAACCCTCATCCATGCCTTTGTTACCTCTAGACTTGACTATTCCAATGCACATCAGGCTGTCCTCCCTAGTTCTACCCTCCATAAACTTGAGGTCATCCAAAACTCTTCTGCCCATGACCTGACTCACACCAATTCTTTCCCCCAAGATCTCTGCGTGCCACCAATTCTGGCTTGTTGAGCAACCCCGATTTTAATTGCTCCACCATTGGCAGCCGTGCCTTCAATGCCTAGGTCCTAAGCTCTGGAATTTCCTCCCTATACCTCGTTGGCGCTCCTTAACACCTACCTCTTTGACCAAGCTTTTGGCCAGCTGCCCTAATATCTCCTTATGTGGCTCGGTGTCAAATTTTGTTTGATAACATTCCTGTGAAGCGCCTTGGGACATTTTACTGTGTTAATGGCACTATATAAATGCAAGTTGTTGTTGTTGTTGTGAAGTGCTTGGGGCATCCTGAGGACGTGGCAGTCGCTATGTAAATGAAAATTCATTCTTTCTTTGTTACAGTACTGGTGAGCATAATTTATTTTTTAAACTCTTGAGTCCATTTGGATTTGAGAAGACAGATAGGCACATACTTTTAATGGATTTTTTATTTGGATAGATAAACGAGTAAAGCCCAAGTACACACAGATATAAATCTGAATTTATATGATGCCCAACGTAAGCTTTCGATTTGCTCTGAGCGAATTCAAGTTCAATACGCTTTAATGTTACGTACTAATCTCTGAAGAGATCTGAGTGTGACTGTTCGGGTTCCGAGCCAAGTCAAACTGGACTTGTTTATTTTGTGTGGTCTGTCCGCCACATGTTTTCTATCATTTCTGTTTTGGTACAGTTATTGTTCCCATGGAGTGCGATGATGTCTCACTCACTTCCTGTAGGTGTCTGTTGTGGAGCTCAGCCGGTCACGTTACTTTCCCCCTCAGTTCACTTCAGTTTTCTGGAGCGTGATCTGACTCCAGTGTCAGTTAGTGCACAAGCCGAGCGTTTGGAGCGAGTGTTTCGAGCCTGCGCCTGCCTGTCTCAGTGTATGTAAGTGAGGGGGAGAGTTTGCGCCCAGGAGCCGGATCTTCCCAGGTGATGGTAAGTGTAAAGCTGCTGGATAATAATCACTTTGCTTTAGATCATCTTGCAAGATGAAACGGCTAATGTGAATTGTTACAGAGATCGCGTTGTATTATATCACTGTCTGTTTTGCGATTCTCCAGATTGGAGAACCTCTTGATGGATCTGCACCTGGACCTAGCAAAAGCCACAGCATACAGATGCAAGATGCGTAGGATCACCAAGGGTGGTGTCTCTACCTGTTTGCCTATGTTCAGAGCTTTGGTACGTGCCTGGATGACCATGGAATATAATCATACCGTGTCCACAGGTTCACTGAACCTTTCCACGGCTGCTTGGCACCGCACGACTTCTGGGAGTTCTCCTAATCTGCCATTGTAAATTTGCAGAAGATCAGCAGGAATCTCATTTACGCTGCTTCTCTGGAATTTCGGGCGATCTTCCACTGAAGTTACGGCAGGAGATTGGGAGAGCCCTGCAGATATTCTACCCCTGTTGCATAATAGACGCAAGTTGGAAGTTACTGATCTAATCAGGAAATAATTAACTTAGTTTAGATAGGTCGTATACTATTTTATTAATGTTTGCTTAAAGAATGTTTGGTGGCATTCGGCTTGACAATACAAACCTACCAAACCTAAAATGGAGCTTCCATGGTTTGATGTACCTCTTGTGCCCCAGAAATTAACGTAATGTTCAAAGTGTGGCCTGACCACTGCACTGTCGAGCTTCAGCATGACATCTTCAAACTTAAACACTACTGATTTGGTAATGTAGCTCAGCATTCTTTTTGCAAGGATATCCTTGCCTTTTTAACTTTCCATTAACCTTTTTATCACTCCAGTAAGTAGTACAATGGTTTGTGTGCACTTCCAATGGCCCATGACACACAGTTTGGATATTCTTTTAACTTATGGCTTTAATTTCATATTGAATGGCTGTATCCAGGATTTGGCTGAAGTTTACCAGACGAACCCCTCCTTGGGGTATTTTTCTATGTTGAAGGTGCTATATAAATGGAAACTGTTGTTGTAAACTTAGTTTTAAAATCATCCCTTTTACATCACTTGTGTGCAGACTGTGTCTATCCTTTAACATTTCATGCACAATTAAAAGTCACCACCACCAATAACCAAGTTGGCATCTGATCTCAATGGCAAGTGGTTGCCAGGCAACGTCCACGATAACAGCCTATATCACCACCTACTGGAATGGCAATAGAGTTTGCTTCATGCTTCCCAAATTATACCTGGAAAGCATTCTTTTAAAATGTGAATGTACCGTACCTACTGAACTGGTTTATTTTGTGATGGGGAAGAGGAAGGATTTTTGTCCTATGCTTGCAGCCTCCCTGCACTGAACATTACTAGGGTATGGGTGGGGGTGGAAGACATAAGTTAGAGGATCAGATAATCACTATACCACTTCTCACACCAGTACTGTCTCTCTTCTCCCCAGCTGGTGACCCATTCCCCAGGCTGATGTCTTTCTCTCCGCCCCAAACATTATAAAGACTGAGTTGATCCTCTCTGCCAGTATTATGTACAGTTTATGCTGGCCCTAATCCCCAATTTTGTTTCTTTCCATCACTAAGCTACAACTCTTTGTATTCCTGTGGTTCAGGTGGATGTTAAAGATTCCATGGCACAGATGACCACAGAATTCACCTGATGTCCTGGCCAACACCCTTCCCTCAACCAACACCACCAAAAACAGATCAACTGATCATTAATTTTGTTACTTTTTGCATGATCTGTGTATAAACTGGATGCCATGTTTATCTACACACCAGTCATTCCACTTTAAAGCAATTCATTGTTCTGCCATGTTTTGAGGGACATGTTAAAGTATTATATAAATACAAGCTTCCCTTCCTTCTTACATTGCTCCTGGTTTCTCTGCCCCCATTACTCACTATCTCCTTTATATGTTTCTTAAGTAAATAGCCACACATTGTTTTGGTGTCCTGTTGAACTCTAACTACAAAGGGATGCTGCAATGCCTGCTGCCCTTTGCAGAGCCTCTGTGATCTCTATTTTTCCTGGTGGAGTTCGACATTCAACCAATATCACCAAAAAAGTTGGGTGTTCATTTTGGTGCTGTTGGTTGCATGTTGCTGGTGTAGCATTGCTGCCATCCCTGGCTTCATAACAGCAGTTATTGCACTTTGAAAGTAACTCTCTGTATATGAAGCATTTTGAGACATTGATGAGAAATGTGACCATGAGCTATATAAATGAAAATAATTTCTCACCAAAGAGAAGCTATTCATTCAAAACACTGGAGAAATTGGGTGGAGCCGCAAACGGGGCGCCAAGCTCGCCTGGGCGCCAGATTTTGCGCTGCGATCGGAGCAGCAGTGATCGCCAGAAATTCAGCTTGAGCGCCCCAAGAGGGACACGGGGCGAGGCTCGAGGCGCTCCGCGTCCCTCTTAGGGCGCTGAAACTGAATATCGCAGCGCAACGTGCCGCAGCGCCACACGCTGCGGCATGGCGCGCTGCGGTACTGCAGGCCTTCCTCCCATTCTTAAGGGGGAGGGGCCTGCACCAGCGCGATGAGCGATCGCGAGTGCCAGCAAAAGAGCCCGGCACCGAGGCGAAGTGCCGGGCTCTCGGAAAACAGCCAGCAATGCCGCGGGGGGAGAACAGGAGGCCAGGGACGGAGGTGCTGGCAGGCGGCCGCCGAAAAAAATGGCCGCCCCGCACCTCCACCTTAATTTGCGCCACTGCCACCACAGGTAGGCCCCGTGAACCGGGCGCGATTAGCGAGCGGTGCTACAGAGGCGGTCGCTGCCAAATATCGCGATCGGGGCGGTAGCGGGGCGCTGCGCACACCGATGACATCATCGGTGGCGGCGCAGCGCAACAGGCTAATGCCATTAGCGCCCCAGCTAAATATCGCGGGAGGCGAGGCCAGTGGCGCTAAAGCCACTGAGTGCCCTCTTTAGGCGCTAACTGGTGGCGCAGCCCACCGAACTTCTCCCGAATGTGATAAACAGAGTCACTGGTTCACATTGACTGAATAAGTTGAATTCTGTTTTTATTGTGTGGGACTATGGGATTTTGGGGGGATTTTTGGTGGCCATATTACACAATTCTGTACATTTTTCACATGAAAAACTGCAAATCTGTGGCCTTGGTGATAAGTTGCAGGGTTTCCAGTTTCCCAGCTGAGCTCTCTAGTTAATTTATGGTGTTAGTCTCCACAGACAATACTTGATCCCTGTGGGGACTGATTGCTGTGCCAATGGATCTTCACCTAAAATAAATACAAAAGTGGAAGGCAATTGCTTTCACTTGCTCTGTGTTTTTTTTTGGTTTTAAACTTTTTTTATTGATTGTTGGTCATTTTTCTTTTTCTTTAAATGGATTTTGCCAACAGGCTGCAGTGTTTACAATAATCATGTAGCCCCTGCTGGGAAAAAAAGTCACAACTTTTAGTTTTCTGATTTCTGACAACGCATCTCCTCACAAGGAGAAGCATCCCCACAAATGTTATAGGACCTGACTGCAGTTAAAGGTTTTCCATGACTGTTGCAGCTTCAAAGAATCTAAACGCAGCTACGATGCTATTTTTAATTCTTAAATGATATGCTGCTGTGCTGTGGCTTTTGAGTGTTTGTGAGAACTCCAATAATCTGAGAGTAATGGATCCTTTGTCCTCTGGAAGGCAAAATCCGAGCCGATTTTAGTTGGGACAGAAATGTAATCAAATCATTTCGCATAATGTAGAAAACTGGTAGCAAGTTTAGAGGACCCAGCCACTCGTCCCTGTCATCCTGTTAGCCCAGCCACAGGCTCTGCTTTATCAGCAAAGCAAAGTGACCAAATGCGGCGACAAGCTGCTCGCACTGACCACACTCAGTGCTTACATGGCCCGTCTTTAAATTTTTCATCATCAAAGAAGACCATTTGGCCTATATTGGCTGTGGCGGCTTTCTGAAAGAACATTTAGTCCCATTCCCCCGCCCTTTCCCCATGTCCTTTTTTTTAACTTTTCAAATATTTATCCACTTACCTTTTAAAAGCTCTTCTAGATTCTGCCTCCATCCCTGTTTCTGGTAAGGCTTTCTGTGTCCTAAGAACCTTTTGCATAAAAACACAAGTGCCAGGCAATGACTATCTCTAACAGGCGAGAGTCTAACCACCGGCCCTTGACATTCAATGGCATTACCATCACCAAATCCCCCACCATCAACATCCTGGGGGTTCACCATTGACCAGAAACTTAACTGGACCAGCCACATAAATACTGTGGCAACAAGAGCAGGTCAGAGGCTGGGTATTCTGCGGCGAGTGTCTCACCTCCGGACTCCCCAAAGCCTTTCCACCATCTACAAGGCACAAGTAAGGAGTGTGATGGAATACTCTCCACTTGCCTGGATGAGTGCAGCTCCAACAACACTTAAGAAGCTCGACACCATCCAGGACAAAGCAGCCCGCTTGATTGGCACCCCATCCACCACCTTAAACATTCACTCCCTCCACCACAAGTATACCATGGCAGCAGTGTGTACCATCTACATGATGCACTGCAGCAACTCACCAAGGCTTCTTTGGCAGCACCTCCCAAACCCGCGACCTCTTCCACCTAGAAGGACAAGGGCAGCAGGCGCATGGGAACACCACCACCTCCAAATTATCCTCCAAGTCACACACCATCCTGACTTGGAAATATATCGCCAATCCTTCATTGTCGCTGGGTCAAAATCCTGGAACTCCCTACCTAACAGCACTGTGGGAAAATCTTCACTACATGAACTGCAGCGATTCAAGAAGGCGGCTCACCACCACCTTCTCAAGGGCAACTAGGGATGGGCAATAAATGCTGGCCTTGCCAGCGATACCCACATCCCATAAACAAATTTTAAAAATTCTCCTAATCTCCCACTTGACTCGTTTCCTGATGATCCTAAACTTATGCCCTTTAGTTATTGACTCATTGACCAATGGAGGCAGTTTATTCCCTTATCAAAACCCCTCATCATTTTGAACATCACGATCACATCTCAAGGACAGGTGCGTTGCTGCCAACTGGTTTGTCAGTTTGAGTTGCTGACTCCCTTCAGTGGAAATTAGACTAAATTATGGAATTCACCACCCCCCCCCCCGACCCAAACAGTGGTTTAAAATTACCCAACCCCTTGTAATAACAGCCTGATTTGATTTCTTGGGTCCCAGTACATTCATAGCCCCGCAAATAACCCACCATCGTTTATCCTGGGAGCAAACGAATCCACTGCAACCACATAGAGTGGGAGGCGGAGCGAGTAGCGATTGGCGACTTCCCCCTTACAGTGGCACATGTGCTGAAATGTTGGTGTTGAAGGTTGCGGGCGGGGGTTGTTACTCATTCATTGTGCCTGCGATTAGAAGGCAGGCACAGGCAGTCAGTCAGTTCCCCGCCCTTGGAAACCGCGCCCGTCTCCTCTGGCACTGGAGGCATTGTCTGTTTCCGTTAACGTAGGCTTTAAGGGCATTCCTGACCCTGTATCACCAGGAAGCTTACCAATTGGAGAAGTGAGTTCTGTTTTGCGGGCTATACAAAACCTGAAGAATTGTCGCTCCCTATATTATTTTGATTTATTTTCATTATTAGTCCTGGTCAGTTTCAGATGAAGCCCTGGTCAGTTTCACCTGGGAGTAGGTAAGAACCAGTAACTGTTTATTATGCTGTCTGAATAATTCGGCATGGCTGCTATTAAAACGTTTGCATGCATCTGGCCCCAGTTGTTCTGGAAATACAAATGATGCGGCTCTGCACTTCGGTTTCCCAAAAGCAGGAAGTTTTGGTTCCTGCTGTAACCCACATGTGAGACGCCCTGGCTCACTCACTCGCTCCATGTTGTTATGTAACCACATTGATGCCGTTTGTCTTGGGAAACAAAAAAATAAAAATCGACAGGGGGAGCAACGATTTTGTAAACGGGAGGATGAGCAGCCCAGCAGGTTATATGATCTACCATTGTATTCGAAAAAGAAAAACAACACCGGGGCGATAAATGTTTCCATCAACTGCAAGGGCAGAGCTGGCAGGATTTAACATTGTTTGGCTTTTGTGAAATAGCAATATTTTACGTTTCATTCGGATTTAGATCAGAACATTGTTTTATACGGCTCACTCAAGAAAATACCTTTCGACTGAAGGGATTGAACGAGGCCGTCGCCTCACTTCTGAGGCGGTGATTTTTGTTTCAGTGAGGGCGACAATTGCTGGACCGATAATAGTTCATCAAACGGGCTGGATGGCGGCCAGCTGGAGTTATTTACTCGTTGTAAAGTTGTCCTTTCTGACAGCAGATGTTGCTATGGGTAACTGCCAAACTGTAGTTGTTAGCCCCCCCGCCGCCTTTAGGACTTCTGCGGGGAAGCTAATTGCAGTCTGTCGACTGGTGCAACTGAACGAACTAGCGGCAGATCAGTCCATGTGTGTAAGGGTAAACCGGGAGAGCTGCTTCTCCCCGAGAGGGACCCTCTGATATAAAGAGTATAACCTCGGTAGCCAATATTAATGCAACTGTTTTTGCAGAGCAATCTCGGGTGGCAAAAGCTTCCACCCACCTGGTAAATTGGGCAATTATTACCAGGCAATATTTCTTCCCGGTCCTGTGCTAGGGGATTTGCAAGTTTTCCCAGGGTCCTTGGGGCCTGGGTTGGTTTGCTACTCTAACTCTACATCTCTGTCCTACATTATTCTTAGCGGTGGCAATATTTCGCTACTTCCCGACCCATCTTTGGCCACCACCAGTACTGTGTCAGTAGGTGCAACATGTTACTGCTGCCAGTATGTGTTACACCATGGTATAGCGCCATCAGTTGTTGTCTGCAACATTCCGGTGCCACCACCTGGTTACGGGGGCCCCATTTCCAAATTCCATCTTGCGGTCGGGCACCAGCTTGTCTCCATCTCTCTTTTTCCTCTTTACTAGTATTTTCTTGTACCTCCATTATATTCACTTCCTGTGCCCCACTGACTGTCATGACCAGATTTAGTTTGTTTTTGAATGCGTTCTCTGGTTGCATTTCTTCCGCAGCTAGTTTGGCGGCTAGATCTGCATACCTATTCCCTATAGGGGCCTGGTCTTGGGGTTCCCGTGAGTCCATATCCTCTATCTTTGTGTGGGCTTTTATTTTAATTACCGCTGCCTCTAAAGGTGCCTGTGCAGCCTTAACTATCCTTACTATTAGTTTTCCATGTTTTACTACCTCTCCCGTAGAGGTCATGTACCCCCTTCTGGTCCATAGTGTCATATAATCATGCACCACTCCGAAGGCATAACGGCTGTCAGTATAAACATTTATCCATTTGTTTTTTGCTATTTCCAACGCTTTTATTAAAGCCACTATTTCTGCTACCTGTGCTGACTTATCCCCATAAAGAGCTCCTTTTAACAGGATCTTTCCTTCTTGATTTACTACTGCCCACCCTGTTCTGGGTTCTCCGTTGATATACTTTCGGGATCCATCTACATAGATTATCATTTTGGGATTTTCTAGTGGGTCTTCCTTTATTCCACTACCTATTTCTTCCTCCATTTTCATCTGACAACTATGCTCTTCCCCTTCCGTTAATATGCCCGTGGCTGGATTAACCCCGGTAAGTTTTTGTATTATCACAGTTCCATCCCTGGGGAGGAATATAGCTTCCCATTTAGCTTTCCTGCTATCCGATATAGTCCACAATTTTCCTGTGTTGAGTAGTTCCACTAATATATGTTGAGTATGCAAAATTACCTTTCCCATCATCACTATTGGTTCGCTTACTCGCACCGCCCAGGTGGCGCAATCTATTGCAGCCACACATTGTTGCATCGCCTTCGCTACTGGGTCTTTTTTTGCAGAGTAATACGCAATGGGTTTCTGTTTCCCTCCGTGATCTTGCATTACTACGGCTGAATAACTCTCATGATCTAAATCACAATATAGGTGGAAGGGTCGAGTGGGATCTGATAATCCTAGGGCAGGGGCTGTTATTAATTCCTGTTTAAGGGCCCTATATGCTTCCTCCTGCTCCGTCTCCCATTCTATCTTATCAGTGGCGGGTCTCCCTCCTATAACTAACCGTTGAATCAGCACTGCTTTCCCTGCAAAGTCTGATATAAAATTCCTGCAATCGTTAAATAGTCCCAACACTTTCCTAACTCCCCAGATGTTCACTGGCCTTGGTATGTCTTTTATGGCTGCCTTTTGTTCCTGCGGGAGTGCCTTATACCCCTGGCTAATTTTGTGTCCTAGATACTTTACTTTGGACAGTCCAACCTGTGCCTTTTTGGGTTCAATTTAAAGCCAGCTTTCTTAAGTGTCTGGAGGGTGGCTAGTAATGCTCCCATGTGCCCTTTGGCATCCTCTGATGCAATCATGTCATCGACATATTGGAGTAGGGTGCTCTGGTACTTTGATAGGTCTAACTCATCTAAGGCTTGACTCAGTACACGGTGGAATATATTTGGACTATTGTGGAACCCCTGTGGGACCCTGGTCCATGTATACTGTCTATCCCTGACAGTAAAGGCAAATTTCCCTTGTGATTCCTCTGCCAATGGTATGGACCAGAACCCATTCTGTATCCAAGACTGTAAATAATTTAAAGTCTGGTTTCAGACCATTAAATATCTTATTCAATGCGGTCTACACAAATTTACACCAATCAGAATTTCACTGTGGCCACAATGAAAGTCTGGTTTTAATAGGTTAATTAACCTCAAAACTCCCATTCAATCCGGATCAATTTTTCAAAAACTAACCAGTATCACTTGGAAAAGAAAGAAACCATAGCCACATTAACAAAGAAACAATTACCCATGCCTTGTAAACATTCAAATTCATTTTCTTCCAGGCACATTGGCAACTGTGACTTCAAGGCTGAAGCTTATCTTTTGTAAAACAATTAACAAACTTAAAACAACACACTCTTGTCCATCATTCAAGACAAGCCTTCAAAGGGTTAAACAGCTTTTAGCTCTCTATACAAAAGAGTGGGTGGAGTGGGTGGAGCTAAAATACACAACAAACATTTTTTTTAAGGATAGACTTTCAGACAAAAGGAATAGAGTCATAGAGTCATAGAGTCATACAGCACAGAAAGAGGCCCTTCGGCCCATCGTGTCCGCACCGGCTATCAAGCCCTATCTAATCTAATCCCATTTTCCAGCATTTGGTCCGTAGCCTTGTATGTTATGGCATTTCAAGTGCTCATCCAAATGCTTCTTGAATGTTGTGAGAGTTCCTGCCTCTACCACCCTTTCAGGCAGTGAGTTCCAGATTCCAACCACCTTCTGGGTGAAAAAGTTTTTCCTCAAATCCCCTCTAAACCTCCTGCCCCTTACCTTGACTCTATGCCCCCTTGTTATTGACCCCTCTACTAAGGGGAAAAGTTCCTTTCTATCCACCCTATCTATCTATGCCCCTCATAATTTTGTATACCTCAATCAGGTCCCCCCTCAGCCTTCTCTGCTCCAAGGAAAACAACCCCAGCCTGTCCAGTCTTTCTTCATAGCTGAAGCGCTCCAGCCCAGGTAACATCCTGGTAAATCTCCTCTGCACCCTCTCCAAAGCAATCACATCCTTCCTATAGTGTGGCGACCAGAACTGCACACAGTACTCCAGCTGTGGCCTTACCAGCGTTTTGTACAGCTCCATCATAACCTCCCTGCTCTTATATTCTATGCCTTGGCTAATGAAGGCAAGTATCCCATATGCCTTTTTAACCACCTTATTCACCTGTTCTGCTGCCTTCAGGGATCTATGTACATGCACACCAAGGTCCCTCTGATCCTCTGTCTTTCCTAGGGTCTTACCATTCATTGTGTATTCCCTTGCCTTGTTAGTCCATCCAAAATGCATCACCTCACACTTTTCAGGGTTAAATTCCATTTGCCACTGTTCCACCCATCTGACCAACCCATCTATATCGTCCTGTAGCCTGAGGCTTCCCGCCTCACTATTTACCACCCCACCAATTTTCGTGTCATCTGCGAACTTGCTGATCATACCTTTTACATTCACATCCAAATCATTAATGTAGACCACAAACAGCAAGGGGCCCAGCACCGATCCCTGCGGTACCCCATTGGACACAGGCTTCCAGTCACAAAAACAACCTTCCACCATCACCCTCTGCCTTCTGCCACTAAGCCAGTTTTGGATCCAATGTGCCAAGGCACCCTGGATCCCATAGGCTCTTACCTTCCTGACCAGTCTCCTATGCGGGACTTTATCAAAAGCCTTACTGAAATCCATGTAAACCACATCCACTGCACTACCCTCATCCACACACCTAGTCACCCCCTCGAAAAATTCAATCAAATTGGTCAGACATGATCTTCCCTTGACAAAGCCAATCCATAGTCAGGAAAACTTTCACACTTTAATCACACACTTTCACACAAACTGAGATCCCAGCATTCCGTTTAAGATTCCTTTCACTCAGCAAATCCTGGATTTTACTTGTTTTAGACAGAAACTGATAGCATCTGTGTCGATAAAACTTTAATTTAATTTTTTTTCTTTCTTACTCCCTTTCTTAAATTACTGGTACTCGAGTACAATTTTGGCACCCATTTTTGGTCCAAATTCGAGTACGTCTACTAAACTCATAGGCCTAGAAATTCAGTGGCCTTCGCCACCAGTTTGCGCCCAAAGAGGGCTTTTGCGCCACTGTGCAAACCTACCGCGATATTTAGCGGGGCGCTAATGGCGGCGTTAGCCATTAGCGCTGCGCCGCCACCGATGACGTCATTGGTGTGCGCAGCGCCCCGCTATCGCCCCGCTGGCCATATTTGGTTGCCGCTGCCTCCCCCGCGCCGGCCGCAAACAGCGACCGGTACACGGGGCCTACCTGTGCTGGTAGTGGGGCGAGTTAAGGTGGAGGTGCGGCCGGCCGCTTTTGCGGCGGCCGCCTGCCCGCACCTCCTTCCCCGGCCTCCTACACCGCCCCCCGCCGCGGCATTGCCGGCTGTTTCCAGAGAGCCCGGCACTTCTCCTTGGTGCTGGGCTCATTTGCCGGCACTCGCGAGCGGGGATCGCGCTGTTGCAGGCACCTCCCCCTTAAGAATGAGAGGAAGGCCTGCAGTACCGCAGGCTGCCGTGCCGCAGCGGGTGGCGCTGCGGCACTTTACACGCCGATATTCAGTTTCAGCGCCCCAAGCGGGGCGCCGAAACCTTTGTTTAGCGGCCGGCTTCCACTTGGGGCACTGAAAGTGAATATCCCGCTGGCGCAAGTGGCTCCGTGCGCAGCGGTAATTCCGGCGCCCAGGCGAGCTGGGCGCCCCAAAGTGAATTTCTAGGCCATAATATTGTAGAGGGACCTGCCACTATTGCCTCATCCTCCGTACTCCCTTTCTGTTGCATCCACCAATTGTTTTTCCACGCAAATTTCTGTTTCTCATCGTATCCCTTTTTTACCATCTTTTTCTTAACTTTCTCATTTTCATTGTGCGCACAAATTCATACGGCAAGTTACGTTATGCCGTCTTGTTTGTCCATTGCTTTCTTTCCCGGCCATTCTCTAGCCGCTCGGGAATTTCCGTGAGGTTTTCTCATTTCCCGGGGTCTTTTTACCCCGTCCCTATCGGAATTTCCGTTATCCGAAACTATCGTGTACAAACTCGTATGGGAGTTTAGATCTTTTGGCGTCCTCTTTGTTCACCATTCTTTTAGGGTGGATTTGCTAGTTCCCCCCACCCCCTTTTTGTTACCTCTAGGACTTCCCCGGACCTTCAGGGACTTTTCCCTGCTTGCGCAGTTTTAACTCCGCCTAGATTGGATTTTCCCTATATCCAACCCTATATAACCCGAGCTCCTCAACTTATTCAGACATTTTCATTTCTACAATGTCCTAGCATGTACCCAAGTTGTTTTACTCACGTATCCGGACTCTGCCTCAGATTCATTGGATCACCAGCTTCGATACGAGGAGACAATGCCTCTACTCAGCCCGTCCGGTAGATCCTGCCGACTACGCCACGTTGTAAGGGTAAACCAGGAGAGCTTCTTCTCCCTGAGATGGACTCTCTGGGAATAAGGCAGATGTCGACCCTTTATATCAATCAATCACTCGGGGTCCGGAGGTTCGTTCAGTAAAGCAACTTTATAAAAGTCGACAGGGGAGGCACTCATCCTGGGACGAATGCTCCCCAATCGCTGAAAATCTCCTGCCTTATGTACATGTTTTGTTCTGAGTCGTGGCTACTGTTTCGCAATCAGGTGCATTACACATATACATTTCTTTCATCATACAGTTGGCTTCGGGTGCAAATTCTTGTGACCTGTGTGCATTGGTCTTGTGACCCCATACAATGGCCCAGAAATTAGGGTCGGAGGCTTCCCGCGGGTGCAAGCCTCCGACCTGTACTTACCTAGCGCGCCGGCCGTTGAGCTGTGGGCCCGCGTGGGATTCCGATCCTGGGCCTCCTCCAACTGCCGGCGCGCTGTGTTTGCATATCCCAGGGGCGCAGTTAGTTTGATGCGTCCCCTGGGATCACGTGGGCCATGGAGAGCCAATGGTAGCAGGGAAATGCCCATTCATAAAATTAACCAGAAGAGCTGTCAAAACTATAAATACTATAAGCCCCAAAACATCACTAAAACTTCAAATAAATTTTTTAAAAATCACATTTTTAAAATAACTATAAATTACATAAAATAACTATTTTAAACAATAATTTAAATTTTTGAAAAAATTAATTACATTTTCTAATGGGGCTAAAAATGAACCTACCTTTAAGGTATTTAAAAATAATAAACCTGTGGAAAAAATGTTTTAATTTTAATTAATTCACCACTTACCTTGTTAAAAGCAGGCCTTGCGCCTGCTTTTTACATGTGCAACTCCTGGAGACTTACCCTCCCGGAGAAACCTGCAAAAAAAAAACGTAAGTTCCATGCGCACGCGCTGCCTCTCTGACGTATGTGTTCGACCTCTGAACCCCTTCCTTTAATGGAACGGACGTTCCGGTTTCCCGTGCATGCGCAGTGCATGCAAGAAACCGGCACTTCCGTTGGGCCTACGGGTGAGTACCCCATGCGTACTCACCCGTGGAGATCCGACAGCAACCAGGAGTGGGGGATCTTGCTGCCATTCTTCCCTCCCTGACAGTGGGACACACTGAGGCCAACTAGTTGTAGTTCCCCAGCTGAGGTCAGCTCAGCTAACTTGGAGCAAATCAAGATTGAACATGAGGCTTCCTGGTGCTCCATATTGCACAAGTCTTTGCCAGTTGAACCATCAGGGTACTTTTAAGATTGCATCACAAGTTTCCAAACTGTTTTTGTTTTAAGGTGTGTGTTTGTGGGAGGTTATTATTAACAAGGTTAGTTCCAGGAATAAATTTTTCCAACAACTTGTCTGTCACAATGCCCAAGTGTCTACAACACTGTGGGATTAGAACACATTTTCTTTCAAATGATAAATGGGGAGGATGTCTTAATTTTTTTGTACTTCCTACACAAACCATTCTTCTGACCTTCTGTGAGATTAAGTTTAGTGTAAAATTATGGATAGTTTTATTCTGTGTACCCACAGCTACTAGTTGCTCAAACATAGTTTGTGAGAGAGCCCAGATGGCCAGGGGAAACTTTTATGCCAAAGTAAAACATGTGAAAAGAAAGAACTTGGATTTACACAGCACCTTCCAAAGCACATCACATTCAGTGAATTCCTTTCTGAAGTGCAGTTACTGTTGTGTAAGCACATGCCACAGTTAATTTACATACTACACGATCCCCACAACAGTAATTGAGTTGAATAAGCAGTTAAATCTGTTTTAGTTGTGATTGAAGGAGGGGTTCTGGTAGAACTCCCTGCTGTTTTTCAAATAGTGCCACGGGATATTTTCCATTCCCATGTACAAGCAAATGGGCCCTTGATTTAACATCTCATCCAAACAATGGTACCTCTCACAGTATGACTCTCTCTCAGTAGTGCATTGCAATACCAGTTTAGCATCCTGTGCTAGAATTATGTGCTAAAATCCTGGCGCAGGGCTTGAACCCATAACTTTCTGATTTTAAAGGCAGGACTGCTACCAATTGAGACAAACTGACACTTGTAGGATCATTTGTTGTGCGCCCCGATCATCTAGAATGTAGTTTTAATGGGAAAGTCATCACATTGTGGCGTACTGTGGAGCTTACCAATCTCCAATCTCAGAGGGAGAGAAGTAAAAAGTAATCGAGGTGTGACGTCACCACAAAGCAGATAAGTGATTGGTTGGAAGTATTTCTCTCTTTTTTAAAAACTTTAACTCTGTGGTTTATAGTTTTTAAGGTCTCTGTGGTGTAGCGGGACAGTTTGTAAACCAGGGCCCTTAAATATATCATTAAAAAAAAATAATAATTAAATTTAATTAATTACATAGAATGGCAGAGCAGGCGATGTGTTACTGCTGCAATATGTGGGAGCTGGTGGACACCATTGATGTTCACAGTGATTACATTTGCAGTAAGTGTTGGCTGCTCGAGGAACTCCGGCTCCGTGTTGATGAGCTGGAGTCCGAGCTTCAAAAACTGCGACACATCAGGGAGGGGGAGAGTTACCTGGACTCTGTGTTCCAGGAAGTAGTCACACCAATTAGATTAACTAATTCAGATGTAGTCCGTGGTCAGGGACAGGAGGGTGTGACTATGAGCGAGGCAGGTATGGGGATCCAGGAGGTAGTGTTGGAGGAGCCGCAGCCCTTGCTCTTGTCCAACAGGTTCGAGGCTCTTACTCCCTGTGGGGACGGGAACGGGGACTGCAGGGAGGATGAGCAACCTGGCCACAGCACCGTGGAACGGGGGGCCATTCAAGTGGGGGGAGTAAAAAGAAATGTTGTAGTGGTAGGGGATAGTATCATTAGGGGGATAGATAGGGTTCTTTGCAGCCAAGAGCGAGAGTCCTGAAGGCTGTGTTGCCTGCCCGGTGCCAGGGTTAAGGACATCTCCTCTGGGCTGGAGAGAAACTTGGAGTGGGAGGGGGAGGATCCAGTTGTCGTGGTCCATGTTGGTACCAACGACATAGATAGGACAAGGAAAGAGGTTCTTCTGAGGGAGTATGAGCAGCTAGGGGCCAAATTAAAAAACAGAACCACTAGGGTACCTGAGCCACGAGCAAATTTGGCTAGGGTAAATAAAATCAGAGAGTTAAATGCGTGGCTCAAAGACTGGTGTGGGAGAAATGGGTTTTGCTTCTTGGGACACTGGCACCAGTACTGGGACAGGAGAGAGCTGTTCCGTTGGGACGGGCTTCACTTGGCCAGTGCTGGGACTAGAATCCTAGTAAATCGAATAACTAGGGCTGTAGAGAGGGCTTTAAACTAATTAGTGGGGGGGAGGTTTCAAGAGAGCAAAAAATAAAAATGTCAGCGGAGAAGGCAATAGAGCAAGGTAGCAGTGGGGGAATTAAAAACCAGAGCGTGTCAGGAAGGGACAGAATGTATAAAGATAAAGGTAAAGTAGTAAAGGGGGTAAAAGCAGGAATAAATTGTCTCAAAACATATTTAAAAGTTCTTTATCTGAATGCACGCAACATTCGTAACAAAATAGATGAGTTGACGGTACAAATAACTACACATGGGTGATGTAAGAAAAAGGAGACTTACCATCAAGTAACTTTAAAGTAAGCTTTAAGTAACTTATAAACACACTATATACAAGAGAGGTCTTTACCATGCCTCTGGTAGAAGCCTCTTACAATACTGAACAGACCAGTATTTATACCAGTCCAACAGGAAGTGACATTTACAGGAAGTGAGGTATGTACACAGTTCATAGTTCATAGTTCACAGGAAGTGATGACATAACTTCTCGGAAGTTAGCATTTTTATCACATTCTTCCCTCCTGCAGGATTAGGAGGCTGTGGTCTACCTTTTGGTCCGCAGCCGCCGAACAAGGAAGAGTCGCACCCGTTTGGATTCCCGTCGTAGAGGGTCGCTGGTCCGCTTACATGCGGTTGGCCATTGGTCAGAGTCTGTGTGGCCTGGATTGCCCTCTGAAGGGTCGGGGAGATCATGGCTTCGAGTACGAGCCCCAATAGGTTCAAAGTCGGACTGCCTCTGTTCAGAGGGAGGTGCAGAGCTGGTCTGTGGCGGATCAGTACTTTCATGCGCGGTACTGGGAGGGTCGCAACCTTGAGCACGGGGTTCTACCGGCACCAAGCTAGTTGGTGTCCGATCAGGATCCTGGAGAGGGGTACCCGATAGGTCCCAAGAGTTTCCTGGTGAAATGCCATCACCCGATGTCCCACTAGGTCCTGGTGGGCAGGGAGCCAGATCCCGTAATGATACGGTAGATTCTCGGCCGTCGGAATATCGTATGTTTGCATAGGTGGGGTTGGCATCGGTTAGTTCGACCTCGTCTACAAGAGGGTCATTTTTAGACGTCCGAACGTATCTTCGGAGTAAAACAGGTCCAGGAGTAGTTAGCCATGACGGGAGTGATGTCCCATGAGATGAGCGACGCTGGAATCCAAAGAACCGCTCATGAGGTGTAGTATTTGTGGCTGTAGAAAGCAGGGACCGTATAGAGTGCAATGCATCCGGAAGCACTGTTTCCCATTGCTGGTCTGGTAGGCCCCGAGATCTTAAAGCGAGACGTACGGAATTCCAGATGATACCGTTATACCTCTCTACCTGCCCATTTCCGATGGGATGGTATGGTGTTGTTTTGCTTGTAGCAATTCCCCGTTCTGAGAGGTAGTCCTTGAGTTCCCTTGACATAAAGGATGGACCCCGATCTGAGTGAATATAAGCCGGCATGCCACAGAGAGAAAATACCTGCTCAAGGCAGCAGATTACTGTGGACGCCAGCATATTGGAGCAGGGGAAGGCAAACGGAAAACGTGAATATTCGTCGATCATGGTGAGCAAATATGTGTTCCGAGTTGAAGAGGGCACTGGGCCCTTAAAATCGATGCTAAGTCGTTGCATCGGTTGGGTTGCATGTATGAGTATACCATCTGAGGGGCGGAAGAACTGAGGTTTTAATTCCGCACAAAGCCGGCATTCTGAGCATATTTTTTTTACATCTCCAGTGGAAAAAGGGAGATTCCGTGATCGTACGAAATGTAGCATGCGCGTAACGCCAGGATGACACAAACCATTGTGGACATCCATGAGAGTGGAGGATGACATAGTGGAGCAGAATGCCCGTGTGAGGGTGTCCGGGGCCACATTCTCCTTGCCAGGCCGATAGAGAATGGTATAACCAAAAGAGGCCAGTTCCATCCTCCAAAGTTGTATTTTATTATTCTTAATTTTGGTTCGTTTTCGATTATCGAGCATGAAGGCGACTGATCGTTGGTCCGTGATCAATGTAAAGTGCTGGCGAGCTAGAAAATGGTTCCACTTCCGTACTGCCTCTATGATGGCTGTGGCTTCTTTCTCAACCGGAGGATAATGTAGCTCGGCACCTTGTAAGGTCCTGGACATAAATGCTACAGGACGACCTTCCTGATTCAGAGTAGCCGAGATCGCCACCTCCGAGGCATCACATTCAACCACGAAAGGGAGATTCTCATCGATGGAGTGAAGAGCCGCTTTCTCCAACTGTTTTTTGAGAAGGTTAAAGGCTGCAACAGCCGCTGTTCCCAGTGGAAATGATCTAGCATGCAGCAAGGGTTGGATTTTGTCTGAAAAATGAGGAATCCATTTAGCGTAGTATGCAAACAGACCGAGAGCCCGACGTAAAGAAGCCGGATTCTTAGGTGACGGGAGCTCTTGGAGCGGGCGAAGTCTTTCTGGGTCTGGCTTAATGATACCATTGCCTACGCAGTAGCCAAGGATGTTGATGGTCGGTTGCGACTCAACAGATTTGGATTCATTCAGGGTCAAATTACGGCGATGGAGGGCATCCCGAAATTTTTGGAGGTTGGAGTCATGTTCCTGTTGATCGTGACCTGCAATGGTAATGTTATCAAGATAGGGAAAAGTGTCCCTTAGGTTTTCCTGCTTAACCAGGCCATCCATTGCCCGTTGAAAGACAGCCACTCCATTAGTAACCCCGAATGGGAGGCGACGAAATTGGTACAGCCGTCCATTAGCCTCAAAGGCTGTGTACTGCTTATCTGAGACCTTCAAGGGTAACTGATGATAGGCACTTTTTAAATCGTAAGTTGAGAACACTTTGTATTCGGCCAGTTTATTAACCATATCATCAATGCGTGGCAATGGGTAGGCGTCCAAGTCGGTATATTGATTGATGGTTTGCGAATAATCGATGCATAGTCGTTGTTTGTGAGGTTTTAGAGGGTTCTTGACAATGACGACTTGAGCCCGCCAGGGCGACGAACATGGTTCAATGATACCCTCTGCTAGAAGTCGAGAGATTTCAGCCGCAATAAAAGATTGGTCTCCCTGATTAAAGCGCCGCGATTTCGTTATTATCGGTTGGCATTGAGGCGGAATACTGGCAAATAATGAGGGTTCATCAAGTGAAGCTGCTGATAGTGCACAAAATGGTAATTTAGATGGTATATTAGAAATAGTAAGTCCGGGTTTGGATCCACCAAACTCAATGGTGAGTTTCTTATGCTGTTTTTGGAAGTCCAGCCCTAAGAGGAGATCACTACATAAGTCTTTGAGCACTGAAAGTCGGGTGGAGGGATACATACGACCATGAAGTGTCATATCAACAACACAAAAGCCGGAGATTCTGGTATTAAGTGATGACTGGGCCATCGCAATTGCCTGGTCCGATGGGAAGACATGTAGTTTCAATTTCGCAACAATCTGTTCCTTAATGAAACTATCAGTACTTCCTGAGTCAATTAAGGCATCTAAGGTATGCCCTTTAATTGAAATTTTTGTGGCTGCCTGAGACAGGTTCTGTGGGCAAGCAGCTGTAATTGGTGTCGTTGCACAGAGAGTGGCTAAAACTCTCGGTGTGCTTCTTCGGGAGAGAGCTCGAGAGGAAGCTTGATAGGTCCTAGCTGGAGCATCTTGATAGGCCCTAATTGGGGCAGTTCGGTAGGCCTTAGCTGGATTGGCCCTCGTAGAGGCCCTTGATAGGCAAACTTTAGCAAAGTGTCCTTTTTTTCCGCAATAACTGCAGATTGCATTGCGAGCAGGGCAGGTTTTCCTAGGGTGAAAAGCATCTCCACAAAAGAAGCATTCCTTCCTAGATTGCCAAGAGGCTGCTAAAGTGGGGTCGTCCTCCTCTTCTTCATCAGAATTATCAGAATTAGATTCCCCCATGATAGGGTTCACCTGAGACCGCTTGAATTGTCTGGTTGCAGCTACAGCAGCAGATCGAGATCTGGGCAGCTGATAGAGGTCTGCATTTCTCTTTGCCAAATCCAGTGAACAAGCTAGTTCAAAAGCTTTTTGTAGCTCAAGTGTTTTACTTTCTAGTAGACGCTGGCGTATAAATGGAGAGGCAATCCCGCAGATGAAAGCATCACGAATCATTTCTTGGCGGTACAGCTCAGCTGAGGCTGCCTGAAAGTTACAATCTACGCTGAGCCTGCGAAGTTCTTGCAGGAATTCGTCAATTGATTCCCCTGGCCCTTGTCGGGCTGTGGCCAGTAGATGTCTAGCATAGACCTCATTTGGGGTCTTCGCATACAGTTTCTTAAGTGCCCGAATCACCTCTTCGTAATTATCCCAGTCATCAACATATTCGAACACTTTTGGGGTCACATAATTGACAAGTATCTTCAATTTAGCAGGAGCATCCGCTTTACATTCATCCAGAAAATTCTCAAAAGTACGATACCAATGCTTCCATACCCTGCCAGCTGCTGGTGTATTCGGGTCCAAGTCCAGACGAATAGGTCTAAGGATTTTCTCCATGATGGGTGGTTCCCTGGATCCTTAACTTCCGAGTTTGTCTGAAGGTCTAGTATTTGTCAGTGTAAATACTAAGTTACTTAAATTGATGTAAGAAAAAGGAGACTTACCATCAAGTAACTTTAAAGTAAGCTTTAAGTAACTTATAAACACACTATATACAAGAGAGGTCTTTACCATGCCTCTGGTAGAAGCCTCTTACAATACTGAACAGACCAGTATTTATACCAGTCCAACAGGAAGTGACATTTACAGGAAGTGAGGTATGTACACAGTTCATAGTTCATAGTTCATAGTTCACAGGAAGTGATGACATAACTTCTCGGAAGTTAGCATTTTTATCACAATGGGTATGATCTGGTGGCCATTACAGAAACGTGGCTGCAAGGTGACCATGACTGGGAACTAAACATCCAGGGGTATTTGACAATTAGGAAGGACAGACAGAAAGGAAAGGGAGGTGGGGTGGCTATGTTAATAAAGGATGGAATCACTATAATAGTGAGAAATGATATTGGGTCAAAGGATCAGGATAGTGAAACAGTTTGGGTGAAGATAAGGAATAATAAGGGGAAAAAGTCACTAGTGGGCGTAGTCTATAGGCCTCCTAACAGTTGCAACTCTGTTGGTCGGAGTATAAATCAGGAAATAGTTGGGGCTTGTAATAAGGGAACAGCTATAATCATGGGGGATTTTAACTTTCATATTGACTGGACTAATCAAATTGGGCAGGGCAGCCTTGAGGAAGAGTTCATAGAGTGCATTAGGGACGGGTTCCTTGAGCAGTATGTTACTGAACCAACCAGGGGGCAGGCAATCTTAGATCTGGTCCTGTGTAATGAGACAGGATTAATAAAAATATGTCTTAGTAAAGGATCCCCTTGGAATGAGTGACCATAACATGGTTGAATTCCAAATTCAGTTGGAGGGTGAGAGAGTTGGATCTCAAACCAGCGTACTAAGCTTAAATAAAGGAGACTATGAAGGTATGAGAGCAGAGTTGACTAAAGTGGACTGGGAAAATAGATTAAAGTGTAAGACGGTACATGAGCAGTGGTGTACATTCAAGGAGATATTTCACAACTTTCAAGAAAAATATATTCCACTGAGGAAAAAGGGGCATAAAAGAAAAGACAGCCATCCATGGCTAAGTAAAGTAATAAAGGATAGTATCCGACTGAAAACAATGGCATATAAAGTAGCCAGATCTAGTGGGAGAATAGAAGATTGGGAAGCATTTAAAAGCCAGCAAAGAATAACTAAAAGATTAATTAAGAAAGGGAAGATAGATTATGAAAGTAAACTAGCAAAAAATATAAAAACAGATAGCAAGAGTTTCTACAGTTATATAAAAAGAAAAAGGGTGGCTAAAGTGAATGTTGGTCCCTTAGCGGACGAGACCGGGAAATTAGTGGTGGGGAACATGGAGATGGCAAAAACGTTGAACAAATATTTTGTATCAGTCTTTACAGTAGAGGACACTAAAAATATCCCATCACTGGACAAACAGGGGGCTATAGGGGGGGAGGAGTTAAACACGATTAAAATCACTAAGGAGGCGGTACTCGGTAAGCTAATGGGACTAAAGGCGGATAAATCCCCTGGACCTGATGGCTTACATCCTAGGGTCTTGAGAGAAGTAGCGGCAGGGATTGTGGATGCATTAGTGGTAATTTTCCAAAACTCCCTGGATTCAGGAAAGGTCCCAGCAGATTGGAAAACTGCTAATGTAACGCCCTTATTTAAAAAGGGAAGTAGACAAAAGGCTGGAAACTATAGACCAGTTAGCCTAACATCTGTAGTTGGTAAAATGTTGGAGTCCATTATTAAGGAAGCAGTAACAGGACATTTGGATAAGCATAATTTAATCGGACAGAGTCAGCATGGTTTTATGAAGGGGAAGTCATGGTTGACAAATTTGCTTGAATTCTTTGAGGATGTAACAAACAGGGTGGATAAAGGGGAACCAGTGGATGTGGTGTATTTGGACTTCCAAAAAGCATTTGACAAGGTGCCACATAAAAGATTACTGCACAAGATAAAAAATCACGGGATTGGGGGTAATATACTGGCATGGGTGGAAGATTGGCTATCTAACAGAAAACAGAGAGTTGGGATAAATGGTTCATTCTCGGGTTGGCAATCAGTGACTAGTGGTGTTCCGCAGGGATCAGTGCTGGGACCCCAACTCTTTACAATCTATATTAACGATTTGGAGGAAGGGATCGAGTGCAACGTATCCAAGTTTGCCGATGATACAAAGATGGGAGGGAAAGCAGTGAGTGAGGAGGACATAAAAAACCTGCAAAAGGACATAGACAGGCTAAGTGAGTGGGCAGAAATTTGGCAGATGGAATATAATGTTGGAAAGTGTGAGGTTATGCACTTTGGCAGAAAAAATCAAAGAGCAAGTTATTATCTAAATGGAACAAAACTGCAAAGTGCTACAGTACAAAGGGATTTGGGGGTCCTGGTGCATGAAACACAGAAGGTTAGTATGCAGGTACAGCAGGTGATCAGGAAGGCCAGTGGAATCTTGGCTTTTATTGCAAGGGGGATGGAGTATAAAAGCAGGGAAGTCTTGCTTCAGTTATACAGGGTACTGGTGAGGCCACACCTGGAATACTGTGTACAGTTTTGGTTTCCATATTTAAGAAAAGATATATTTGCTCTCGAGGCAGTTCAGAGAAGGTTCACTCGGTTGATTCCGGAGATGAGGGGGTTGACTTATGAGGAAAGGTTGAGTAGGTTGGGCCTCTACTCATTGGAATTCAGAAGAATGAGAGTCGATCTTATCGAAACATATAAGATTGTGAAGGGGCTTGATCGAGTGGATGCGGTGAGGATGTTTCCACTGATGGGTGAGACTAGAACTAGGGGGCATAATCTTAGAATAAGGAGCTGCCCTTTCAAAACTGAGATGAGGAGAAACTTCTTCACTCAGAGGGTAGTAAATCTATGGAATTTGCTACCTCAGAGAGCTGTGGAAACTGCGACATTAAATAAATTTAAAACGGAGATAGACAGTTTCCTTGCTGATAAGGGAATTAGGGGTTACGGGGAGCGGGCAGGGAAGTGGACGTGAGTCTAGGTTCGGATCAGCCATGATCCTATTGAATGGCGGAGCAGGCCCAAGGTGCTGTATGGCCTACTCCTGCTCCTACTTCTTATGTTCTTATGTTCTTATATAGCTGAAGGCTTCAAATTCATACCCTAGTTTGTGCTGTTAGCTGATTTCAGCTTGTGCGGTGGAGGGGGCACCACTATTGGCCTATGTGTCTGTGGGTTAATGCAGCGGGGATTGGGGGTGGGTGCATAGAAATCTGCAAGGGTTTTGATTCCTGATTGCTTTCTGATGACTACACTACAATTGTGCGGTTTAGGCTGCTGTGAAAAGTAGTAATTTCCAGTCCCCACGCGGCTATACCCCAACATGAGTCACTCCATTTAGGGGAGGACAGGAGAAAAATAGTAATTAAATGAATACGAAAATCACTTCGAAGTTCAAGACAAACAGCGCCATGACATAATTCCATCACTAATCCCATTCTTGAAATGCATTTACAGTGACATCACCATTCTTTTAAATATTACTATGTAATGGATGATGTCCAATGATACAAGTGATTTCATTGCCTACAGAACTGTAACTTTACACATGTGAAAAGCCAATGTGTGGCATTCAGATTTAAATTGAAATTCAGATTGTACCCAGAATGAAATAAACAACATGTGCCTTTACTGACCTGATGCAATTGCACTACTTGTGTTTTTTTTCTATAATTACAAAAGCTATCGGTTTAAAAAAATCCAGTTAGAAATATTGTTCCACAATGTATTTCACCAAGTCAGGATGTCCCTGTGTGTGTGAAACGCAATGATAACCTGAAAAAAATATTGGTTAAAAAGTAACATAGTATTATCTGTGGAAGATTATTCCTAACCCTTTTATGATGCCTGAAAACTACTTAACTGCCTCTTTGTAGTATTTTGATGCTTAATAATTAAAAACTCGCATCTTTAGTGTTTCCATTAGTTTTAGTTGAAGCAGCGGAACTTTGTGTGCATTTACACTCGGCTGCAGTTCAGGTTCCAGCCAGTCAGAGTCACATTTACATTTCCGGACTCAATATCGAGTTCAACAATTTCAGATCATAACCTCGGCCCCTATTACAATTTTACTTATATATTTTTTCCACCCCTTTGTTTTGGGTTTCCCCCCACCCCCTTTCCTTTTTTTTCTCTCTCCCACATGGCAGCTGTCTCTCTTTCTGCCAGTACACTTCACACCTAATCTGAGCCGTCTTTTGTCTCCACTTGTCCTATTACCATCTCATCTGGTTTTGAATACCTCTTAATGTCTCTTTACTTCTTTTGCTCTATCGCAGCCCTGCCTTCGATCTATTTAATTTCCTTTCCAGTTTTGAAAAAGGGTTCACCCGAAACGTCGACTCTATTTTCTCCACGGATGTTGCCTGGCCTGCTGAGTTTTTCCAGCATTTTCTGTTGTTATTTCACATTTACATTACCTGGCTAGAAGTATTATTCTTGTCTGGGAGCAAGCTGTGAGCTTGCTCAGATACAGACATGGACAGAGTTCTCTTTAAACAGATTTATCATTTTCAATGTTTAGAAAGCAGGCATTAGAGAATCTCGACTCTCTGAACACTTAAATTGAGGACAGGTGCAGTTACAACGTGCTGGAGTTTAATGGACTCCTGCGCACTTCGTAAACCAGCTTTAAAACCACGTTAGCTTTACACTCCACATGGTGTTCTACCAAAGTGGGTCGTACTGAATACTGCCAATCCAGGGAATTTTGAGTTGAGGCCAGTCAGACCCTGGCTCCAGATTTACACTACTACTTTCGTGTTGGTACAAACCCAAAATCATTTCCCGCCAACACTGAACTTGTAGTGTAAATCTTCTTAAGAAGAGAGAAGATTGTAGTGTAAATACACAGTGATTTTAATGATTAAATGTTAATGTGCAAACTCAGATTAAATGTGACTTTCAAAGCCCAGAAACAGACCAGTAAATGGAGGAGGCAGCAGGAATCTAGGTTCCAATTAAAAATGCCGCTGGTAAGCGCAATAGAGATTTTATTTGCTGTCTGGTCACTTCTCCCTAATGGCAGAGTGGCGATTGGTAGCATGACGTCCCAGGTTGTATCACTTTGCGGCAGAATGATTGGGATTAGCAAAGTGGCAAACTACCCTGCTATACCAGGAAGACAGAGACTTCGGCCTCTTGTCACCCTATAGCCAGAGTGGAAGCGTGCAAATTGTTTGACATCCATTAATCCCTGCCAATGAGCGCAGATCACACCCTCACTGAGCACGATTTACCCTATGCCCATTGAGAAAAAAGCAGGACACATTCTTCCCCTGCAAAGCTGCCACTGACTAGAAATCAAGCGAGCTACACCCCACCCCTCATGTACAAGTAGAAAGCAACTGCCAATTCCCCTCCATGCAGAAACCTCTTGATCAAATATCGTTCCCCCACCCCTCGTTTGAGTGAAGTACAGCCATCTGCTTCCACCTCCTGAGCAGAAACTAGTGCAGAAACCCCTCCCCAACTACACCAGCAATGAGGCCACAGCCACGCACCCCTCCACCACTTCCCCTGGCCACTGAACTCGAATCAAGGAACTCTGAGCGGAAACCAGAACACAAAGCATCCCCACCCCCTGAGAAGTCCAGAGTCCTGCAAACCCTCCCCCACCCCTCCACCTGCTGAGAAACAAGTTGTGCCTCACCCAGCCCCTTATCCAGAAGCATCTCAGCATAACTCTCCCCCCCACCCCCACCCCCCCGCCCCAGGCTGAAAATCTGCACTCTGTCGCATTCCCCCCACCATGCCTGACCATGAGAGTAGGAAAAATGCTTCCCTCCCTGATACCTGAAGCATGGGTGCCTGGGGGAGAGGGGAACAGCAAGTGTTCCATGAGCTCTTGGGTGAGGGGGGGAAATAATGAGACAATTATTTTACTTTTGTTTACATAATTGAATTGAGAAAGGAACAAGTGAATTAGGAAAGGGGGGAAAGTAGCTCTGAGAAATGGGGGGGTGTCTCTTTTAAGACTTTGGGGAGGGGAGGGTTGGGGTAAGGAGCACCCCTGGACTGAAGCCATTTTATTTAATAACCCCCACTCCGCAGAAACTATGCAATTGATGTTTTTGCAGCAATATTAGTAAAACAGTGATTTTTTTTTACATTTAATTTTATTTTAAGATTATTACGCTTTCAGAAGCATGCTATCTAAATAGCTAATTTGGATTATGGGAACCCAGAAGCAGCAGGTGTATGGCTTTTCTGAGAATCTGATGGGCTGTTAATCATCCTCGGTCAAATAACAGAGGAAGGCGACTGATAGTCTGTGGAATGTGACCAGAAGCCATTGTGGATAAGGATTTTTTGATGGCTTTTGTGATACCACTGTAGTGATCTGACGAATGAGGCGCGATGGATGTGTAAACTCTAACTCTTGCCGAGGGCAGCAGTGCTTAAAAAAAAATGACCTCCTGAAGTTACAGGGAGCTTGTTGATGGGTTCTATGTCATGATCTGTGTCTTTCTTTCATTAATATGTAATAGAAGTCACTTTTGTAACCTGAGGTGAAAAATGACATGGCTGCCACAAAAAGCATTGCAGTGTTGTTTTATTACACTTCTGGGCTCGTCCCACCTGTGGAAGGAAGAATGCGAGAATGCTCCTGGCCAGATCTAAAGGCAGATGATAACTGTTCTTTTACATTCGTTTTGTGGCTGTAAGTTACTGTCAATTCTATTGCATTGTCACATTTTATTGTGATTTGTTCTAAGGTCCCTTTTTAAAATCTTCATTCATTTTGTTTTATCTTCTGGGGTGAACTATTATAGTCATCAAGATGTTTCTGTACCTTTTTTGCATATAGTGTCAATTTGAACATACGGCCATATGAAAATGAGCAGAAAAGACCTACTGGCCCATGTGGTCTGTCCCACATATTTGTGATGCCTTATCCATCATGATACATACATCCCCACCTGCCCAGAACCTTCATTATTTTATAAACCTTGATCAAATTGCCCGAGTCGAGTTCTTCCAGATGATGTACCAGCTGGTTGACATGAGGTTTTTATATTTTTGCCATGATGATGTGTGAATCCTTGGCTTGCGCATCAGCCGAGATACTTGGCTGTAGGATGAGAAACCAGTTGGATCAAGAGGTCACTTGGAAAATTACCTTTAAATGCTGTCACTAGGGTGAGATATTGCAAATACAAAACATATCACAGCATTAAATGATAGAAGTGCAACAAAAGGTAATCCAGTATTAATTATGTCTGGTCACTGCTGTTTGGCACTTCAGCAGATTTTTCTGTTACTACTTTTTAATTTAGCCAATTGACTAATCGACTTGTACCAAGGAAATCAGTGGGTGATGTCCATCTTCTTTCAAATGGACTGTAAATACCATTGTGCTAATCATTTACTTCAAACTAGAGCAATGACAGCTATTATATATTAAAATAATTGAGTGGGTTCTAGTACTACATTTCAAAATGCATTGAACACTGTCACACTCTGTCTGTGGGGAAAACCAATTAAAAATGTTAACATTTGAATGCAATACCAGTTACACCTGTGATAAGGGTATTCAGTGTTAAATGCCATGTAACATTAGCTGTTAAAAGAGTAGGAGATAGTCAATGTTCCTTCCATTTTTTTTCATGCGCGGTCCCTTTAAATTTGCTGCATGGCAGCTGTGGCCGCGCACCTTCGGGGGAACATTGGTAATAGTATACTGAGAGCCAATGCTAAAAACAGATGGAGTCTGCATGCAGTTGGAGGCTCTGGCTATGAAATGTCACGGTGGAACTGTTTGGGGCAGCAGCCATGTTGGTATAGGTAAGTAAGCAAATAAGTATTAAAGTCTGTAATTAAAATTGAAACTACTTAGAATTTTTTTTTGGACTCTGACAGATCCCCTGAGCTGCATCCCACCTCATCCCCCTGTTTACTAAAGTTGTTTTTGTCTCCCTACACTCCCTAGAACGATCCATCAACCCACCGGCAACTGAGAAATTGGGAGCCTGATTCACCACCCGGGGGAATTCAGTGATAATCTGCACAACCCTCTCACACTCCCTCTCCAAGGCAGGCTAGCTGCTTCTGTGGGCCTCCCGCCTTGCACACTGCAGCTTGCCAACACTGGAACCTCCTACACTTGGCTGCACATAAGAACAGCTGAAATAGGAGCAGGAGTAGGCCATTCTGTAGTGTATGTACTTTGCAGAAGGAACTATATTCTGCAGCCCCTGTATACTGCAGTACCAGTAGTGACCACCCCTGTATATAAGCCTGTGTAGTAACTTTTGCATAGTAGTTCCAGTTTGTCTCCACTCAGTAAAGACCTGTTATAACCAACTCCTGCAGTCCGTGTCTCAATTACACACGGACATAATACTGGCGACGAGCAGATCCGAACTTACCTACAGTCTGCACCACCTCATGGGGATCCATCCCTGAAGCGAAGTTGTCAGAGGTCGAGGCCAGAAGGAAGAAAGAAAAAAAAACAAACAGAAGAAACGGGCGTCAACCGTGGGCAACCGCCTCTGATTCATCGGAGTTGAAGATTTGCAGGAGAGGCTGTCGAGAGCTGGGCTTGGTTATCCTGTCGATGGTGTTCCAGCTAATCGGGCTGGTGGCAGGTAGTACACTGATCCTTCCTGGGCTGCGGCGGGCTAGAGCTTGATCGGGTGGCTTTTCAACGGGGCCGAGCAGCGTTGTCGGGAAGAGGAGAGAGAGAGAGAGGGTGGAGCACACAGGGCGCGGCCGGTGCTACGAAGCCGGGCAGCGTACAGACCCGAGAAGAGGGAGGAAAGTGTCCCACAGGGTTGCTCCGACGATGGGGAAATAAAGGAAATTAGAAGCGCAGAAAGCCGCGAGGAGCTGCAGTTTGCCACAGGAACCGCGGAGAGCGGCGTTAGCAGCAGCGCGGGGGGAAGTGCGCGAAGACCATAGGCCGTCGCCATCAAGGCATAAAACGCCAGCAACAGCGTTAGCAGCAGCGGGGAAGACGGAAAGCGCGGGAGGCGCCATTTTGTTAAATCGGGGAAGAAGGCAAAGCGCGGGAGGCGCCATCTTAGATTTCCAAGATGCCGAAGACTGGCAATATCACTGCCTTCGATAATGCAATAGAAGACTGGACCACGTATGTGGAAAGAGTCGAAGTATATTGCGAGGCAAACGAAGTAGCCGATGAGAAAAAGGCATCGGTACTACTAAACTTAATGGGCGCAAGAACGTACGGCCTATTGCGGAACCTGATTACTCCAGCCAAACCGATGGCGAAGAGTTTTAACAAAATTATTGATATCCTACAGGAACACCTAAATCCTACACCGCTGCTGATAGCAGAAAGATTTAAATTCCACAGGAGAAATCAGCATAAAGATGAGAGCAATGCTGATTACCTTACGGAACTACGCAAGCTATCAAAGCACTGCCAGTTCGGAGCAGGACTGGCAGATACCCTACGGGACAAATTTGTCTGTGGACTCCTGAGTGAAGGAACCCAGAAGAGGTTACTCTCAGAGAAAGAGCTGATGCTAGATAAGGCTTTCAGCGTGGCAGTATCGTATGAAGCAGCAGCAAGGGGAGCTGCGGAAATACAGCAAAAGCCACAGGAATACGGCACCCACGAAATGACACGGGGATTTGAAAAATGTTATCGCTGCGGCAGAACAACCCATGACCAGAAGGACTGCCGGTCCAAGGACAAAATATGCAGGCAATGCGGAAAGATGGGACACATTGCACGAGTTTGCAGGTCTGGGAAGAAGACTAACGACAACAAAAAGGCTACTAAGGAACAGTACAGGAAAGTACAAAAGATGACGGACAGTAGTTCCGAAGACCAGATGAGCGATAGTGAATCCGGGAACAAGAGACTAAGCTGTCTCAAACTTCACAACGTAATCGCAAAAGAGGATCACTGAACCATTTGGGTCACCCTCACGATAGCAGGGCCCCAAGTCAGAATGGAATTGGATACAGGATCAGCCCTGACCGTAATGAATCTACGAGACTACGAGCAGCTATTCTCACACATACCCTTGAAAGAGACATCCATTGTCTTGAAGACGTATATGGGGCAAAAAGTATACCCCAGAGGGAAAATAAGGGTGCCTGTCGAATACAACGGCAAGGAAATACAGAAATTGTATCTGTACATACTGCAAGATGGTGGACCACCATTATTGGGACGTGAATGGATCAGAAAGATAAGTTTAGACTGGCACTCCATTCAGGCACTGACGGTGGCTGGTAAAAAGGATGACGACGTCACTCCTGGACGATTGTCAACAATCTTAGCTGACGCCAAAGAGGTATTTCAACAAGAACTGGGCACTCTTAAAGGCGTAACCGCCTCGATAAAAATAGAAGAGAATGCAATTCCCAAGTTTTTCAAAGCAAGACCGGTACCATACACAATTCGCCCAGCCGTCGAGGCAGAGCTGGAGAATCTGGAGAATGCAGGCGTGTTATCTAAGGTAGACTGGAGCGAGTGGGCGACACCCATCGTTCCTGTCATGAAGAAAACGTTAAACAATAAGTCTGAGGAGCCAAGGAAGGTTCGCATCTGTGGGGACTTCAAGGCGACGGTGAACCCAGTCCTTCACACAGTACAATATCCTCTCCCGAGGATAGAAGATATTTTCGCCTCACTATCTGGAGGGAAGCGTTTTACAAAAATTGACCTAGCACAAGCATATTTGCAGATGGAGGTTGGAGGTTGAAGAATCCTCTAGGAAGTATCTCACGATAAACACTCACAAAGGTCTTTACCAGTATAATCGACTGGTATTCGGAGTAGCATCAGCTCTGGCGATATGGCAAAGAGCGATGGAACAAGTCCTGCAAGGGATTCCAGGGACTCAGTGTTACTTGGATGACATCCTAGTGACAGGTGAAGATGACAGTGAACACCTTGCCAACCTAGAGCAGGTGCTCACTAGACTAAGAGAACATGGGCTACGAGCCAATCGCCCCAAGTGCGAGTTTTTTAAGAAACAGATATCGTATTGTGGCCACGTGATTGATGAAGAGGGGTTACATAAGTCCCCTGACAAAATTGAAGCGGTAGTTAAGGCTCCAGCGCCTGAAAATGTGTTGCAACTGAGGTCATTCCTCGGATTGGTGAATTACTACCATAAGTTTTTGCCGAATTTGTCCACAATTCTGCACCCACTGAACGCCCTACTACAAACTGGAGTAGCATGGAAATGGAGCGATGGATGTAAGCGGGCCTTTCAGAAGAGTAAGGACCTAATCACTTCAAGAGAAGTATTGGCTCACTACAACCCATCACTACCGATAAGACTGGCGTGTGATGCGTCTCCCTACGGCATTGGAGCGGTACTGTCACAAATTCCTTGATGGTTCAGAGAGGCCGATAGCTTTTGCGTCACGCTCGTTAACTTCAGCCGAGCGTAACTACGCCCAGATTGACAGAGAGGCCCTCAGCCTGGTGTGGGGGGTGAAGAAGTTCAATCACTACCTGCACGGTCAGAAATTTACTCTACTAACTGATCATCAACCTCTTGTCTCCATTTTCAACCCTCAGAAGGGCGTCCCGATAATGACAGCACAACGGCTACAGAGGTGGTCCCTTTTCCTAGGGGCACACCAATATGACATCAAGTACAAAGGAACTAAACTGCATGGGAATGCTGATGGATTGTCACGCCTACCGTTGCCGACGGTGGAAGAAGCACCTGCAGCGGATCCAGTGGAGATATTCCACTCGACCATAGTCGAATGTCTCCCTGTGACGAATGCAAACATAGAAAAGGAAACACGAAATGACCCGACACGCTCCTGGGTCTATGATTTAACGGTGAAGGGATGGCCAGCACATGGCGAACCACTGTTGCCAGCATTCTCGCCGAGAAGAGAACAGCTGTCAGTGTGCAGAGGAACCTTGATGTGTGGATCCAGAGTAGTAATTCCACCCAAATTGAGGGATAGAGTGCTCAATGAGCTTCATGAGGGTCATCTGGGAGGGGTAAAAATGAAGAACTTAGCCAGAGCGTTTGTGTGGTGGCCGGGAATCGATAGAGAAATCGAAGAGATGACCAATAGCTGTACCGGATGCCAGAAGGTCCAAAATGCCCCACCACAAGCCCCTCTACATCCATGGGAGTGGCCCTCATCTCCATGGCAAAGGGTGCACAGTGATTTTGCTGGTCCATTTATGGACTCGATGTTTTTAATTGCGGTGGATGCACATTCAAAGTGGCCAGAGGTAATAAAAATGTCCTCAACCACCACAGAAAAAACTATCACAGTCTTACGAACCATATTCGCCAGAAATGGGCTGCCTGAACAGATTTGCTCTGACAATGGACCACAGCTTGTGTCTGAAGAGTTCCGGAGGTTCTTAAAGAACAATGGTGTTAAGCATTACACATCCGCCCCATATCATCCAGCCACCAATGGATTGGCTGAGAGGTTCGTTCAAACATTCAAGAAGGCTATCAAGGCAATGTGTAATGAAGACATACCCCTACAACACAAGGTGGATAACTTCTTGTTTGCCTACCGGAATGCGACACATGCGGTTACCAACCAAACTCCAGCCATGATGTTCTTCAATCGAAGACTACGATGCCGCTTGGATTTGGTTAAGCCAAACATCAGAAGAGATGTGGAGAACAGGCAGTTTCAGAATATGAATGAAAGGCCGACCAGGAGTTTTAAGATAGGTCAACCAGTTTCGGCCCGGGACTACCGCACAGAGAAATGGCAGCCAGGAACGATCTGTACACGGCAAGGACCTCTAACGTATACCGTGGACGTTGGAGAGAGCATTGTAAGACGCCATGCTGACCAGATTCTAGAGTCACTGGAAAATGTCAATTCCACACCACGATCCGATACACCTGGTGATGAAACCGAAGTACCAATTGCATCTACCTCAGAATCGGTGATATTGGAAGCAGACGAACCAAACAACGACGTTGATCCCGAATCAACTTTGCCAGAAGAACCTGATACCCCAAAGAGGCATTATCCAGACAGAATCAGGAAGCCTCCTGAAAGACTGAACTTATAATTGCTTAACTTCAGCTAATGTATCTAGCAACTGTAATTGTAAATATGTTATTTAATTATTAATCGAATGTTATGTACTGTTTAGCTAAAAGGGGAGGAATTGTGGTGTATGTACTTTGCAGAAGGAACTATATTCTGCAGCCCCTGTATACTGCAGTACCAGTAGTGACCACCCCTGTATATAAGCCTGTGTAGTAACTTTTGCATAGTAGTTCCAGTTTGTCTCCACTCAGTAAAGACCTGTTATAACCAACTCCTGCAGTCCGTGTCTCAATTACACACGGACATAATACATTCAATAGGATCATGGCTGATCTTCTACCTCAACTCCACCTTCCCGCACTATCCCCATATCCCTTGATTCCCTTAGTATCCAAAAATCTATTGATCTCTGTCTTGAATATACTCAATGACTGAGCATCCACATCTCTGGGGTAGAGAATTCCAAAGATTCACAAACCTTTGAGTGAAGAAATGTCTCCTTATCACTGTTCTAAATGGTTGACTCCTTATTTTGAGTCTGTGACCCCTAGTTCTAGACTCCCCAGCCAGGGGAAACATCCTCCCAGCATTTACCCTGTCAAGCCCCTTAAGAATTTTACATTCCAATGAGATCGCCTCTCATTCGTCTAAACTGTAGGGAATATAGGCCTAGTCTACTCAGTCTCTCCTCATAGGACAATCCCCTCACCCCAGGAATCAGTCTATTCGGGCACTCTCTTCAAGCAGTGCCAGTATCTTCCCAAGTCTACTGTAACTCCTTTCCATCCTCCCCTTATAGCTGCATTATGTTCACTCACCTGTGCCCAGCAGCCACAATGAAGGGTTTATGGACACTCCCTCCAACCGTGCAACACATTGGCCTGTCCTACCTCACTGAGCAGCATCTCCAGACCTGCCCGCCCACCTGAGCAGCATTTTGGACTTGCACTTATCCTTCCAATTTAAGCAGGACCAGCTCCGCCCTCCTCCCCGCACTATCCCCAAGCATATCTGGATGTCCCCACATCGACCCCAAACACTATGGACTCCCCACCTCCTCTCCTGCTGCTCATCCTTTCTCACCCCATCTCCACTGAACAGCACCTCGGGGTCGTCCAACCCCACCCCACCAACTGAGCAGCATTGGATCCCCATTTAAAAAAAAAAGACATGCGTTTATATAGCGCCTTTCATGACCTCCGGTCTTTGCCCATCACAACCCTCCACCCATGTACTGTACTTCAGCTACTGTTTCTCTCCATGCGCCCCCCCCGCCCCAGTCCCCACTGTGCTTTGTCAACTGTCTCCTCTTTCCCCCCACCCCCTGCTCCTCTCCCATCTGGCTCCATCTATCCACCAGCGCTCGAACCCAGCTTGACCTGACTACTGCACTTAGTCTTGAATCCCTGTGTGCAACCCCATTGTAGTAAAATATAATTGTCCAGGCCAAGTGATATTTGATTCGCATTTTGTTTTACAGTAGGGAGAAGCAATGTGTGGGTGAAATGTTTTCACTCTACCCTGTAGCTACTTTAGGCCTCTTGTATTCGGCACTGTTTAACAGGCTCTCCTATGCTAACAGTCACTTAACAGCTCACACAGGTGAATGATTGATTACAATTTCCGTGAGTAATGGTGTGATATATTTATCCAACATGTGGATCCAACAAAAGTTGTAAATTTAATATGGCACGTTCACTGGTTGTGAAAATATTGCATTGCGCTGGAGATGGGAAGTATATATCCGGCCAAGAAATGAGAGATGCCAGTACTTTTATTGTTTAAAGCTATTTAAAAAATGTTCAGTTAAAGTTTCTTTTTGATATTTTAAGGTGAATACTTGTGGTAGTTGGCCCAATCTAAGACTACTGTGTGGTGCCTGCCACTGCTAAGTGTCTTTTTTGTGGCCGCTGTGAGCTGCTGATGCACTTGGTGTTTTCATTATACTCTCTGAGCGATTTCTGGGTAGCTCCAGTAATGAGATAAATGGTCATCTTTTACAGTCCACTCCATTTTGTTTGGGTGGTAGACACATAAACTAATATATATTAAAGCATTAAGTCACAGGCTGAAGAGAAAGCAAGTCGACTATCAAGTCTGCACCTGCATTTTTCTCCACATAAGTCACCTCGTTTAATCCTACTTCCTCCCCATACCCTCTTGTATTTCTGTTTCTAAGCAACTGAAACAGCACTGTGGGAGTACCTTCACCACATAGACTGCAGTGATTCAAGAAACGTGCCCACCATCACCTTCTCAAGGGCAACTAGCGATGGGCATTAAATGCCAGCCTTGCCAGCGACGCCCACATCCCGAGAGTGAATCTTAAAAAAAAATTGAATTTGTTTTTAAAAGAAACTTATGGACTCTCCCTCAACAACAGTTTGTGGTAGAAAATTTATTTTGTGCCAAAGCATTTTTCTCTAACCTCCCTTTAGAAATCTCTGCTCCTGATTAACTCATGTTCCTCCAAGTGTTTACTAATTTCATCTGCTATTATAGACTCAGTAGTTTACCAACAACTGAAGGAAGACTAGCTGGACTTTAACTTTCTGGTTTGTCCCTGTCTCATTTTATTATTTGATGAGGGTTGTCACATTTGCAACTCTCCAGTCTTCTGGCACAATTTTCCTAGCCACAAAATGTTAGTGAATTATCATTAGAGCTTGCACTATTTCTTCTCCAGCACCCCCCAGAATCCTTAGATGCAAATAATCGAGACCTTGTGACCTGTCTACCATCATTTTGAATAACTTCTTTTCGTACCATTTTTCTTTGAATAATAACCTGAACTCTACACCCAGCTCTGGCGGTTTTACCATCTCAATATCTATTTGTTCACTAGGCAAATGTAAAAGAAAAAAAATCACTTTCCCATTTTACATATTAGAGTGCCTGCCAAGGGTTTTTGCATTTGTGCCAACCTATCTATATTCAGTGGACCTTGAAAGTGCAGCCTGTCAGATACTGAATTACTTTTAATTGTGTGGAAACGTTAGCTAGTAAAAGGAACTCAGCAAGTGTGTACACTGAATGACTGGTACTTATTCTTTGATGTGTTGAAATTGCGAATTGTGCTGGCCTGGAAATGCTACACATTAGAATATTAGTATTCCGTGCCATAGCGTAAGTTGGAAATGGATTCAATCCCCACTCCTGATCGGAGCCACACCGACCAAGCAGACTGAGTGGAGACTGTCACATCTCCCCAGAAAGGGGGGCGGGGGAGGGAATTGGGAGCATCACGCCAACTGCCACCTGGTGGCCATCTGCAGAGTCCATTGGTAGTTTGGGAGCAACTGGCCACCTCTCCTTCAGACAGCACAAGAGTGAAGGGCAGGTGCACCAAAGGAATCACGGCGATAAATTGCATTGAAAGTGCCATAAAACAATGCCCTACATGGCTCAGCCCTGAGCCTGGCTAAAGCCATCATCCACAGGTCCAGGATGTGTAAGATGTGCAAGGAGGGTCATTCTGACTGGCTGCTGCTCTTTCGAGGTTCAACCTCTCTGGCCCTGAAAATTTTATTTTACAAATGTGGAGTCTCATTCCTTCAGAATTTAATTATCATTGGTGATTTAAAAAATAGTAAAATCAAATATATTTCTTTTACTTTTTCTTTCTGTCTCTTTTATCTCTCTCTCTCTTAATTCCATCTTTCTTTCCCTCTCTTTATTTCATTTTCTGTACCTGATTTTACAATGAATTAAATCTAATTTAAACTTCCTGGTTTAGAATCTGCGTGACTCAGTGAGGATTCTTCAATCTGCGCTGTTCCTTCCCCTGCTCACACATGCCATATATCCCCTGTAGAGGGCTCTGCACTAGATCAGACGCCCGATGACCGTAAATTGCCGCTCAAAACATGCGAAAAGTCAGTGAGCAGCTGTAAGCGTAATGAACGGCGAGCCCCGTTCCTTCGCTGCTGACTGCAAAATCCAGGCCAATATGACTTCAGACCTTCTTTTGTGACCTTATAAAGAGTGGCTCTCCCACAGCTGTTAACCTGCGATCAAATGAGTAACGTTACGACAGTTTGTGTTGCCCCTTATGAAATAAACTAAAGGAACTGCCAGTGGTGCTGAAAGTCATATGCACTTTACCATCAAAGAATCTGCCAGATAATGCACATTGTAAAAGAATGGCAGAGTTAACAGGAACCATTCGCCCATACTGATCCTTTCAACCAGACTTTTTTTTACATTTTTGTCTGAAGATTGCATTTTGCATACTTACTTTGGCTGCACTTTTATCTTTTAAGAATTAAGTGAATGCAGTGTTTGTGCCAAACCTAAACACGCTCTTCCTGCAGTAAACTGTGGTTTAACTTTAACAGTTTTAGATTACATTAGGTTTCAGCAAGACTTCTGTGCATACGTTCTATTCTGGGATCTCTTGACAATTCCCCATGGCCTCATTCACAGTACTTCCAATTAATCGCTGTTTAAAAGGCAGTGTTGGCACGAGAAAATGAGATTTAAGAGAATTACTTCTCTACATCTTAACCCCAAATGTGAGAGTGTGATGGCAATGTAAGTGTTGTCAGGAATACAAGACTGTCCTGCATCAGCTTGGCTGGTTGCATTGTCTGGTTTAAATTAAGAGGGACTCCGTCTGAAGTTTAAATGCGAACAGTCCCTCTGGGAGGGCAAAGTAGAGGATCTGATTTCAGATTTTAACTACACTTTTTTTCACATTAGTTTAACAGTTCATTCAGAACGTATTTGGATTAACCCCTGAGAACTATATATCTAATCAGATTTTGTTTTTTAAACATTTTCATCCAGCAACAATATGAATGAAACACTTTATGGTCTTGTTAAATTTCCTGAACTGTAATTCATGATATTTTTAGAAAGTAGCAGTAAACGAAGCCTTAATTGGTTGGTATTCTCTGTGCGCTGTGCCAGAGATATGGGATTGGGCTCCAGTTCTTCACACAGTAACACCCAATCCCATTCCATCAGGGAAGATGCTGAATAATTTCAAGGTGTTTCCTTGTAAGAATAGAAACATCAGAGGACGAGTCAACCAGGGTCAAACTTGCATAATATAGCAAAATACTGCGGATGCTGGAAATCTGAAACAACAACAGAAAATGTTGGAAACACTCAGCAGGTCAGGCAGCATTGTGGAGAGAGAAACAGAGTTAATGTTTCAGGTCGATGACCCTTCGTCAGAACTGGAAAAAGTTGGAGTAGTAACAGATTTTTAAGCAAATGTGGGGCAGGGAAAAGGAGGAGAGGAGGAAGGTCTGTGATAGGACGGAAGGCAGGAGAGATTAAAAGACAAAAGGCCATGCACCATCATCCCTTTTGTCTTTTAGATCAGTGATTAAACCCTGGTCCATATGGTTCAGTGCTGCAGCAGGATACTTTGCAATTGAACTTGCTGCTACTCAGATTGCTATTATGAAAGGTATAGAAACATAGAAAGCTTAAGGTTAGAAAAGACCAGCCAGAAGTCCATCTACTGTGCCTTCCAGCTGTTCTGCAGTTGTGTGCAACAATGTGTTCTGTTTCAAGGCAATTGTCCAATTTTGCCTTGAAGATATCTAAACTACTTCTTAACACTCTCCTTTGGTTAAGCTGTTCCGTTAAACAATTACCTCTCGGTAATGTTTCCTTACCTCTCGACTGAATCTGCCTCTTCTCAGTTTCAACTCATTTTGATGTCTCATACCAACAAAAATAGCTCTGATTGATCAGCATTTCTAAGCTGTAATATTTTGACTACCTCAATTGTAGCCCTCCTTAGTCTAGAAGCCCAGACCATTGAATCTATTCTTATATCATTTATTCTTCAACTTCTTTATCTTAATAGCTTTTTGAAACTTTTCCACAACATGCTTTTTGTAATGTGGTTTAGAAAACTGCACAAAATACTGTTGATGGGGGCCTGACCAATGCTCTATAATTATCGGGCTGAGCACTGCGGACCAAGAACGGAGAGGTACTCATCAAGGACAGAGAGGCAGTCAGTGCCCGCTGGAAGGAGCACTTTGAAGATCTCCTTAACCATGAATCTGTCTTCGACACGAGTGTCCTCAACTCCATCCCACAGCATGCTACCCGCCACCATCTCAGCACAACCCCAGACCGGCATGAGGTTGAAAAGGCCATCCGACAACTGAAGAACAACAAGGCCTCAGGAGCAGATGGAATCCCTGCCGAGGCACTAAAGCATAGCGGAGAAGCACTACTGGCGTGAATTCATGAACTAATTTCTCTTATCTGGAAGGAGGAGAGCATGCCAGGGGATCTCTGAGACGCTGTAATTGTGACCATCTTCAAGAAAGGTGACAAGTCCGATTATGGTAATTACAGAGGAGTTTCCCTGCTGTCTGCCACAGGGAAAGTCATTGCAAGAATCCTCCTCAATCGCCTTCTCCCAGTGGCCGAAGAGCTCCTCCCAGAGTCGCAATGCAGATTCCGCCCACTAAGGGGCACAATGGACATGATCTTCACCACACGTCAATTACAAGAGAAATGCAGGGAACAGCACCAACCGCTGTACATGGCCTTCTTTGATCTCACAAAGGCCTTCGACACTGTCAACCGTGAGGGATTATGGAGTGTCCTCCTCAAATTCGGCTGCCCTTAAAAGTTTGTCACTATCCTCGGCCTGCTTCATGACGACATGCAAGCCGTGATCCTGACCAATGGTTCCACCACGGACCCAATTCACGTACGAACCGGGGTCAAGCAAGGCTGTGTCATCGCACCAACGCTCCTTGCTGCAATGCTCCATCTCACCCTCAGTAAGCTCCCCACTGGAGTGGAGCTAATTTACAGAACAAACGGGAAACTGTTCAACCTCCGTCGCCTCCAGTCCAGATCTAAGGTCATCCCATCCTCTGTCGTCGAATTACAGTATGCAGACGAAGCTTGCGTCTGCGCTCACTTGGAGGTTGAAACTCCAAAACATCGTCAACACCTTCACCGAAGCGTACGAGAGCATAGGCCTTACACTAAACATCCGTAAGACAAAGGTCCTCTACCAACCTGCCCCCGATTATCAAAATCCACGACAAGGCCTTGGACAACGTGGACCACTTTCCATAACTTGGGAGCCTACTGTCAACAAGGGCAGACGTCGATGACTAAGTCCAACACTGCCTTCAGTGTGCCAGTGCAGCCTTCGGTCGCCTGAGGAGGAGAGTGTTTGAAGACCAGGACATCAAACCCGGCACCAAGCTCATGGTCTACAGAGCAGCAGTGATACCCGCCCTGCTGTATGCTTTAGAGACATGGACCATGTACAGCAGGCATCTCAAAGCACTGGAGAGGTACCACCAATGCTGCCTCCGCAAGATCCTGCAAATCCATTGGCAGGATAGGCGCACCAACGTCAGTGTTCTTGCTCAGGCCAACATCCCCAGCATCGAAGCTTTGACCACGCTCGATCAGCTCCAATGGGCGGGTCACATTGTCCGCATGCCCGATACGAGACTCCCAAAACAAGCGCTCTACTCGGAGCTCCGACACGGCACGAGAGCCCCAGGTGGGCAGAGGAAATGCTTCAAGGACACCCTCAATGCCTCCTTGAAAAAGTGTAACATCCCCACTGACACCTGGGAATCCCTGGCCCAAGACTGCACAAAGTGGAGGAGAAGCATCCGGGAAAAGCCGAACACCTCGAGTCTCTTCGCCGGGAGCAAGCGGAAGCCAAGCGCAGGCAGCACAAGGAGCGCACGTCAACCCAAGCACCCCACCCACCTGCCCCTTCAACCACCGTCTGCCCCACCTGTGACAGAGACTGCAGGTCCCGCATTGGACTCATCAGTCACCTGAGAACTCATTTTTAATGTGGAAGCAAGTCATCCTCAGTTCCGAGGGACTGCCTAAGAAGAAGAAGATAATTATCGGATAACGGTAGGATTACTTCCTTCGATCGTCTCTTCATTCCTCCTTTTATGCGGTTTATCTGCCCACTTCCGCAAACGATCAAGATCCTCTCGTAACTTCTCCCCATCATCCAATGTACTAAATACGCCTGCTGTTTTGGTGTTAAATACTAATTTTGAGTTTTAACTATTGGTACCGTCTTCCAGATCACTTGTAAAAATGTTGGAGCACTAGCCCTGCGGGATTCCACTCATCAAACCTTTCCATCCAAAATATTTGATTCACACAGACCATCCATCATCTATCCCAGCCAATTCTCAATTCATCTTCAAATACTCCCACCAATGATTGTGTACTAGTTTTCACGGAGATGCCTTATGAAATGCCCAACTAAATTTCAAGTATATTACATCTACTTTCTCACTCTTCTCCACCTACTCTGCTATCAATTTCCCTTTTGTAAATTCTTGATAGCTCTTTCCAATTAGTTTTATATCTCTTAAGTGCTTCATTACAATGCTTTCTCGATAGTTAACATTTTCACCACATTGATAATTATTCTTGTTACTTTCCTTCACGGTATGATTGAATTTATTTCAAGTAGAGAATGGATAGAAGTTACTTACTGTACCAAAACCATTATTTGCAACATGATCTGTTGCATACTGTTTGTTTCTAGGAAATATCGAGCACTCACAATGCATGGAAAGGTTCATCATAGTGATGGCATTGATTCTGTGAGGCCAAATCTTTTTTAATGTTTAGCTTAAATGGTGTCAACAGGTTTATGAGCTATTACAGCCATAATTATATATTTGAAGTCGTTAAAGGACCTGGTAAATCATAAATGACAAGTAGTTAAGTGTTTATATCAATGGTAAGCTCATTTTCTGGAACTCTGCAGATATCTTGTGCTCCATGCCAAGGATGACTCCTGTAAATGAGCCCTTGTTCCCTAAGACTCCAAGTGTGACCTTATACGCACAATATTTGATAATGTAACATTGCCCAAAGGTTGCATGGAACAGCCTCGTTATTTTAACTCACTCACAAGGACAAGTCCTCCTGTATTCTCCAAGCCTTTGGATAAACTTTATTGGACCATGTGACTCAGACGCTAAGCTGGTAAAACTGGTTTATTAAAAATAAAAATTAAACAACAGAAAATCAGTAAAACGGATATCACGTGATTACTAAACTTTCAACTTAAACCTCTTCCAATACAGTCCTCGCATGCAAAAAATATAAGACACCATGAACTAGAAATTCGGGCGCACCTATTTTTGGCATGGGGGCGGGGGTGGAGGGAAGCACAGGTACGTTCCCTGTGCCTGTAGGGTGAGGCCCAAGTTAACCCCAATATTGGACCTCGGGCCTCATTATAATGGAGCCGGCAAGGCACAACAGCCAGCCAGTGACGAGGAGTGAAACCTTGGGCCTCGACTAGAATTCAATCAGCCCTCAGGTAAGTGGGCCCAGGGGTCGGGGGTAGAGTCGGGGGGCATAGAAACATAGAAGATAGGATCAGGAGTAGGCCATTCGGCCCCTCAAGCCTGTTCCGCCATTTAATGAGATCATGGCTGTTCATCCAAATTCAGTACCCTGTCCCTGCTTTCTCCCCATATCCTTTGATCCCTTTAGCCTTAAGAAATATACCTAACAACTTCTTGAATATATTCAATAAGTTGGCCTCAACTGCCTTCTGTGGTAGAGAATTCCACAGGTTCACCACTCTCTGGGTGAAGAAATTCCTCCTTATGTCAGTCCTAAATGGCTTACCCCTTATCCTTAGACTGTGACCCCTGGTTCTGGACTCCCCCACCATCGGGAACATCCTTCCTGCATCTAGTCTGTCTAGTCCTGTTAGAATTTTATAAGTTTCAATGAGATCCCCTCTCATTCTTCTAAACTCTAGCAAAAATAAGCCTAATCGACCCAATCTCTCTTCTTACATCATTCTTGCCATCCCAGGTATCAGTCTGGTGAATCTTCGCTGCACTCCCTCCATGGCAAGATCATCCTTCCTCAGATAAGGCGAACAAAACTGCACACAATACTCAAGGTGTGGTCTCACCAAGGCCCTGTACAACTGCAGCAAGACATCCTTGCTCCTGTACTCGAATCCTCTCGCTATGAAGGCCAACATACCATTTGCCTTCTTAACTGCCTGCTGCACCTGCATGCTTACCGTCAGCGACTGGTGCACAAGGACACCCAGGTCTCGTTGCACTTCCTCTTTTCCCAATCTATTGCCGTTCAAATGATAATCTGCCTTCCTGTTTCTGCCACCAAAGTGGATAACCTCGCATTTATCCACATTGACAGATGCATGGCAGATGCAGTATAATCACCCAATCTGTCCAAATCATATTGGAGTTTCTCTGCATCCTTCTCACAGCATACACACCCACCCAGCTTTGTGTCGTCTGCAAACTTGGAGATATTACATCTAGTTCCCTCGTCTAGATCATTAATATATATTGTGAATAGCTGGGGTCCTAGCACCGATCCCTGCGGTACCCCACTAGTCACTGCCCGCCACTCAGAAAAAGACCTGTTTATCCCAACTCTTTGCTTCCTGTCTGCCAACCAGTTCTCTATTCAAGTCAGTACCTTACCCCCAATCCCATGTGCTTTAACTTTGCACGCCAATCTCTTATGCGGGACCTTATCGAAAGCCTTCTGAAAGTCCAAATACACCACACCCACTGGTTCTCCCTTATCTATTCTACCAGTTACATCCTCTCAAAATTCCAGTAGATTAGTCAAGCATGATGTATCTTTTGTAAATCCATGTTGACTTTGTCCGATCCTGTCACTGTTTTCCAAGTGCTCTGCTATTACATCTTTTATGACGGACTCTGGCATTTTCCCCACTACCGGCTTACTGGTCTATAATTCCCTGTTTTCTCTCTACCACCTTTTTAAAATAGTGGGGTTACATTAGCTACCCTCCAATCCATGGGAACTATTCCAGAGTCTATAGAATTTTGGAAGATGACCAGCAATGCATCTACTATTTCTAGGACCACTTCCTTAAGTACCCTAGGATGTAGATTAGCAGGCCCTGGGGATTTATCGGCCTTCAATGCCATCAATTTCCATAACACCATTTCCCTACAAATACTGATTTCATTCAATTCCTCCCTCTCATTAGACCCTATGTTCCCCGACATCTCTGGAAGGCTATTTGTGTCCTCCTTTGTGAAGAGAGAACCGAAGTATTTATTTAATTGGTCTGCCATTTCTTTGTTCCCCATTATAAATTCCCCTGATTCTGACTGCAAAGGACCTACGCTTGACTTCATCAGTCTTTTTCTCTTCACATATCGATAGAAGCTTTTACAGTCAGTTTTTATGTTCCCTGCAAGCTTACCCTCATATTTTATTTTCCCATTTTTAATTAATCCCTTTGTCCTCATTTGCTGAACCCTAACCTGCTCCCAATCCTCAGGTTTGCTGCTTTTTCTGGCCAATTTATATGTCATCTCCTTGGATCTTATGCTATCCCTAATTTCCCTTGTTAGCCATGGTTGAGGCACCTTTTTTGTTTTATTTTTTTGCCCAACAGGGATGAACAAATTCTGTAGTTCATCCATGCGATCTTTAAATGTTTGCCATTGCCTATCCACCGTCAACCCTTTAAGTAATGCTCCCCAATCCATCCTAGCCAACTCGCGCCTCATACCATCATAGTTTCCTTTATTTAAATTCAGGATCCTAGTCTCTGAGTTAACGACTTCACTCTCCATCTTAACGAAGAATTGTATCAAATTATGTTCGCTCCTCCCCAAGGGGCCTCGCACAACAACATTGCTAATTAATCCTTTCTCATTACATAATACCCAGTCTAAGATGGCCTGATCTCTAGTTGGTTCCTCGACATATTGGTCCAGGAAACCATCCCGTATAGACTCTAGGAATTCCTCCTCCACAGTATTTTAACTAATTTAGTTAGCCCAATCTATATGTAGATTAAAGTCACCCATGATAACTGCTGTGCCCTTATTGCACGCATCTCCAATTTCCCGTTTAATGCCATCGCCAACCTCCGCATTACTGTTTGGGGGTCTGTATACAACTCCCACTAATGTTTTCTGCCCCTTGGTATTTCTCAGCTCTCCCCATACAGATTCCACATCATCAGAGCTAATATCCTTCCTTACTATTGTGGTAATCTCTTTAACCAGCAATGCTACCCCACCTCCTTTTCCTTTTTGCCTGTCCTTCCTGAATATTGACTACCCCTGGATGTTGAATATCCAGCCTTGGTCACCCTGGAGCCATGTCTCTGTAATTTCAATTACATCATATCCGTTTACATCTATTTGCGCAGCTAATTCATCCTCTCATTAAGACACACAGCCTTCAGGCTTGTTTTTTTAACACATTTAGTCCTTTTAGAATTATTATTTACTGTAGCCCAGTTTGATTTACACCCTTGATTTCTCTGCCTTTCACTTTTGCTTTTGCTTTTCTCCTTCCTGTCTTTTGTTTCTATCCTTGCTTCCCTTTCCTCTGTCTCCCTGCACAGGTTCCCAACTCCCTGCCATTTTAGTTTAAACCCTCCCCAACAGCACTAGCCAACACTCCCCCTAGGACATCGGTCCCGGTCCCGCCCAGGTGCAAACCGTCCAGTTTGCACTGGTCCCACCTCCCCCAGTAACGGTTCTAATGTCCCAGGAATTTTGAATCCCTCCCCCTTGCACCATTCCTCTAGCCATGTATTCATCCGAAATATCCTTCTATTTTTACTCTGACTAGCATGTGGCACTGGTAGTAATCCTGAGATTACTGCCTTTGCCGTCCTATTTTTAAATTTACCTCCTAACTTCCTATATTCAGCTTTTAGGAACTCATCCTGTTTTTCACCTATATAGTTGGTACTTATATGCACCAAGACAACTCGTTGTTCACCCACCCCCTCCAGAATGCCCTGCAGCCATCCCGAGACATCCTTGACCCTTGCACCAAGGAGGCAACATACCATCCTGGAGTCTCTTTTGCGGCCGCAGAAACGCCTATCTATTCTCCTTGCAATAGAATGTGCTATCACTATAGCTCTCCCACTCTTTTTCCTACCGTCCTGTGCAGCAGAACCACCCATGGTGCCAGGAAGTTGGCTGCTGCTGCCTTCCCCCGATAAGCCATCTCCCTCAACAATATCGAAAGTGGTATATCTGTTTGAGAGGGGGATGGCCACAGGGGACCCCTGCACTACCTGCCTGTGCCTACTACTCTGCCTGGTGGTCACCCATTCCCTTCCTGCCTGTGCAGCCTTTACCTGCGGTGTGACCAACTCCCTAAACATGGTATCCACGATGTCCTTGGCATAGTGCAGGAGGAGCATGCCACAGGGCCGAGCTGTCCTGCCATGGCTTACCTTTAATTAATTTAAATCAAATTAAATCAAATCAATACCACTAATTACATTACAATTAAATGATATACTCAAGGGCCCTTGGTTACTAGCACTCCCTGATACACAACAGAGACCTTAGAAACTATAACCACAAAAATTATGACCGTCTAAATTTCATAAACTATTAATCTTAACTGACAAACTATAGAGTAGTATAAATACTCACCTGGCCATACTCACCCAATCAGCTGCTTCCGCTTGCCTGTGTCACTTTTTGAATCGTGGCATGGCTCCGGAACGCCGCCGCCGCCGGTCTGTGAGATTGGTAAGTCTTTTACCGCTGCTCTCTGCTCCTGCCGACACTGGCCGAGCCTCCGGGAATCAAGGGAGCTGGGGATTATATGGGCCGGGGTTCGAGGGGGCCAAGATTGGGGGTGTAGTGTTAGGAGGGGAGGAGGAATGAGAGAGGTGGTGATCGGGGGAGGGGTGGGGGGTGGTGGTGATCGGGGGAGAAGTGGGGAGCGGTGGGGGGAGGGGTGGGGAGGAGGGGTGATCGGGGGAGGGGTGGGGAGGAGTGGTGATCGGGGGAGTGGTGGTGATCGGGGGATGGGTGGGGAGGAGTGGTGATCGGTGGAGAGTGGGGGAGTGGAGCGGTGGTGATCGGGGGAGGGGTGGGGAGCGATGGTGATTGGGGAGGGGTGGTGATCGGGGGAGGGGGGAGCGGTGGTGATTGGGGGAGGAGGGGGGAGTGGTGGTGATCGGGCTAGGGGAGCAGTGGTGATTGGGGGAGGGGTCGGGAGCGGCGATCGGGGGAGGGGTGATGATTGGGGGAGGAGTGGTGATCGGGGGAAGGGTGGGAAGTGGTGGTGATTGGCGGACGGGTGGGGAGCGGTGGTGATCGGGGGAGGGGTGGGGAGGAGTGGTGATCGGGGAGGGGTGGGGAGGAGTGGTGATCGGGGAGGGGTGATGATCGGGGGAAGTGGTGGTGATTGGTGGAGGGGTGGGGAGCGGTGGTGATCGGGGGAGGGGTGGGGAGGAGTGGTGATCGGGGGAGGGGTGGGGAGCGGTGGTGATCGGGGAGGGGTGATGATCGGGGGAAGTGGTGGTGATTGGTGGAGGGGTGGGGAGCGGTGGTGATCGGGGGGAGGGGTGGGGAGGAGTGGTGATCGGGGAGGGGTGGGGAGTGGGGGAGGGGAGCGGTGGTGATCGGGGGAGGGGTGGGGAACGGGAGGAGCAGTGGTGATCGGGGGAAGGGGAGCAGTGGTGATCGGGGGAGGGGGGGGAGCGGTGGTGATTGGGGGAGGAGGGGGAGCGGTGGTGATCGGGGGAGGGGTTGGGAGCGGTGATCGGGGGGAGGGGTGATGATCGGGGGGGGGTGGGGAGCAGGGGTGGGGGAGCAGGGAGGGGTGGGGAGTGCTGGTGTTTGGGGGAGGGTTGGGGTGCGCTGGTGTTTGGGGGAGGTGTGGGCAGCGCTGGTGATCGGGGGAGGGGTGGGGAGCAGTGGTGATCGGGGGAGGGGTGGGGAGCGGTGGTGATCGGGGGAGGGGTGGGGAGCGGTGGTGATCGGGGGAGGGGTGGTGTAGGGGTTTTTTGCACAGGCGTGTTCGGGTCAGTCAGCTTTACCTCTGACTACCTTCCTTGAGTGGTTCGAATCGCTCGCCCCCTGGGTTCTAGACACCGGACTGAGATACAGGCAGCGATACAGAGAAGACTCGAGTAGACAGGTGGTTGGATGCAAACAAAACCAAGATTTTTACTGAAGAGGAAAACTTAATACAATCCTATTGAAAATCACTACTGTACACTTCTACAGGCAAAAATGACAAGAGAGTCATAATAATGCTATATACAGGGAAATGGGGAACACACGGCACATCGAGGGAAAACAATTATCTTAACAATCCCCTTTTCCTTATCCCACCCCCTATACCTAACTAGGCTAAGCTATGAGGGGTCAAAATTCATGCTCACCAATCAAAAGGGTTTGTTAGACTCAAAACAGCGGTTGGGTTCGGGGTTCGCTCTTGGTGCTCTCTGGCGCCTGCCGTCGTCACATGGGCTCCGGGTGCTGCAAGGGCGTTGTCCAGGTTCGAGTACCCCAAAGTTAAAGTCTCTGCTTAGGTACTTTGCCTTGCAGAGATGGTCCTTCATCGACAGCTTGAGTTTGCATGAAAGTAGTCGCAGGTCAGCTGGGGCTGAAGGCCCGCTGATTCAAAGCCTACCCTCAGTTGGCCTTCCCTCCGGTGGTCTTCCCTCCTCCTCCCCTCGTTGCGTCCCGCTTCGCCTGGCCTGAATTGCCCGTGTTCGCCCGACCCGGTGTCGGGGCGAGTCCAGGTAGAGTGGGAGAGGGCACGGGCAAAGGCCAGGGGGTAAGCGCGGGACAGGGGAAGAGCGGCAGCCACGAGGGTGAGGGGCCGAAGAGCCGGGGAGCAGCAGCAGCAGCACCAGCACAGCAGCGGAGCAGCAGGAGAGCAGAGCAGGAGTTCACCGATTGCTACCTGGGGGCCTTCAATTATACCTTCGTCGAAAAACCCTTATCTGCGCGCCAAATCAGGTTAGTTCTTTGTTTTAATTTTGGCGGGCTAGTTAAAATAATGGTAGCAATCTATACTGATGGTTTTTAGATGGCCGGTAATTACATCTACCGGCCCGATAATTGACTCGTATCGTCCTGAAAGTCCTTGATGGGCTTCTCCAGCCTCGATGGATGTGCTTAATCTGTTTCCGATTATGTATGCAGACTGTTTGATGGCTTTAACTGTAGGCCTCATTGAATTTAGATCTGTCTCCAATTTGGTCTAATACATAATTCACAGTTTTGTCTGAGTCCCAAAACACAAAGCTCTTTTCACAGAAAGCCTGCAGCCTTAGTTTCGATTTCCCCCAAGCTGTTTGCGCTGCAGAATCCATTTTGGAGACCCGTAAGCTTTCTGCCACGAGGCACGGATGCCATCTAGGGTACCCTTTTTTAATTTAAAAAAAATGTCCACGCAGGGTCCCTTTTATCGATAATAACCTTCGGGGAGATGCACAAATTTTGCAAATCTTACAGTGGGTAGCGGTGGTGATCGGGGGAGGGGTGGGGAGCGGTGGTGATCGGGGGTGGGGTGGGTAGCGGTGGTGAGCGGGGGAGGGGTGGGGAGCGGTGGTGATCGAGGGTGGGGTGGGGAGCGGTGGTGATCGGGGGAGGGATGGGGAGCGGTGGTGATCGGGGGAGGGGTGGGGAGCGGTGGTGATCGGGGGTGGGGTGGGGAGCGGTGGTGATCGGGGGAGGGATGGGGAGCGGTGGTGATCGGGGGAGGGGTGGGGAGCGGTGGTGATCGGGGGAGGGATGGGGAGCGGTGGTGATCGGGGGAGGGATGGGGAGCGGTGGTGATCGGGGGAGGGGTGGGGAGCGGTGGTGATCCCGGGAGGGGTGGGGAGTGGTGGTGTTGTGGGGAGGGGTGGGGAGCGGTGGTGATCGGGGGAGGGATGGGGAGCGGTGGTGATCGGGGGGGTGGTGGGGAGCGGTGGTGATCGGGGGAGGGGTGGGGAGCGGTGGTGATCGGGGGAGGGGTGGGGAGCGGTGGTGATCGGGGGAGGGGTGGGGAGCGGTGGTGATCGGGGGAGGGGTGGGGAGCGGTGGTGATCGGGGGAGGGATGGGGAGCGGTGGTGATCGGGGGAGGGGTGGGGAGCGGTGGTGATCGGGGGAGGGGTGGGGAGCGGTGGTGATCGGGGGAGGGGTGGGTAGCGGTGGTGACCGGGGGAGGGGTGGGGAGCGGTGGTGATCGGGGGAGGGATGGGGAGCGGTGGTGATCGGGGGAGGGGTGGGGAGCGGTGGTGATCGGGGGAGGGGTGGGGAGCGGTGGTGATCGGGGGAGGGGTGGGGAGCGGTGGTGATCGGGGGAGGGGTGGGGAGCGGTGGTGATCGGGGGAGGAGTGGGGAGCGGTGGTGATCGGGGGAGGGGTGGGGAGCGGTGGTGATCGGGGGAGGGGTGGGGAGCGGTGGTGATCAGGGGAGGGATGGGTAGCGGTGGTGATCGGGGGAGGGGTGGGGAGCGGTGGTGATCGGGGGAGGGATGGGGAGCGGTGGTGATCGGGGGAGGGGTGGGGAGCGGTGGTGATCGGGGGAGGGGTGGGGAGCGGTGGTGATCGGGGGAGGGGTGGGGAGCGGTGGTGATCGGGGGAGGGGTGGGGAGCGGTGGTGATCGGGGGAGGGGTGGGGAGCGGTGGTGATCGGGGGAGGGATGGTGAGCGGTGGTGATCGGGGGAGGGGTGGGGAGCGGTGGTGATCGGGGGAGGGATGGGGAGCGGTGGTGATCGGGGGAGGGGTGGGGAGCGGTGGTGATCGGGGGAGGGGTGGGGAGCGGTGGTGATCGGGGGAGGGATGGGGAGCGGTGGTGATCGGGGGAGGGTTGCGGAGCGGGGGTGGGGTGGTGCTCGGGGGGGTGGTGGGGAGCGGTGGTGATCGGGGGTGGGGTGGGGAGCGGTGGTGATCGGGGGTGGGGTGGGGAGCGGTGGTGATCGGGGAGGGGTGGGGAGCGGTGGTGATCGGGGAGGGGTGGGGAGCGGTGGTGATCGGGAGCGGGGGAGGGGTGGAGAGCGGGGGTGGGGTGGTGATCGGGGGGGTGGGGAGCGGTGATGATCGGGGTGGGGTGGGTAGCGGTGGTGATCGGGGGAGGGGTGGGGAGGGGTGGGGAGCGGTGGTGATCGGGGGTGGGGTGGGGAGCGGTGGTGATCGGGGGAGGGATGGGGAGCGGTGGTGATCGGGGGAGGGGTGGGGAGCGGTGGTGATCGGGGGTGGGGTGGGGAGCGGTGGTGATCGGGGGAGGGATGGGGAGCGGTGGTGATCGGGGGAGGGGTGGGGAGCGGTGGTGATCGGGGGAGGGATGGGGAGCGGTGGTGATCGGGGGAGGGATGGGGAGCGGTGGTGATCGGGGGAGGGGTGGGGAGCGGTGGTGATCCCGGGAGGGGTGGGGAGTGGTGGTGTTGTGGGGAGGGGTGGGGAGCGGTGGTGATCGGGGGAGGGATGGGGAGCGGTGGTGATCGGGGGGGTGGTGGGGAGCGGTGGTGATCGGGGGAGGGGTGGGGAGCGGTGGTGATCGGGGGAGGGGTGGGGAGCGGTGGTGATCGGGGGAGGGGTGGGGAGCGGTGGTGATCGGGGGAGGGGTGGGGAGCGGTGGTGATCGGGGGAGGGGTGGGGAGCGGTGGTGATCGGGGGAGGGATGGGGAGCGGTGGTGATCGGGGGAGGGGTGGGGAGCGGTGGTGATCGGAGGAGGGGTGGGGAGTGGTGGTGATCGGGGTGGGGTGGGTAGCGGTGGTGATCGGGGGTGGGGTGGGGAGCGGTGGTGATCGGGGTGGGGTGGGTAGCGGTGGTGATCGGGGGTGGGGTGGGGAGCGGTGGTGATCGGAGGAGGGGTGGGGAGCGGTGCTGATCGGGGTGGGGTGGGTAGCGGTGGTGATCGGGGGTGGGGTGGGGAGCGGTGGTGATCGGAGGAGGGGTGGGGAGCGGTGGTGATCGGGGTGGGGTGGGTAGCGGTGGTGATCGGGGGTGGGGTGGGGAGCGGTGGTGATCGGGGGAGGGGTGGGGAGCGGTGGTGATCGGGGGTGGGGTGGGGAGCGGTGGTGATCGGGGTGGGGTGGGTAGCGGTGGTGATCGGGGGTGGGGTGGGGAGCGGTGGTGATCGGAGGAGGGGTGGGGAGCGGTGGTGATCGGGGTGGGGTGGGTAGCGGTGGTGATCGGGGGTGGGGTGGGGAGCGGTGGTGATCGGGGGAGGGGTGGGGAGCGGTGGTGATCGGGGGTGGGGTGGGGAGCGGTGGTGATCGGGGTGGGGTGGGTAGCGGTGGTGATCGGGGGTGGGGTGGGGAGCGGTGGTGATCGGGGGAGGGGTGGGGAGCGGTGGTGATCGGGGGTGGGGTGGGGAGCGGTGGTGATCGGGGGAGGGGTGGGGAGTGGTGGTGATCGGGGGAGGGGTGGGGAGCGGGGGTGATCGGGGGAGGGGTGGGGAGCGGGGGTGATCGGGGGAGGGGTGGGGAGCGGTGGTGATCGGGGGAGGGGTGGGGAGCGGTGGTGATCGGGGGTGGGGTGGGGAGCGGTCGTGATCGGGGGAGGGGTGGGGAGCGGGGGTGATCGGGGGAGGGGTGGGGAGCGGGGGTGGTCGGGGGAGGGGTGGGGATCGGGGGTGATCGGGGGAGGGGTGGGAAGAGGGGGTGATCGGGGGAGGGGTGGGGAGCGGGGGTGATCGGGGGAGGGGTGGGGAGCTGGGGTGATCGGAGGAGGGGTGGAGAGCGGTGGTGATCGGGGGAGGGGTGGGGATCGGGGGAGGGGTGGGGAGCGGGGCTGATCGGGGGAGGGGTGGGAAGAGGGGGTGATCGGGGGAGGGGTGGGGAGCGGGGGTGATCGGGGGAGGGGTGGGGAGCTGGGGTGATCGGAGGAGGGGTGGGGAGCGGTGGTGATTGGGGGTGGGATGGGGAGCGGTGGTGATCCCGGGAGGGGTGGGGAGCGGTGGTGATCCCGGGAGGGGTGGGGAGTGGTAGTGGTCGGGGGTGGGGTGGGGAGCGGTGGTGATCGGGGTGGGGTGGGGAGCGGTGGTGATCGGGGGAGGGTTGGGGAGCGGGGGGTGATCGGAGGAGGGGTGGGGAGCGGGGGTGATTGGAGGAGGGGTGGGGAGCGGGGGTGATTGGAGGAGGGGTGGGGAGCGGGGGTGATTGGAGGAGGGGTGGGGAGCGGTGGTGATCGGGGGTGGGATGGGGAGTGGTGGTGATCCCGGGAGGGGTGGGGAGCGGGGGTGATTGGGGGTGGGGTGGGGAGCGGGGGTGATCGGGGAGGGGTGGGGAGCGGTGGTGATCGGGGGTGGGGTGGGGAGCGGTGGTGATCGGGGGAGGGGTGGTGAGTGGCAGTGAGCTTTTGTTAAAAGTGGGGTCGGGAGGGGCATTCCTTCTCCTGGTTCTACATTCTTGATAAGTAAATGTGAAAATTTGACCTTGTAGGTTGCATGCGATTGCAAGGACTGGTTTCCCTGAGTGTAGTTGCCACTGGCGATGGCGCGGTTGCCTCAGGGTAAACCAATCTTGAAGTGGGGATGTCAAACAGGTGTTAGGCCCCTTAATTGTATATGCAAAGGGACCAACACCTACTTCAGGCATGGGTAAAGGAGGGCTATTTTTTTCCTTTCCCAATATGCAAATGGCTGGAAATGCACGTGCTTCTTGCCTGCCATATTGGGGGCTTAGTAGGCCAGTTACTGCCCGAAAAACAGGCGCTGCATGGCTGCACTTATAGGTTCATGTTTTAATAACTCTCAATACTCGACCTGAAGCAGCATCAGTAACACAAAACTTGCACATGGTTTTAAGCTACCTCCATGAAGTCTTCACATGCACATCTGTACAAAAGCCCAGGTAGAGGATAACAGAAAGAAGAGGATTGTTGTAGGCTGGGGTGAAATATGCCCCTCAACCCCTTTAATCTAGGACAGAGGCAAACAATAAGATATCTTTCACAATTGAATGAAACTGCCAATCATCTACAAGATTTAAACCAGGCAACAACTGCCTTGGGCATTCGCCTCCTAATGAGTCAGTACCCTTAAATGATTGCCTTCCCTTCCTCGGACCAGAGCTAGCTGTTTTGATCACCTGGACGGATGGAGAGATTTGCCAGACAATTATCTTGGATTTCAGAACAAAACAAGTGTCTTGTAGGGGGGTGGCGTGCACCTAGTCAGCTTTACCTTTGACTGCCTTTGAGTGGTTCGAATCGCTCCCACGCCCCTGGGTTCTAGACACCGGGCTTAGGTACAGGCGGCGATACAGAAAATCGAGTAGACAAGTGGTTTGGTGTAAGAAAACCAAAATTTTATTAAAAGCAGAATAAAACAATCTTATGAAAATTACTGGTATTAAATACAGGCATAAACAATTACACTTATGGGAATGGGGAACACACGGCACATCGAGGGAAAACAACTACATTAACAATCCCCTTATCCTTATCCCACCCCCTATACCTAACTAGATTAAGCTATGAGGGGCCAGGAATTCATGTTCACCAATCCAAAACCTGTTGCTTTAATTGGGTTGGTTTTGAGGTCCGCTCTTGCTGTCCTTTGGGGTATCCCATCGCCACGTGGTCTCAGGGCACGGCACTGAAGTTGTTGATGCGAAGCACCTCCTTTTCCTCAGCTACCGTCGTCGTCGAGTTGCGATGGGTTTTCTTCTTCTTCTCCCTCGGGCGGTCGGCGGCGGTAATGTTACGGTTGGGGGTCGGTTGGTGGTCTTTACCATTTAAATGATTTTGCTAGCCATGCTTCGAACGCCAGTTTATTCTTTAACCGGGCTATAACTGTCCATGTGACAAACGCCAGCTTATAACTAGGCCGTTTGTCTCGATTTTGCTACCCATTCTTCGAATGCTAGCATATTCTTAAAATGGGGTTTTACTGTCCGTGCATGTAACACCAACTTATTCACCAAACACCAGCTTATACCTGGGCGTTTGTCCCCAAATGCGTCTTTCCGCTGCCCTTCTCTGCCTTTACCGGTTTACCTTCTTCTTCGTCTCGTCTCGTCTCGTCTGCCCGTTTGTGGCCTGTGTGTCCTGTGTGGTTTTGAACTCGGGTCTCGTTCTCCTCCCGCATTTGGCCCCGGTGTAATGGGCGTCCTTGGTTGTTGAGTGGCGCGGGGAGTGAGAAGAGAGCCCGCCATGAGGCCAGGGCACGAGAACGAGAGGCAGCAGGCCAAGGCCACAAGCAAGAGATAAGAGTCAAGAGATAAGAGCGCGATTGCCACTGATGGGCCTGCAATTATACCCGTTCTTCACTCCTTATCTGCGCACCAAATCAGGTCAGTCCTTTGTCTAACTTTTGGTGGGCTCATTTAGAATGATTACAGCCATTTACTTTAACGACTTGTGGAGTGGTTGTCTCCGGGTCTAATGGCCCCGATGTCCTGGTTGTTTGTCATGGATGAAACTTAATTGTCCCCATCCTGACTTGATGGCTACTGTGAGCTGTTACCGATTAAATATGCAGAAACCTAATGGCCTTGATTTTAGGCCCATTCTAGCTTGATCTGTTTCAAGTCGAATGAATGCATATTCGGTGTTTGCTTTGGCTGTCTGTCTCCACAGAGTCCTTTTCACAGATTCCTGCATTTTAAGTTTCGTCTCCAGGCCTGCCTGTCTGCAGAGCCTTGCTTTAAAATCCTGTCAGTTTTGGTCACGAGGTTACAGAAGCCATTTTGGGTACCCTGTTTTTAATAACTTGTCCAAACAGGGTCCCTTGATCCATAATTTGGGGAGTGCGGGAATTTTGAGAACCCTGCACTTAGTCTTGCCTCCACATAATCTACAAAAGGGCTACTTTCTGAATTTTCTCCCAACTCAGAATGTGTGTGGCATTATTTTTTAAAGAACATCTGTTAACTCTACAAATACAGTAAAATACACCATAGGCAAAATACTCCTTTTTTGTCATATTCCGCTCTATGGTCACATCCTTGTTTTCAAATCCCTCCATGGCCTCACCTCTCCCTACCTCTGTAACCTCATCTAGCCCTACAACCCTCCGAGATATCTACACTCCTCCAATTCTGGCCTTTTGCGCATCCTCGATTTTAATCGCTCCACTATTGACGACCGTGCCTTCAGTTGTCTCGGTCCTAAGCTCTAGAATTCCCTCCCTAAACCTCTCCATCTCTCTACCTCTCTCTCCTTTAAAATGCTCCTTAAAACTTACCTCTTTGACCAAGCTTTTGGTCATCTGTCCTAATATCTACTTATGTGGCTCGGTGTCAAATTATGTTTGATAACGCTCCTGTGAAGCATCTTGGGATGTCTTAGTATGTTAAAGGCACTATATAAATGAAAATTGTTGTTGAAATTACTATATTTCAGTGAGTTGAAAATTAAAGTTCATTTAAGTTTTAACTGTTAATGTTTATAGATCTGAATTCACCTACCACTCAGCAAACAGAGTTAGTCTCAACATGAGTGTGTGAATCATAGAAATTACGGCACAGAAGGAGGCCATTCGGCCCATCATGTCCACGCCAGCCGAAAAAAAAGCCATCCAGCCTGTGCAATATCAACAAGATAGGTGTTTTTTCCCTGAATTGAGCAAAGCTGTAAACATTGTACAGTCCAGTCCTTATGCAGTCCTTTTATTAAGCACTAAAGGTCAAGACCCTTTTCTTTTCTGTTTAAAGCAGTATTGTCTCAGAGTGAGAAGAGGGAGTGGTTTGTAGTAGCCTAATTTACCAGTAATGACAGCTGTATCCAGGAGCCATCCACCAGAAATCTGCAGTTTTATCAGTTGTTTTGTGTTTTTGAGAGATTAAAATTTGCAAGTCATTGGCGCATTCTGAATACTTTGGCAGTTGTGTTGGTGGAAGGATTATGGTAGCTTCAGTGCTGGCCAACTAGGCAGTAGTGTAATAGTTAAAACAATCACTTGCTGCTTTCAGTATCTCCGATTGTGTGTCACTTTCGAAGGCACCATTCAAACATGTCATCTAACAGGTAGAGATTAGTCAGTTTGATTAATCAGGGACAAGAAGGGACAGTTGGTTGATGAATTTCACTGTTGCGCATTTCCTAGTCAACAATTCAAGAATAGCACTGGCAGATGGTTGAGAACCTACTGCCTTCCAGCACCCCTTGGGAGAGGGAGTAGTACAGAAAAGATACCAGGAAAAGGAGTGTAGGAAATAGAAAACTATGAACTAGCAGTTAGTGTATTCCTTTATGGTATACTCGGAGTCCTGCTCACACTGCCTTATAAATTCTATAAAGCATTTGGCTTTATCACCCATTGCTGAATACTTGTTGGGTGGAATGCTTATCTTGGTGCCAGCTCAATATAGACCCAGTTTACAACCTGGTGGTCAGGGTCAATACAATCAAAATTGTGTTATTTGCTAAGTGTTTGCCTGAGGATTAGAAAATGGACTTCAAGGAGAAGTAGATTAAATCAAATCCACTTTGTTCCTATGTGACAGCACAGCGTATGGTCTCATTTTGCCCTTTACTTCAACAAGCTTTTAAATGAGCTACAATTTTCCCACACAATTAGGCTACTGTTTGTATCTAAAATTGCCATTAATCATTGAGGGGGTGGGGGGGAAAGGTTAAACAAAACTTGAATCTTGGATATTCCCCGACACCCTCCCCCCACAATAAAGTAAGCAAATGTACAAAATTGGTTACTGAATTCAGCAAAGTTCACACACTTTGATGGCATATGGTACATTACAGGTTTCATTACAGGATACTTCAGATACATACATGGGTATCTTACGGGTACTGTACATTTTGGTAACATTGCATAGTCAGGTTTGACAGGGCTGAAGTCTTTAAAAAAAAACTTTTTAAACTGTCACTTGTGGTAGTGCACAGTTCATTTTCTTCAAATGTGAGGTTTCAGGCTCAAAGATCACCAATGCTATGCAGAATCTGTGACCTGTACTTTTGTTTTATATAAGGGGCATATGTGCCGGGTCTCTCCTCCTACTATGTTCCTGACCCCTTGGGTGCAGTCTATTGGCATTGTGACTGATGAGCTGAAGTGTAGAAGCAGCACAGAATAAAAGTCAATCACTTGGATTCAGTTGACTTCACTTTAGTAACATCAAAGATGACTAACAAAAATCTGAGGATTGACCAATGGCGATTGTGAATGGCCAGTTCCATCAATCTGTTGCTATATTGGTAGGGGCTGGTAGAACATTAGTAGATTATTGAATCGTCATGATCCTGTTAGCTGAAATGGTTGGTGTTAATGCATAGCTGAAGTCTGCATTTCTAGAACAATCTCAAGTACCACCCATCAGTAGTCGCATCCCCATTAAATACTAATGAAGGTAAACGCTTAGCATGGTTTATATTGGCATTTGGGGCATCCAGCTGTTTGCATTGTAAAGCTACAACTTCGTCTTTAATTGGCCTTCTGCCGTTATTTTATTCCTGGACCTTTGTTTTATCATCAGCGCAAGGCAATGTGCAAGTGTTTTATGTTGAGATTTGTTATTCTGAGGAACAAGTGCTGTAAAAGTATGCCTTAAACTGCTACTGAATGTGTTTGCATCTAAAACCTTATTTAACCCCATGGAGATGAACCTACAGTCAATGTGATTTTCCTCCCAAAGTTTCTGTAGGGGCAGTTCATACGCAAAGAGGTAACTCCCCCACTATTGACTGCTATCCAGTGACCCTTGTATGTGTGAATGTTATGTGAGAACATTATCCAACTCTGTTGTAATGCCTTCTGAGTTTTAAAAAGTCTACTGACATGTGTCTACGGTCATGCTTGAAGACTGGTCACTTGTACGAGGCTTTGATACTTGTGGAAGGCAACACCTTCAGGAGGAGGGTGGGGAAAATGTTCCAGTAGATATGGAGAAATAAATAGCTGGCAGCAATATAAAAGGGGATGTGTCAATATAATATAGTTAGAAGATTGTTGGGCTTTGTGGAGTCGGTAGTGGGTCGCACCTATAATGGCGCTGTGGACCTATAGGAGTAATTTATTCTGCTGTAGGCTTGTACCTACTAGGAACTGGGCTTATTTCACTTGAGATTTGGTCATTGGAGATAGGACTGTGTTCAATGCCACTGCATGCCTAGTCACTTGTTAGCATATTTCAAAATTAGCAATGTAAACACAAATGAGCTACTTTTTGAGAATCTACTGCTAGCTATTTAGGAATGAGAACTTGTAGTGAAGCCTGATAGGTCTGCTTGTAGAATGTAGATGGTCGCAAAACCAATTCCTAGGAACAAATAGTTTGCAATGTTTTGGCAACTTTTGGTCATGCCACCTGCTTTACGTACAAGTTGCAGAATAGTAGAAAACATGACAAGACTTATTGCATCCTGCAGCACAGAAGCACATCTCTTGTCAGAATGACACTAGGAGCGATGAAAACTTCTTCCAGTGCCCACGGTCTCTGCTCTGCAAACCAGTGAGATCAGTAACTGAATTTTGATCTTTAAAAAAAAAGTAGTATTGACAAAGTTTCTATTTCTAAGGTACCATGGCTCTTCAACAATTAATGTTTTGGCCTAAAGGGATTCTGCTAGTCATATGTTTGATAAATTCTTAATGATTGCTGTACAGCATCATGGAAAACTCTTGGGTAATGCATGGGGGAATGTTACAGTTTTCAAAATCATAATTCAGTCTATTAAACTTTTTTTGTAACTGTGACTTGGTTGTGTAACTGCTTTATGACTTGTAAAAGTCTCTTACTGTTATGTTTGTGTGTTTTGCTATGTAAATAATGCACAGGTATATCAAAAATCTTCAGTTTGGAAACTTTTTCCATTTGTTGCAAGATTCAGGTTTTCCTTTGATATTCTCTCGTGTACGGCATTGATTCAGCGTCACTTTCCCATTCTTCTCGCCCCTATAGGAAAATATCCAGCTTTTATTCAGTGCCTTCACTGGTTAGTGCGGCCGAAACCAGGAACTTTATATGGAATTATGCCATGTCCGACGTCAAAGCATTTTGCCACACCATCATATTGCTTCGAAACAAACATTGCTGTGTTCAGTTCCGTTGAATGCAGGTTTCCAAAGACCCCATTTATAAGTAAAACAGTAAATTCACATTTTTGGGAGCTTACCGCGCCCCCCCCCCCCACCCCAGCACCACGAGATTTATTTCTTCCATTATAGATGCTGCTGCTGTTTACTGCAACCATATTTTTGAAGTCAATTCTTCAACCATTCAAAATCACTTAATCTAATTTATATCGTGGGAATGACGCACAAAGGTGAATCTCCTACAGAAAATACAAAATACCCCATGTGGCAGACTGGTTGTTTAATACTTACTGCCCAGCAGAATGAAGTGAACCTAGGCAGCCTTGGGAATTGCATTCTGTCCAGGTCAACCTGACACAAAGTGAATGGAATTTCCATAAGCTCTATATTATAAACTGGGACCTAGGCATAATACCTTTTTTGGTCTACATTGCATTGAGCTAGGTTTCTGGATGCAGAATGTTATTTAGCCTTTGTTGCCATCCCCACGCTCCCTTCTCACTGTGTGGGTTTATTGCATTTTGAAGGTGGGGGGAAGCGACAGTTTTACTGGTTGAGGTCGGAAGGTCAAAGATTTACGGACTAATCTAAACCTATCAGACTTTGAATATTCTGTCAAACGGAAAGACTGCACCAGGGTCACTCCCCAGCCTGAAAGCACTGCCTCGCCTGAGCTCTGGCCATTAGAGAGCCTGTAATCAACTGTCACAAAGGATTTAGAAGTTATACTTTTGCAGCTTTAAATCAAAGGGAAGGGGGGATGGTGGGGGTGGGGGGAAGCAGGGAATTTGTTGGAAAAGCAGTAAGTGCTTTTAGCATCTGACTGTGATACCATTGGACTGGAAAAGCAGATCAAATCGTCGGGTGTTCTGGTGAACACGTCACACATCACTTATGTGGAGCTTCAAACTATACAGAATTGATAAAATATGAATGAAGGTCATCACTGTTCTTTTTCGAAAACAATTTTGAGCAGCTTATAGCCTGCAACAAAACAGGATTGGCTGAAGATTCTTAATAATCTTGGCGGAAGGCAGATTTTCAGTAGTTAAGTTTGTGTTGTCAAACTTCTCTCCAAAGGGTGTATTTATTCCACTGCAATATTCAGTAAGTCTGTAACCAACAATAAGCCTTTTTTATCTTCATATAATTGTTTACAAATTTAGAGATTTGCAATGATGGTGACTTGCACTGTGTGCCTTAGCGCTTCAAGTAGATTTCTCAGTTTAAGGCTTGCTTTGTCCAGTACAAAAACAGCTTAGACAACTCTTTGCTTGAGTGAAGGGTATTTGGTCAACCTGTCCATTCAGATAGTTCACACCAGGCCACAGTGGCCTTCAGCATTTGGTTACAGGAGTACATTTTAAAGGAAACATATCATAATAGGGAGTTCCTTGGCTGGCTGAGTTCCTGTAATAACCTTCCCTGAAAACTGACAAGCAGCTGGCATGTTGGCTGCTGGGTAAAGTTCATGGTATTGCTGTAGATTAAGGCCTAGAAATTCAGTATAGCCACGTTTGGGGTGCTACAGCATGGCGTTCGCTAACTTTTGCACCCGGCGCAACTTAGCGCCACCTTCGCCGATATTCAGTTGCATCGCCCCAAGAGGTTGCTGCTGCGCTAAAGCAGGCGATGCACGACTATCATTAGGCGCTAAGCCAGCGATCCGGGGCGCAAACACCGAAGGGGCGCAGCGCAGGTGCGGCGAGTTGCTCATTGAGGGCAGACAGTCAGGTGCCAGTCAGCACTTAAAGGGGGAGGGTGGAATTGCTTGGCTGCCACGCCCTGCACACTGCAGCCCTAAGGCAAGGCCTGAACACTGCTTCTGGAACAGCTCCACGCCCAGGAGAATGGAGAAGGCCAGGGAGAGAGCGCAGCGCTTCGGCGAGGGTGACCTGCGGCTGCTGGTTGGCGCAGTGGACCGCAGGCGCCATATCCTCTTCCCTGAGGGTGGCAGGAGGCTGCTGCCCACCGAATATCGGAAAGCATGGAGGGATGTGGCAAACCGGGTCACGTCCAACAGCGCGGTTGGCAGGACACCAACCCAGTGCCGGAAAAATTTCAACGACCTCACTCGGGTTGTCAGGGTGAGTACCCTTTCCAGTATCCTCCTCATCCCTGCATGTGCACCTCACTTTATGGCCAAACAGGCCTGAAAGCCCTAATGGCCAGCCCTCATCCAGCAGCTATGGGACTGTCATGAAAAGCACTTGCGCAATCAGGACTTCAGACACTGTCAGGGCTATTTGACCATGGGAGGCAGTGCGGGCAAGATCAGGGCTTGACACTGTCAGGGCTAATCGAACATGGGAGGCAGTGCGGGCAAGATCCGGCTTGACACTGTCAGGGCTAATCGAACATGGGAGGCAGTGCGGGCAAGATCAGGGCTTGACACTGTACTTAGAGGTGGTCCTTTCTCTTGCAGGCCAAGCTGGCACATAACAGAAGACAGCAGCGACAGACCGGGGGAGGCCGTCCTGACCTGAAACAGCTGAGCGACCTCGAGCAGCGAGTGGAGCGGATCATGGCAGGCCGGCTGAGTGGCCCCGTCGCCACTGGAGATGCTGACCCTATTCTGGGCACCAATGGTAAGGTCATCACCTTTTTGACCTCTCCCTTTCCATTTGCGCCTCACACCAGCATCCTTTGCCACTATCGAACCAATGCAGTGCACAGCAGCACTCATGCCTCCCTCGCTGCCGCCCTGCCCTCACTCTAAAGCAACTCTTGTACCTCCCTGCTTTCAGATGGTGACTCGCCAGGTGAGGAGGCGGCCCCTCAAGCTGGCACTGTGTCAGAGTCAGACATAGAGGAGGAGGAAGAGGAAGCCAGCCCATCAGGGACACCCTCAGCCGAGGCAGCCCATGGCCATGATGGTGACACGTCTTCCCTGGAGGGGAGCGGGGGGAAGGGTCGGAGGATAGTGAAGCTCCGGGGACCAGCGGGCTGCAGCAACGCGGGAGGGGTGGGGAAGCTCGGCGGCCTTCTCCCCGGAGGGTGAGTGCGGCCTCCAGTCCTGCTACGGTGAGTGCAGAGGAGGTGCGGCTCCAAGTTCCTGGGACATTGGAACCGGTTCTGGGGGAGGTGGGACCAGTTCAAACCGGACGGTTTGCACCTGGGCAGGGCTGGAACCAATGTCCTAGGGGGAGTGTTTGCTAGTGCTGTGGGGGAGGGTTTAAACTAAAATGGCAGGGGGTTGGGAACCTGAGCAGGGAGACAGAGGAAAGGGAAACGAGGATAAAAGCAAAAGATAGGAAGGAGAAAAACAAAAGTGTCAGTCAGAGAAATCAACGGTTTAAATCAAACATGGCCACAGTAAATAACAATTCTAACAGGTCTAAGAGCGTTAAAAAAACAAGCTTGAAGGCTTTGTGTCTTAATGCGAGGAGCATTTGTAATAAGGTGGATGAATTGGCTGCGCAAATAGAAGTAAACAAATACGATTTGGTTGGGATTATGGAAACGTGGCTCAAGGAAGGCCAGGACTGGGAACTCAACATCCAGGGGTATTCGATATTCAGGAAAGATAGGCAAAAAGGAAAGGGAGGTGGGGTAGCATTACTGGTTAAAGAAGGGATTAACACAATTGTAATGAAGGATATTAGCTCTGATGAGGTGGAATCTGTATGGGTAGAATTGAGAAATACTAAGGGGAAAAAAACGTTAGTGGGAGTGGTTTATAGACCTCCAAACAGTAAGGTGGAGGTTGGGGATGGCATTAAAAGAGAAATTAAAGAAGCATGCAATAAGGGCACAGCAGTCATCATGGGTGACTTTAATCTACATATAGATTGGGCCAACCAAATGAGTAACAATACTGTGGAGGAGGAATTCCTGGAGTGTTTACGGGATGGTTTCCTGGACCAATATGTCGAGGAACCAACCAGAGATCAGGCCACCTTAGACTGGGTATTATGTAACGAGAAAGGATTAATTAGCAATCTTGTTGTACGAGGCCCCTTGGGTCGGAGCGATCATAATATGATCGAATTCTTCATTAAGATGGAGAATGAAGTAGTTAACTCGGAGACTAGGGTCCTCAATTTAAGTAAAGGAAACTACGATGGTCTGAGGAGCGAGTTGGGTAGGATTGATTGGGGAATGGCACTCAAAGGGTTGACGGTGGATAGGCAATGGCAAACATTCAAAGACCGAATGGATGAACTACAGAATTTGTTCATCCCAGTTTGGCATAAAAATAAAACAAAAAAGGTGACCCAACCGTGGCTAACAAGGGAAATTAGGGATAGCATAAGGTCCAAGGAGAGGGCATATAAATTGGCCAGAAAAAGCAATAATCCTGAGGATTGGGAGCAGTTTAGGATTCAACAAAGGGGGACAAAGGGATTAATTAAGAAAGGGAAAATAGAATATGAGAGTAAGCTTGCAGAGAACATGAAAACTGACTGTAAAAGCTTTTATAGATATGTGAAGAGAAAAAGATTGGTGAAGTCAAGCGCAGGTCCCTTGCAGTCAGAGTCGGGGGAATTTATAATGGGGAACAGAGAAATGGCGGGCCAACTAAATACATATTTTGGTTCTGTCTTCACAAAGGAGGACACAAATAACCTCCCAGAGATGCCAGGGAACATATGGTCTGATGAAAGGGTGGAACTGAAAGAAATCAGTATTTGTAGGGAAATGGTGTTAGGAAAATTGATGGGACTGAAGGCCGATAAATCCCCAGGGCCTGATAATCTACATCCCAGGTTACTTAAGGAAGTGGCCCTAGAAATAGTAGATGCATTGCTGGTCATCTTCCAGAACTCGATAGACTCTGGAACGGTACCCATGGATTGGCGGGTAGCTAATGTTACCCCACTATTCAAAAAAGGTGGTAGAGAAAAGGCGGGGAATTATAGACCGGTAAGCTTGACATCGGTAGTGGGGAAAATGCTAGAGTCCATTCTAAAAGATGTAATAGCAGAGCACTTGGAAAGCAATGACTGGATCGGACAAAGTCAGCATGGATTTACAAAAGGTAAATCATGCTTGACTAATCTACTGGAATTTTTTGAGGATGTAACTGGTAAAATAGATAAGGGAGAACCAGTGGATGTGGTGTATTTGGACTTTCAGAAGGCTTTCGATAAGGTCCCGCATAAGAGATTAGCATGCAAAATTAAGGCACATGGGATTGGGGGCAAGGTATTGACTTGGATAGAGAACTGGTTGGCGGACAGAGAGCAAAGAGTTGGAATAAACGGGTCGTTTTCCGAGTGGCAGGCAGTGACTAGTGGGCTACCGCAAGGATCGGTCCTAGGACCCCAGCTGTTCACAATATATATTAATGATCTGGACGAGGGAATTGGATGTAATATCTCCAAATTTGCAGACGACACAAAGCTGGGTGGGAGGGTATTCTGTGAGGAGGATGTCGTGAAACTCCAGCACGATTTGGACAGGTTGGGTGATTGGGCAGAAACATGGCAAATGCACTATAATGTGGATAAATGTGAGGTTATCCACTTTGGTGGCAAAAACAGGAAGGCAGATTATTATTTGAATGGCAACAGATTGGGAGAAGGGGAAGTGCAAAGAGACCTGGGTGTCCTTGTGCACCAGTCGCTGAAGGTAAGCATGCAGGTGCAGCAGGCGGTTAAGAAGGCAAATGGTATGTTGGCCTTCGTAGCAAGAGGATTCGAGTACAGGAACAAGGATGTCTTGCTGCAGTTGTACAGGGCCTTGGTGAGACCGCACCTTGAGTATTGTGTGCAGTTTTGGTCGCCTTACCTGAGGAAGGACGTTCTTGCCACGGAAGGAGTGCAGCGAAGATTCACCAGGCTGATACCTGGGATGGCAGGAATGACGTATGAGGAGAGATTGTGTCGATTGGGCTTATACTCACTGGAGTTTAGAAGATTGAGAGGGGATCTCATCGAAACCTATAAAATTCTGTCAGGCCTGGACAGACTAGATGCAGGAAGGATGTTTCTGATGGCCGGGGAGTCCAGAACCAGGGGTCATAGTCTAAGGATAAGGGGTAAGCCATTTAGGACTGAAATGAGGAGGAATATCTTCACCCAGAGAGTGGTGAACCTGTGGAATTCTCTGCCACAGAGGGCGGTGGAGGCCAGTTCATTAAGTATATTCAAGAAAGAGTTGGATATATTTCTTAAGGCTAAAGGGATCAAGGGATATGGGGAGAAGGCAGGGACCGGGTACTGAATTTGGATGATCAGCCATGATCTCATTGAATGGCGGAGCAGGCTCGAAGTGCCGAATGGCCTACTCCTGCTCCTATCTTCTATGTTTCTATGTTTCTAGCGGAAATGGGCGCCCAGGCTGAGCGCAGGCACACTGAACTCATGGCTGCAGTGGCAAGGATGCCTGACTCCATAGAGTCACTGGCAAGGAGTGTGCAGGAATTCGCGGCAGCACAAGCCAGGAGTCTGCAACAATTCAGTGCAGCACAGGCCAGGAGTCTGCAGGACATCGCGGCAGCACAGGCTAGGAGTCAGCAGGTCTTCGCTGCTTCACAGGCGGCTTCTAGCCAAGTGCTCAGTCGTGCCGTGCATTCACTGGCTGCTGTCATGCAGACACAGACCAGGGCCACACGGGCACTAACTGCTGCCACACTCGCTGGATCGGCCAGGCATCGCCGGGGCACTCGCTGTGCCGCAGCAGCCCAGCAGTCTGTGCCTCAGCAGATTGCTGCGCATGCTGCAGTGCTGGCCCGTGCGCGTGCCAATGTATCAGCCGACCAGGGAGTGCCTGTGATCTGTCAGGTTGGCAGCATTCCTGCAGCCAACACTGTCACTCCTCCATTGCAGCTGCCACCAGCTGTTGGACAGACTGCTGCCGCCCAAGCAGCGTTGGAGCAGTCAGCAGCCGGCCCCTCCAGGCCCAGAGCTGGTCCAGGCCGACCCCCAAGGGTATCTACCGTCTCACCATCTGACCCTCAGCAGCCTTCCCCCAGCCTTGCTGCAGCCACTGAGGTCCCATTGAGGAGGAGCTGCAGGGCGGGTAGGGGCCAGTCACGGAAACGAAACGGATCACCCTCGCAGGGGAAAAAGTAGAAGGTGTGGCCAAATGTTTTGTTTTACTTATAAAAGCCGAGACTGGTGTATTTGTTTCATATTTAAAGGCCGAGACTGGTGTATTTGTTTCATATTTAAAGGCCGAGACTGTTGTATTTGTTTTACTTGTAAAGGCCGAGACTGGTGTATTTGTTTCATATTTAAAGGCCGAGACTGGTGTATTTGTTTTACTTGTAAAGGCCGAGACTGGTCTATTTGTTTTACTTGTAAAGGCCGAGACTAGTGTATTTGTGTTTTTGCGGGGGGTTTCTCTCCATTAGTTTGTCATGCGGGAAGGGCACAGAGGTATCACAGTAAAACATTTTCTTATTTCGCACTGTCCATGCTTTCTTTTGGAAGTCCTGGTTACCCTGCTCGGCTGAGGGCTTGTGGAGCGGCTACATTCATCTTCTGCCGTTGGCACAAGCCATTCCCTGAGAGGGGGCCTAGAACCGACTTGCAGTAAGCCGCCGACGGGCGGCCCTTGCACTTTCTGCCTCCCTCCTGTGCTGGTCCTCCTCCTCCTCCTCCTCCTCTGGTGGTGCTCCAATGTCTGCTGGCAGTGGCTGAGTCCTGCGGATAGCCAGGTTGTGCAGCATGCAGCACACGACCACGAAATGGGAGACTCGCTCAGGCGAGTACTGTAGTGCTCCTCCGGAACGATCCAGACAGCGGAACCGTTGCTTCAGCACGCCGATTGTTTGCTCAATGATGTTCCTGGTTGCTTGATGGCTGTCATTGTATCCCTCTTCAGCAGGGGTGCTGGGCGCACGGAGCGGGGTCATCAGCCAGGTGCACAAAGGATAGCCTTTGTCCCCGAGAAGCCATCCTCGTGGGTGAGGCTGGGCCTCAAACATGTCTGCCACAGAAGTCTGGCGCAGGATGAAGGCATCGTGGCTGCTGCCTGGAAAGCGGGCATGGACAGCTAGGATGAACTGCCTGTGGTCACACACCAACTGCACGTTGAGCGAATGGTAGCCCTTCCGGTTGCAGTAATCCTCGGCATTCTCTAGAGGTGCCCGCAAAGCCACATGCGTGCAGTCAATGGCGCCCTGCACCATGGGGAAGCCCGCTAATGCTGCAAAGCCCATTGCACGCTGTTGCTGCTTGTCAACGGTCATGGGGAAGGAGATGAACTGACGTCTCCTTCTGAAAAGGGCATTGGTCACCTGGCGGATGCAGCAATGTACCGCAAACTGGGAGATGTTGGAAATGTCCCCAGTAGCGGATTGGAAGGAGCCGGTGGCATAGAAGTTGAGAGCCACCGTCACCTTCACTGCCACCGACAGAGACGTCCTGCTCCTCAGCTGTGGCTGCAGATCTCCGCAAAGCAGGTGGCAGATCTCAATGACCACCGCCCTTCTGAATCGCAGCCTCCGAACACACTGCTCCTCAGACATGTTCAGATATGAGAACTGCTGGCGGTATACCCTGGGTGGGTAAGGCCTCCTTTGCCGACGCCTGTTGCCCCTTCTCCGTCTGGCCATGACTGGCACTCTCTCACGGCGTCTCTAAGCCCATTGAATGCAATGGAGAAGCCCAACGTTTCCACCCATTGCAGCCCCCATTGTATGTTTCCAATCAATGCTATGACTCTGAAGTTAAAGGCAAGTGCAAAGCTGTGGCCTGAAGCCACAAGTACCTGTGCGAGTGTTGAGCCAAACCAGAAAGCTCTCTACCTTTGTCTCTCTCCAAAGATCCGTCTCTCACAAAGAAGGAGTGGTGCAAAATGGCTGCCATTTATACTGCAGGAGGAGTGCCCTTTAATTAGCGCCCCCCGCGCCCCGCAACGACTGGGAACCGTTCCCCTCTACCAGTCGCTAGGGGCGCCAGGCGCACAATAGGCCGGCGCCACTGAATTTCCGGTTTGGGGCGCACAAAGGGCGTTGCACCATGAAATGACGTCAGGATCTGCGCGCGCAGCTGAGCGCGCGCAAAGGTTTTGCGCCGCCGCTAAATCTTAACTGAAGTTCGCGAGAGGCGCAGATCACGCTGCGCCCGGACGCTAGCCGCTTAGCACCCCACTTCTCCTCCTCCTAAGGCGCTAGCGGCTGGCGCAAACAACTGAATTTCTAGGCCTAACAGTTTTTTTGTTGAAGGTGTAGGAGTTGTTTATACCAAGGTGATGTCATTGTCATTTTTGATAAGTGAAGTGCTTTGGGATGTTTTACCACATTAGAGGCACTATATAAATGCAAGTTGTGGCTCATTGGGTAGCACTCTCACCTTTCAGTCAGAAAGTTGTGGGTTCAAGTCCCACTCCAGAGACTTGAGCACAAACTTTTAGGCTGACACTCCAGTGCAGTGCTGAGGGAGTGCTGCACTGTTGGAGGTGCTGTCTTTGAGATGAGACATTAAACCGAGGCCCCCATCTGCTCTCTCAGGTGGATGTAAAAGATTCCATGGCACTATTTCAAAGAAGAGCGGGGGAGTTATCCCCGGTGTTCTGGCCAATATTTATCCCTCAATCAACAGAACAAAAACTGATAATCCGGTCATTGCTGTGTGCAAATTGGCTGCCGTGTTTCCTACATTCCCCAGTGACTACACTTCCAAAGTGCTTCATTGGCTGTAAAGTGCTTTGGGATGTCCGGTGGTCATGAAAGGTGTGATATAAATGCAAGTCTTTCTTTCTTTGTCATTTTGTAAATAAATGCTTTCATGGCAGTGGCTTGCTAGTGACTTGACCACAGTGACAATGACCCTTTAGTAGACTGAACTATCATTGTAATACACTGTTACTGAAGTGAATGCAGACTGTTCAGAATAAATTAAGTATCTCTTACCTTTATTTCAAACTGATCACACTCCTGAACATGATCTGGCTGAATGTTAACAGAGAGCCTTTATCTGAAGGGATGTGATAACAGACATTGACACAGGCAGGGTAGCAAATGATATAAGTTAATTTAGAGAGTTTTTAGTAGAAGGAATGGATTGGTTCAAACAATCTAACAGGAGTGTTTGCAGAGGGGAGACATGCATAGAATTTTACAGCACAGAAACCGGTCCAACAGGTCTATGCCAGTGTTTATGCTCTACACGACCCTCCCACCCTACTTCACCTTGCCCGATCAACATATTGTATCAACTTGTCATTATGTATTCCACATTTTATTTAAATTCTTTCAAATGTTTGAATGCAATGCTCGTGGGATGAGCTGAAAGGACAGGATCGTGCCCTGTATGTGCTCTCTGCTCAATCGCAGCCTGCTTGTGCTTTCCCCCTACAACCAGTAACTATAGAAACAATATTCCAGTGATATTCTTTCCTTGTTTGCTTCAATCTAATGCGCTGTAGCATCTCTGTGTATGGTTTCTGTATGCCATGAAGATCCGAGTTAATTTTAGGGAAAGGTTCTAGCAATGTTAGGCTTCTAACCCCACTAGACAATTGCCCTCATTGACATGATTGTGCAAGCAAAGTGGTCGATATCTTTCCAGCAACAGATGATGCATTGTGCAAGCATTTTGAAATCTATGTCAGTGTCATTCAGCAGTCATGTGGTTGCTTGCTGCCATTTAAGTCTTCTGTTTCCCTCTGTCTGATTTATAACCAAATGTTTTTTTCCCCGCCTGGACCAAATGATCCTTTAGTGACTCCCTGTTCCCACCCCGCACCTATAGCCAGGCAGAGACTAATTCTTTCTGTGGCTGTCAGATAGCCTCTCCATGGAAAGCAAGATGAAAAGGAGAAAGTGAAGGAGGTGCAGAAAAGAGTGAGTGTGTAAGAGAGGCAGGAGAATGGGAGGATTGCAGACGAGGTGGACAAGACATAATACAGAATAGACTAATGAATAAGGTCAGAGCATGCGGAGTCAGGGGGCAAGTAGCAGAATGGATAGCGAGCTGGCTTCAAGACAGAAAGCAGAGAGTAGGGGTAAAGGGCAGCTATTCACAGTGGCAGAAAGTGGGTAGTGGTGTTCCACAAGGATCAGTGCTGGACCACTGTTGTTCACAATTTATATTAATGATTTAGACTTTGGAATCAAAAACACCATTTCTAAATTTGTGGGTGACACCAAATTGGGGGAGGATAGTCAATACTGAGGAGGACTGCAACAAATTACAGGAGGATATTAATAAACTTACAGAATGGGCATATAATTGGCAAATTAATTTCAACACAGATATGTGTGAGGTATTACATCTTGGTAAGAAAAATAAGGAGGTCACGAATTACTTGGAAAATAAGAATCTAAATGGGGTAGAGGAGCAAAGGGACCTGGGAGTACAAATACACAAATCAATAAAAGTATCGACACAGGTTAACAAGGCCATAAAAAAAGCAAACCAAGCACTATAGTTCATTTCTAGTGGGATAGAATTGAAAAGTAAAGAAGTTATGCTAAACTTGTATCGACCCTTGGTTAGACCACACTTGGAGTACTGTGTATAGTTCTGGTCACCATATTATAAAAAGGATATAGAGGCACTGGCGAGGGTACAAGAAAGATTTACAAGAATGATACCAGAACTGCAAGGTTATATCCATCAGGAAAAGATGAACAAGCTGCATCTCCTTTCTCTTGAAGAGAAGGCCGAGGGGTGACCTAATAGAGGTCTTTAAAATTATGAAAGGTTTTAATAGAGTAGATACAGAGAGAATGTTTCCACTTGTGGGGAAGAGCAAAACTAGAGGTCATCAATATAAGATAATCACTAATAAATCCAATAGGGAATTCAGACGAAACTCCTTTACCCAGAGAGTGGTGAGAATGTGGAACTCGCTACCACAGGGAGTGATTGAAGCGAATATTATAGATGCATTTAAGGGGAGGCTAGATAAGCATATGAGGGAGCAGGGAATAGCGTAATATGCTGATAGAGTTAGATGAGGAAGGATGGAAAGGAGGCTTGAGTGGAGCATAAATGCTGGCATGGACTGGTTGGGCCGAATGGCCTGTTTCTGTGCTGTATATTCTATGTAAAAGACAGAGTGGAGAAGGAGAAACTTAGAGAGTAAAAATTTGAGTCAAACTGGGAAAGATGACGGCATAAAGTGTGAAAGCCAAAGAGAGATATGCAGTCAAACGGAAAGAGGGCATTGCAAAGAATTACAGGGAAAGTCCAACAGAGATGTGGTCACTGGCCAAGAAGGACAAAAATGTACTTATTTAATTTCTGCCCATGAGCAATGCCACAGGAAATTAACTAGTAACATCTCTGCGTGAGTAATTTCCCTACATTACTATGACTACACTTCAAACTGAATTCACTGGATGTGAAGCACTTTAGGACATCTTGCAGTTGTGAAAGGCACTATATAAATGCAATTTATTCTTTCCTTAGTTGAAGTAGAGTTTTTCGTTTGTTTTGTTTTTGGAGACAGTTTTATTTCTAGTACATCTGGCTAAGCTGAGCAACTTGGAGAAAGACCTGAGTGTTTGCAGTGTAAGAGAGAGTGAAACAAAATTCCTCTATTCACCAGTGTGGAATGCACAGAGGTGATTAATGGGGCAGCTGCCAGAGTAAAACATTTCATTATTTGGCTCATAGGAACCATGGGAGCAGGAGGAGGCCATTCAGCCCCTCAAGCCTGTTCCGCCATTCAATTAGATCAAGGCTGATCTGTACCTTACCTCCATCTACCCTCCTTGGTTCCATATCCTTAATGCCCTTGCCCAACAAAAATATAGCAACTCAATAGCAAAATACTGCGGATGCTGGAAATCTGAAATAACAACGGAAAATGCTGGAAACACTCAGCAGGTCAGGCAGCATCTGTGGAGAGAGAAAAACAGTTAACGGGCTCGATTTTGTCATTGGGGCGGGCTGGAGGCGTGTCAGCCGCTTTTCCTGTTAGCCACCCGACTCCAGTTTGATGTGGGAAAAATATGCGATTTTCCCCTAATTGGGCAATTGATTTCCAGCGTGTGGGAACCCCTGGCCCACTTAGTATTTCCATCCTGAAAGTCGCCTCCGATGATGTCATCAGTGCTGGTGGATTTAAGGCCTGCAAGCAGTCTTGCTTCTTCTGCAGACTGCAAACCTTTGCTGTGATAGATTCCTCCAGCCAGTATGTCCAGCAGTAGGCCAAAGTCTGCACCAAGGTTCGATGACGCCACCCTGCAAACTCTGGTGGACGGAGCAAGAGGAAATAAGGAGGTGCTCTTCCCTTCCTCGGGGAGGAAGAAGCCTCCCCAGCAGATGAAAGCTGTGTGGATACAAGTGGCCCAGGAGGTCAACTCTCTGTCTATGTGCCGCAGAACCTGGCTGCAGTGCAGGAAGAGATTTCATGGCCTTCTGCGCACTGGAAAAGTGAGTATGACTTTCCCATCACCCTCAATCTGATCCCCATTGCTTCTCCTCACCAGCACTCAGCTTTGACAACCTCTTCCTCCACATCCCACTTGACACTGACATCCCTGCACCCTTGCCCATTCCCTCTCTCTCTACGGTCACATTCACCTAACTATTCGACTATGCAGCCCTTACACTCCCTATCGCTGTGATGCTATGAAAACAACTTGCAACACACAGGGAGGGCCCTTGGTCTTGCCACCTCACTCCATCTTTGTCTCCTTCTAATCATCAATGATATGGATTCTCTACACTCACTCCTTCATTCTCACTCAAACTCCACTTGTCTCCCTCATTGCAGGAAAAGAGAGCTCACAATAAGAGGGAAAGAGCCAGGACAGGAGGAGGGCCACCCTCAGTAGCCCAGCTCACCCCCTGGAAGGAGGCGACCCTGGAGATCGTGGGAGTGGAGGAGGATGCGCAAGTGGGGGATGGACAGACGGGTGCATCAGAGCAAGTTGGTGACAGAATAGTTTATCATCTCTCTCATTGACATTGCATGAGTCACTGATAATGATTCTGATGCTCTAACAGATTGACTTTTGATCATATGCTATATTCAATGTGCATGTAACCGTGGCCTCACATCTCTGACTCTTTCCTTTACTCCCCCACAGGACCATCGAAAGCCCCCATCCCCACTATCCAGGAGGAACAGCCTGAGCCTCCAGACTCCTCAGAGTAAGCTACAACCTCTGAGGGCGCAGCGCCAGCAGAATTCAGCGCACCCAACACCAGCGCAGACACTCACACCTCAGTGGTACCTTCGCGAGATAGTGCAGTGCTGTCACCTGGTGTATCACAGCTCACAAGTGAGCATCAGCAGATGGTGGAGACAGGGACAGCAGTGGAGAGTCCTAGTCGGAGGGCGCAGGACTCTGCCAGCTCGGCTCAGCTGCATGTCGACCCTCTGCCTCCGGGTCCATCCAGAAGAAGAGCGATGCTGGAACTCCAGGAAGTGGTGCAGGAGTCTCTGGCAGGTTTTATCTCCAGGGTCGCTGCGAGTGTGGAGCGAATGGAGGAGTCCATCGCTAACATGAGCAGAGCTTTTGTGGAGGCATTGGTGCATGAACGCATCACCACGGAAAGGATTGCAACCTCCGTGGAATGGATGGCTACCTCCATGGTAAGGATGGCTACCATAGAGGAGAGGATGGGTACCGTAGAGGAGAGGATGGCTACGGCCATGGAGGAGCTTAGTCGCCAGGGTCGTGAAAGCATGGTCATTGTTCAGAATAGACTGACATCTCTTGAGGAGCAATGGTCAGCTATTGAGCAAACAAACCAGACCTTCAGGCAAGTCCTCGGGAGTAGAACTTCAGTACAGAAACGGGTCCTCATGGCCCCCCTGAATTGCAGCAAGGTGCTGTCAAGCCACTTGCTACCTCTGAAATGGGGCTGACCTATGAGAGGGATGTTGGTGGCATACAACAAGGAAGTGGGGGCTCCTCTCCAAGCGGTCACATGACCATGCCACTGCAGAGCCCTCGGCCAGAGCTCCACCCAACTGAGATCGGCGTCTCAGCCCCTGCACAGCCGCAGGATCAGCAGACTGTTGCCGAGCCCTCACAGGTTCGCAACCCCAGAAGACGCCCGCCAAAGGTGTCGAGACAGGTGCAGCAAGAAAGTGAGCAAGGGGCCTCCACATCTACTGAAGCCACAGGGGAAGCACCACATAGGAGCACGCGTAAGAGGAAGATAATACACAAGTAGTCACAAGGGTAGTCACTTGGGTGTAATGTTGTGCTTATTTTTTAAATGCCATCACTTGCTTATTGTCATAAAAAATTCTGATGGCAAACTGTTGCAGTTGTGGTGTGTGTCATTTCGCAAATGGGACTTCTACATTGAGGGCTTAGGGCAACTTGCAATTGTCAGTATGGTGGTCAGAGTGATAGGAATCCGCAGGTTCTTGGCCATTGTCGATGGTCTGATAAGAATGTGCGAGGCAAAAGTGTTTGATTGTGCAGGCTAAGCAAATCTGGCCAAGATGAGTGTGTCCCTTGCATCCTGGGCAGCAATGTGGTTGTGCGCTGGTGCCTTCTGGCCTGTGCAACTTCAGGTGGGTGAGCAGCAGCTTGGAGCTCCTGCTGTTGCTCCTGCAGTTGGTGCTGCTGTTGTTCAGGGTTCTGCTGCTGCCGTGGCTGGTCTTCGTCCGAATCTGATGTCCAGGAGGTAAGGAAATAAATGGTTCCCATTCTTCTGGTATATACCTCAGTTGAGGAAGTGCTCATTCAAGGTGGGGAGAGGGGCTTCCCAGGAGGTCACGCTGGAGATGGGTGTCAGGCTCCAAACTTCCACTACAATGAGTAGGCCTGTTAAAAGTTCCCCCAGACCTGAGACAACAAAGTTCTGCCACCTGCAAATGATGATTGGTGGAAACTCCTTTTTAATGGTGGAGCTGCAGCTGTTAGTAAGCAATCCACTTGTGATGCCACCAGGATTCACTGGTGTGTTTCAGAGGAGGCATGCAGAACGTGGGAAAAGTGTTAAAATCAGAAAGGCCTCTCAAAAGATTATAGAGGCACTTAACTGGTTGTTAAGGGCCTTAAGGGTCTATCCTGCCTCTGGGAGACGGGGTCAGAAAACTCGCATGTGGGAAAATTGCTGGGAGGCGCAATGGAGGTGGGATCGGGCCCGCCCGGCAGTTTTTGTGATTTTAACACCTCACGCCTCCAATCCCGCCTCCTTGGGCCTGGCAAAATCGAGCCCAACGTTTCAGGTTGATGACTCTTCGTCAGAACTGGGAAAAGTTAGAGATGTAACAGATTTTTAAGCAAGTGTGGGGCAGGGAAAGGGGGGACTGGAGGAAAGAACAAAACAGAAGGTCTCTGATGGGGTGGAAGGCAGGGGAGATTAAAAGACAAAAGGGATGATGGTGCAAGGCAAAAGGAGATGGTAATGGGACAAGTTAAGAAACAAAAGATGGCTCTAGAAGAGGTGTAGGTGGCAATGGCAGAATCATCAACAGCTGCTATGTGAGAAAAAAAGTAGGGGCTGAGGTTATGGTCTGAAATTGTTGAACTCTATGTTGAGTCCAGAAGGCTGTAAAGTGCCTAATCCGCAGATGAGGTGCTGTTCCTGAAGCTTAGTGGGAACAGTGCAAGAGGCCGAGGACGGAGAGATCAGAGTGGGAGTGGAGCAGAGAATTAAAGTGACAGGCGACCGGATGCTCGGGGTCACGCGTACAGACTGAACGGAGGTGTTCCGCAAAGCGGTCATCCAATCTACAATTTGGTCTCCCCAGTATAGAGGAGACCACATCGTGAGCAGCGAATACAGTATACTAAATTGCAAGAAGTACAAGTAAATCGCTGTTTCACCTGGAAGGAGTGTTTGGGGCCCTGGACAGTGGGAAGGGGGGAGGTAAAAGGGCAGGTGTTGCATCTCCTGTGCTTGCAGGGAAGGTGCCGGGTGAAGGGGAAGGGGTGTTGGGGGTGATAGAGGAGTGGACCAGGGTGTCACGGAGGGAGCGGTCCCTTCGGAATGCTGAGAGGGGAGGGGGAAGATATGTTTGGTGGTGGGATCATGCTGGAGGTGGCGGAAATGGCGGCGGATGATCCATTGAATGTGGAGGCTGGTGGGGTGAAAGGTGAGGACAAGGGGAAACTTATCGTGGTTCCGGGAGGGAGGGAAAGGGGTGTGTTGTGTCGGTACCTTTTTACCTAGACACAATTAGAACTCAGAACTCAGAGATTCAAACATGAAGTGCTTTATTCGAAGGGAAAGGAAAGTTCTGGAGAGTTCCGAACAAAGAGAGCTAAACTTAACCAAGAGAACACCCAACCATTTATCTGCTGTGACAGCGCCACCACAGGTGGGAGGAGAACACACAATACATAACATATTCCTCCCCTCTTAAATGGAAGGTCCACATTATTCCTCAACAGGTAAGTTACTTTCAATGCACTCAACTAACCTAGGGTAGAGGTAGACTGCCTCAACCCATGACTTTACCCTGGGGTTTATTCTGCCCCAGTCTTGTGGGTAAGTCGCTAAGCCTACAGATCCAAGCGTCTTGGAGGCCGCCGCTCTCTGACAGGATACCGGCGGTCATCGCTGGCTTCCACAGCAGTAGGCATTGACACAGGCCTGGATGGAGAAGGTGCCTGTGTCAGTTGAAAGTCAGGAGTTTACACAGGTGGAACAGTCTCTTTGACTTCCTGTGTTGGAGAAGAGCACTGTGGCAAAGGATGCTGGTTTGCGGTATCATCCGGAAACAGTTCAGGCCAACCAGCTGTTGGAGCCTCTGTGGCTGTCTCTGCTCCTAGCAACAGTTGATCTGTGTGTCTTCTCCAGACGACGTCCTCAGCAGTCTCAACCGTGTAAGACACAGGGCCCGTCTGCGCAATCACCGTAGCAGGAACCCATTTCGGTCCAGTGTTGTAGTTTCGTGCTAGGACGTGCTCTCCCGGATGAAACCGTCTCTCCTTGGCTCTTTTCTCTCTCTTTTCAACTTGAGCTTGTTGTTGACGATGGACAACCTGCTCTGCCCTTGGAGGTTTGAGTAAGTCAAAACTTGTCCGCAACTGCCTCTTCGTCATGAGCGAAGCGGGGGAAGTTTTGGTTGTGGCATGCGGCTCGTTCCTGTAGGACAACAGGAAGCTGTTCAGACGTTGGTGGATTGAGCCCTGACCTTGCGATGCCTTCAAGGCGTGCTTCAAAGTTTGCACGAACCTTTCTGCCAGGCCGTTAGTAGAGGGATGATAGGGCGCAGACGGCCTAGAAATTGGGTTTTGGCGCAGCCAGGGCTTTAGCGCCGGAAGTTAGTGCCGGCGCTAAGTCCCCCTGCGCGCGCCAAAAATTCAGTAGCGCCGCGCCCAAACGGCTGCCGGCGCTACTGGAGGGTTTCAGCGCCTCCCAATGGGTGCTACCTGCCCCATTGCGGCGCTGTTCCGGCGCTGCGGCGCCCGATGCGGTGCGGCAGGCTGGGGAAGTGCAGGCCTCCTCCTTCCGTTAAGGAGGAGTTGCCTGCACCCGACCGCTGGCCGTTGACGGCTGAATAAAAATGAGCCCGGCACCTCGGAGAAGTGCCGGGCTCGCGGCCCACACGCATCTGTGCCGCGGGGGGGTCTTGGAGGAGTCCGGGGAGGGAGGTGCGGGCAGGCGGCCGCCGGGGAAGCGGCCGGCCGCCGCGCGACCTTAATGCGCCGGCGCTAACTTCAGCAAGGCACCTTTTACAGAACGTTGCTTGCGGCTGCCACGGGCGAGGCGGCCGCAACTCAATTTCGGAGTTCGGGCGGGTTACCACGGCAACCCGGACGCTGCGCACACCGATGACGTCATCGGTGCCGGCGCAGCACTACCGGTGCAACGCCGCTTTAGGGCCCCACTCAATTTTTCAAATGGCCATAACTCTGGCGCTCGTCCCTCTAGCGCCTCAAAAGCGGCGCTAAGGCTAGTGAATTTCTAGGCCGATGTGTTGGACACCATTCACATGCAGGAAGGTTGCAAACTCCTGTGATACAAATTGTGGACCGTTGTCACTTACGAGTTGTTCCGCTGAGCCATAACGGCTGAACATCTCACCAAGTTTCTCAATTGTTTTCTCTGCCGTGGTAGACCTCATCACAGCGACCTCCGGCCACTTGCTACAAGCGTCCACAACCACCATAAACATCTTCTCTTCGAAAGGACCGGCGAAGTCCACATGTACTCGCTGCCACACTTCTGCAGGCCAATCCCAGGGGTGTAGGGTTGCCAGCTGTGGAACATTCCGGACCCTTTGACATGGGGAACATGTTTTGGTTTTCTCCTCAATATTCCCATCGAGACCTGGCCACCAGAAGTAGCTTCTTGCCATTTCCTTCATCCGAACCATCCCACTGTGGCCTGTATGAAGTTGTTGCAGTATAGGTTCCCTCAGAGGTGGCGGAATGATGATACGGCGTCCCCAAAGAAGACAACCTGCCTGGACGGAGAGCTCATTTCTTTTTGAAACGTAAAGTTTCAAACTAGGAGAATCTCCTATAGCTCTCCCTCGAATGACATTGTCCATTACCTCAGACAGGACTGGATCGTTGCTGGTGTACCTTCACACCTGAACTGCAGTGACAGGTGCTCCCTCCACTTGTCTAAAGTAGAAGATGTCTATCTGACGAGGCTCTGGGGGAGTAACAGGCAAGGGTAGCCTCGAGAGACCGTCTGCGTTGCCGTGCAAGTCTGATTTGTGCTATTTGATGTCGTATGTGTGTCCTGACAACAGTAAAGCCCACCTTTGCATCCTGCTTGCAGCGAGAGACGGAATTCCGGTGTGGGGCCCGAAGATTGAAGTCAATGGACGGTGGTCCGTCAGGAGTGTGAACCTTCTCCCAAACAGGTACTGATGACATTTTTGAATTCCAAAAACGATTCCCAAGGCCTCACGCTCGATCTGCGCAAACTTACTCTCGGCCTTGTTCAAGGTGCGTGATGCGAAGGCGATAGGTTTCTCTTCACCTAAAGGCATGATGTGGGATATGACTGCTCCCACACCATATGGTGATGCATCACATGCTAGCTGCACGGGTAGCTTTGGGCCGGAGTGTGTCAGGACCTCCGATTTCAGCAATGCTTTCTTTGCTTGGGCGAAAGCTTTGTTGCACAGTTCAGTCCATTTCCATATTTTGCCTTGACATAGCAACTGATGTAACAGCTTCAGCAATGTTGCTAAGTCTGGAATAAACTTCCCATAGTAGTTAAGTAGCCCCAGAAATGAATGTAACTGGCTCACATTCTGGGGTGCTGGGGCCTCCACGATCGCCTTGACCTTTGACGGCACCTTATGCAGGCCAGTAGCGTCAATCACATGCCCCAGGTACTCAACTGAAGACTGAAAGAATTCACATTTGTCTTTACGAACTCTGAGTCCGTACTCTTTCAGTCGTTGTAGTGTCGCATCCAAGTTCAGAAGATGATCCTCCTCATTTGTCCCAGTGACAAGGATGTCGTTCAGGTAGCACTGGACTCCTGGCAGTCCACTCAAAATCTGATCCATTGCCCTTTGGAATAGAGCAGGGGCCGACGTAATTCCAAACGGAAGGCGGCAGTACCTGTATAGCCCCTTGTGTGTCACAATTGTCAGCAGCTCCTTTGCTTTGTCATTGACATGCATTGTAGATAAGCCTGGCATAAGTCTATTTTGCTGAACTTTTGCCCTCCGGCCAGGCCCGTAAAAAGATCCTCAATGAGGGGAAGAGGGTACTGTTCCGCAGACAGCACCGGGTTAATAGTCACTTTAAAATCCCCGCAGATTCGAACAGATCCATCCTTTTTCAGGACAGGAACAATGGGTGTGGCCCATTTGCTCACGCTCACAGGCTCCAGGACTCCATTCTCGAGTAAGGCCTCCAAGTTAGCCTCAACTTTTGGCCTAATTGCATAGGGTACAGGTCGGGCTTTGTGAAACTTCGGCCTGCTGTCAGGTTTAATGTCCAGTCTCACGCTGATTTTTTTCATGCTCCCAAGTTCCTCATTGAAGAGTTCTGCATGTTTGTTTAACATTGCAGTCAGACCTGACTCCCCTTTTGATATCATGCGGACTGCAGGCCAGTCCAGTGTGATTTTCTCTAGCCACGCACGTCCCAGTAGCGATGGGTAATTTCCCTTTACCACATATAGTGGCAGTTTTGCAGTCTGTCTGTTCAATTTAACTATCACCTCAATGGCGCCTCTCATGGCCACAGGTTCGCCGGTATACGTCTTTAGCACAATGTTTGTTGGCTGAAGGGTAAGATGCTTTAGCATTTTGTTGTAGACAGTGTCTGAAACAAGGGACACAGCCGTGCCTGTGTCCACCTCCATCCGCACTGATTGTCCCTCCACCAGTGGTGACACCCAGTAGCCATTTGAACCACCTGCAACCGTCGGTATGTGCACCTCTTCCTCCTCAGAGGTGTCGCTCCCCTCTGTTTTGCTTGTTCCATCATACTGCACTGAATGAACACTCTTTTTCCTCTCTTGTCCAAATACAGACATTTTGCTTCCATGCTTCCCAGCTCTGCATGTTCTTTTTTTTACCTCTACAGGCACCCTTTTTGCCACAATTTCAGCATTCCAGCTCCGTACACCAGCAGTCATTAGCGTGATGGCCCGTTTTCCCACAACGGTAACATGTGCCGTTCCACGCACCTTTAGGCTCAGACGACACCTTGTGAACTCTCCCTGTTGAACTCAACTGGTGAGCCTCCTTTTCTGCCATCTCCATGGAGACACCAACTTCAATGGCCTTTTCAAGAGCAAGGTTGTCCTCAGTAAGAAGGCGCTTCTGTGTGGCTGCACTTTGCAGACCACACACAAGCCTGTCTCTAATGGTGTCATTCAGCACCTCCTTGAACTGGCAGTGTTCCGACAACCTTTTTAAAGCAGCAATAAACATCGTCACTGATTCCCCCTCCTCTCGATTCTGTTTGTGAAATCTAAATCTCTCAGCAATAACCAGAGGTTTTGGTGAAAAATGTGCTCCAGGATTTTCCACTAGTTGCTTATATGTTTTAGTTCCTGGCTTATCTGGCTACACAAGGCTGCGAAGTAAATTGAATGTCTTCGGCCCCATTACACTCAAAAAGGTAGGCACGACCTTTTAGTTTGCCACCGCATTCGCCAAGACAAAATAGTCAAAACGTTCCGTATAAGCGCTCCATTGCTCCACATTTTCATCAAAATCACCGATGTTTCCTAATATAGTAGCCATCTCATGTTTCAAATTTAAATTTCTGTTTACTCACTGCACTCGTAACGTACGCAGATTCATCCGCCCCTCATCGCCACTTTGTTGTGTCGGTACCTTTTTACCTAGACACAATTAGAACTCAGAACTCAGAGATTCAAACATGAAGTGCTTTATTCGAAGGGAAAGGGAAAGGGAAGTTCTGGAGAGTTCCGAACAAAGAGAGCTAAACTTAACCAAGGGAACACCCAACCATTTATCTGCTGTGACAGCGCCACCACAGGTGGGAGGAGAACACACAATACATAACAGGGTGAGAGCAGAAGTGCGGAAAATAGAACTGACATGGTCAAGGGCCATGTCAGCCATGGTAGAGGGGAACCCTCGGTTGAGGATAAAAGGAAGACATATCGGGAGCACTAGTATGGAAGGTGGCATCATCAGAGCAGATGCGGCAGAGACGGAGAAACTGGGAGAATGGAATAGAGTCCTTACAGGAAGCGGGGTGGCAGGAAGTGTAGTCCAAGTTGCCATGGGACACTGGGTTTATAGTGAATGTTTGTCAATAGCCTATTTCCAGAAATGGAGACAGAGAAGTCGAGGAAGGGAAGGGAAGAGTTGGAGATGGACCATGTGAAGGTGAGGGAAGGGTGGAAATTGGAAGCGAAGTGAATGAAATTTTCTAGTTCAGGCCGAGAGCAGGAAACGGCACCAATACAGTCATCAAAGAGGTGAGAGAGGGGACCTGAGTAGGACTGGAACAAAATGTTCCACATATCCCACGAAAAGGCAGGCATAGCTAGGACCCATGTGGGTTCCCATAGCAACACCTTTAATTTGGAGGAAATGAGTGGAGTCAAAGGAGAAGTTGTTCAATGTAAGAACAAGTTCAGCCAGGCAGAGGAGGGTGGTGGTGGATGGGGACTGGTTGGGCCTCTGTTCAAGGAAGAAGCGGAGCGCCCTCAGGCCATCCTAGTGGGGGATGGAGGTGTAGAGGGATTGGACGTCCATAGTGAAAAGGAGACAGTTGGGGCCAGGAAACTGGAAACTGTTAAAGTGGCGGAGGGCGTCGGCAGAGTCGCGATTGTAGGTGGGATAATACTAGACAAGGGGAGAAAAAATAGTCGAGATAAGAAGAAATCAGTGGGACATGAACAGGCTGAAATCTAGCAATCGCAGTTTTGAAATTTTCAGTTGACCCCCAGCCTCAACCGCTTTTTGGAGGAGCGTGCTGCAGATTTCCACTGCCCTTTGTGTGAAGAAGTGCTTCCTGACTTCACCCCTGAATGGCGTATCTCTAATTTTAAGGTTGTGCCCCCTTGTTTTGGATTCCCTCGCCAGAGGAAATAGTTTCCCTTTATCAACCCTATCAACTCCTTTAATCATCTTAAACACACAATTAGATCACCCCTTATTCTTCTAAACTCACTGCTGAAGTCGTGAATAGTTTGTGGTTCTAAAAATGAAGCAGCTTCATCAATTTGACTTCAGTGTTATTGTGGTAACTAGGTGTTGAGGATGCAGTAAGTTTACAAACATGCCACAAACAGAGGTGTCCTGCCAAAGACTGATTCTTCTCGTATGTAGTTCTGCTTAACTGGCTCAGACCCACCCATTTCAGCCATGAAACAAAGGGCTGAATTTTAGCACCTAAAAACGGGTGGGCTGAGTTTGGGTCAGATATTACAATTTTAAAAATCTGAACCCTGACCCCAACCTGCCCACTTCCGTATTTTACGGAGGCGGGACAAGGGGCGGGCAGCCAACCCGTTCTCAGGAGGCTGGTTGGAAATTTAAATATTTTAATGAGGCTGGAAGCCCCTGATTTAACCTGCTTTGCAGATTTTACAGTGGCCGGCTGGGTATCCCAGGCCTCGGGAAACCCGACAGCTGAATGGAGGTGAGGACAGCTTCGGGGAAAAGGTAATTGCCTTCATAGCACTGCTTGTGGGCCAGGAGGAGCAGGGTTGCTTCCCCCCCCCCCGCCACCCCGGCCCCCAAAGCTGCCCCGCAATCAGACCCCCCCCTACAAAGGCCCCCGGGGTCAGGGATCAGACCACCACCCCCGCCCCCTGGGATCAGACATCACCCACCCCTCGAAAGTCAGGGATTGGAACCCCTCCTCCTGCGGGTTGTGAATCAGCCCTTCCTAGTCCTGCGGCATGCTCCGGAGTACTTCCCTGTCCGACTGGAAGCCAAGTCTGTCAATCCGGTTGATGTCCGAGTGGGGAACCTGTCAGGGCCAAAAGACGCATGCTGTGGAGTTAAATCTCTTATTGTCCATTCTTGTGATCCATGCGTCTTGGGTACTGTTGGACATTTGGTGCTGACTTCCTTTTATATTGTGGGTTATACAGATCTATCACACTTTTGCCACCAATGACACACTATCAATATACAAATGGCTTTACAAACTGAGGACCCAGTAGTTACCATGTTGGAAGCTCTCTCATTCAACTCTGTGGTGGAGTGTTAGAATATTAATTATTTGACTCCAAACCAACACCAGCCTTTGAAGCTGGCTTGCACTTTGCCAGTTTGTAAGGTGGTTTTTGAAGTGAATGTCACGTGATAGCATTTTGCCACGATTGCTGTTTGTTCGAGCAAACTTTGGAATTTTAAATTAAAAGAAAGGAAAGAAATGAAACACAAAACCTATGCAAAAGTTGGCACTGATCCAACATTTGCAGGAGAGTGAACTTACTGCAATGGACAGCACATGGGGGAAAAGATCTGCTCTAATCACTAAATGCTGGTGGCTTCATAAACATAGTGGGACGATTTCCTTTTCTCTCATGGTTGAGTTTCAGCAGAATTTTCAAAGCAGATGGTTCCTGACTGTGTGAACGAATCTCTTTAAAAGATGATCAGTTTAGGTAGTTAATTTGCAAACTTGTGTCACATCATAGCTTGTGTCACAATAAAGGGATTTTCATCTGAAGTCACTATTGTGTCGTGAAAATATCGCATCACTTGGTTGAAACATCATTATGAATATTTTGTTGTCCCTAAATTGCTGAGGATCCTCTTTTAAATGGTAGCTGGGAGAGCCCCATTTTTAAAAATTCATACATGGGATGTGGGCATCACTGGCAAGGTCAGCATTTATTGCCCATCCCCAATTGCCTTTGAGAAGGTGGTGGTGCACCACGTACTTGAACCGCTGCAGTCAGTGAGTTGAAGGTACTCCCACAGTGCTGTTAGGTAGGGAGTTCCAGGATTTTGACCCAGCAATGATGAAGGAACGGTGATATTCTTCCAAGTCAGGATGGTGTGTGACTTGGAGGGGAACTTGGAGGTAGTGGTGTTCCCATGCACCTGCTGCCCTTTTCCTTTTAGGTAGCAGAGGTCACAGGTTTGGGAGAAGCCTTGGCGAGTTTCTGCAGTGCATCAAGTAGCTGGTACACACTGCAGCCACGGTACGCCGGTGGTGGAGGAGTGAATGTTTAAGGTGATGGATGGGGTGCCAATCAAGCGGGATGCAGATGTGTTGTGGAGCAGTCTAGCCTATATGCAATCTTTCTTCGCATGGGCAGTGGTGTAGCTCATCCCAAACAGTTTCCCAAAATACTGTTTCAGAAAAAATCCATGTTGGACAGGGTACTTGAGTTACAGAATGCTCCAGAGACTTGGCCTTTTATCAAATTAGTTACAGCGTAGTTTACAACAATTTGCTGTACATAGGGTGTCCCATCTGGGACTGTAGGAAGCTTAAACACCAACTGAGTCAGATCTGCTTTCTGAGCACAGCAGGAAGAATAGGAAATGTGAAGAAAAATAGCATTATAAGATCTGTTTCCCCATAGCAACAGCACACATAGTGCACATAATTTAACAGAAGATCGTGTTTTTGAATAAACTACTTGAGCAGGTCAATTGCTGGAGTTTGAAATTTAGCTTCAGGAGAGATGAGAAATTGGAAATCTGTCCTGTTTAATGTTATGGAACTTTATACTTCTTAGAACCATATAATACTATGTTAGGTACTTCAATTTGTTTGCTGAACTGCAAACAGAATACACATTTATTCATGGCTGGAACGCAGCCATAGAATGCATTTGAAGGATAAAAATATTTTGATGTGGTAATAATTGCAAAGATGTTATGACAAAGGTACTTTGCAGGGAAGTTGTCCCATGGATTTGGGGGAGAAGAGAAGGAACAGGCTGCTCACTTTTGTTATGAAAATAACCAGTTAAGGTAAAGATGCTTGCAATCACAGATTGGCGTAGACCAGTTGGGCCAAATGGCCTGTTTCTGTACTGTAGATTCTATGTAATGTAACATAGTGGGCTAAATACACTTGCTTTTAGTCTATCGTAACGCTGAAGCAAACTAAAGCTTGCACTGTTTTGGTCGACACTCGTTTTATATTAAACTAATTGGCCTTTCTTTTCTCTCAAAGGACTATCTCGACCAACTGCCCATCAACATGCGTGTCTTTATTCTCGCCCTCCTCTTGGACAGGAAATTAGACATTGACCTCTGGGCTTCTCCCTGTTTGGGAATTGGCCAGTGGGGTTGACAATTAAACCAGTTCCTGCCCCCCTCCCCTTTAGGTGTTGATCCATCGAAATCAGCCCCTGGTCCTCTGAATGGGACCAGTTTGACATAAGTGAGTCTAGGATGAGTCAATTGACAATTCTTGTTTCAATTTGCAAGCAATGGAGCAGCAATGTTTCACAAACTGCTCCATCCAGGATTTAAGAGACACCTGTCCCCTCTTTGTCTCGGCGGCTGCAGCATATGGCTGTAAGAACGATTTAAAACCCGGTATCAACTCAGTTTAATTATAAAACGTAACTCATTTCAAAATGCTTTTTACAGAAAAATGGCACAAACCCTGAAAAATGACACCCAGGCCAAGGAAGAAATAAAGGACTTGCTCCCATCTATACCACCAATTTTTGTGTCATTGGCAAACTTGGATATATGGCTCGTTATTGTGTTATCTAAGTCATTAATATATATAGTGAATAGTTGAGGCCCCAGCACAGATCCTTGTGGGACAGCACTAGTTACTTCCTTTCAATTCGAGTACATACCCATTATCCCTACTTTCTGTCTTCTACCCCCTAACCAATCTCCTAACCAGGTAATAATTTGCCTTCAATTCCATGAGCTTTAATTTTAGCTAACAGTCTCTTGTGTGGAATGGGACGGGAATAGGACCACTAATGGATGGACAGGATAATACCACAGGCAACAATAGAGAGATGGCAGAGATATTAAATAATTACTTTGCTTCAGTATTTACCAGGGAGCTAGAACAGGTGGAGATGGCATTGGATGATGAGATTAGTAATGAGATAACTGCATTTAAAATAAAATGAGGAGATATATTAACGAAACCAATGAAACTCAAAGGATAAAACCCCTGGTCCGGACGGATACATTCCACGCATTTTAAAAGAAACTAGGCAAGAGATAGCAGAGGCATTACTACACACATTTAGTAATTTGTTAGAAAAGGGTGTAGTGCCAGAGGGCTGGCGGATAGCTAATGTAACACCTATATTTAAGAAGGAGATAGAACATGGCAGTCAGCTTAGTATAGACCAGTCAGCTTAACAGCGGTAGTAGGAAAAATAATGGAATCTCTACTAAAGGAGAAAATAGAAGAACATCTAGAAACAAAAAATATAACAAATAGCATAGATTTCAAAAGGGAAAGTCTTGATTAACCAACCTAATTAAATTTTTTGAAGAGGTAACAGCGAGAGTAGACAAGAGTAATGTAGTAGATGTAATTTATCTAGATTTTCAAAAGGCCTTTGATAAGGTACCACATAATAGACTAATGAATAAGGCCAGGGAATGAGGAGTCAGGGGACAAGTAGCAGAATGGATAGCTAGCTGGCTTCAAGACAGAAAGCAGAGAGTAGGGGTAAAGGGTAGCTATTCCGAGTGGCAGAAGGTGGGTAGTGGTGTTCCACAAGGATCAGTACTGGGATCACTGTTGTTCACAATTTATATTAACAATTTAGACTTTGGAATCAAAAACACAATTTCTAAATTTGCGGACGACACTAAATTGGGATAGTCAATATTGAGGAGGACTGCAACAAATTACAAGAAGACATTAATTAACTTGCAGAATGGGCATATAATTGGCAAGTGAAATTCAACACAGATAAATGTGAGGTATTACATTTTGGTAAGAAAAATAAGGAGGTCACATATTACTTGGAAAGTAAGAATCTAAATGGGGTAGAGGAGCAAAGGGATCTGGGAGTACAACTACACAAATCACTAAAAGTATCGACACAGGTTATCAAGGCCATAAAAAAGCAAGTCAAGCACTAGGGTTTATTTCTAGAGAGATAGAATTGAAAAATAGTGAAGTTATGCTGAAGTTGTATCGAACCTTGGTTAGGCCACACTTAGAGTACTGTGTACAATTCTGGTTGCCATATTATAAAAAGGATACAGAGGCACTGGAGAGGGTGCAGAGAAGATTTACAAGGATGATATCTGAAATGTGAGGTTATACCTATCGGGAAAGGATGAACAGGCTGGGTCTCTTTTCTCTTGAAAAGAAAAGGCTGAGGGGTGACCTAATAGAGGTCTTTAAAATCATGAAAGGTTTTGATAAAGAAGATGCAAAGAGAGTGTTTCCACTTGTGGGGAAGAGCAAAACTAGAGGCCGTCAATATGAGATAGTCACCAAGAAATCCAATAGGGAATTCAGAAGAAACTTCTTTACCCAGAAAGTGGTGAGAATGTGGAACTCGCTACCACAGGGAGTGGTTGAAGAGAATAGTACAGATGCATTTAAGGGGTGGTTAGATAAGCATATGAGGGAGCAGGGAATAGAGGGTTATGCTGATATATTTAGATGAGGAAAGACGGGAGGAGGCTCGAGTGGAGCATAAACGCCGGGATGGACTGGTTGGGCGAATGGCCTGTTCCTGTGCTGTATATCCTATGTAAAAACCTTATCGAATGAATGCCTTCTGGAAATCCATATGAACCACATCCACAGACATTCCCCTGTCTACTACTTTAGTTATTTCCTAAAAAAAATTCAGTTAGCTTCGTTAGACAGGACCTACTCTTTACAAATCCATGTTGGCTCACTCTAATCACCTCAAATTTCTCTAAGTGAACAGTCATTGTCCTTAATTATATATTCCAATAATTCCCCACAACAGATGTTAGACTAACAGGTCTCTAATTTCCTGGTTTGTCTCTCTCCCCTTTCTTAAATAATGGAGTTACATTTGTTTTGAAGAAATACTTTTGTTTTGAAGTGTAGTCACTGTTGTAATGTAGGAAACGCAGCAGCTAACTTGCACACAATAAGTTGCCATAAATAGCAACGAGATAATGACCAGATAAACTGTTTTAATCATGTTGATTGAGTGATAAATATCGGCCAGGACACTGGGTGAACTCCCCTGCTCTGCTTTGAATAGTGCCATGGGATCTTTTACATCCACCTGAGGGATGGACGGGGCCTCAGTTTAACCTCTCGTCCAAAGGACGGCACCTTTGACAGTCCAGCACTCCCTCAGTATTGCACTGAAGAGTCAGCCTAGATTATTTGCTCAAGTCTTGGGAGTGGGGCTTGAGCCCACAGCCTTCTGACTCAGGCAAGTGTGCTACCACTGAGCCAAGGCTGACACTTTGGCCAACTGTATTCCTTCTTTCCACTTCTTCCCCTCTTCCCCCACTTTCTCAGTTGAGACCAGATAACCCAGCAGAAATCAGGGATCAAACTTGCGACTTTCCTGATCCGTGTGGCACTGCACCACACCAAATGGTATAGTTACTCACCGAGCAATCAATGGGACCCAAGTGGAATAGACTTTGTTTATTGTGAATAGTGTAAATTCAAAATGGTGCCGAAATGATATTTTTGGGTTAGCACTACTGTTAAAATAGCAGAGAATGATTTCAGCCAACCGTGTTAAGTGTTTGTGTATTCCACGGCCTCTGTTTGTAATGTAAATAGGAGACATATTGCCCCTGGTTTTCCCCAGCCATTTGGCTTCTGTTTGCCACCATAGGCACTTAAAGCTTCCTAGTGGCTGATTACAAAAACAGCCTTTGGAGCAGCTTGAATCCTCTCAACCACCGAGAGTGACACAGGGATGGATATAAGGGCAGGAGATAAAAGGGGATTGAGAGGAAGAAAAGAGGATTGAACTTAAGCTATTTCCTATTACATTAGCTCATGCTTTGCAACAGGTACTACAGGATCAATGCCTCATTCCCCATCCTCTGTCGTCGAATTACAGTATGCAGACGACGCTTGTGTCTGCGCTCACTCGGAGGTCGAACTCCAAACCATCGTCAACACCTTCACCGAAGCATACGAGAGCATGGGCCTTACACTAAACATCCGTAAGACAAAGGTCTTCTACCAACCTGCCCCCGCCACACAATACTGCCCCCCGATTATCAAAATCCATGACAAGGCCTTGGACAACGTGGACCACTTTCCATACCTCAGGAGCCTACTGTCAACAAGGGCAGGTGTCGACGACGAAGTCCAACTTCAGTGTGCCAGTGCAGCCTTCGGTCGCTTGAGGAAGAGAGTGTTTGAAGACCAGGACCTCAAACCCGGTACTAAGCTCATGGTCTACAGAGCAGTAGTGATGCCTGCCCTGCTGTATGCCTCAGCAACATGGGCCATGTACAGCAGGCACCTCAAAGCACTGGAGAGGTACCACCAATGCTGACTCCACAAGATCCTGCAAATCCATTGGCAGGATAGGCACACCGACATCAGTGTTCTTGCTCAGGCCAACATCCCCAGCATCGAAGCTTTGACCACGCTCGATCAGCTCCGATGGACGGGTCACATTGTCCGCATGCCCGAAATGAGACTCCCAAAACAAGCGCTCTACTCGGAGCTCTGGCACAGCAAGAGAGCCCCAGGTGGGCAGAGGAAACGCTTCAAGGACACCCTCAAAGCCTCCTTGAAAAAGTGTAACATCCCCACCGACACCTGGGAATCCCTGGCCCAAGACCGCACAAAGTGGAGGAGAGGCATCCGGGAAGGTGCCGAACACCTCGAGTCTCTTCGCCGGGAGCAAGCGGAAGCCCAGCGCAGGCAGTGCAAGGAGCGCACGTCAACCCAAGCACCCCACCCACCCACCCCTTCAACCACCGTCTGCCCCACCTGTGACAGAGACTGTAGGTCCCGCATTGGACTCATCAGTCACCTGCGAACTCATTTTTAATGTGGAAGCAAGTCATCCTCGGTTCCAAGGGACTGCCTAAGAAGAAATAGGAGACATATTGCCCCTGGTTTTCCCCAGCCATTTGGCTTCTGTTTGCCACCATAGGCACTTAAAGCTTCCTAGTGGCTGATTACAAAAACAGCCTTTGGAGCAGCTTGAATCCTCTCAACCACCGAGAGTGACACAGGGATATAAGGGCAGGAGATAAAAGGGGATTGAGAAGGAGAAAAGAGGATTGAACTTAAGCTATCTCCTATTACATTAGCTCATGCTTTGCAACAGGTAGTACAGGATCAATGCCTCATTGCGGATATATGACAGAGGCCCACACGATTAAGCAAAAAAGCTAATTCCATAAAACATCAGACCCACAACTAAGTAATTTAACCAGCAGAGCAGCAAGGATAGGCTAATCACATGTCAGGCCCCTAGAGTCCATTCTATTTTTACTGTTGTATGTAAGTGAGGAACAGTTGGAAATTGATTGTGTCTGCTTTAAGCAAAGATTTTTGAGCAGTGCTTAATAATGGACATTATTATTTGTGCTGATGGTATGAAAATGTGAAGTTTCTGGCCAGTTCTCTGGTCAGCAATATTATGTAATACTAAAGTGCATGACTGCTATAAAAATGGCTACTAGAGTGTTGGACACTTAATATGAAAGCAGGGACCGGGTACTGAATTTGGATGATCAGCCATGATCGCATTGAATGGCGGAGCAGGCTTGAGGGGCCGAATGGCCTACTCCTGCTCCTATCTTCAATGTTTCTATGTTAACTAAAAGACCCACATTTGAGTCCAGGGCATCGAATTTAATGCCTCTACTCCCCCCGCCCACCCCCCCCACCCCTACTCACCAGCAAGAATAGTACGTGGAAAATCCTGTCCTGCAACAAGAATGATGGCAGGAAGGCTGTACATGTTTATCTTTGGTAAGAAAAGAAGACCAAAACTAGGAGGATTTACAGGTCAGACAATTATTGGCAACTGAATTGAGTGGATTTTGGCAGCTTCATGATAAAGAAGTACATGAAGTCCCTTTTCTCCTATTCAACCACACTGAGGCCAACTGCCTGATGCTGGTAGTTTATATTCTATCCTAAACATCACTTCTCTAATTCTGTTAACTCTAGAATATCCCTCCGCCCCACCCCAACAACCTGAGCTATGCTTTGGTGATTAGAAGGTCAGGTGATCTCCTCTCTGACCACTGCCAGTGCCATTTGGAACTGATTGCCATCCAAATATGTTAGCACAGGATTGTATGGCTTTTCTCCCCCTTCCCATATGTATGTGGAGGTACCTGGCCTCCATTCAGTGTCTTCCCCAGTGATGTTGCAGAGATGAGAACTGCAGCCATATGGGGATCAAACCTGCCCTGTCCCATCACTACCATGGTGTGGTACCGTGCATTAATGCTTCACTGAGCTGTACCGCCACACTGCCCACTTTTAAAGATTTTTAAAGAAACACTTCCTCCCCTTTTCCTTCTCTAATGCCCTCCACATGCTATCTACCATTCATGATTAATGGGGAGCATGGCCTATCCATAGGCACTTCTCTGATGCTAGCTACTAGAACATGTGTGAACATGTCCTTGGATGACTGATTCCTGCCTTTCAAACTTGTAAGGAAAAATGTAGTCTGCACTTAGCACCTCCCCACATTGGCATGACTGAGTGACGAGTGCACCATGTAGGAATTGCAAGCACCAAGCTGCATCCCACCATTCTAGAGGAATGCATTGGTGCTCCAACATACTGCAGCATCGCGCACACCTTTCCCCACTGACTTTGAGCAGGCAGTAAGTTTTAATTTCATCTTTATTATTGGTTTTGTGTCATTTTAAAAAGGTCGGTTTTAGCTAGGGGAAATTATGGAGATGCCTGGTACAGGCCCACCTTACCTTCTTGATCAAGGAACGCTCGGGGTGGGAGGTATATTTGTCCATGTAGAAAGTGTGCAGGGAAGTATTGACTATGATTCGTAGAAATATGAAAAATGAAATGACAGTGAGATAATCATCAGTATTGGTGATTTTTTTTCAATTCATTCACGGGATGTAGGTGTCACTGGCAAAGCCAGCATTTATTGCCCATCCCTAATTGCCCTTGAGAAGGTGGTGGTGAGCTGCCTTCTTGACAACTGGATGACTTGTTAGGCCATTTCAGAGCAGCAGTTAAGAGTCAACCACCTATAGGCCAGACCGGGTAAGGACGGCAGATTTCCTTCCTAAAGGACATTAGGGAACCATAGAAACATAGAAGGTAGGAGCAGGAGTAGGCCATTCGGCCCCTCGAGCCTGCTCCACCATTCAATGAGATCATGACTGATCATCCAAATTCAGTACCCTGTCCCTGCCTTCTCCCCATATCTCTTGACCCCTTTAGCCTTAAGAAATATATCTAACTCCTTCTTGAATATATTTAATGAATTGGCCTTAACTGCCTTCTGTGGTAGAGAATTCCACAGGTTCACCACTCTTTGGGTGAAGAAATTCCTCCTCATCTCTGTCCTAAATGGCTTACCCCTTATCCTTAGACTGTGACCCCTGGTTCTGGACTCCCCGGCCATCGGGAACATCCTTCCTGCATCAAGTCTGTCTAGTCCGGTTAGAATTTTATAAGTTTCAATGAGATCCCCTCTCATTCTTCTAAACTCCAGCGAGTATAAGCCCAATCGACCCAATCTCTCCTCATACGTAATTCCTGCCATCCCAGGTATCAGTCTGGTGAATCTTCGCTGCACTCCCTCCATGGCAAGAACACCCTTCCTCAGATAAGGTGACCAAAACTGCATACAATACTCAAGATGCGGTCTCACCAAGGCCCTGTACAACTGCAGCAAGACATCCTTGTTCCTGTACTCGAACCCTCTCACTACGAAGGACAACATACCATTTGCCTTCTTAACCGCCTGCTGCACCTGCATGCTTACCTTCAGTGACTGGTGCACAAGGACACCCAGGTCTCGTTGCACTTCCCCTTCTCCCAATCTATTGCCAGTCAGATAATAATCTGCCTTCCTGTTTTTGCCACCAAAGTGGATAACCTCGCATTTATCCACATTATACTGCATCTGCCATGCATCTGCCCAATCACCCAACCTGTCCAAATCATCCTGGAGTTTCTCGGCATCCTCCTCACAACACACACACCCACCCAGCTTGTGTCATCTGCAAACTTGGAGATATTACATCTAGTTCCCTCGTCTAGATCATTAATATATATTGTGAATAGCTGGGGTCCTAGGACTGATCCCTGCGGTACCCCACTAGTCACTTCCCGCCACTCGGAAAAAGACCCGTTTATTCCAACTCTTTGCTTCCTGTCTGCCAACCAGTTCTCTATCCAAGTCAGTACCTTGCCCCCAATCCCATGTGCCTTAACTTTACTATGCTAATCTCTTATGCGGGACCTTATCGAAAGCCTTCTGAAAGTCCAAATACACCACTTCAAATGGGTCTCCCTTATCTATTTTACCAGTTACATCCTCAAAAAATTCCAGTCGATTAGTCAAGCACGATTTCCCTTTTGTAAATCCATGTTGACTTTGTCCAATCCTGTCACTGTTTTCCAAGTGCTCTGCTATTATATCTTTTATAATGGACTCTAGCATTTTCCCCACTACTGATGTCAGGCTATAATTCCCTGTTTTCTCTCTACCACCTTTTTTGAATAGTGGGGTAACATTAGCTACCCTCCAATCCATGGGAACTGTTCCAGAGTCTATAGAATTTTGGAAGATGACCAGCAATGCATCTACTATTTCTAGGGCCACTTCCTTAAGTACCCCAGGATGTAGATTATCAGGCCCTGGTGATTTATCGGCCTACAATCCTGTCAATTTCCCGAACACCATTTCCCTACAAATACTGATTTCTTTCAGTTCCTCCCTCTCATTAGACCCTATGTTCCCCGACATCTCTGGGAGGCTATTTGTGTCCTCCTTTGTGAATTTAATTGGCTGCCATTTCTTTGTTCCCCATGATAAATTCCCCATATTCTGACTGCAAGGGACCTACATTTGACTTCACCAATCTTTTTCTCTTCACATATCTATAGAAGCTTTTACAGTCAGTTTTTATGTTCCTTGCAAGCTTACTCTCATATTCTATTTCCCCCCTCTTAATTAATCCCTTTGTCCTCCTTTGTTGAATCCTAAACTGCTCCCAATCCTCAGGTTTGCTGCTTTTTCTGGCCAATTTATATGTCCTCTCCTTGGATCTTATGCTATCCGTAATTTCCCTTGATAGCCACGGTTGATTCACCTTTTTTGTTTTATTTTTATGCCAAACAGGGATGAACAATTCTGTAGTTCATCCATGTGATTTTTAAATGTTTGCCATTGCCTATCCACCGTCAACCCTTTGAGTAACATTCCTTTCTCATGACATAATACCCAGTCTAAGATGGCCTGATCTCTAGTTGGTTCCTCAACATATTGGTCCAGGAAACCATCCTGTATACATTCCAGGAATTCCTCCTCCACAGTATTGTTACTAATTTGGTTAGCCCAATCTATATGTAGATTAAAGTCACCCATGATAACTGCTGTGCCCTTATTGCACGCGTCTCCAATTTCCCGTTTAATGCCATCCCCAATCTCCTCATTACTGTTTGGGGGTCTGTATACAACTCCCACTAACGTTTTCTGTCCCTTGGTATTTCTCAGCTCTACCCATACAGATTCTACATCATCAGAGCTAATATCCTTCGTTACAATTGTGTTAATCTCCTCTTTAACCAGCAATGCTACCCCACCTCCTTTTCCTTTTTGCCTGTCTTTCCTGAATATTGAATACCCCTGGATGTTGAGTTCCCAGCCCTGGTCACCCTGGAACCATGTTTCCGTAATCCCAATCATATCATATCCGTTTACATCTATTTGCGCAGTTAATTCATCCACCTTATTACGAATGCTCCTCGCATTAAGACACAAAGCCTTCAGGCTTGTTTTTTTAACACTCTTAGACCTTTTAGAATTATTATTTACTGTGGCCATGTTTGATTTAAACCCTTGATTACTCTGACTGCCACTTTTGCTTTTCTCCTTTCTGTCTTTTGCTTCTATCCTTGTTTTCCTTTCCTCTGTCTCCCTGCACAGGTTCCCAACCCCCTGCCATTTTAGTTTGAACCCTCCCCCACAGCACTAGCAAACACTCCCCCTAGGACCTCAGTCCCAGTCCTGCCCAGGTGCAAACCGTCTGTTTTGTACTGGTCCCACCTCCCCCAGAACCGGTTCCAATCACAGAATCACAGATCACAGAATCCTCACAGTGCAGATAGAGGCCATTTCGGCCCATCGAGCCTGCACCGACACATATCCCACCCTATCCCCGTAACCCCACGTAATTAATCCCCTAACACTAAGGGTCAATTTATCATAGCCAAATCAACCTAACCTGCACATCTTTGGACTGTGGGAGGAAACCGGAGCACCCGGAGGAAACCCACGCAGACACAGGGAGAATGTGCAAACTCCACACAGACAGTCGCCCGAGGCCAGATTTGAACCCGGGTCCCTGGTGCTGTGAGGCAACAGTGCTAACCACTATGCCACCCAGAAATTTGAATCCCTCCCCCTTGCACCATTCCTCTAGCCACGTATTCATCTGAAATATCCTTCTATTTCTACTCTGACTAGCACGTGGACCAGATGGGTTTTTGCAACAATCCTGTAGTTTCATGCTCATCATTCATGCTCATCATTACTGATACTAGCTTTTTATTCCAGATTTATTTAATTAACTGAATTTAAATTCCACAGTTCATGAACTCATGTCTCCGGATCATTAGTCCAGGCCTCTGGAGTACTAGTCTAGTAACATAACCACTGTGCCACCATTCCGTTCACCTTCCCATCGCTGCTTCCTAACTGTGAAAATAGCAATTGACAAGCTATTTTGTTCATGGAGCAAGTGAAGTAGTGCGTGTGTGAGCTCTCAACTTGTGCTGTGTTCAGTATGATTCTGTATACAATTCACAATTCAAATCGCTTTATTGGCATGATAAGTTACATCTTATGTTGCCAAAGCATCAAAATACATTTATGGTTGAGCACATAAACGCAGTTCTATTCATACAGTGTATAAACAGGTATATCCCTGAGTGTATAAATATACATTCGCATTGTTTATGTATATTCTTTTCTTAGTTTACTGGTTGTCCCTCTGTTCATGGCAAGCTGTAACATAGTGTGCCGCCAGTGTTACACAGCTTCTCTCCTCTCCCAGTAGGAATGGGAGTTTTTGGTTGTCATTCAGATTTCTGAATTCAGGGCATATTTGTGAGAATTTTTGGTAGAAATTCTCCCTGATGTCCTGATATTTTCCACAGGCTGTGAGGAAGTGCATCTCTGTCTCCACTACTCCCTGACTGCAGTGAGAGCATATCCTGTCTTCTCTTGGCAGCCTGGTCTGCCTGTGTCTGCCTTTTTCGATCGCTAGGCTATGTTCGCTAAGTCTGTACCTTGTCAAGGTTCTTCTCAGTTTGTTATCCTTTACCATGGTCAGGTAATCAGCTATGTTGTATTGTCTGTTTAGGGCCAAGTAGCAATTGAGTTTGCTTTGGGTTTTTGTTGTTTCTGCCCAATATGTCAGATATTTTTCCTTTTGCTTAGCGACGATTGTGTTGGGTCGAATTCTTTGTGTTACCCTGTCACTGTCCTGGGGCTGGTTATTGTTAGTATTGTTAGTAGTTACTTCACTGAGTCCCAGGACTAGTTGACTGAGGGTATTCTTCTTTATGGTCAGCTCTTGGCATTTCAGGGCGTCGTAGTGATAGCATTGGGGGTTGCTCATTTGTAGGTGATTCCAAAATTTGGTGGCTCTTTTTTGGATAGTGATTATTAATGGATATTGGCCTAGTTCCGCCCTGCATGCATTGTTTACTGTTTTCCTTTGAGTCCGGAGGATACTTTTACAGAATTCTGCATGTAGGATCTCAATTGGGTGTTTGTCCCATTCTGCGAATTCTTGTTGAGTTAGCGGTCCCCATACCTCACTGCCATAGAGTGCAATTGGTTCAATTACTGATTTGAAAATTTTGAGCCAAATGCTAATTGGGATTTCTATTTGGATTGATTTTTTGATGGCATAGAAAGCCCTTCTTGCTTTCTCTTTCAGTTCATTCACAGCCAGTTTGAAGTTTCCCGTAGAACTGATTTTTAAGCCCAAGTATGTGTAGTTAGTGGTTTGTTCAATTTTGGTTGTTCCTACTGTGAAATTAATTTTGGGTCCCTGATGTCTGGATCTTTGCTGGAACACAAGGACTTTGGTTTTTTGGGGATTTATTGTCAGGGCCCAAGTCTGGCAGTACGACTCCAGCAGGTCCAGGTTCTGCTGTAGACCCTCTTTAGTTGGTGACAGCAGAACCAGGTCATCTGCATAGAGGAGGAATTTAACCTTGGATTCATATAGGGTGAGGCCGGGTGCTGTAGATTGTTCAAGTAGTTTTGCCAATTCATTTATGTAAATATTAAAGAGTGTCGGTGAGATTGGCGAGCCCTGCATCACCCCCCGCCCCTGTGGGAAGTATTTTGTTTGTTTGTCTCCAATTTTAACAGCACATTTGTTGTTTGTATACATTGATTTAATTACATCATATGTTTTCCCTCCTACCCCGCTTTCGATAAGTTTCAGGAATAAACCGTCATGCCAGATGGAGTCAAAAGCCTTCTGGAAATCTACAAAGCATGCGTAGATTTTGCTTTTGTTATGGTGAACGTGTTTGTCAATTAGGGTCTGTAGGGTGAAGATATGATCGGATGTTCTATAGTTTGGCAGGAATCCAATTTGGCTTTTACTCAAGACATTGTGCTCCTCAAGGAAGTTTATAAGTCTTTTGTTTATGATGCTACAGAATACCTTCCCCAGGTTACTGTTTACACAGATGCCTCGATAGTTGTTTGGGTCGATTTTGTCCCCACTTTTGTATATGGGCATTATGAGTCCTTTGTTCCAGATATCAGGGAAATAACCGACACTCAGAACCAAGTTGAAGAGTTTTAGGATAGCCAGTTTCATTTTGTTGTCTGTGTGTTTAATCATCTCGTTTAGTATGCCGTCTGTCCCGCAGGCTTTTCCTGGTCGCAGGTCCTTGAGTTTTTGAAGAAGTTCTTTTTCTGTTATTATGGCGTCTAGCGGGTTTTGGTTATCTTTTATGGCCATTTCTAGCTTTTCCAGTTTTTTGCATATTTGGTGTTGCTCTGGTCTTAGTGTGTTTTTCTGGTATAATTTTTCAAAGTGGTTTTGTGCAGCGTTTGTTACATTGGGTCGGTGGGAACGAAGTCAATATTGGTGGGGGGGCTGTGACAGTTGGATGGAATGAAATCTTTAGAGACAAACTTTGGCTCAGAGTCTTTGAAAACCTATTCTGGCTGCAGTTTACACTTTTGGTCTCAAGTACCTGAACTGTGAGGCTGTTCGAGTATTTGTAATTTATCGTGCTGTTTCATTGACAAAATAAAACAATGATCACTAAGGATTTTTAAAGAAAGTCAACTGTACAGTTTCTTCGTAGCAGCAGGACTCCTAGGAACATTCTTGGACTGAAACAGTTCCATTTCCTTAAGACATTTTCAACTCCATTTTCGGCGTTAAAGGATGCAAGTTTCAAAGTTGAGTAGTGGAGCGATTTTAGCCGCTCTATGGAAAACTTAATAACTCACAGATGTGCTCTGCCCTGCCCCACAGATCCTTGAACTGCAGAACTCAACAACTTAGAAATTTCCATTTGTGATTTTTGAGCTGTGCAAATAATTAAGCAATATGAATAGAAATACAATGTGAAACCATGAATGTTGGAAATGTGTTGGGGGGGGGGGAAGAGAAACAGCAAATGCTGGTGATATGCAGCAGGTTAGTTAGCATATGAAAGGGAAAGACTGATTGATTGTTTTGGGTGAGACACTATGAATGTCCTGAAAGGCAGTAGATGGCACAGTTGAAGACTGGCTGAGGTATGTAATCCACAATCAATTGGTCTGTTTCATTTCATACTACGATCCTCCCGGACAGGTTTTGTAAGTCACTGAACTGATATCTAGTATTCTTGATGAATAAAGTTCAAATTTGGTATAACCTATTGCTCCCACACTGATCCCTCAAGATCCAATGTGAAGGTGCTTCGGAGGAATGTTAACATGCATGTTGAAATTCAGTGAAAGAAAGAAAAACTTGCATTTCTATAGCACCTATCACAACCTCAGGAGGTCCCAAAGCACTTTACAATCAATGAAGTGCTTTTGAAGTGTAGTCACTGTTGTAATGTAGGAAACGCAGTCGCCAATTTGCGCACAGCGAGATCCCACAAACAGCAATGAGATAATGACCAGATAATCTGTTTTATGTTGGTTGCGGGATAAATATTGGTCAGGACACCAGGGATAACCCCTCTGCGTGCCTTCGAATAGTGGCCATGGGATCTTTTACATCCACCCGAGAGAGAGAGCAAACAGGGTCTGTTATAATTGTTTTGTATTAAATGCCTGTGATTTTTTTTATATCTGAGCATGTTGTGCAACTGTTTCACCCTGTGGTGACATTTTCTACAGGACTCTGGCACATAGTGTGTCTGAAGATATTAAGGGAAGATGCCTGCTGTTAGCTATGGAGCAGAAGACTGTATTTATAATGTTACTACAAAAGCAAATGGAGGAAATCTACCCCATAATAAGCTTGAATTTTCCAGCTGTCTGGTCTGAGTTTTCAAAGTTCTTGGTTGCTGCTTTATTGAAGAGTATTTCAATTTCTTTTGACTTCTTTTTCTTGGAATTGAGAGCAAGGAGGATGGTTTCGTTTTGCTGTTGGCCCCTCAAGTGGGCTTAAGAAGTGATGTTTACTGATACCCGTGTAATTAAGTGTAGATGAAAATATTTGTCCTCTCCCTGGCACTTCTTGGCTTTGTTTTTATAACGCTGTGAATTGAGAGTGTTGCCCAATACCCTGAGGGCAGAGGGAATTCGACACAATGTCGACTCCCAGTCTGTCCCTGACCACTGCTTTGAGCATAAGACAAAGGGTAGAGAGACGCCAATGAATATAAAGACATCATCAAAACACGAATGATTTGTCTCAATTCAGATTAGCCTTCACTAACAATGAATCTAAATCGATGTAAAACCCAATAGCATATATGATGACCATCAGCATTTTGGGGGCACAGACTGCAAGGGTCAGCATTAACTAACAAAAAATCTGTTACTGATTGAACTGATCCTGGCTGTCGCATAATGTAGGCCGGAATTCTCCCCAGAACAGCTCTTCCATTAGCCACAGCATTCAGTGGCATGGTCAGTAAAGGGGAAATAGATTCCAATGAATGGGAGATAGAATGGGGAAATTAAGAGTGGGAAGTTGGGACGCAAGAGGAGAAAAGCTTGGATTGGAGATTTGGGCCTGGGGAGAAAGGAGAGTGCCAGCAAGAATTAATGGGTGGGGCAGTGGGGGGCAGGAGAGAGAGAATGATTGCAGCAGTTTCAACTGGGTGGGAGAGAAGGAAGAATGCCAGCTTGAACTGGATTGTAGAAGGGTGAGAAACGAGTAGCAGGTTGAATGGAAGGGGAGAGAAGGAGAAAAGAACCTGTATGAACTGGCAGGCTTGGGAGAGAAGTGAGACAGGAAATGGGGAGAATGTTTCTTTGACAGGATGGAGGGTTGGCAGGAGTAGAGTGTCTTTTAGTTGGGTGCAGAGGGGGTAGGAGTGCCGAAGTGAAGAGTTTTGAATGTGGAAGAGTTACTGTTGAGATGACTTTTGAGGAAGTGATATTTGGATTTTCAGCAAACCAACCAAACTGTCACTAGGTCTCTACTTTCTTTTATACTTCGCAATTGATACTTAATCTTAAAAGTGCTTAAAAATAACCAAAATGCAGAATTTTTAATGCAAAAATTCTAAATGCTCCATTGGGAACAGCACCACCAAATTTATCTTCAGCATTGGGATTTCCTTCTTCAGGCTTTCATGAGTTCTAACCGAAGTGAAGGAATGGTAGGTAAGTCAACAACGTGAGTTACAAAGCCCATGTAACTACTCGTTTTCACATATCAGGCTTATAATCAGGGCTGTTGAAGTTCTCGGCTGTTTGGGGAGTGTTAGCCTTTTTGAAACTATTGGTCAGCTTTTATTATTTTTTTAGGTTGGCATGTAGGTAACCAACGCAACAGGGGTAATTTTAACCCCCAATAATGGATGGGTTTGGGTCAGGTGTCAGGTTAAAAAGTTCAAAATCTGAAACCGGAACACAGCCCGCCTCGAACCCACCCACTTCCAGTTTTAACGGAGGCGGGACGGGGGTTGGGAAACCAACCCACACTCGGGAGGCGGGTCGGTCGTTGAAGCTTTGTAAGGAGGCTGCGTGCTTCTATTTTTACAGTGCTTCTATTTTTAATTCATGCTGGCTGGGTTTCACGGGCTTCGGGAAACCCGGCAGGTAAAAGGAAGCAAGAAGGGCTGGATCCATGAGGTAATGCCATTACAGTACTGCTTGTGGACCAGGAGGAGCAAACCTGTAAATACCCCCCACGCCACCTCCATAAACTCCCGCCATGATCACCGCCACCCTATCACTGACCCCCGATCTCTCCCGTGATTTCCATCCCTTCCCCCGATCTCCAAACCCCTTCTGATCTCTCTCCAAGCCGCCCCTGATCTCTGAGCCCCTCCCACGATCACCCCCGACCCCCCCTAACCACGTTGTACTCACCCCCCGCGATCTCTACCCCCAATAACCGTGAAACTTACCTGATCCTTGGCTGCAGCCTTTTCTGGAGCGTTCCCTGCCTGACAGGGAGCCAAGCCTGTCAATCAGGCTGTCTTCCAGGCGGGGAATCTGTAATGTATGTACCTTTTAAGGGGGGAGCGACTTCTTACAGCTCATGTATACTGTAGTACCGGCAGTGACCACACCTGTATATAACACTGAGTACTGATCTGTACAGTTCGGTTGCAGTCTGAGCCACGTTGAGTAAACATCGTTTGTACCGTTCTCCGCAGTCTGTGTCTGATTATACACAGACGTTACATTGGCGACGAGGCAGGTTCGAACCTACCTGCAACTCTGCATCACCTCCCGGGGATTCGTTCCTGGAGATCAGTGGATTGGAGGTCAAGGCCAGAGACTCGGGCGTCGACCACGGGCAACCACCCAGTCATCCAGCAGAGACTCGAGAAGTGCGGGGGAGGCTGTCGAGAGCCAGGCTTGGCTTTCCAGTTGAGGTGGTCCAGCAAAACGGGCTGGCAACAGGTAGTGCGCAGACCCTTCCCGGACGGCGGCGGGCTAGAGCCGACCGAGCGGCACAGCAAAGGGCCGAGCAGCGTCGACGGGGAGAGAGAGAGAGGGCAAAGCGCACAGGGCGCAGCCGGTGTTCAGGGCCCGAGCAGCGTCGGAGAGAGGGAGAGAGGCGCGCGAAACCTACAGGGCGCCGCCATTGCCACGAGAACCGCCGGGAGCGGCGTTGGCAGCAGCGGGGGAGGAAGGAAAGCGCGGAAGACGCCATTTTAAGCCATTGGGAGACGCCATTTTGAACCACACCCAAAATGCCGAAGAGTGGCAGTATCACCGCATTTGACAATGAAGTCGAAGATTGGACTACATATGTCGAACGAATAAAAGTGTACTGCAAGGCAAATGAGGTGTTAGATGACAAGAAAGCGTTGGTATTGTTAAATTTAATGGGTGCAAAGACATATGGTTTATTACGAAATCTAGTAACCCCAACGAAGCCAATGGAAAAGAGTTTTGAAGACATAGTAACGATACTAAAGGAACATTTAAACCCCACACCACTGCTGATAGCAGAAAGATTCAAGTTTCACAAACGGAACCAGCATAAGGATGAAAGCAATGCTGATTATTTAACAGAACTGCGCAAACTATGGAAACACTGCCAGTTTGGAGCGGGACTGGCAGATACCTTAAGGGACAAGTTTGTGTGTGGATTTCAAAGTGAAGGAACCCAGAAACGGCTTTTATCTGAAAAGGACCTTACGCTGGAAAAGGCTTTCAGCATTGCGGTATCATATGAAACAGCAGTACGGGGCGCTGCAGAGATACAACAGAGACCGCAAGAATAATGCACAAACGAAATGTCATATGGAACAGAGAAGTGCTATCGCTGCGGCAGAACAACACACGACCAGAATGATTGCTGGTTCAAAGACAAAGTGTGCAGACAGTGTGGAAAAGTAGGACACATAGCACGAGTCTGCAGGTCGGGAAAGAAAACCAGCAATAAGAAACCGACCAAAGGAAAGTACAAGAAGGTACATAAGGTGATGGAGAATAGTTCAGACGAACAAAAGAGTGATAACGACTCTGAAAGCAGGGAACTGAGTTGTCTGAAACTACATAATGTGATCACAACGGAGGATCACCGAACCATTTGGGTCACTCTCAAGATAGCAGGAGTCCAGGTAAAGATGGAATTGGACACAGGATCAGCTCTAACAGTCATAAACCGACAGGACTACGAGCGGCTATTCTCACACATACCCTTGAGAGACACAAAAATTATTTTGAAGACGTACACGGGGCAAAAAGTCTACCCCAAAGGAAAAATAAGGGTGACCGTTATATATAATGGTAAGGAAACACCAAAACTAGACCTGTATGTATTGCAAGATGGAGGACCACCATTACTGGGACGTGAATGGATCCGGAAAATACAACTGGATTGGCATTCCATACAGGCACTGACTGTGGCTGACAAAAAGGATGACGACGTCACACCTGGGCAACTGTCAAAGATCCTAACTGACGCAAAAGAAGTGTTCCAGCAAGGACTCGGAACACTAAAAGGCATGACAGCGACGATTAAAATGGAAGAAAACGCAAGCCCAAAATTTTTTAAGGCCAGACCGGTACCTTATGCGATCCGCCCAGCCGTCGAAGCAGAGCTGGAGGGTCTGGAACGTTCAGGTGTACTGTCCAAGGTAGACTGGAGCGAGTGGACTGCACCCATCGTCCCTGTGATGAAAAAGTCGTTGAGCAGCATGCCTGGGGAACCAAGGAAGGTTCGCATCTGTGGGGACTTTAAAGTAACAGTGAACCCTGTAAAGTCTGTAGGTTGTGCAGTAAATAACTTCAGAGACTTTAGAAGTACAAACAAAACAGGTCTTTACTATTCAGAGGTCTGGGCGATTTCTGCCCTAGTTAACGTATCACAACCCTTATATACTGGTGTGGTCACTATCGGTATTACAGTATACATGAGCCAATAAATAGTGCCACCCTGAAGTAGTGCTCTTAAAGGCGAACGGTCACATTCTATAGTTCCCTTAAAGGTAAACGGTTACATACACAACACTCCTCCCTTCCTAGCTTATTACTTACAGAATCCCGTTAAACATACAATCTTCAATTTTATATAAACAGGTTGCAGATATACTCTCGATGGAGTCAACGTCATATAACTTCATGTTTAACATAACATAATAACATATATATCTTCATGTCAAAACAGATCACAGATTCAGTCTCTGTGGAAAACAGTTCATAGATTCAGTCTCTGTGGTGTAGTCGGTTCACATTGCTGGAGAGACTCATTCAATAGTCCTTCCATGGGTTTAACAGTTTGAACTTCCGAACTGAATTGGCTCCGTTCGGAGGGACCACGTGTGTGATCTGGTAGAGGTAATCATGGTTCAGATGGGTCATCTTCTGTTTCGACTTTTCCTTTTCTGCTTCTTGGAGACTCTCTGGGCTCCACTGTCAGCTGCCAGCTGCATGCGCAGTTCCTCCTTCTCTTCCTCCTTTTTCCGTAGTAGAGCCACCTTCTCCCGATGTTCCGTAGACTTTCGGTGCTCCTCCATGATTTCTGTATGGTGGGAGTCGAAGTTACAAGTTGGGCAGGACAGGACATAGTAATATTCGGAGTCGTCCTGAGCTAGGCCAGCGAGAGGGTCTTCTATGTCCTCCCTACCCAGCTGGACGTCAGCCAGCTTTTGTTCCAAATCCAGACATCTTTCCTGAAGAGACTTCTTCACGTGTTCCGCTTCCTCTAACTTTTTCTGGGCTTTCAGCAAGTTGTTTACTAATGACCTCATTTGTGATTTTAATACTTCAACTTCCTTTGGAGATTGATTGATCGGACTATTCAATCCCTCTACCGGAGCAGTTGTTTCAGCGTTCTGTTGTTCAACCTTGACATGAGTCAGCGTACTTTTGGTATCTAAGGGTTGCTCTGCTGCCATCTTCTCAGTCTGTGTTGCAACCTCGGCTATTTCAATAACTTTTGAGAGCTCCAAACCCTTCTCCTCTGACGATTTAAGCTCATGTTCATGGCCCATTCTTACGGTCTCTGTGTTTCTTACAGTTCCCTTTTCTTCCACTGAAAAGATTTCCAGTTGCATCTGTTCTTCAAGTCGTTGGACCTCGGCCATTGCCGCTTCATATTTATTTTGTGTTTCCTTTAATAATTTAACGAGTTCTTGGACATCCTGTATTCCCTGTTCTGGTATGTCTTCCACCACTAATTTTTTTCCTATGGATTGAATCCCTAACGATGAGTCAGCCTTGGCCTGAAGCTCATCAAACATTTCCTGCAGACTTTGTAATTCTTGCTTATGGTCAACCTTTAGTCGTTCATGTTCTTTCACTAACACGAGCTTTTCGGAAGTTGCCAAGTTAACCCCTTCCAGGATTGTAGTCCGAGCCTGTTCATACTGTTCTTTCAACTCGTTACACTCTGCTTGCAACAAGTCGTAGAGGTGAACTGGAATACCATCCTGACTTCCTGAAGATTCCTCTTCCTTTGGATCGTTCTGTGTATATTCTAGTTCCTGAACAGCCTCAGGGAGATGTGATTGGTACTTGGCCACGATGGCTCTATGGTCGCTCTCTGCTTGAGCGAGCTGTCTCTGTTGTCTTTCCAGGGACTCCCATTCGGTGTCCCAGAACTTTTTCACCTTTTCCATCTCTTGTAGGAGACGGGCACTCAACTGTTCTAATTGTCGTTGTACTTTGACATAACGTTGAGTTCTAGCCCGGTGTTCCTCCGTAATGCATCTGTCTGTAGCTTGAACAGACTCAGAATTCTCTGTCTTTATGCACGCCATCGATTTCCCAACCTTAGTCCGTGAGTTCATGTTAATCTTGTTTTTCATACATAAGCTGGACTTATCGTCTTCCGGCTCGGAGTCTGAGCTGCTTGTCTGCACCGAGTCCTCACTCGTCATTGCTTGTCGGTAGTGCCATTCCATGTCTATTTTCTTGATCCACTCCCGTCCCAGAAGTGGTGGTCCTCCCTCAGGTAGTACGTACAGATACATTCGTGGGTGTTCTTTACCCCTATCTCTCACCTTGACTCGTATTTTTCCCAGGGGGTATACATGATGCCCCGTGTATGTCTGTAATACGAATTTGGTATTTCTTAAGGGTATGTGAGAGAATAGCCGGTGATAGTCCTTTTGGTTGATGACGGATACAGCTGATCCCGTGTCCAGCTCCATTCGTACTTGGACTCCCGCTATTTTTAGTGTGACCCAGATCAACTGTAGATCAGTTACTTTACCCACATGGTGGATTCTCAGACTATCCAGCTCCTGGCTGTTTGGGTCTGAGTCTGAATTTTGTTCGTCTGAACTCTTTTCAGCCACCTGATGCACCTTGTTGTACTTCCCTTGTGGTGGTGGCTTCCTTTGCTTGTTGGTCTTCTTTCCGGACCTGCATACCTTCGCGATGTGACCCAGTTTGCCACATTTCCTGCACTCTTGGTTCTTAAACCAGCACTGATTCTGGTCGTGCGTTGTCTTTCCACAACGGTAGCATTTGGGAGTGCTTGTTGTAATTTGGTCCACCCCGAGTGCCGCCGCCTTTAGCTGCATTTCCGCCGTCCCTTTCGCTGCGGCTTCGTGCGATGAAGCTATGAGGACAGCCCTGTCCAGTGTGAGGTCGTTTTCTTCCAGAAGTCGCTTCTGCGTTCCTTCTTTGGCCAAGCCGCATACGAACTTGTCCCGCAGCGCCTCTGTCAAATTCCCTCCAAACTGGCAGTATTTCGCTAGCTTACGCAGTTCGACTAAGTATTCCGCATTGCTTTCATCTTGCCTCTGGGTTCTGGCGTAAAATTTAAATCGTTCAGCCAGCATCAACGGTGTGGGGTTCAAGTGATCCTTCAACACTGTTACGATCTCTTCGAAGGTCTGGTCCACTGGTTTAACTGGTGCTATTAGATGTTTCAAAAGCCCGTATGTTTTTGCTCCCATCGAATTTAACAAAGTTATTGCCTTGTTGTCATCCTCAATTTCGTTGGCTACGCAATATATTTCTATGCGTTCCACATACGTGGCCCAGTCTTCTATTTCTGCATTAAAGTCATTAATATTTCCTCGCTTAGGCATCTTCTTCTCTTTTTGAGAACAGTACAAGTATTACTTTACTTATTATTAATTTTCTTCTCTCTTCTTGAGAACACACCAGCCTTTCTGAAAAATCTTATTACTTTTCTGAAATTCTTAATAATTTCCAAGATGGCGGTTTCCCGCTTCTTCCTTCTTCTTCAGCGGTTTTCCCCGAAAAATGGCGGCTTTCCCGCGCTTCTCGCTCTCCCCGCCCACTTCAATGGCGGTTTTCCCGCGCTTGGCGGTCTTCACCCGGTCCCCCGACGCCGTCTGTCAGCCCGAGTGCGCCCCTTATCTATAATGCGATCGCTGGATCGCGAAGCGGCTGCCGGCCCTTATCTGTAGATCCGATCGCTCTCGCGGCTCTCGGCCCTTATCTGGAGATGCGATCGTTGGCTTGCAACGCCTCCCGCTCGGCTCTGGCTCCCCCGCTCGCGCGGCTCTCGGCTCCGACACTCCCGCGCCTACTCGCAGGCTCAGCGCTTCGTGGCAGCGGTTGCTGCACGGCTTCTCACATTGCCCGCGGTCCGGCTGTCACCCGACGCCGTTGGACCCGAATGCTTTGCCCTTCTCCTCCAAATACTTCTACCCCGTTTTTGTTTTTGTTTTAACTACTCACAGTCTCTTCGGCCGCCTTGTTTTAGGCTGATTGGCTCGCTCAAGATGTGGTAGCAGGGTAATCTGTGCCTGTTGCTGCCGCAGCTTTGCTGTTAATCTTCCAGCTTCCAGTAAGTACTATACTTTTAGTAGACGGAGCCTCGTGTTTTCTTTTTGAAGCTCTCTGCTACTGGTTAGTCTTGCCGCAGGGTACGATCGGACTCGTCGCCACTGTAAAGTCTGTAGGTTGTGCAGTAAATAACTTCAGAGACTTTAGAAGTACAAACAAAACAGGTCTTTACTATTCAGAGGTCTGGGCGATTTCTGCCCAAGTTAACGTATCACAACCCTTATATACTGGTGTGGTCACTATCGGTATTACAGTATACATGAGCCAATAAATAGTGCCACCCTGAAGTAGTGCTCTTAAAGGCGAACGGTCACATTCTATAGTTCCCTTAAAGGTAAACGGTTACATACACAACAAACCCGGTCCTTCACACCGTACAATATCCACTTCCGCGGATTGAAGGTATTTTCGCCTCGTTATCTGGAGGGAAACGCTTCACTAAGATTGATCTGGCCCAGGCGTATCTGCAAATGGAGATAGAAGAAGCATCAAAAAAATACCTCACAATCAACACCCATAATGGTCTCTACCAATACAACCAGCTGGTATTCGGGGTAGCATCAGCTCCGGCTATTTGGCAGAGGGCAATGGAACAAGTCCTGCAAGGGATCCCAGGGACCCAGTGTTATTTGGACGACATCCTGGTCACGGGCGAAAATGACAGTGATCACCTTGCCAACCTGGAGCAGGTGCTCACTAGATTGCAGGAATATGGGCTCTGAGCTAACCGCCCAAATGCGAGTTTTTTAGAAAACAGATCTCGTATTGTGGCCACGTTATCGATAAAGAGGGGTTACATAAGTCCCCAGAGAAGATTGAGGCAGTAGTCAAGGCTCCAGCACCGGAAAATGTGTCACAACTGAGGTCGTTCCTCGGGCTGGTAAACTACTACCATAAGTTCTTGCCAAATTTGTCTACAATACTACACCCACTGAACACCCTACTGCAAACTGGGGTGCCATGGAAGTGGAATGACGAATGTAGACGAGCTTTCCAGAAGAGCAAAACACTAATCACATCGAAAGAGGTATTGGCCCATTACAACCCAGCATTACCAATTCGGTTGGCATGTGATGTGTCACCCTACGGCATTGGAGCGGTACTGTCGCACAAATTCTCGGACGGCTCAGAGAGGCCAATAGCCTTTGCGTCACGATCACTAACCTCAGCCGAGCGTAACTACGCCCAGATTGACAGGGAGGCACTCAGCCTAGTGTGGGGAGTGAAAAAGTTCAATCACTATCTGCACGGGCAGAAATTCACCTTGCTGACTGATCACCAGCCTCTTGTCTCCAATTTTTAATCCGAAGAAGGGCGTTCCAGTGATGACTGCACAACGACTACAAAGATGGTCACTTTTTCTAGGGGCGCACCACTATGAGATTGAATATAAGGGCACGAAACAGCATGGAAATGCTGATGGGCTATCACGCCTGCCACTGCCTACTGCAGAGGAAGCACCAGCAGTGGATCCTGTCGAAATATTCCATTCGACTATAGTTGAATACCTACCGGTAACTAACGCTTGTATCGAAAAGGAAACCCGAAATGACCCGACACTGTCTCGGGTATATGATTTGACGGTGAAGGGATGGCCAGCATATGGTGACTCACTGTTGCCAGCATTCTCGACAAGGAGAGAACAGCTGTCAGTGTGCCGGGGGACCTTGCTGTGTGGATCCCGAGTGGTAATTCCACCCAAGTTAAGGGATAGAGTGCTCAATGAGCTTCATGAGGGTCATCTGGGAGGGGTAAAAATGAAAAGCCTAGCCAGGGCTTATGTGTGGTGGCCGGGAATCGATAAACAAATCGAGGACCTGACCAAGAGCTGCTCAGGATGCCAGAAAGTCCAAAATGCACCACCACAGGCCCCTCTACACCCATGAGAGTGGCCCTCATCTCCATGGCAACGGGTGCATATTGATTTTGCTGGTCCATTCATGGACTCAATGTTTTTAATAGCCGTGGATGCGCACTCGAAATGGCCTGAAGTCATCAAAATGTCCTCCACCACCACGGAGAAAACTATTGCAGTCCTACGGACCATTTTTGCCAGGAATGGCTTGCCAGAACAGATTTGCTCCAACAATGGACCACAGTTTGTGTCCGAAGAGTTCCGGAGGTTCTTGAAATAGAATGGGGTAAGGCATTACACATCCGCCCCGTATCATCCAGCCACAAATGGATTGGCTGAGAGGTTCGTACAAACCTTTAAGAAGGCAATAAAGGCTATGTACAATGACAACATTCCGCTGCAGCACAAGGTGGACAATTTCCTGTTCGCCTACCGGAATGCGACACATGCAGTCACCAACCAGGCCCCAGCCATGATGTTCTTTAACCGAAGGTTAAAGGTTAAGATCTCGCCTCGATTTGCTCAGACCAAACGTACGAAGAGATGTTGAGAGTAAGCAATTCCAGCACATCCATGAGAAGCCAACAAGGAGCTTCAATATAGGGCAACCAGTCTTGGCCCGCGACTACCAAACAGAAAAATGGCAGCCAGGAACGATATGCACACGGCAGGGCACACTAATGTACACAGTGGACGTGAGACGCCATGCTGACCAGATCCTAGAGTCACAGGAACAAGTCAACCCCATGCCTCGCCCATGCGTACCTGGTGATGAACCCGACGTACAGGTAGCATCTACCCCAGAAACAGTAGCATCGGAAGCTGATGAACCAACCGACGACAGGGGGCCAGAATCGCCTCCGCACCAAGAGCAAGACACTCGGGAAAGGCGCTATCCAGGAAGGATCAGGAAGCCTCCCCAAAGACTGAATTTATAAATAGACTATTTTCAGCTAATGTTGCATGTTAAAAGTGTTAATTGTAATTAGTTTGATATTTAATTGTTAAATGAGTGTTATGGTACTGTTAATCTAAAAGGGGAGGAATTGTAATGTATGTACCTTTAAGGGGGGAACGACTTCTTACAGCTCATGTATACTGTAGTACCGGCAGTGACCACACCTGTATATAGCACTGAGTACTGATCTGTACAGTTTAGTTGCAGTCTTAGCCACGTTGAGTAAACATCGTTTGTACCGTTCTCTGCAGTCTGTGTCTGATTATACACGGACGTTACAGAATCGACTTAAAAAACACGCATGCCCTGTATTAAAACTCCATAGCGTTCGGCGAAACCAAGCCTTCCGGCTTCCCCAAAGGTAACTCTTCCCCTTGCTCCGAAACCCTACCCCAGTAAATATCGGGGCCAATAAAGGAGTGGAGCTCAGTGGAAACAGTTGTCACACTTGGGAACATGCAGTTTTCTCGCTATATTCTCAGGGAGGGATTTACAACGCTCAAGGAAATTGCCTTTCCTTTAGTAGAGACACACACATTTAATGTCAGCTGAGAATTTGCTTGGAGGGTGTCTGATCCATAACATTGATACCAGTGAAGTTGGTCTGTTTCGATGCCAATCACAAGCAACAGTGTGTTTTCAGTCTGCAGAATGAGTGCTACTGGCACAGGGGAAAATAAATAAGTTATATTGAGGAATTTGCGGGTCATTGTTTGAGCTTTAAACTGAATGTCATCCAGTGACTTTGGCTGGAAAGTGCGGATGCGTGGATGTCGGGTGATCACAAATTCTAGCTTAGCTGTAATGTATCTCGTTGAATAGCTTACCAGTACCCTCTACCCAACAACAACAACTTGTATTTATATAGCGCCTTTAATGCAGTAAAACATCCCAAGGTGCTGCAGAGGAGCATTTAAGTCAAAAAATTGATACCGAGCCACATAAGGATCAATTAGGGCAGGTAACTTGGTCAAAGAAGTAGGTTTTAAAGAGCATCTTAAAGGAGGAAAGAGAGGTAGCGCGGCGGAGAGGTTTAGGCAGGGAATTCCAAAGCTTAGGGCCCAGGCAACAGAAGGCACGGCCACCAATGGTTGAGCGATTATAATCAGGGATGTTCAAGAAGGCAGAATTACAGGAGCGCAGATATCTCGGGGGGGTTGTGGGGCTGAAGGAGATTACAGAGATAGGGAGGGGTGAGGCTATGGAGGGATTTGAAAACATGGATGAGAATTTTGAAATTGAGGCGCTGTTTAACCAGGAGCCAATGTGGGTCGGCGAGCACAAGGGCGAAATTTAGTGGGAGGTTAGCGGCGGCTCTAACCGTTAGCGCCCCGTAGCGCTGTGCCGCTGGCAATGATGTCTTCGCCATGTGCAGCGCCCCGCTCGCACCCTGGCCACGATCTTCAGTAGCGCCCCCTGACTTACTGCCGGATGCTATGTCCGATGGGGTCAGAGAGGCCTACCTGCCCTTTTTGTTGCTGGCCGCCTGCCAGCACCTGCCTCCGCTCCCGTCGTCGGCCTCCTGACCCGCCCCCCCGTGGAGTACTGGTTGCGCTCCATGAGCCCGGCACTTCTCTTGTGTGCCGGGCTCTTTTGCCGGCACTCCGATCCCCGGTGGCCCGGCTGGGCCCCGGGTTGCGCTGCACAAGACCCCTCCCCTTTAAGAAGGGGAAGAAGGCCTGCAATACCGCGGCACGTAGTGCCGTGATATTGCCTCACAGCGCCCCAAGAGGGCAGCGCGGTGCTTCCAGTAGCGCCCTGCTTCCCTCTTGGGGTGCAACCACTCAATTTCGGCTGCAGGGGCACTAATTTTTCCGGGGCGCAAAGTCAATGCCCCAAAGGGGGTGCAACTCAATTTCTCCCCCAGGGTTTTTCTAGGTGAACTGTACTCTTGCACTGGTCCATAAGAGTTTGTATTCTCCCAGTTAGCAGTTCACCCATGTGGCATGGATTCTTTTCCAAAGTATGTGCAGTGTACCATTTGCTACCTAATCATATGCTGCCAAGAATTAGACAGGATTTCATTACATACCATTTCCTTTTACAATTGGCCACATTTATTTCCAACACCAGATTTCTGATTGGTCGCCAAGGGGCAGCATGTAGATGAGAACTAGGAGGGGGGGCCAAGGATAGATCCTTGGGGGACACCAGAGGTAACGATGCAGGAGTGGGAAGAGAAGCCATTGCAGGTGATTCTCTGGCTATGATTAGATAGATAAGAATGGAAACAGGCGAGTGCAGTCCCACCTAGCTGGATGGCGGTGGAGAGGCGTTGGAGGAGGATGGAGTGATCAACCATGTCAAAGGTTGCAGACAAGTCAAGGACGAGGAGGGATAGTTTATGTCATTTGTGACTTTGATGAGAGCCGTTTCGGTACTGTGGTAAAGGCGGAAACCTGATTGGAGGGATTCAAACATGGAATTGTGGGAAAGATGAGCACGGATTTGGGAGATGACAACACGTTCAAGGACTTTGGAGAGGAAAGGGAGGTTGGAGATGGGGCGGTAGTTTGCAAGGACGGAGGGATCAAAGGTTGTTTTTTTGAGGAGAGGGGTGATGACGGCAGATTTGAGGGAGAGGGGGACAGTACCCGAGGAGAGAGAACCGTTAACAATGTCAGCAAACATGCTACCAACAACAACTTGCATTTATATAGTGCCTTTAACATATTAAATGTCCCAAGGCGCGTCACAGGAGCGTTAAAAAACAAAATTTGACATCGAGCCACAAAGGAGATATTAGGGCAGGTGACCAAAAGCTTGATCAAAGAGGTAGGTTTTAAGGAGCGTCTTACAGGAGGTGAACGAGCCACACAGCTCTAACCAGACACTAACCCCGGCGACCCACAGCCACATGATACAACTGACTAACCCCAGCGTAACTACCAGGGAGGAAGCCACACATAGTGTCCCCCTACCAATTCCAGCTCACCAAGAGAAGAGCAGCCTAGCCAGGAAGTGAGTGAGCCTTCCAGGGCCGACCAGACACATACCCCGGGATCACACAGCCAGATACAACTAAAGGATAAATTTAATCAGTTAGAGACAGAGATGGTTAAACTTAGAGAGGAGGTCCTTAAAATGAAACACGAACAACAGCAAGAGAGGGAGAGACACAGGAGAGAGCTGAATCTACTTGAGAATCAGGTGAATCTACTTGGGAATCAGGTGAAAGAGCTGCAGGAAAACAAAGAGAGCCATAGAGGAGAGATAACACCATTAGACCAGCAGCCAGAGGCTAGAGATAAGACAATACAGAGCCCGACTGAACAGCTGCACTCCCACACTGAACAACAGCAGCAGACACACAATACAAGGGGTGCCACACAGACCGACCAGCATACTGAAGCTCAGTCTTCCCCCACCACCGTGGAACCACAAGCGAGCCGCTCACAAGAGGAGCGCACACACTAGACACGACCACCCCAGCCCAACACACACGCTATGAGTCCAGGTGAAAGCCACCAGACAGTAAACACAAACAAGACTGACATCGTAATACTCATAGACTCAAATGGGAAATTTCTATGGGAGAAAAAGCTCTTCCCTAGAAGTAAAGTAGAAAAGATCTGGTGCCCAACAACAGACAGAGCCATGGAATGGCTGACCAAAACCAGATTAGGCTCCCCCCAACGCATAATAATACACACGGGCACAAATGACCTAAAGGCCCAGCAGAAAGAGGTAGCAACATCGCTCAGAGCAGTGATTAGGAAGGCAAGCAAAACATTTCCAAACACTAGAATCACGGTTTCCACAATATTGCTGAGAACAGACTTTAACAGCAACACAATTCATGAGATAAATGCCAGCATAGCAAGAGACTGTGAATCAAAGCACAACGTGCACCTGGCCCAACACCCCACCCTCGATGAGGAATGTCTTTACGACCACGTCCACATCCACAGGAAACGAATATCGATCTTTGCTAAAGCCCTGAAGGACGTCGCTTTTAACCGGGTCCATACCCAGACCCCAAGAGGACCCCCCCCCGATCACCAGAGATCAGCGGGGTACATACCAGGACCACTACAGAGACCACCACCACACCAACCGGGACCAGAGAGGATCCCCATGCACAACAACAATACCAGACCTGCACCACTCCTGTCCCACAGGGGAACAGGACCGCTCCCAGCCAGACAGAGGGAGAGATGCACAGGACGTACGCAATACCTCAGACAGAGACAATCTATTAAGAGACAATAAGCAGACGTGCAGCAGCATCTACTTCCGCCTTATGGATCAGAAAATGAAAAAAATCAAGGACTAATTAATAGAAAGAACTGTAACCAAGTAGTATTAACATTTATAGACAACTGAGATGATCTTTTTTTCCCACATTTAGACACGACAAACACATATCATTCTTTAACATATCATAGTAAAAGATCAAAATTAACATGAAATCCTTATATATTTCGACCTGGAATATCCAAGGTCTACGCTCTTCGGTGCTCGATGTGAAGAGTAGGACCCCAGAGTTCATAGATGAAACTAAAGACATAGATATTATCATTTTACAGGAAACTTGGTATAAAGGAAAAGGACACACTGGCCGTCCCCAAGGGTACACAGAGCTGGTGGTCCCCTCCAATAAATTACCAGGAGTAACCCAAGGCAGAGACTCCGGAGGCAAACTGATTTGGTTTAAAACAGAGCTTAAGAATTACATCAAATTTATAAAAAAGGGCGAAAACCACATGTGGCTCAAAATTGAGAGGGAGATTATCTCTAACACCCAAGATGTTTTCATTTGCGCACTTTATATCTCCCCAATGGAATCCCCGTACTTTAAAGAGGACACCTTCTCCAACATTGAGGGGGAAATTATCCAATACCAGGCCCTGGGGAACGTGTTGATCTGTGGTGACCTCAATTCAAGAACTGGAGAAGAATCAGACTTCACCAATAATCAGGGAAACAATTACATATTCGGGAATAACCACTTCGATATCCCTTCCCTTCCATACAGGCATAACTGCGACAAGCAGACAAATACCAACGGAAAACATCTCCTGCAGCTCTGTCGAAGCCTGGGTCTGTACATTGTCAATGGTAGATTCATAGGAGACCTCCTAGGAAGATCGACCTACTGCTCACCTCTTGGCTGCAGCACCGTAGACTATATGATTACTGACTTGGACCCATCCTCTTTCAGAGCATTCACAGTCAAACCACAAACAATACTGTCAGATCACAGTCAAATTACTATGTATCTTAAAAAGACAGAAACAAACAACACAGAAACACAACCCAGTAAACTGTACAACACCAAAAAATCATACAGATGGGCCAAAAACGACACGGAAAAATACCAGAAAGCAATTAGCAATGAATCAACTCAAGCTCTCTTGGACACCTTTCTGGATAACATATACACTCACAATAAAGAAGGCGTAAACTGGGCAGTGAATAACCTAAACAATATTTTTGATAATTTGGCAACAAGGTCAAACTTGAAAGCTCGCAAGAACAAACCCAAAACAAAAAACTATGAAAAATGGTTTGACCCAGATTGCCATAACATGAGGAAAAAACTTAGAAAAATATCAAACCAAAAACACAGACATCCAGAAAATGAGGAATTACGCCTTACTTATTGTCAGACACTAACACAATACAGAAATACACTCAGAACCAAAAAAGAGCAATATATTAAGAATACACTCAGCTCCATTGAGGAATCCATTGATTCCAATTGTTTCTGGGACAACTGGAATACATTACACAAAAAACAACACGACGAATTGGCCATTCAAAATGGAGACACATGGGAAAACCACTTTGAAAAATTATACCAGAAAAACACACTAAGGCCAGAGCAACACCAAATATGCAAAAAACTGGAAAAGCTAGAAATGGCCATAAAAGATAACCAAAACCCGCTAGACTCCATAATAACAGAAAAAGAACTTTTTGAAAAACTCAAGGACCTGCGACCAGGAAAAGCTTGCGGGGCAGACGGCATACTAAGCGAGATGATTAAACACACAGACGATAAAATGAAACTGGCTATCCTAAAACTCTTCAACTTGGTTCTGAGTGTCGGTTACTTCCCTGATATCTGGAACAAAGGACTCATAACGCCCATATACAAAAGTGGGGACAAAGTCGACCCAAATAACTATCGAGGCATCTGTGTAAACAGTAACCTGGGGAAGGTATTCTGTAGCATCATAAACAAAAGACTCATAAACTTCCTTGAGGAGCACAATGTCTTGAGTAAAAGCCAAATTGGATTCCTGCCAAACTATAGAACATCAGATCATATCTTTACCCTACAGACCCTAATTGACAAACACGTTCATCAAAACAAAAGCAAAATCTACGCATGCTTTATAGATTTCCAGAAGGCTTTCAACTCCATCTGGCATGACGGTTTATTCCTGAAACTTATCGAAAGCGGGGTAGGGGGAAAAACATATGATGTAATTAAATCAATGTATACAAACAACAAATGTGCGGTTAAAATTGGAGACAAACAAACAAAATACTTCCCACAGGGGCGGGGGGTGATGCAGGGCTCGCCAATCTCACTGACACTCTTTAATATTTACATAAATGAATTGGCAAAACTACTTGAACAATCTACAGCACCCGGCCTCACCCTATATGAATCCAAGGTTAAATTCCTCCTCTATGCAGACGACCTGGTTCTGCTGTCACCAACTAAGGAGGGTCTACAGCAGAACCTGGATCTGCTGGAGTCATACTGCCAGACTTGGGCCATGACAATAAATCCCCAAAAAACCAAAGTCCTTGTGTTCCAGCAAAGATCCAGACATCAGGGACCCAAAATAAATTTCACACTAGGAACAACCAAAATTGAACAAACCACTAACTACACATACTTGGGCTTAAAAATCAGTTCTACGGGAAATTTCAAACTGGCTGTGAATGAACTGAAAGAGAAAGCAAGAAGGGCTTTCTATGCCATTAAAAAATCAATCCAAATAGAAATCCCAATTAGCATTTGGCTCAAAATTTTCAAATCAGTAATTGAACCAATTGCACTCTATGGCAGTGAGGTGTGGGGACCGCTAACACAACAAGAATTTGCAAAATGGGACAAACACCCAATTGAGATCCTACATGCAGAATTCTGTAAAAGTATACTCCGGACTCAAAGGAAAACCGTAAACAATGCATGCAGGGCAGAACTAGGCCAATATCCATTAATAATCACTATCCAAAAAAGAGCCACCAAATTTTGGAAACACCTAGAAATGAGCAACCCCCAATGCCATCACTACGAAGCCCTGAAATGCCAAGAGAGGACCATAAAGAAGAATACCCTCAGTCAACTAGTCCTGGGACTCAGTGAAGTAACTACTAACACTACTAACAATAACCAGCCCCAGGACAGTGACAGCGTAACACAAAGAATTCGACCCAACACAATCGTCGCTAAGCAAAAGGAAAAATATCTGTCATATTGGGCAGAAACAACAAAAACCCAAAGCAAACTCAATTGCTACTTGGCCTTAAACAGACAATACAACATGGCTGATTACCTGACCATGGTAAAGGATAGCAAACTGAGAAAAACTTTGACAATGTACAGACTTAGTGAACATAACCTGGCGATCGAAAAAGGTAGACACAGACAGACCCGGCTACCAAGAGAGGACAGGATATGCTCTCACTGCAGTCAGGGAGTGGTGGAGACAGAGATGCACTTCCTCACAGCTTGTAGAAAATATCAGGGCATAAGGGAGAATTTCTACCCAAAATTCACAAAAATATGCCCGGAATTCAGAAATTTGAATGACGACCAAAAACTCCCATACCTACTAGGGGAAGAGAGAAATTGCATAACACTAGCGGCACACTATGTTACAGCTTGCCATAAACAGAGGGACAACCAGTAAATATAAGAAAAGAGTATATATAAATTATATGAAAGTATATATTTATACACTCAGGGATATATCTGTTTATACACTGTATGGATAGATCTGTATTTTTGTGAACAAACATGAATGTTTTCCGATGCTTTGGCAACATAAGATATAACTTGTCATGCCAATAAAGCGATTTGAATTGAATTGAATTGAATAGTGAGGGAATTCCAGAGCTTAGGGCCCAGACAACAGAAGGCACGGCCACCAAAATGAATAATAATTTGTGATTTTTCTATAACAGAAATGTTTTTCTAGTTCTCTGCATTCACTTGGAAGTATTGGATTTTTAATTTTGTTTTCTAACTGCACCCTTTTGTATTAACTCTTTGAATGGGTTTCCTGACTAAATGTGACCCACTCCCATTACTAATCTGATATTTTGACAGAGATTCCCCTTACTTTTACGAATTGAGGCATCTGCAGGAAGCTCTTTTGTGTGCAGTTAAAGTTCATTATAGCAGTTAAAATTTGTATTTGCATTTGTAAAACCAGGACTACAAAGAAACCTCAGTATTGGCATTTGGTGGTATGATGAAGTGTTCTCCTCCTCCTGTTCTCTTGTGCTCACTTGGCACAGACATGCTGGGACATGGAGAAGATCAATCACGCTGTGGAAGTTCTGCTTGCAGTGGAAATCTAATTGCTAGAGGGATCATTTTATAATTTAATGGAAGTGATTCAGCTTTTTGAAGTCTTGCCTTCTGCAAAGATTTAACCAAAGCTGCACTTCTTGTGTTCAATAGCATTAACACAATAAAAGGCTGTAGGTTGAGGATGCATAAATCCACCAGCCCCCTGCAGACAGACATTTTTGATCATTATACTCTTGCGTGCTGCTCTGGATTCTGGGCAGCATATGACTGGTGAGAGCAGGTGATATAAAACGCAGTGGAATTTGCAGGAACTTGTGTGAAAGGTGGAGTAGTTTGTACTGGTTTCAATAGGAGTGCTGCTTGCAGCCAGGTTCCACCACAGGCACAGTACAGTTTCAATCGATAGTGCACATGTTTGATAAAAGCCATCAACATCCTTGGCATGAAACCGCTTCCCTTTTAAAAAATCTGATCACGGCTGGAGTACAATTTTGTAAATATAAAGAAAAATAAAGGGATTAATCTTCTCCTTCTTCTTAGGCAGTCCCTCGGGAACCGAGGATGACTTGTTTCCACATTAAAAATGAGTTCTCAGGTGACTGATGAGTCCAATGCGGGACCTACAGTCTCTGTCACAGGTGGGCAGACGGTGGTTGAAGGGGTGGGTGGGTGGGGTGCTTGGGTTGACGTGCGCTCCTTGCGCTGCCTGCGCTTGGCTTCCGCTTGCTCCTGGCGAAGAGACTCGAGGTGTTTGGCGCCTTCCCGGATGCTTCTCCTTCACTTTGTGCGGTCTTGGGCCAGGGATTCCCAGGTGTTGGTGGGGATGTTACACTTTTTCAAGGGGGCTTTGAGGGTGTCCTTGAAGCGTTTCCTCTGCCCACTTGGGGCTCTCTTGCTGTGTTGGAGCTCCGAGTAGAGCGCTTGTTTTGGGAGTCTCGTATCGGGCATGCGGACGATGTGACCCATCCATCGGAGCTGATCGAGCATGGTCAAAGCTTCGATGCTGGGATGTTGGCCTGAGCGAGAACACTGACTTTGGTGCGTCTATCCTGCCAATGGATTTGCAGGATCTTGCGGAGGCAGCGTTGGTGGTACCTCTCCAGTGCTTTGAGATGCCTGCTGTACATGGTCCATGCCTCTAAGGCATAAATCAGGGCGGGTATCACTGCTGCTCTGTAGACCATGAGCTTAGTGCCGGGTCTGAGGTCCTGGTCTTCAAACACTCTCTTCCTCAGGCGACCGAAGACTGCACTGGCACACTGAAGGCGGTGTTGGACTTCGTCATCGACATCTACCCTTGTTGACAGTAGGCTCCCGAGGTATGGAAAGTGGTCCACTTTGTCCAAGGCCTTGTGGATTTTGATTATCGGGGGCAGTACTGTGTGGTGGGGGCAGGTTGGTAGAGGACCTTTGTCTTACGGATGTTTAGTGTAAGGCCCATGCTCTTGTACGCTTCGGTGAAGGTGTTGACGATGGTTTGGAGTTCGACCTCCGAGTGAGAGTGGACGCAAGCGTTGTCTGCATACTGTAATTTGACGACAGAGGATGGGATGATCTTGGGTCTGGACTGGAGGCGACGAAGGTTGAACAGTTTCCCGTTTGTTCTGTAAATTAGCTCCACTCCAGTGGGGAGTTTACTGAGGGGGAGATGGAGCATTGCAGCAAGGAAGATCGAGAAGAGTGTTGGTGTGATGACGCAGCCTTGTTTGACCCCGGTTTGTATGTGAATTGGGTCTGTGGTGGAACCGTTGGTCAGGATCACGGCTTGCATGTTGTCGTGAAGCAGGCGGAAATGGTGACAAACTTTTGAGGGCAGCCGAATTTGAGGAGGACACTCCATAATCCCTCACGGTTGACAGTGTCAAAGGCTTTTGTGAGATCAAAGAAGGCCATGTACAGTGGTTGGTGCTGTTCCCTGCATTTCTCTTGTAATTGACGTGCGGTGAAGATCATGTACATTGTGCCCCTTAGTGGGCGGAATCCGCATTGCGACTCTGGGAGGAGCTCTTCGGCCACTGGGAGAAGGCGATTGAGGAGGATTCTTGCGATGACTTTCCCTGTGGCAGACAGCAGGGAAACTCCTCTGTAATGACCTCAATCGGACTTGTCACCTTTCTTGAAGATGGTCACAATTACGGCATCTCTGAGATCCCCTGGCATGCTCTCCTCCTTCCAGATAAGAGAAATGAGTTCATGAATTCACGCCAGTAGTGCTTCTCCGCCGTGCTTTAGTGCCTCGGCGGGGATTCCATCTGCTCCTGAGGCCTTGTTGTTCTTCAGTTGTCGGATGGCCTTTTCAACCTCATGCCTGGCTGAGGTTGTGCAGAGATGGTGGCGGGTAGCATGCTGCAGGATGGAGTTGAGGACACTCTCATCAAAGACAGAGTCTCGGTTAAGGAGATCTTTGAAGTGCTTCTTCCAGCGGGCACTGACTGCCTCTCTGTGCTTGATGAGTACCTCTCCGTTCTTGGCCCGCAGTGAGGTAGAGCCTTGGGTGCTTGGGCCGTAGATGGTCTTGATTAATAGTTTTGCTGTAAAGTGTAATGGTGTGTAAAATCTTCATAATTTGCCCACTTGAAATATGAAAACATACTGCAGTACAGTTTAGGTATTGTCCTTCCAAACTTGGGTTGATTTGGAGAGAATGTCCCCAATCTCCAATATCTCCAATAGTTGCCATATGCCTTTTTTAGAAACTCTAATTGCTGTTTGACATGAATCTTGTCATTGATGTGGAAATGACTTATGAAGTAATACTGGGTGGCCTGCTGGTGGCGCTGTCCAGGGAGAGTATAAATACTTGGGCATGGGCCCAGCTTGCCCAGGACATTCTTTAACAGGAACTAGTGAAGGACACAACTCGATCTCCATGTTGAAAAACAGTTGATTAAAGCCTTGTGTAATACTCAGACCAAGTGCCTAGTAGTTTTCTTACGTCACTGTTTATCCATGGAAATCCAGCCTTTGATGCATTCCATTTACTCCTAATCAGGATGTATTTTAAACTGTATCTTATGACTCTCATATTGGTGGCATATGTTTGAGAAAAAATAATTCTAGAAGACTAAAGATATCAAAATGTAATATTTTTCCCCTCCAAGTTTTTCCCCCTGCTTTGATTTGTCATGAAGTATAGAGAGTCACCTAGTCACTGTGGTCAAGGCTACAGAGGAAATGGTTTGAAACTGCTCTCGTGCTGGTTTCCTCTGTCAGGCTTGCATTACAGATACAGATCTCTTAAAACAAAGTCTAAATTTAAGAAAAATCTCACACATTACTGAGGGCACGTTATACTTAATGGGAAAGCAACGGATTAAAATAATAATTGGATCTTTGCAGAAAACCGAATAAACTCGGAGTGAATGGTTTGTCCAACGTAATCTGTCAATGGCTGAGATAGCATTTGCTCTCACCGCTGTTGCCCAAGGGACAGATTATTTTCTCAGGAGGACCTTGCCGCCACTTAAAAAAAAAGTTTAGAAATAATTCTGCAATTTTGTGCAAGCAGTAATTTCTTCAGGAATTATTTTCTTTTTCCCTTCTCTGATAAATGTAGCCTTTTGCGCCACTGTCCAGTTAGCCATATTGGCCCAGAAATTCGTGTCGGGGGCTTCCCGCGGGTGCAAGCCCCCGACCTACACTTACCTAGCGTGCCGGCAGTTGAGGCCTGGCCCTGTGTGGATTTCCTGTCTGTGGCCCGGTCCAGCTCCCGGCGCGCTGTGCTTACGTGACCCAGCGGCGTACTTAGTGCGATGCGTCGGCTGGGATCACGCGAGCCATGGGCAACCAATCGGAGGCGGGAAAAGTCCATTCATGAGTTTGACAGAAAGAACTGTCAAACTCATGAAAACTCCGGGCGCCCAAAACAGTACTTAACCTTCAAATAAATTTGAAAAAAAATCACACCATTTAAATCAACTATAAATAACATTAAATAACTATTTTAAACAATAATTTAAATTTTTGAAAAAAATAATTTTATAAAAAATCGGGGCCAAAAATACACTTACCTTACTGTAAAGTATTAAAAAATAATAAAGCTGTGGAAAAAATGTTCTAATTTTAATTAATTGACCACTTACCTTTTAAAATGAAGTCCTTACGTCTGGTTTTTTAATGTGCAAAAAGTGGAGACCTTCACGCACGGGCAAACCTGTAAAAAAAAAAGGAAGTTCAACGCGCACACGCAGACTCCCGCGCGCACGCATTCGACCTCTGAACCCCTTGGTTCAGAGGATCGGAAATGCCGGTTTCCCGCGCATGCGTAGTGCATGCAAGATTCCGGCACTTCCATCGGGTCCACGCGCGAGTACTCCATCCGTACTCATGCGTTGGGACCCGAATTTCTGGGCCATTGTTGCAGTTAAAATGGTAACTGTTCAAGTCATTTGCTTTGAGTGAAACTAGTGGATTGTAGAGTACCCTCGCTGAATAATGGTTTTATTTGTAAATCCAAGGAAAGTGCCAAATCCTACACTGTAGATACCACCAAGATTCAAAATAGATAAGGTCAGCAAAGAGAATTGTTTTAAAGGGACTGGGACGTTGCTAAGAACACTTTGTGTGACTTAGTGCCCATTGGGGGTGAACCTGCTACTACTCTGGGTGCCACCTCCTATGAAATTGAGCACGGTCACTCTACTTGTTACAGAAGTCTATTCCAATTTCACTCCACTTCCCAGGTAGAATCTCTTATGAAGGAGACTGGTGGTGTGTGTGCATTAACTCATTTTTTCAACTTTTTTGCCCCCTCCTACTCCCTTAAAGGCGTTGACGTCTGCTGGAGTCACCTTCCATGGATCTCGGTGCCCTCCAGAATCTTATCTAAGTGACCTATGCTTCATGTGTGAACCTAGACAGTGAGCATTGGCAGGCTATTTGACTGTGTTGCATCATAGCCAAACATGATCCTGGTTTGCCAATTTTCACACATACAGAGGTTACCGAATGGCGATCAGGAACAGGAGTCCTGGTCAAATTTGCCCTTCTTAGCCCAAGGGGTCCTGTGACTAATTGTAGCAGCACTACTGCCACCTCAGCTATGGTCACCTGAGTGCAAATCAAGGACCAAACCTGGGACCTTCTGGTCTCTCGGACTCAGTTACATGTTGGCTTTACTAACTGATCCACTAGAGAACTGAGAGTTAGTTTTAAATCATGAGGGATGTGGCTTCACATGCGATTCCCTGTGTAGTGCAGCCTGTTGGAATTGGCTACCACAGCATCAGAGTGATCTGCTGATGTAAGCTGTATTTGAGCTTTAGTGTACCTTCATATATGGAACTTACTCTGCATTTATCTTTTTAAACCCCCACAAGTAAAACAAAGAAGTTATATTTGGTTAAGAGTTGTACTTATGGAAATATAGGCTGCAATATTTACTGCAGCAGGATTTCTGGGGGAAGGGGGGGGGTTCTGGTCGGGAAACCCGGAAATCCAGCTTTCCCCCAATGCCGAGGAGTTTTAACTCCATGGAGGCTTTTTTTTTTAACAGGTTCCCTGCCCAGAAGCCAGCCTGATTGACAAGCTTGGCTCCCTGTCGGCGGGGAACACTGCAATAAAGGCCACAGTCCAGGAATAGGTAGGTTTCCTGTTGCTGGGGTATAGATCGTGAAGGTGTGGGGAGGGGGCGGCGGGGGTTACAGCGTGGTTTGGAGGGTCGGGGGGCAGAGATGGGGGGTCAGGGAGAGATCAGAGGGGGTGTCAGAGAGAGATCGGGGGGTCGGTGATTGCGGGAGGGGGTCCGATCTCTGGGGAGGTTTGCTTGGTGGTCCGGGAGGGAGCATTCCTGCTCCTCCTGGCCCACAAGAAGTGCTGGAAAAGCACTTATCTGTTCCACGCGGCAGTCTTGGCCTCCCTTTAGCTGCCAGGTTTCCCTGACGCCCGGGAAACCCAGCCGGCCAGCGTTAAGCCTGAAACACAGAGAAAATCTGAGGCACGCAGCCTCATTAAAATATTTAAATGAGCGACCCGCCTCCGTCAAAACTGGAAGTGGGCAGGTTGGGTTCCAGTTTGAGATTTTTTTATATCTTAACTTCCCACCCTACCCAAACCACCCGTTTTTGGGGGTTAAAATACCCCCATAGTGTAGGTTCTAAAATGGGTTTAGTTGAATTCTGTTTTTCCAGTGGAGTCTTGAGGCACTGTTTTTGTCATTTTGTTGCTTCACTGCCAAATAAATATTAGTGATTAACAATTTCCAGAATTTCTTTACTGAATGAACCGTGTGATTTTCACCCCATCATGTCTACAGTGTCTATTGTCATCTGCTTGCTCTTCCTGAAACTGCGTCTTCAAATGATGCAGTGACTGCCTGGCTTTTGTTATATTTGTAAAGAAAGAAGAAGGAAAGAAGTTGTATTTCTATAGCAGCTTTCACATCCTCAGGAGGTTGCAAAGCGCTTTACAGCCAATGAAGTACTTTTGAAGTGTAGTCATTGTTGTAATGTAGGGAAATGCAGCAGCCAATTTACGCACAGCCAGGTCCCACAAAAAGCACTGAGATAAATAATCTAATACTCTGTTCTAGTGTTGTTGGTTGAGGGATAAATGTTGACCAGGATAGTGGGAGAACTCACCTGCTCTTCTTCAAATAGTGCTGTGGGATCTTTCACATCCACCTGAGAGGGCAGAAGGGCCTCGGTTTTACACCTCATGCGAAAGACGGCACCTCTGACAGTGCAGCGCTCCCTCAGTACTGGCACTCTAATAGTGCAGCGCTCCGTCGGTACTGATCCTGTAACAGTGCAGCGCTCCATCGGTACTGACCCTGTAACAGTGCAGCGCTCCCTCAGTACTGACCCTCCGACAGTGCAGCGCACCCTCAGTACTGACCCTGTAACAATGCAGCGCTCCCTCAGCACTGACCCTGTAACAGTGCAGCGCTCCCTCAGTACTGACCCTCCGACAGTGCAGCGCACCCTCAGTACTGACCCTGTAACAGTGCAGCGCTCCCTCAGTACTGACCCTCTGACAATGCAGCGCTCCCTCAGTACTGACCCTGTAACAGTGCAGCGCTTCATCAGTACTGGCCCTCTAACAGTGCAGCACTCCCTCAGTACTGTACTGATGTGTCAGCCTATATTGCGTGCTTAAGTCTCTGGATTGGGACTTGAATCCATGACCTTCTGACTTGGAGATGAGACTGCTACCACTGAGCCAAGGTTTTGTACTTCAAGTGCTAATATTCCTTTAGCTGGGGCAAAACCAGGCCTATTATAGAACTGTGTATTTACATACGAATATAGGGAAGTGTTGGACCGGAAAAGACTAACTGGTCTATCTAGGTTGTCCCATACAGTTGTGGTGATGCCTTACGCAGCACAATGCAGACAGGTGAAAAACCAGATTAAAATCCAGGCCAATTAGGGAAGCACATCTGGAAAATTCCTCTTCAACCCCTTTTAGGCGATCAAAACTAGTCCAGGAGATCACATTGGCCCTGATTTATATTACAGGGCACCTACCTCTTGTACCTCCTTTTCTTTGGTATTTAAGTTATTTTTTGTAAAATATTCTTCCAAAAATAAATTTAGAAATCATACCTGGAGTAAAAATAAATCTTGCAGCCATCAAAGGGTTACAGGCATTGAGCCCAAGTTGTACAATGTATTCATTGAACTGGTTAACAGAATAATCACAGATTTCTGCTGTGCACGCAAGTTAAAGGTTCTCGCCCACCTGATGCCTGAAATGACGGACTACAGTGTGAAGCTGGAAGTCGGGCAGCGAAGTACAGAGTTAAATGTTTCATTAACGTTTATGAATCTTACAGCACAGAAGGAGGTCTTTTGGCCCGTCGTGCCTGTGCTGGCTCTTTGAAAAAGCAGTTGTTCCTATTCCCACATCCCCGCTTTTTGTCCGTAACCCTGTAAGTTCCTCATCCTCAAGTACCTGTCCAACTCACTTTTAAAATTATTTATGGAATCCACTTCCACCAGCTTTTCAGTTAGAGCATCCAGATCCCCCAAACTCAGTTAAATAAATTCTTCTCATCTCTTCTCTCGATCTTTTTCCAAAGATTTTGAATCTATGACCTCTAGTTATTGACCCACTTGCCAGAGGGAATAGTTTTTCTTTATCTACTCTGTCAAAACCTCTCATCATCTTGAAAACCTCTATTAGGTCACCTCTTAATCTTTTCTGTTCCAAGGAGAACAGTCCTAACTTTCCAACCTCTCCACATGACTGAAGTCCCTCATTCCTGGTAACATCCTGGTAAACCTCCTCAGAACCTTTTCTAATGCTTTTATATCTTTCCTGAAGTGTGGTGCCCAGAACTGTCCACAATACTCCAGCTGAGGGCTAACCAGTGATTTATAACGTTCTAGCATGATCTCTTTGATTTATTTTCTATTCCTCTATTTATAAACCCAAGTAACCCATATACTTTTTTAACCACCTTATCAACTTGTCCTGCCTCCTTTAAGGAGTCAATGCATTGCCCTTAACAAAACATCTGCTTGAAGAAACTTTGCCTTAGGTTGTAGGTTTAGTGTTGTTTACTCTGATATCCCAAGGATTACTGTAAATTTATTTTAACACTGGCAACTTGAATTTATTTTCACAGTATAAACTGGTTGGATTGTGAATAATTGGCATACACGCCCTTTGATGTATAATAGGAAAGAAAATAAAAAATGGCTGGAAATGTATTATAACACTGTTTGGATAGCATACACCGTCACCTAATCCCGAACACTGGTACAGCTTTGAACACCTTCCCCCCGCAAATCCAAGTCATGCACTCTAGTTTAATTTTATGTCCACCTAAACAGGCAGATGGGGGCTTAGTTTAACATCTCATCCAAAAACATAGTACCTCCAACAATGCAGCACTCCCTAGGGTACTCCTTGATCCCTCGTTCTTCTCTAGGTTCTCTCCTATCTCCTATCTTGCTCTCTGACACTGACCTCCTGCTCCCTTGACCTCATTCCCACTAAATTGCTGACCACCCAAATTTCCTTCCTGGCCCCCATGTTAGCTACCATTGTAAATGGTTCTCTCTCCTTAGGTATTGTTAACCTCACTTTCAAAACAGCTGTATCGCTCCCCTTCTCAAAATAACATCCTCGACCCCTTTGTCCTTGCATACTTTAGCCCCATCGCCAACCTCCCTTTTCTGTCCCAAGTCCTTGAATGTGCTGTCCACTCCCAAATCTGTGCCCACCTTTCCCGTAGCAAAATGTTTGAATCTCTCCAATCAGGATTCTGCCACAACACTAAAATGGTGCTAATTAAAGTCACATATGACACCCTCTGTGACTGTGACCATGGTGTATTTTCCATTCTTGGCCTCATAACAGCCTTTAACATGGTCAACCATAGCATCTTCATCCAATGCCTCTCCTCCAATGTCCAGTTCAGTGGGAGTTGATTCCAGTCTTCCCATCAAATCGTAGCCAAAGTATCTCCAGCAATGGCTTCTCTTCCCATCCCAACATAATTATTTCTGGAGTCCCCCAAGGATCTATCCTTGGCCCCTCCTCTTCTCCATCTACATGCTACCCCTTGGTAACATCATCTGAAGACATGGGCTCAGTTTCCATATGCACACTGACAACACCCAGTTCTACTTCTTCGTCATCTCTCTCTATCCCTCCACTGCCTCTGTGCTGTTAGACTGTTTGTCTGGCATCCAGTTTTGGATGAGCTGCAATTTCCTTCATTGAGAAGACCGAAGTCATTGTCTTCACAACCTCGTCTTCCACAAACTCATTAACATTACCATCGATTGTATCCGCATCTCCAGCTAATGCGTCAGGTTCTAACAGACTATTTGCAATTGGACCCCGAACTCAGCTTCCAACCCCATATCCTGTCCACCATAAACACCACCTGCTGCTGAAACTCCTATTCATGCCTTTGTCAGCAGCAGCCATGACACACCTGGCCAACCTCCCATCCTCAGTGCACAGTAAACTTCATGTCATCCTAAACTGTTGCCTGTATCCTATCCCACACCAACTCTCACTGGCCTATCACCCCTGATATTGCTGACCTGAAATAACAACAGAAAATGCTGGAAAAACTCAGCAGGTCACGGATCCTCGGATCCACGGATATTGCCTGACCTGCTGAGTTTTTCCAGCATTTTCTGTTGTTATTTCAGATTTCCAACATCCGCAGTATTTTGCTATCGTACTATTGCTGACCTGCATTGGTTGCCAATCCTCCAACACCTCCAAATTAAAATTCTCATCCTCTTGTTTAAATCCCTTCATCACCTTGCCATTCCCTCCTCCAGCACTACAACAACACCCCCCCCCCCACCCCAAACTCTCCATTCCACTAACTGTGACCTCTTGTGTATCCCACCTTTGCTTTGGCCCACCATCGGCAGCCATGGTTTTAGCCGGCAAAGCCCCACGCTCTGAAATTCCCTGCCTAAAGAAAGAGCTTGCATTTATATAATGCCGTTCACATCCTCAGAACGTCCCAAAGCGAATGAAGTACTTTTTTGAAGTGTAGTCACTGTTGTAATGTAGGAAACGCAGAAACAAATATGTGCACAGCAAGCTCCCACAACCAGCATTGTGATAAATGATCAGAAAATCTGTTTTAGTGATGTTGGTTGAGGGATAAATATTAGCCAGGATGCTGGGGAGAATTCCCCTGCTCTTCCTCAAAATAGTCCACTTGAGAGGGCCGTTTAATGTCTCATCCGAAAGGAGGCATCTCCGACAGTGCAGCGCTCCCTCAGTACTGGCGCTGGAGCATCAGCCTAGATTTTGTACTCATCTCTGGAGTGGGACTTCAACCGACATACCTTCTGACTCAGAGGCGAGAGTGCTACCTACTGAGCCACAGCTGACTCCTCTGACTCTCAACCTCCCTCTCCTTTTTAAGACAGACCCTCCGTAAAACCCACCAAGCTTTTAGTCACCTCCTTTGATTATGCCTCTGTGAAGCACTTTAGGGTGTTTTCTACATTAAACACTATAGAAAATGCAAGTTGTTGTTGTTGAAGTCTGTCGTGGGGCTTGAGCCAAGCTGACAAATCTAGAGAGTGGAAGTCGGAGGGATTGACTGTTTGCATCGTCCTAGCCTCTGGCTGCATAAATTGACATTTACTTTCCACTTTAAACGTATTGGTGCATGCAGGGAAATTTAGATTCAGTTAATTGCAGTGAACGTAGTGCACTAATGGAATTGGCCTGGGCTATAAGTTACTACACTACAAATTAATCAATGTGTTGATTTGTACCCAGTAGACAGGCTTGGCACCGCAACAAAACCCATAGTTAACTATGCTGGACCAAGAATTACACACATTATATTGAGACAAACATTTTGGAATTACAATCTACTGCAGTGGAGTTTGGTGACTGTCTGAGCATTCACGTAAATTAAATATGACAAATGGGCACAAATCTAAAGTACTTTTGATTTTGACACACATTTTGTTCTATACTTGCTTTCACTTTTGCGGAATCGCTATTCATCTCATTAAAATGGATGAAAACCACAGATTGACAGTGAAAAATGTTGACTCTCTGGCACTTGCTGTGCCTAAATTCTTTGTGACTAATTATAGCTTCAAAGTCTTTTTGTCCATATTTTCAATCCCATTCTCCAATGGAGAGTCCAAATGAAGATTCCACGATGCATTTTTTAGTTTGTTTTTTGCATTGGGATTATGGTTAGCTTTTTAAAAAAACATTCTCTTTGTACAGAATTGACATGCTTTCTCAGGTCATGGTACGCTATAAATTAAGTGGTAGCTGCAGTTGGTATCTTTTAAAGATTTAATACTGTTTGGTACATTTGAGTGGTGTTAATTGAGTGTTGAGGGCATTTCATGGCATGAGGCGTAGATTTAGCAGTGGGCTTTTTGGATGCTGATTTTGGTCAGTGTGTGGTCGATGTGGGAGTTTAGGAAGGTGGAAGGGTGCTGGGAACTACCCATTCATTGGATGGCCCAAGTTCCTTTTTTGTGGCGATTTGGGGGCGGAGAGGGGGAGAGGGCATTTTTCAGTTGAGTATGCTAGAAGAGTGCCAGGGGGTGGGCACAGATCCTTGCACCTCCTGAGCTCCAGGCACAGCCCATGCAAATCTTGCTATTGGATTACACCATAGCTGGGAATAGATCTTCTTGCTGTTAAGAGTGAGAACTGCACCCCCCTCAACAGAGTGATTTGAAAGATGAAACTTTCTCACCTTTTTATTCTATTCCCAGTTGTCTGCCAAACTCCTCTTCCATCCTTAGCTCAGTGAGTAACACTCTCAATTATTGCATCAGAAAAGTCAAGGATTCGAGCTCCGCTCCAGAATTTGAGCACATAATTTAGGCTGACACGTCAGTGCCGTTCTAACAGCGTGCTGCCTTATTGGAGGTGCTGTCTTCCGATGTGACATTAAACCAAAGTCCTACCTGCCTGTTCAGATGGACATAAAAGATCCCTTGAGGCTATTTGAAGAAGAGCAGGTGTCCTGGCCAACACTTATCCTACGACCAACACCGCCAAAAACAAATTAACTGGTCATTTATCTCATTGCTGTTTGTGGGATCTTGCTGTGCACAAATTGGCTTCTGTGTTTGACTACACCTAAAATGTGAACCACTTTGGGATGTCCTGAGAGTCTGAAAAATACGATATAAATGCAAGTTTTTTGTCCATTTCTTTCTTTCACCCCACAGATTACAATCATCTTCAGTTGTTGAGCCTGCCATAAAAAAAATCAAAATCAGCCAGCTCCACTGATTAAAGCTAATAAATTTATGGCAAGATTAGATAAGAATCTACTTGTTCTGATAAGATGTGCGAATAAGCAATTGTAACAGGATAGATTGTTTCGAAAATACAGAACGATGATGAGTTTCCCCCTTCCTCCTTAAAACCCATACTGCTTTCAAAATTTCTCCTTTAAGTTCTTACTACAGTACTGCTTTTTTGCTGACAGTAATAGAATCGTCTGGTCAGATAGACCGGGCAAGACAACCTGAGCCAATCACTGACCACTTCCTTGCTGTCAGAGAGGGTGCTGTTTCCACAGGAGGCCAACTTCTGAAGAAGGGGCTGACCTGGAAACTTTCTCTCTTTTCTCCATTTCCTGTCGCATGCTCCTTTCTTATAAATTTCATCTTTGTACAGTGTATTCAAGAGAAGAATATAACAGTAGAATGTAATTTGCTGCTCCATTTATCTATCTATTCCTTTCTCATCCTTCTGGACCTGTCCTCAGTCTTTGACACCGTTGACCACAAAGCTCTGCTCCAACGCCTCTCCACCGTCGTCCTGCTGGATGGGACTGCACTCGCCTGGTTTCATTCCATAGAATCACCTGCAATGGCTTCTCTTCCCGATCTTGCACCATCACCTCTGGTGTCCCCCAAGGATCTATCCTTGGCCCCGTCCTATTTCTCATCGACATGCTGCCCCTTGGTGACATCATCCGGCAACACAAGGTCCTAAGCTCTGGAATTCCCTATCATAGAGTTATAGAATGGTTACAGCACGGAAGAAGGCCATTTGGACTGTCGAGCCCGTGCCGGCTCTCTGCAAGAGCACTTCAGCTAGTCTCGCACCCCTGCATGTACACTGATGATACCCAGCTCTACCTCTCCTCCACCTCTCTCGAACCCTCCACCATCTCTATACTATCAGGCTGCTTGACCGACATCCAGCACTGGATGAGTAGAAATTTCCTCCAATTAAATATCGGGAAGATCAAAGCCACTGTCTTCAGTTCACGCCACAAACTCCATTCCCTTTCCACTGATTCGATCTCTCTCCCCGGCAACTGTCTAAGGCTGACCAAGTCTGTTTGCAATCTTGGTGTCATATTTGATCACAAATTAAGCTTCCTACCTCATACCCCTTCTATCACTAAGACTGCCCATTTCCACTTTAGAAATATTGCCCATCTCCACCCGTTCCGCAACTTTTCTGCTGCTGAAACCCTCATCCATGCCGCTATCACCTCTAGATTTGACTATTCCGATGCATTCCTGGCCGGCCTCCCTAGTTCTACCCTCCATAAACTTGAGGTCATCCAAAACTCTGCCACCCGTGTGCTAACCCTCACCAAGTCCCGCGCACCCATCTAAGAACATAAGAACATAAGAAATAGGAGCAGGAGTAGGCCAATCGGCCCCTCGAGCCTGCTCCACCATTCAATAAGATCATGGCTGATCTGATCCTAACCGCCAATCCACTATCACAGAACCATCTCCTGAATCTAACAGAATTAGACACACGAAATAGGAGCAGGATCAGGTTACACGGCCCCTGGGCCCGCTCCGCTACCCACAGGGCCATGACCGATCCGAACCTAGACTCATGTCCAAATTCTTGCCCGCTCCCCGTAACCCTTAATTCCCTTTACTTCTAGGAAACTGTCTATTTCTGTTTTAAATTTATGTAATGATGTAGCTTCTACAGCTTTTTGGGGCAGCATATTCCATGGACCTACCACCCTCTGAGTGAAGTAGTTCCTCCTCATCTCAGTTTTGAAAGAGCAGCCCCTTATTCTAAGACTATGCCCCCTAGTTCTAGTTTCACCCATCATCGGGAACATCCTCCCCGCATCCACCCGATCCAACCCCTTCACAATCTTATATGTTTCAATAAGATCACCTCTCATTCTTCTGAACTCCAATGAGTAGAGTCCCAATCTACTCAACCTCTCCTCATATGTCCATCCCCTCATCCCCGGGATTAACCGAGTGTACCTTCTTTGTACTGGCTCGAGAGCAAGTATGTCCTTTCTTAAGTATGGACACCAAAACTGTATGCAGTATTCCAGGTGCGGTCTCACCAATACCTTGTACAACTGAAGCAATACCTCCCTATTTTTATATTCTATCCCCCTAGCAATGAAAGCCAACACGCCATTGGCCTTCTTAATCACTTGCTGCACCTTCATACTAACCTTTTGAGTTTCGTGCACCAGGACCCCCAGATCCCTTTGTACTTCAGTGCTTTCCAGTTTCTTGCCATTAAGATAATAACTTGCTCTACGATTTTTCCTGCCAAAGTGCATAACCTCACACTTTCCAGTATTGTATTCCATCTGCCAAATCTCTGCCCACTTAATTAGCCTGTCTATGTCCCCTTGCAGGTTTTTTATGTCCTCCTCACTCACTACTTTCCCTCCCATCTTAGTATCATCTGCAAACTTTGATATGTTACACTCGGTCCCCTCCTCCAAATCGTTAATATAGATTGTAAAGAGTTGGGGACCCAGCACTGACCCCTGCGGAACACCACTAGTTACTGATTGCCAGTCTGAGAATGAACCATTTATCCCAACTCTCTGCCTTCTGTTAGATAGCCAATCCTCTATCCATGCCAGAATATTACCCCCAATCCCGTGATTTTTTATCTTAAGCAATAATCTTTTGTGTGGCACCTTGTAAAATGCCTTTTGGAAGTCTAAATACACTACGTCCACTGGTTCCCCTTTATCCACCCTATATGTTACTTCCTCAAAGAATTCCAGCAAATTTGTCAAACATGATTTCCCCTTCATAAAACCATGCTGACTTTGTCCTATTAAATTATGATTATCCAAATGTCCTGTTACTGTCTCCTTAATAATGGACTCCAAAATTTTACCTACCACAGATGTTAGACTAACCGGTCTATAGTTTCCAGCCTTCTGCCTACTGCCCTTTTTAAATAAGGCTGAGGGAGAGCTGCACTGTCAGAGGTGCCGTCTTTCAGATGAGATGTTAAACCGAGGCCCCGTCTGCTCTCTCAGGTGGACATAATAGATCCCATGGAACTACTTCAAAGAGGAGCAGGGGAATTATCTCCAGTGCCCTGGCCAATATTTATCCCTCCATCAACATCACAAAAAAACAGATTATTTGGTCATTATCACATTGCTGTTTGTGGGAGCTTGCTGTGCTCAAATTGGCTGCCACGTTTCCTACATTACAACAGTGACTACACTTAAAAAAAAAAGTACTTCATTGGCTGTAAAGCGCTTTGGGACGTTCAGTGGTTGTGAAAGGTGCTATATAAATGCAAGCCTTTCTTTTCTTTTATTAAAGGATACAGGGAAAAAGCAGGGAAATGTGAGTAGATAGCTCCAATGGTGAACCAGCATTGGCACAGGCTAGATGGACTGAATGGCCTTGGCCTCACTTATGATTTGCTCTGCAATAGATCTGCTATCGGTGGACCCACATCACCTGACTTGGCAGATCTGCAGCAAAGCCTTCACAACAGAACCTGCCCGACACAGCACTGCTGCCTCATTTAAAGTAAAAGTTGAGGCAGCGGCATTGTACTGGACGAGAGAGATGTTTGTAGAAGTAATTCTAAAGGCAACTTTCCTAACCTGTAGTGCTCTCTGCCTCGGAGCTGTCCTTTTTGTGTGGAACTCGGCCAAAGCCGATTGGCAAGCCAGCTGGAAAAAATACTTTTGTGCTTTTGGAAGTATGGAGAAGGAAAACGAGGAGCACATCATTTGGAGGGTCAGTGGAATCCTCCCATTGTTGCCAATATATTGGTTTTAAGGGTGATGTCTTATTGGTAAGCTGTGCCCTAAAGGTCACATGGTTTTGCACTCCTGAACTTCTATTTCAAGATAAATCATGTTTTTTTGCGTAATTGGCACTTCTTTGATTATCTGTCAGGAATTAAAAAGCAGCCTTTACCTAATGATTGGTGTAAATACATTGATTTTTATTTTATTAGGTTTTAACCCTGTTTAAGAATCTGTTCTTATGGTGCATCGGGCATGTGGTGTATTCTTTACAAGATTTAAAAAACTAATCAAGCAATTCTTGAAAGATTTGACAGCAGAAATGTGTGGTTGATAATTGAAAGGTACCGCTTTTTAATTCCTGCATATTATTGGCTTTTCTTACTAAAGAGCTAAGTTTTCTTCCTTGGCTAACTCTCCTTCTGTCTTGAAAGTGTTGATCTCACTTGGGGAAGTGTTGCACAGGGCGTCCTCCGATACCTCTCCCACATGCCCGTTATTTGTGTATTAACCTTGACGGTATGTCAGTATGCTATAGAACCATGAGGGATGTGACAGCCCAGCCTAGTCCTGCCCTGATGCGACGGTCACTGGATAGCAATTAAGGGGTTGAAAGGATATGGAGTATAGGATGGGTAAATGTGACTAGGACTATTTGCTTACATGGAGGGTAAACACCAACATGGATTGGTTGGGCCAAATGGCCTGCTTCCGTGATGTATCTTCCATGTATTTCTATGTAAAGAAAAAGAAGCTCCCCTGATAGCTCAGCAAGTTTTTTCCAGTGAGTGTCTACGTCACACAGACCAGGAAGATCCAAGGTTTATATCAGGGGGGGGAAATTTGGTTGGTTAGCGCCTCCCGTTAGCGCCTCCGGGGGTGCTAACGGGGCGCTAGGAACTTAGCGCTTGAGCGCGGTGATTTTAGCGCTGCTTGCAAAATTGACCAGTCGTTTTGTGGCGGCGCTAAACACTACCGCCACAATCTCCTGCGCCCGCAGATCGTGATATCAGTTGAGCATGCAACGCCCTGGTAGCGCCCCGGACCGGATATTGAGTCGCGCCTCCTGCCTTAGCGCCGTCCGCTAGGACCGACAGGTAGAGGGGAACGTTTTCAAGTCAGGAAGGGGCTGGGGGAGCGCTATTTAAAGGCAGGCGTCTCCTGCCTTTTCTTGTCAGCAAAATATTTGGTACACGCAGGTTGAGAGGGAGACGTCAGGAGAGATTTAACGCTGTCCTAAGGAGTTTTGGTCCTCAGCACCACTTTTGAGGTTCTTAAGCGCCGAGCTCTTTCCCTGGGCCTATCCCTTAGTGCTTCCAACACAATTGCTTTAAAGGTCTCTTCAGGCTGAGATGCAAGGCTGCAATGAGCAGGGAGTGGCTGACCAGCAAGATGGCCCCTCCCCTTTAAGAACTGGACGGCACCAGTCTGTCTGGCTTCCATGGTAATTGGTATCACCTGAGCTTCGGTAGCGTTCTGAGGTAGCGCCTCGCTCCCTGACGTTTGCGCCTTAAGAGAAGTGTGTAGCGCCTGATTTAGCGCTCAAATCACCTCCAGGGACGATAGAGGTGAATTTTGCCGTCGGAGGCAATAATTAGCGCCGGGCACTAAAATTTTCGCCCGGCCAGTAATTGCGCTCCAAAATGGGTGATACCCAATTTTTCCCCTCAGGTCTTTGAGTTAGCAGTTCATACCCAGAGTGGCAGGGGTGCTACAATTAGCCTCAGCATTCCTGGGTTAGGGAGAAAAACATTGGCCAGAATTCCTGCTCCTGGTTGCCGTCCACTGACCCTCGCTGCCAATGCATGCTGTGTGAGGACAGGATCTGGTTTGGCTGCCATTGCCCTCATGGTTGAATTACCTGATGCGTACTATCAAGAGTGACGCATGAATAATGATCACTTGGGCATCTGTGGAATTGTACCCCTGTGAGGAGTCAACATACAATATTGTGCTATAAAACAGCTCACCTATTGACTTTGTGCACATCCCCAGTGACTACTCCCTTGGTGTTTTTGTCCCATGTTTGGAATTGCCCTGTTTCAGTTCATGTCCCTCTGTCAGTAGCACAACAAACTGTCCCACAGAGCAGGAGCAGAAGCCTGAAGCACTCGCACAGGTTTGCTCAGCATTGGGACTGGCAGATCAGCCAAGTTCCCAAACACAGACCCTGCTGCTTCTCAACGCGGGAGATCACTTTATTGCTGCCAAATGATGTGGAACAACAAATTGGTAATGAAAGCTGACACTCACAAAAACTTGTGGGTTGAAATGGCACAGTGTGACTTTTACCAACCAATGCATTAACGCTTTCATCTAAAATTCCTTTGCCCCCCCATCTTATCAGAGGCATTTAAAATAAATGGGTTTGTCATTCTTGCGGGAGCACAATTTAATACTGGAGGGCCGCAGCAAAAAAAGGAAGCGAAACGTAGCTGGAATATTATTCTTGAAATCTGGGGATTAAACGGCAATGCGTTTGATTTTGGTGATGTAAGATTAAATCTCTTAATGGATAACTGATCTTTCGGTTGGTATATATCACAAAATGCTGTGAAGTTTCTCAGTTTGTGTGTAGCCCTTTGGACATGTTCAAAGATGCGGCACTTTTGAAGGAGTCGTGTTGGTAGTTCAGGAGCAGCAGCAAGTACTTCATCAAAATATTTTGCACAAGGGCACAGAAAGTCTCCAATTGAGGAAGCACTGCGTAAATTGGCAGCCTCCACCACTGCTTTTACTCTGATGCTATTTTACAGGCCGGTTGGTAGGAATTAGGCGTGGGCATTTGCCAGTATGTGGGCTATACACAAGTCACAGCAAGTTGCACCAGGCTGAGTGCCATTGTTTTGAGATTACCCACACAATACTCCTGAACATATCTGTATCTGTTTTTAATTCTGCATTATTTCATGCTAGAATATAACTTTGCATTTTCTGAAGAATGATCCAGAGCAGAATATTTGGCATAAAACCCAAACACGTAACTGACGTTTCTGGCCATATGTAGGTGAATTGGCATTTAAAAAATAATATATTCACCCCACGCCTAACCTCTGAACATGACAAGTTACTCTGCAGACCTCTTTTTGCTGCCATGTAACCAGCTGTCAAATGTCAAGGATGGCATGAATCAATTGCATCTTTTTCTTCGGGTGGGGGGGGGTGCCAATTGAAGAATCAAGGTGAATGGCCAAGGTCCATAGTGCAGGCCACGATTGAGTTGGAAAAGAGTAAAAGAGATGAGATAAATGATGAAATAGCAATTTTAAATATTGTCAAACCTGGGTTTTAAAGGCTTGAAGATCTTGGGAGAAAGCAATAGTCTGAAGAAAGTAAGGAGATCCACAGGTTAGAGGCATTTGGAAAGTATGTATAGATGCATACTTTAAAGCAAACAAGAAGTATTAGGGATATAAACAAAAAATGCTGGAAACACTCAGCATCTGTGGAGAGAGAAACAGAGTTAGCATTTCAGGTCGGTGACCTTTCAACACCCTCACCAGTTCTGTCTCCAGACTCTCTTTTAAAGTACAAGGATCCTCCTAAACTAATTTATATTAAAAAAAAACCTAAAAGCTCCCTCAGCTTCTATTTCACACTAAATTATTCTGGGTTTTGTTCCATTGAAATCTGATTCACTTCATCCAGCTGTCTGGTTTGACTTCTTGTGTTACAAGGGAACTGTGCATGTGACTAAGAAAAGTTTATGTATTTAAAATAAAAAGCATGTTCTAACTCGTATACCGTACCTTTATTATAAGGCGACCAAACCTTGACTGCCATTCTATTTTATGTTCTGTCTTTTAGCACTTCACTATAGTATGCAGATCTCGTATGGGCTGCAGACTGCTGGTCACTCTGGGATAGCATGCGATGAAACTGCAGTGTAGTCTGAGTGGTGTATGCTGACATCTCACTGGCTCTTTGGTTTTGAATTACATTAATGTGGCCTGACAGAGCATACCTCAGCTTCGCAGATGTCGTGACTCAGCAGCCTGCGAAGAATGGCATTGTGTTGAAAATGAATCTCGCACTCTTGCTCAAAAAAACCCACACACTGAGAGTTTTGGATAGTAATATGGATTGAATACCTTTTACTTGCCTAAATAGCGCCGGATGTCACTAATACAGTTCAAAGTGCTGCTTTCAGACAGTGGAGAAGGGGAAATTGTGACATAATTAAGTAAAGTGGGTCGTTGGAGATCAGCTGCTTACCTTGAATTCAATTACGAATAGTAACAGTTCGGACAGCATGAGCTCAGCCGAGGTATTATGCCAGGTGATAGGTGACACACATAGCTGTGAAGCTGCAATTATAAGAAAGGTTATACAGTACAGAGTAAACTCGAGCATCCTTTATAAAGGATTATTGTAGCTGACCTCCTATAATATATCATTGTTTTTCTCGATTTGTTGAATGCTTCTTGACTGGTGGAAGTCCAAACTACGAGAGCCAAGACCACTGCTTATTGATATCTTAAACCTGTCAGGAGAAGCATTTGGAGTTCCAGTTTCATGTGACTGAAGAAGGTCCATCGCCTCCTCCCTTTCCTCCCATTCCATCAACCACAGGCTGAGACTGAAGTATTTAAGAAATCTGTAGCCTGGGCATCATTTCTGAAATTTCACCAACACCGAACTCTGAGTAATGCTTGTGCAAAAACTGGCAAAGACCCGTGCTATATATTCTGCTAACAGGCTTAGCCCCAAGTGTTTTGTACAAGGTTTAACAAGGCCTTTTAAAAATCCTATGCCTTAAATACTGCAGTTTGAATAGTGGAATGAAAGCCCCCATCCTTAAATTGAAACAATATTTACATATACAATTTTGAATTTATTTTTAATTGTTCAAATATTGTTCCAGATGCTATCTCAGTTTTTCTGTTAATGAGTAGTTAGGCTTCGGTTGCTTGCTGTTTGAATCTCATTGAATGTTGCACAAGATTGCGATGGCTTGAAAGTTTCAGCTTATGTTCCAATTCTTTTTGATTTGAAAGATGCTCCTGGTTTATATATTTAAAAGGAACACATTGCTACCCATCCATTATGTAGTAAGTGGGAATTTAAACATGTGCTTAAAATAAGTTGTACTTTTAATAACATTTTTATTTTAAACTATTCCCCCCACCCACTCCTCAAACAGGAAAAGACAGTCGCCTTAAAAAGCTAGTGGAAGGAAAAGACTGAAGCAATTTGGGGACTTACTGAAAATTAGACCAAGAAATCATCAAAGACGTAAAGTTGCTAAAGTGTGGCTGTTCTGAGTTTATCGGCTGAGCCAACTGAGATCTGACCATGTCAATAGCTTTGAAGCAGGTGTTCAATAAGGACAAGACCTTTCGGCCAAAGAGGAAATTTGAACCCGGTACTCAGAGGTTTGAACTCCATAAGAAAGCACAGGCCTCCTTGAGCTCGGGAGTGGACCTGAAGGGAGCAGTACAACTACCTAATGGTGAAGACCTTAATGATTGGATTGCTGTTCATGTGGTGGATTTCTTTAATCGCATTAATCTGATCTATGGGACGATATGTGAGTTCTGTACTGACAGGAGCTGCCCTATCATGTCAGGAGGACAGAAGTATGAGTACCGGTGGCAAGATGATCACAAATACAAAAGACCCACTGCACTTCCAGCTCCACAGTACATGAGCCTCTTGATGGATTGGATTGAGGTCCAAATCAACAATGAAGAAATCTTCCCAACAAGCATTGGTGAGTCACCTTTAACTTCAGGGGAAGGAATGCGTTATACCAGCAGGATAATGGGGCCAATCTTAACCTAACCTGTCCATCAGGAAACTGATGAGGTTGGATGGAGCGTCGGTTTTACACCCCGTCCGATTTCACTCTCCATTGAAGTCACTGGAGATTAATATTGGGTGGGGTGTAAATCTGTTGATGAAATCTTAATTGGAAAAGTAGTGGGAGATTTCTGACATGGCCATCTTGAATTCTAATTGATTCTTTCACGTCTCCGTCTTGGGTGCGCGAGATAGGAGCAATGTCACTGAGCACAGTGACGTAACTGTTCACGTGGTAATTGTGTTCAATTTTTTAAATCTCTCCAATTAAAAATGGAGGACACTTGGCAACTGTACAAAATACAGGAATTGTATAAGATGGGGTATGACAAACTAGTGGCTGTGTTGTAGTGCAACCTGTTGTGTATTTCAGCATACTCTAACATAAAGTTTGTCTTTAATCCCTGGGGTACCAAGTCTCCTATCTGTATGTTTAAACATTGTACTACTTTATATACAATCTATTGAGAAGAAATTTGAATATTTAAAAGAAAAAGTAGGACCAGTTTTGTGAAATGTGACATTAAGCAATCTGGTGTCAGTCCGTGGGTGCTAGGAGGATACTGGGCCCTTGTGGAATTCAGTAAGCATTCCTTCACTCTGATTTGAAGCTTCATTTCAGACTCCCTCTATATCCCAACTAGGTAAGCAAATGTGTTGGAGTTCTGTGTCCTTTGCCTGCTGTAGTTTTGCATAATCCTGTTGCTAATGTATTAATAAACAGTGTCTCTCGGGTGATGAGGCCCTGTCCCACAGCACTGTTGTGTGGGAACACATGATACATATTCTGTACTAAACCCCAAATCTAGTATTATTCTTAGATTTTAAAATGAAACAGTTTGGGTGAGATGAGGACATTGTTTCAACAGAGTGCAAGCATTGAAGCTTGCATTTTAAATATAGCGGCAGATTAAAGCTGCAAGACCTACGCATTGTGCACGGTGTACTTTAGACTTGTCTATAGATTCGGCACTGATTATCTACTGTCCCTACCTAAGTAATTCATTCAAATACTTGAGCTGTCTTTTCAAATGAGAAACTGTAGCCAGATTGATCCTTCCAATGCTGTAGGAGACTTGACTTTCCAATTCAAATTGGAACTATTAATCGCTGACATAGGAAGAGTTGAGATGTGTTGAAGCTATCTTTGTCATAGACTGCTTTACTTAGTCAATTAATTTGATATTCAACACTGTACTTCAGATTTTTGATGCTGGCATCCTTTATTGTTTTTAAACGCAGTAGGGTTGAAAAGTAAACAGTTGCAAAATGGGACACTGTGTGATGCACAGTATTATATCCGTGTATAATTGAGACACGGACTGCAGGAGTTGATTATAACAAGTCTTTACTGAATGGAGACAACCTGGAAACTGAAACTACAGAAGCCTGCTAGGGCCTGTGGTGTATGTGCCTTTAAGAGCAATTATGGTGTATGTGCCTTTAAGAGCCCCAGGTGTGCGTAATGCCGGTAATTGCCACTTGGGCTATATAAGCCTGTGTATTGTGTATATCCTTTAGAAACCACCCCCCCAGACTTGCTTAGTAAATACCTATGAACCAACTCCTGTCTTCAGTGTCTTTATCTACACACGGACACTACAGTGGCGACGAAGTGGAAACGGACTTACCTGCAATTCGGCAGCACCTCAAGGACATCGATTCCTCCAGCGTCCAGAAGACTCAAGGAAGTAAGAGAAACTGTGGTTTCACCAGCTGGCCAAGCTGGTGACAGGTACTGCGCTAATCCTTCCTGGGCGTCAGGCTGGAGCTCCAGCGGCGGGCTCTACAGCTGAGACAGGCAGCGAAATCGGAGGCAAGCAATAACGGACTGGGAGGGTGCACTTGAGAGACGGCCAGCGCGGCAAGCAGGTCAGCGTTTAGACCTCCGTCGGGAACGAGTCTCCAACAGTGAATAAACTGAAACCACAGTAAAACAGCGTTGTTATCGGTAGCAGCGGCGGGAAAGCGCGGGAAGCGCCATATCGTTGCTACAGAGAGAAAAAAAAAAGCGCGGGAAACGCCATATCTTTTCTGAAATGCCTAAATCTGGTAATATTGAGGCTTTTGATGGCGAAATAGAAGATTGGACCACATACGTGGAAAGAGTAGAGGTTTATTGCACTGCAAATGGAATAACAGATGAAAAAAAAGCTTCAGTACTTCTGAACTTAATGGGCGCGAAGACATACGGGCTGTTACGAAATTTAATCACTCCAGCCAAACCAAAGGACAAGACTTTAAAAAAAATTGTTGATACCCTGCAGGAGCATTTAAACCCAACACCGCTGCTGATAGTGGAACGATTCAAGTTCTTCAAGAGAAATCAACACAAGAATGAAAGTAACGCTGATTACCTAACCGAATTAAGAAAGCTATCAAAGTACTGCCAATTCGGAGCAGGACTATCGGATTATCTTCGAGACAAATTTGTTTGCGGTCTCTTAAGTGAAGGAACACAAAAAAAACTGCTTTCTGAAAAAGATTTAACATTGGACAAAGCTTTCAGTATGGCTGTATCATACGAAGCAGCAGCAAAAGGAGCTGCAGAGATACAACAAGAGACACAGGACTTCGGCACCCATAAAATGACACAGGAGTTCGGAAGATGTTATCGCTGCGGCAGATCCACCCATAACCAGAGGGACTGCTGGTTCAAGGGCAAAGCATGCAGGCAATGTGGTAAGATTGGACACATTGCACGGGTATGCCAATCTGGACAAAATAAATCCACTGACAGAAAACAAAAAATCAATAAAGAAAAGTACAGGAAGGTACAAATGATGACGGACAATAGCTCCGAAGACCAGAATAGTGATAGCGACTCCAGAAACAAGAGACTAAGCTGTCTCAAATTACATAATGTACTTGCCAAAGAGGATTACCAAACCATTTGGGTTACCCTCACAATAGCAGGGTCCCCAGTTAAAATGGAGCTAGATACAGGATCAGCTCTAACCGTAATAAATCGACGAGATTACGAGAGGCTATTTTCGCATATACCTCTAAAAGACACATCCATTATCTTAAAAACATATACGGAGCAGAAAGTCTACCCCAAAGGAAAAATAAGGGTGCCTGTGGTATACAACGGCAAAGAAATACAAAAGTTGTATTTATACATTCTACAAGATGGTGGTCCACCGTTGTTGGGACGTGAATGGATAAGGAAGATACGTTTAGACTGGCACTCCATTCAGGCACTGATGGTGACCAGTAAGGAAAAAAACAATGATGACATCATACCTGAACGATTAAAAGACATCTTGGCCAACACCAAAGAAGTGTTTCAAGAGAAACTAGGAACCTTGAAAGGCATCACCGCCTCAATAAAAGTTGAAGATACAGCAATTCCAACATTTTTAAGGCAAGACCGGTGCCATACGCAATACGTCCGGCAGTCGAGGCAGAGCTGAAGAATTTGGAAAAGGCAGGCGTATTATCCAAAATAGATTGGAGCGAATGGGCAACACCCATCGTTCCAGTCATGAAAAAAACATTGAAAAATAACTCTGAGGAACAGAAAAAAATTCGCATCTGTGGGGACTTTAAGGTGACTGTAAACCCGGTCCTTCACATAGTACAGTATCCTCTTCCGAGGATAGAAGATATTTTCGCCTCACTATCCAGAGGGAAACGTTTCACAAAAATTGACTTGGCACAGGCATATCTACAGATGGAGGTTGAGGAGACCTCTAAAAGGTATCTCACAATAAACACACACAAAGGCCTGTACCAGTACAATCGACTGGTTTTTGGAATAGCATCAGCTCCAGCTATCTGGCAAAGAGCTATGGAGCAAGTCCTGCAAGGGATTCCGGGGACTCAATGCTACCTAGACGACATCCTTATAACAGGAGAAAACGACAACGAGCACCTTGCCAATTTGGAGCAGGTGCTCACTAGGCTGAAAGAACGGGGCCTACGAGCAAATCGCCCCAAGTGCGAATTTTTCCAAAATCAGATATCATATTGTGGCCACATAATTAATAAGGAAGGGTTGCATAAGTCACCTGAAAAAATTGAAGCAGTTATAAAAGCCCCAGCACCTGAAAATGTTTCACAATTGAGGTCATTCCTGGGATTAATAAATTACTATCATAAATTTTTACCGAACTTATCAACTATTCTACACCCTCTTAATGATCTTCTACAGACAGGAGTGATTTGGAAATGGAACGAAGACTGTAAACGTGCCTTCCATAAATGTAAAGACTTAATCACATCCGAGAAAATTTTGGCTCATTACAACCCATCACTACCAATCAGACTGGCGTGCGATGCATCCCCTTACGGCATAGGAGCGGTATTGTCCCATAGATTCCCTGATGGCTCGGAACGGCCGATAGCTTTTGCGTCACGCTCATTGAACTCAGCTGAGCGTAACTATGCCCAGATAGACAGGGAAGCACTCAGCCTGGTATGGGGAGTGAAGAAATTCAACCATTACCTACACAGACAAAAATTTACCTTGCTGACTGACCATCAACCCCTCATCTCCATATTCAACCCTAAAAAAGGTGTCCCCATTATGACGGCACAAAGACTACAGAGGTGGTCCCTTTTTCTAGGGGCACACCAATACAACATTGAATACAAAGGGTCAAAACAGCATGGGAATGCTGACAGTTTATCACGCCTACCGTTGCCAACGATAGAAGAGGCACCTACAGTAGACCCAGTAGAGATATTCCACTCTACCATAGTGGAATGTCTACCGGTGACAAATTCTGCCATTGAAAGGGAGACAAGAAATGACCCTACTCTCTCACGGGTCTACGATTTAACAGTGAAGGGATGGCCAGCACATGGCGAACCACTGTTGCCAGCATTCTCGCAAAGAAGAGAACAGCTGTCAGTGTGCCGAGGAACCTTGATGTGTGGATCCAGAGTGGTGATTCCACCCAAACTCCAGGATAAAGTGCTAAAGGAGCTTCACGAGGGGCATCTGGGTGGAGTGAAAATGAAGAACCTAGCTAGGGCGTTTGTATGGTGGCCAGGTATCGATGGAGACATCGAAGACATGACCAAGAGCTGCCTAGGATGCCAGAAGGTCCAAAATGCTCCGCCACAGGCCCCTCTACATCCATGGGAGTGGCCCTCATCTCCCTGGCAAAGGGTGCACATCGACTTTGCTGGTCCATTTATGGACTCAATGTTCTTAATCGCAGTTGATGCACACTCCAAGTGGCCGGAGGTAATAAAGATGTCCTCCACCACCACGGAAAAAACCATCACAGTATTAAGGACCATATTTGCCAGGAATGGGCTGCCGGAGCAGATATGTTCTGATAATGGACCGCAATTTGTGTCCGAAGAATTCAGAAAGTTCTTAAAGAACAATGGGGTAAAGCACTACACGTCCGCCCCATACCATCCCGCCACCAATGGATTGGCTGAAAGGTTTGTCCAGACCTTCAAGAAGGCCATCAAGGCCATGGGTAATGAAGACATAAAACTTCAGCACAAGGTGGATAACTTCTTATTTGCATATAGGAATGCAACGCATATGGTTACTAACCAAACTCCCGCCATGATGTTCTACAATAGAAACCTAAGATGCCAGCTGGATTTGGTCAAGCCCAACATCTGAAGGGACGTGGAGAACCGGCAGTTTCAGGGCATGAATGAAAGACCAACTAGGGCCTTCCAGATAGGCCAACCGGTTTTGGCCCGGGACTACCGTACCGAGAAATGGCAGCCTGGAACTATCTGCACACGATTAGGACCACTGATGTATACCGTGGACATCGGAGACAGCATAATAAGGCGCCATGCTGACCAAATCATCAAGTCATCCGAAAGGGACAACCTACACCACCACTCTATACATCTAACGATGAAGTAGAGATACCCATATCTACCTCCGATCCGGTGATACTGGAGCCTGATGAACCCGACACTGGCATTCAAGCCGAATCAGCCTTGCCAGAAGAACCTACTACACCACCAGAAACTACTACACCCCCGAGGCGTTATCCGGACCGAGTCAGGAAGCCTCCTGAGAGACTAACTTATAATTAATTAATACAGCAATGTATATTATTTTGCATATAACATGTAATTAATAATTACTTAAAATATGATGTACTAGTTAGCTAGAAGGGGAGGAATTGTGGTGTATGTGCCTTTAAGAGCAATTATGGTGTATGTGCCTTTAAGAGCCCCAGGTGTGCGTAATGCCGGTAATTGCCACTTGGGCTATATAAGTCATAGAGTCATAGAGTCATAGAGTAATACAGCACGGATAGAGGCCCTTCGGCCCATCGTGTCCGCGCCGGCCATCAAGCCCTGTCTAATCTAATCCCATATTCCAGCATTTGGCCCGTAACCTTGTATGCTATGGCATTTCAAGTGCACATCCAAATGCTTCTTAAATGTTGTGAGGGTTTCTGCCTCCACAACCCTTTCAGGCAGTGAGTTCCAGACTCCAACCACCCTCTGGGTGAAAAAGTTCTTTCTCAAATCCCCTCTAAACCTCCCGCCCTTTACCTTGAATCTATGCCCCCTAGTTATCGACCCCTCTACTAAGGGAAAAAGCTCCTCAGCATCCATCCTATCTATGCCCCTCATAATTTTGTACACCTCAATCATGTCCCCCCTCAGCCTCCTCAGCTCCAAGGAAAACAAACCCAACCTGCCCAGTCTCTCTTCATAGCTGAAGCGCTCCAGCCCTGGTAACATCCTGGTGAACCTCCTCTGCACCCTCTCTAACACGATCACATCCTTCCTGTAGTGTGGCGACCAGAACTGCACACAATATTCCAGCTGTGGCCTAACCAGTGTTTTATACAGCTCCATCATAACCTCCTTGCTCTTATATTCAATGCCTCGGCTAATGAAGGCAAGTATCCCATATGCCTTTTTTACCACCTTATCCACCTGTTCCGCCGCCTTCAGGGATCTGTGTACTTGCACACCCAGATCCCTCTGACCCTCCGTCTTGCCTAGGGTCTTTCCATTGATTGTGTATTCCTTTGCCTTGTTAGTCCCCCCAAAGTGCATCACCTCGCACTTTTCCGGGTTAAATTCCATTTGCCACTGTTCCGCCCATCTGACCAACCCATCTATATCGTCCTGCAGACTGAGGCTACCCTCCTCGCTATTTACCACCCTACCAATTTTTGTATCATCCGCGAACTTACTGATCATACCCTTTACATTCATATCCAAGTCATTAATGTAGACCACAAACAGCAAGGGACCCAGCACCGATCCCTGTGGTACCCCACTGGCCACAGGCTTCCAGTCACAAAAACAACCTTCGACCATCACCCTCTGCCTTCTGCCACTAAGCCAGTTTTGTATCCAATGTGCCAAGGCACCCTGGATTCCATGGGCTCTTACCTTCTTGACCAGTCTCCTGTGCGGGACTTTATCGAAGGCCTTACTGAAATCCATGTATACCACATCCACTGCGTTACCCTCATCCACACACCTAGTCACCCCCTCAAAAAATTCAATCAAATTAGTCAGACATGATCTTCCCTTGACAAAGCCATGTTGACTATCCCTGATTAATCCTTGCCTCTCCAAGTGGAGACAAATTTTGTCCCTCAGGATTTTTTCCAATAATTTTCCTACCACTGATGTTAGGCTCACTGGCCTGTAGTTCCCCGGTTTTTCCCTACTACCCTTCTTGAATAATGGTACTACATTAGCGGTTCTCCAGTCCTCTGGCACATCCCCTGTGGCCAGAGAGGTCCTGAATATATGTGTTAGAGCCCCCGCAATCTCCTCCTTTGCCTCACACAGCAGCCTGGGATACATTTCATCCGGGCCTGGGGATTTATCCATTTTTAGGCCAGCTAAAACCGCCAATACCTCCCCCCGCTCGATGTTAATATGTTCGAGCATATCACAGTCCCCCCGCCCTATTTCTATGTCTACATCGTCCTTCTCCATAGTGAAAACAGACGCAAAAAATTCATTCAGAACCCCTCCTACATCTTCCGGCTCCACACACAGATTGCCACTTTTGTCCCTAATGGGCCCTATTTTTTCCCTAGTTATCCTCTTACCCTTAATATACTTATAAAACATCTTCGGATTTTCCTTTATTTTGCTTGCCAGTGTTATTTCATGGCCCCTCCTTGATCTCCTAATTTCTTTTTTAAGTATCCCCCTGCACTTTTTGTACTCCTCTAGGGCTTCCTCCGTCTTTAGCCTTTTGTATCTACCAAAAGCCCTCCTTTTTTTCCTAATCCATTCCCGTATATCCCCTGACATCCAAGGTTCCCTGTGGTTTTTGGAACCACCCTTGACCTTTACGGGAACATGTTGCCATTGTATGATCTCAATCTCCCTTCTGAAAGCCTCCCATTGCTCCGATGCGGATTTTCCTACAAGTAGCTGATCCCAGTCCATTTTGGCCAGATCCTGCCTTATCCTATTAAAATCGGCCTTCCCCCAATTTAGAACCTTTATTTCTGGCCCATCCCTGTCCTTTTCCATGGCCACCTTAAATCTTACCATATTATGGTCACTATCACCAAAGTGCTCACCTACTAGCACTTCTTCCACTTGGCCGGCCACATTCCCTAGAATTAGGTCCAGTACCGCCCCCTCTCTTGTAGGACTTTCTACATGCTGGCTCAAAAAGCTCTCCTGGATGCACTTTAAGAATTCTACACCCTCTGAGCCTTTCACACTCTGACTATCCCAGTTAATATTGGGGAAGTTGAAATCCCCCATTATTATTACCCTATTATTTGCACATTTCTCTGAGATTTGCCTACATATCTGTTCCTCTATCTCCCCCTGACTGTTTGGAGGCCTATAGTACACTCCCAGCAAAGTGCTTGCCCCCTTTTTGTTTTTAAGCTCCACCCATATGGCCTCATTGGAGGACCCTGCTAATATATCATCCCTCCTTACTGCAGTAATTGACTCCTTAATTAATATTGCGACACCCCCTCCTCTTATACCTCCCCCTCTGTCTCGCCTGAAGATTCTGTACCCCGGAATATTGAGCTGCCAGTCTTGCCCTTCCCTCAACCATGTCTCCGTGATAGCAACAATATCATACTCCCATGTGTTTATCAACACCTTCAGTTCATCCACCTTATTCGCAAGACTCCTTGCATTAAAATAGATGCCATCCAGCCTTGCCCTTATATATTTGCCTGTGTATTGTGTATATCCTTTAGAAACCCCCCCCCCCAGACTTGCTTAGTAAATACCTATGAACCAACTCCTGTCTTCAGTGTCTTTATCTACACACGGACACTACAGGGCCTTTTATACAGGGGTGGTCACTGCCGGTACTGCAGTCTGAGACCAGTTATTCCCTTAAAGGTACATACATAACAATTCCTCCCCTTTTAGATAAACAGTACATAACATTCATTTAACAACTAAATAATAACTAATTACAATTACAATTACGGTTGCTAGATACATTGGTTGAAGTTAAGCAATTATAAGTTCAGTCTTTGAGGAGGCTTCCTGATTCTGTCTGGATAACGCCTCTTTGGGATATCAGGTTCTTCTGGCAAGGTTGCGTCGGGATCAATGTCGTTGTTTGGTTCGTCTGCTTCCAATATCACCGATTCTGCGGGTAGATGCAATTGGTACTTCGGTTTCATTGCCAGGTGTATCAGATCGTGGTGTGGAGTTGACGTTTTCCAGTGACTCTAGAATCTGGTCAGCATGGCGTCTTACAATGCTCTCTCCAACGTCCACGGTATACATTAGAGGTCCTTGCCGTGTACAGATCGTTCCTGGCTGCCATTTCTCTGTGCGGTAGTCCCGGGCCAAAACTGGTTGACCTATCTTAGGCAAACAAGAAGTTATCCACCTTGTGTTGTAGGGGTATGTCTTCATTACACATTGCCTTGATAGCCTTCTTGAATGTTTGAACAAACATCTCGGCCAATCCATTAGTGGCTGGATGATATGGGGCGGAGGTGTAATGCTTAACACCATTGTTCTTTAAGAACCTCCGGAACTCTTCAGACACAAACTGTGGTCCATTGTCAGAGCAAATCTGTTCAGGCAGCCCATTCCTGGCGAATATGGTTCGTAAGACTGTGATAGTTTTTTCTGTGGTGGTTGAGGACATTTTTATTACCTCTGGCCACTTTGAATGTGCATCCACTGCAATTAAAAACATCGAGTCCATAAAGGGACCAGCAAAATCAATGTGCACCCTTTGCCATGGAGATGAGGGCCACTCCCATGGATGTAGAGGGGCTTGTGGTGGGGCGTTTTGGACCTTCTGGCATCCTGTACAGCTCTTGGTCATCTCTTCGATTTCTCTATCGATTCCCGGCCACCACACAAACGCTCTGGCTAAGTTCTTCATTTTTACCCCTCCCAGATGACCCTCATGAAGCTCATTGAGCACTCTATCCTTCAATTTGGGTGGAATTACTACTCTGGATCCACACATCAAGGTTCCTCTGCACACTGACAGCTGTTCTCTTCTCGGCGAGAATGCTGGCAGCAGTGGTTCGCCATGTGCTGGCCATCCCTTCACCGTTAAATCATAGACCCAGGAGAGTGTCGGGTCATTTCGTGTTTCCTTTTCTATGTTTGCATTCGTCACAGGGAGACATTCGACTATAGTTGAGTGGAATAACTCCACTGGATCCACTGCCAGTTCTTCTTCCACCGTCGGCAACGGTAGGCGCGACAATCCATCAGCATTCCCATGCTGTTTAGTTCCTTTGTACTCGATGTCATATTGGTGTGCCCCTAGGAAAAGGGACCACCTCTGTAGCCGTTGTGCCGTCATTATCGGTACGCCCTTCTGAGGGTTGAAAATGGAGACGAGAGGTTGATGATCAGTTAGTAGAGTAAATTTCTGACCGTGCAGGTAGTGATTGAACTTCTTCACCCCCCACACCAGGCTGAGGGCCTCTCTGTCAATCTGGGCGTAGTTACGCTCGGCTGAAGTTAACGAGCGTGACGCAAAAGCTATCGGCCTCTCTGAACCATCAAGGAATTTATGTGACAGTACCGCCCCAATGCCGTAGGGAGACGCATCACACGCCAGTCTTATCGGTAGTGATGGGTTGTAGTGAGCCAATACTTCTCTTGAAGTGATTAGGTCCTTACTCTTCTGAAAGGCCCGCTTACATTCATTGCTCCATTTCCATGCTACTCCCGTTCGTAGTAGGGCGTTCAGTGGATGCAGAATTGTGGACAAATTCGGCAAAAACTTATGGTAGTAATTCACCAATCCGAGGAATGACCTCAGTTGCGACACATTTTCAGGCGCTGGAGCCTTAACTACCGCTTCAATTTTGTCAGGGGACTTATGCAACCCCTCTTCATCAATCACGTGGCCACAATACGATATCTGTTTCTTAAAAAACTCGCACTTGGGGCGATTGGCTCGTAGCCCATGTTCACGTAGTCTAGTGAGCACCTGCTCTAGGTTGGCAAGGTGTTCACTGTCATCCTCACCTGCCACTAGGATGTCGTCTAAGTAACACTGAGTCCTCGGAATCCCTTGCAGGACTTGTTCCATCGCTCTTTGCCATATCGCCGGAGCTGATGCTACTCCGAATACCAGTTGATTATACTGGTAAAGACCTTTGTGAGTGTTTATCGTGAGATACTTCCTAGAGGATTTTTCAACCTCCATCTGCAAATATGCTTGTGCTAGGTCAATTTTTGTAAAACGCTTCCCTCCAGATAGTGAGGCGAAGATATCTTCTATCCTTGGAAGAGGATATTGTACTGTGTGAAGGACTGGGTTCACCGTCACCTTGAAGTCCCCACAGATGAGAACCTTCCTTGGCTCCTCAGACTTATTGTTTAACATTTTCTTCATGGCAGGAACGATGGGTGTCGCCCACTCGCTCCAGTCTACCTTAGATAACACGCCTGCATTCTCCAGATTCTCCAGCTCTGCCTCGACGGCTGGGCAAATTGCATATGGTATCGGTATTGCTTTGAAAAACTTGGGAATTGCATTCTCCTCTATTTTTATCGAGGCGGTTACGCCTTTAAGAGTGCCCAGTTCTTGTTGAAATACCTCTTTGGCATCAGCTAAGATTGTTGACAATCGTCCAGGAGTGACGTCGTCATCCTTTTTACCAGCCACCGTCAGTACCTGAATGGAGTGCCAGTCTAAACTTATCTTTCTGATCCAGTCACGTCCCAATAACGGTGGTCCACCATCTTGCAGAATGTAGAGATACAATTTCCGTATTTTCTTGCCGTTGTATTCGACAGGCACCCTTATTTTTCCTCTGGGGTATACTTTTTGCCCCGTATACGTCCTCAAGACAATGGATGTCTCTCTCAAGGATATGTGTGAGAATAGCCGCTCGTAGTCTCGTCGATTCATGACGGTTAGAGGTGATCCTGTATCCAATTCCATTTTGACTTGGGACCCTGCTATCGTGAGGGTGACCCAAATGGTTCGGAGATCCTCTTTTGCGATTATGTTGTGAAGTTTGAGACAGCTTAGTCTCTTGTTCCTGGATTCACTATCGCTCATCTGGTCTTCGGAACTACTGTCCGTCATCTTTTGTACTTTCCTGTACGGTTCCTTAGTAGCCTTTTTGTTGTCGTTGGTCTTCTTCCCAGACTTGCAAACTCATGCAATGTGTCCCATCTTTCCGCATTGCCTGCATATTTTGTCCTTGGACCAGCAGTCCTTCTGGTCATGGTTTGTTCTGCCACAGCGATAACATTTTGCAAATCCCCGTGTCATTTCGTGGGTGCCGTATTCCTGTGGCTTTTGTTGTATTTCCGCAGCTCCCCTTGCTGCTGTTTCGTACGATACTGCCACGCTGAAAGCCTTATCTAGCGTCAGCTCTTTCTCTGAGAGTAACCTCTTCTGGGTTCGTTCACTCAGGAGTCCACAGACAAATTTGTCCCATAAGGTATCTGCCAGTCCTGCTCCGAACTGGCAGTGCTTTGATAGCTTGCGTAGTTCCGTAAGGTAATCAGCATTGCTCTCATTTTTATGCTGATTTCTCCTGTGGAATTTAAATCTTTCTGCTATCAGCAGCGGTGTAGGATTTAGGTGTTCCTGTAGGATAGCAACAATTTCGTTAAAACTCTTCGCCTTTGGTTTGGCTGGAGTAATCAGGTCCCGCAATAGGCCGTACGTTCTTGCGCCCATTAAATTTAGCAATACCGATGCCTTTTTCTCATCGGCTATTTCGTTTGCCTCGCAATATACCTCGACTCTTTCCACATACGTGGTCCAGTCTTCTATTGCATTATCGAAGGCAGTGATATCACCAGTCTTTGGCATCTTGAAAATCTAAGATGGCGCCTCCCGCGCTTTGCCTTTGTCCCCGATGGATCAAAATGGCGCCTCCCGCGCTTTTCCTTCTTCCCCACCGAGTTAAGATGGCGCCTCCCGCGCTTTCCTGCCGCTGCCGCTGCTGCCAACGCTGTTGCTGGCGATTATATTTATTTTACTATCCTGTAATGGCGACGCCCTATGGTCTTCGCGCCTCCCCGATCGCTGCTGCCAACGCCGCGCTCCGCGGTATTTTTATTTTTCTATCGTGCTTCAATATTTGCTCCATTAATTGAAGAACTGTTCCCGTCGTGGAGCGGACCCTCTGGGACACTTCCCTCCCTCTTCTTAGGTCTGAACGTTGCCCGGCTTCGAAGCACCGGCCGCGCCCTGTGTGCTCCACCCTCTCTCTCTTTGCTTCCCGACTCGCTGCCCGGCCCCGTTGCAGAGCCACCCGATCGAGCTCTAGCCCGCCGCAGCCCAGGAAGGATCAGTGCACTACCTGCCACCAGCCCGATTAGCTGGGAAACCACAGACTGGAGAACCAAGCCTGGCTCTCGACAGTCTCTCCTGCACTTTTCAATTCGATGATTTGGAGGGCGGTTGCCCACGGTCGACGCCCGTTTCTCGAGTTTCTTTGGATTTTTTTTATTTTCTTCTGGCTTCGACCTTCAATAACGTCATCTGAGGTGCTGCCGAGTTGCAGGTAAGTTCGTTTCTTACTCGTCGCCAATATTATGTCCGTGTATAATTGAGACACGGACTGCAGGAGTTGATTATAACAAGTCTTTACTGAATGGAGACAACCTGGAAACTGAAACTACAGAAGCCTGCTAGGGCCTTTTATACAGGGGTGGTCACTGCCGGTACTGCAGCCTGAGACCAGTTACTCCCTTAAAGGTACATACACAACACACAGGTTTAATATTCTGATATTTTCTCTCTTGGACCTAGGTTTGTGGAGCCCAAACTGGCTGGATGAAAATCTATCTCGATTGGTTATAAGGGTCCTACATGAGATGCATTTAGCAACAACAGCTTGCATTTATATAGCCCTTTTAATGTTAAAAAAATGTCCCAAAAGCACTTCACAGAGTCATAATTAGACAAAAATCAATGCCAAGCCAGTGAAGGAGATATTAGGACATGTGACCAAGACCTTGGTCAAAGAGGTGGGTTTTAAGGAGCATCTTAAAGGAGGAGAGAGAGAGAGGTGGAGATTTGGAGAGGTTTAGGGTGGGAATTCCAGAGTGTGGGGCCTAGACTGCTGAAGGCACGTGGGACGAAGGGAGGGGGGTGGGTGCAGAAGAGGGTGGATTCAGGGACAGAGTCCAATGGGGGGTGGGAGGGGTTGTAGTGCTGGGGGAGGTTACAGAAATGGGTTGGGGCAAGCTCATGACGAGAGCTAAACATGAGCATGAGAATTTTAAACTGGATGGGAGATGGAGGAGGGCAGCGCAGCCAAAGCCCAAACCTGTTCTTACCCAACATCTCCAGACATCCAGCAGGGGTTACTGGGTAGTGGTCAGGAGCAGAAAAGCTGGTCATGTTTTACCCCCTTAAACCCAGGGCACTGAGACCAATTGTATTGCCTCCACAACCGGCCCCACAACTGAGATCAACTTACTTTGCACAGACTGCCAATTGAATCCATGGCCTCGCCCCTCCCTATCTCTGTAACTTCCACCAGCTCTACAACCCTCCAAGATCTCTGCATTCCTCCAATTCTGGCCTCTTGAGCATCTCCGATTTTCATCGCTCCACCATTGGTGGCCGTGCCTTCAGCTGCCTGGGCCCTAAGCTCTGGAATCCCCTCCCTAAACCCCTCTCTGCCTCTCTCTCCTCCTTTTTAAGACGTCCTTAAAACCTACCTCTTTGACCAAGCTTTTGGTCATCTAATAGCTCCTTATATGGCTCGGTGTCTGATTACACTCCTGTGAAGCGCCTTGGGACGTTTTACTATGTTAAAGGTGCTATATAAATACAAGTTGTTGTTGTTGTTGAATCTGAGAGCCCCGTCCCACCACCTTCACCTTCCTTGGATATAGCTCAGCTTCTCACTGGATAAACCGATGAAAACCACAAAGAGAGCTCTGATATAATATTTCATCGTCTCAGTCTGTAACCCCCCATTGTCTTCCCAACCAGATATTTATCTAGGTAGGGAGATGGAGAGAATTGGTAAGGGAGCTGCCTTGAATTGGATGGATTAGCATGTGTTTGCAAAAGGCATTCTGTGAAGTGGGTAAATTCTCTGCCAGAGTCCCAGAGATGGCAGTGATTTGCTGCTGTGGAGAGGAGGCCATTTCACTGTGTTTACAATCTCTGCTGCTGTTTTCCTCAAGAGAAATCACTATTTCCAGTTTACTGAGGGAATCTTGGCATTTCTGGGCAGAACATTGCTAATATAATTATATGCTCATGTCTGAAATATGAAGTTATTTTTTTAGACGTTCTTATTTTTTAACTTTGTGACACTTCAGTGTAAGTCGTGTAATGCCCTGTTACTGTCCAAGCATTGCTTGTTGAAGCCCTAAGCGAGGGAGGGTAACTTGGCTGTGATGACCCCCATAGTTAAATAGCCCAATTACACTCAAGTCTAGGCTTAACATGGGGAATGGCCACTTGGGCAAGGTGTCCGAGGGCTGCCAATGGTTCAGGTATGGTTCTGCAGTGTGAGTTCCCGCCTATGGGAGAAATGCGGAAAATGTTTTATGGAGAAGGGCATAGAATTGAAATGAATAGCTTTGGTGGCATTGGTGCCCAGTGCTGGCTTGGCTTTTATTGGGCTACAGTTTATGGTAACTGGGAAATTAAGTCAATGCCAATTCACCTGCCTCACTTTTTGAAACACCTGTAAATTTAATGTGATTTATTTTTGCATTGCAAGGACAACTGGATGAACATCATCTGTAATTCCTATATTGACTTGATTTTTCTTAAATTATAAATTAGTTGTCGGGGCAGAAAAGCATACCTGCCTATCTCCAGTCATGGAATAGACCATCCTCCATGGAAATGTGCCTGTATCCTTGCTGCCTGATGAGGTGATCTTTATTTCCACAGCTGCCAGACCACAGGAGGTTTCTATGTCATTTTGCAAGGTGAAAATTCAGTGTATAACATAATGCTTTTTATCAAATCTCTCCAGTGAGTAACTGAGCCATATCCAGGCAAGTGCTGTCGACTCCGCTCCCAGCCAGCTCTTTCTCTTATTTATAACACTTGTAGTGTGGCGGGAGACAGCAAGGATATGAATCATTATTCCTAGGAACCACCCACTGTACAGTAACGCATTTCAATTGTGGTTTAAATTGGATCAAAGGTCAATGTGCACCCTTGAACTATTTACCAGCCTTACAATCCAACAAAATTGGCAGTTGTCTTTGGCTCTGCAATATGGTCTGCTCGGGGCAGTAAATTCTCCTAGATGTTCTGAATATCTGCATCCCCATGCATTGTAAATGAAAATTGTGCTTCAATATGAAGTAATTCTAGAACATGATCGATGATATGTGTGTGTTCATACTAGACTGCAGAACTACTTTAACGAGCGGAAAATTGTGTAGGTCACGTTGAGTCTGCTCTGCTCACCACCTAAACATTGGGTGTAGAGTTTCCGCTTCGGGTGCAATCGCTAATCCGGGCGCAAGTGCCGCTCAGGATTGCGCTAGTTTGCAGATGTGATTTTTGAATGGATCCCGAACCAAAGAAGATGATACTAGGAAGGGTGAATAAAAGCATAGTCAAAGAGTTGGTTTTAAGGTGGAGAGGGAGGTGGTGCAGCAGAGGGGTTTAGGAAGGAAATTCCACAGCGTGGGGCTTAGGTGTCTGAGGGTATGCCCACCAATTGTGGGACAAAGAAGCTGGAGGAAGGGGAATGGAGAGTTTAGGGCAGAAAGTTGTAGCACTGGAGGAGGTTGCAGGGATGGGGAGTGTGCGGGCATGAAGAGATTTAAACATGAGGATCAGAATTTTAAATTTGCTTTTGATCAAATAGGATGCCATGGTTGTGAACAGTCTGATTCAGCTTGAGAGTGTGGACAGGGTGGGGAATAGAGTTGGTGGTGAGGGTACAGAGTATGTAACGGGAGACCAAAGATGATAGCTTCAGACGTCTGCATGTTTATATGGAGGAAATTGTGGCTCATCCAAGACTAGATGTTGGACAAGTAGTTTGACAGCACTGAAGGGATTGAGAGATGTGGAGATGTAGGGCTGAATGTTGTTAATGTCAGCTTCAACAAATACACCAGCAGCAAATTATATCACTAAGTGTCAGCATGTAGATAAAGAGGAGCTGGCCATGGATGGATGCATGGGGTACTCTCAAGGTGATGCATAGGTGGGAAGAGAACCCATTGGTAGAGATGCTCTGGCTATGATCAGATACGATCAGATTCAGCCGCCTAGGCCCTAAGCTCTGGAATTGTCTTCCTAAACCTCTTCACCTCTCTATCCTCCTTTAAGACACTCCTTAAAACCTACCTCTTTGCCCAAGCTTTTGGTCATCTGTCCTAATATCTCCTTATGTGGTTCAGTGTCAAATTATGTTTGATAATCGCTCCTGTGAAGTGCCTTGGGGTGTTTTACTACGTCAAAGGTGCTATATAAATGCAGGTGGTTGTTGTTATAAGACTGGGGACCAGGTGAGGGCTGTCCTACAGAGCTGGACAATGGAGGATGTACATTGGAGGAGGATGATGTGCTGTACCACGGCAAAGGCTGCAGAGAGGTTAAGGAGAGATAATGCACCATGGTCACAGCCACAGAGAATGTTGTTCTTGACTTTGGTTAGGGCTGTTTTGGCGCTGTGGGACAGCGAGAAACCTGACTGGAGGATTCAAACGGAGTTGCAGGAGAGATGGGCACAGATTTGGTCGGTGACAACATGTTCGGCAGGAAAGGGAAATTAGAGATGGGGCAGTAGTTTGTAACGACGGAGGGGTTGAGGATGGTTTTTTTGAAAATTGCTAGATAGATTTGTGTCAGGTAAGGGTTTCAAGGGATATGCAACAAAGACAGGTAAATGGAGTTGTGATCCAATAGAATGGCAAAAAAGCTCAAGGGGCTGAATGTCCTACTCCTGTTTCTAAGTTCCTAAGAAAAGGTAGGGAGTGGATGAAGGTTTTATAATGTCAGCTAGCATGGGGGCCAGGAAGGGAAATTGGGTTATCAACAGTATTGTGGAAATTGGGTCAAGGAAGCAGGAGGTTGGTACTGTGGATAAGATGAGCTAGTTGAGCGCATGGGTCACATGGGAGAGAAACTAGAGAGAGACTGATGTTCAGGAATTTGGTGGCAGAAGGGCACCTGGGAGGGATTTAGCTTGGTGGTCAATGGGTAGGAGAGGGAGCAGTAGAACTGGATGAAAGAATGGTCTTTATCTTGGTGATAAAGAAATTGATGAGCTCCTCACGTTAGTTGTTAGTGATGGAGGGGAAAAGGCAGAGGGATTTAAGGAGATAATTGGTAGTGGAGGAAAGAAGCCGGGGGCTATCTTTGCTCTTCAAAATGTTCCTAGAATAGTGGGTGGTTTTGGCAGAGGACAGCGAAGCCTGGTAGAGCTTCAGCCAGATCTAGCCATGGATGGCTAAGCCAGTTCTGCCCGGATGCGCTCAAGTCTGTACCCCATGGACCTGAGGGAGTGAAGAAAGGGGCCATACTAGGGGGAACAACCAGGTTGGGAGACAGTGAAAGTTTTGCCGGGGTCAAGAGCATCAAAGATTGAGGTGAGAGAATGGTTGAGCAAATTAACAACTGTGGAGGTATTGCGGTGAATAGAGGGCCAAAGACTAGATAGTTGGGAGTTTCAAAGTGTAATTGTAAGCAACTTGGGAGAGTTTTTTTCAAGGATGGACACAGAAGGAAGTGGAGTGGAAGAACGTGTGTAGTGAGGGATAGAAGGAAATATTCAGGGACCTTGTCAGTAACCAAGACCACAGGACATGGCGAGGTCGAGGGGGTGGCCATAAGTAGGATGCGAGAGTTTATATGGAGGAAGAACTTTAGGGAAGACTGGAGGGTAGTGAATTCAAAGGAGAGAGGCTAAGCAAAGCTGAGATAGAGATTGAAATCACAGAGGATGAGGAGTTGCTCAATGGAGAGGCTGAAAGAAGAAAGGTGGGTGGCTATCTTGGGGAGAAGCTCAGGGTGGAGCTTGCGAGCAGTGGACAACAAGGATTTAAAGGAGAGACAAGGAATAGGGTGAGGTGCTTGAAGGACAAGAAGGTACCAGAGGAATTGAGAGAGCTCGAGATCAAGGTGTGACTTGGTGATGAGGGGCACGCCATCACTATGGCAATTTGGGCAGGCCAGGTGGTGGAATGTATAGCCAGGTGCGGACCAATTGGATATGATATTTATTCAATGGGTGAACCCAGACAAAAAGATGTTGCACCAACAGACCCTTGACATGTTTTCTGTTTTAACCATAGACATAAACAGAAAATTTAAACAAGAGACACTTGTTTATGGAGAGAGCCTGCTTTCACTCCTTGACGGGACACAATTCTATTTATAGATTGAACTATTTAATGTATGAATGAACGGTATGAGTAAGACATTTACACGGATAGAAAATATTTTTTTAAATGAATAAGAATCAGAAATACTTTATAACTGGAACAGCATCTAAAGTATTAGAATCACACGTGATAGCTTTCTATCCCTGAGGCTTTCTCTGTGACATTGTGTGGGTTTTTTTATGTATCAAATAAGAATGATTATAGGCTTTTGTAAAGACGGGGTCAGAGTTATTAATGCAGTGAACTCCACAAGCATGTCTGAGGGCAGCAGCCACTTTTAATGTACCCTCTATCGATGCAGTGCACTCTAATGCTGTGTTGTGAGGAGTGGGGGGTGAAGCAGCAGCTATTATTGAGATAATGGCCCAGAAATTCGTGTCGGGGGCTTCCCGCGGGTGCAAGCCCCCGACCTACACTTACCTAGCGCACCGACAGTTGAAGCCTGGGCCTGCGTGGATTTCCTGTCTGTGGCCCGGTTCAGCTCCCGGCGCGCTGTGCTTGCGTGACCCAGCGGCGTACTTAGTGCGATGCGTCGGCTGGGATCACGTGAGCACTGGGCAACCAATCGGAGGATGCAAAAGTTCATTCATGAGTTTGACAGTAAGAACTGTCAAACTCATGAAAACTCCGGGCGCCCAAAACAGTACTTAAACTTGAAATAAAATTTAAAAAAAATCACACTGTTTAAATGAACGATAAATAACTTTAAATAACTGTTTTAAACAATAAATTAAATTTTTGAAAAAAATAATTTTATAAAAAATTGGGGCTAAAAATACACTTACCTTACTGTAAAGTCTTTAAAAATAATAAACCTGTGGAAAAAAAATTCTAATTTTAATTATTAGACCACTTACCTTTTAAAATTAAGTCCTTACGTCTGCTTTTTTCAAGTGTAAAAAGTGGAGGCCTTCACGCACGGGCAAACCTGGAAAAAAAAAGGTTCAACGCGCACACGCTGCCTCATACCTCGCACGCATTCGACCTCTGAACCCCTTGGTTCAGAGGATCAGAAATGCCCGTTTCCCGCGCATGCATAGTGCATGCAAGATTCTGGCACTTCCATCGGGTCCACGCGTGAGTACTCCGTCCGTACTCACGCGTTGGGACCCGAATTTCTGGGCCAATAAATTCAGTCTATATATTGAGAGGATGATGAAGTGCCCAGCACATGTCAGCGTACCTGCTCAGCATTGAGAACTCCTTCACTGACTTTATGTTGTTCCATACAGATTACGTGCTGTGAACATGAGGATAGTTGCATGTAAACTACGAGCACATTCTATTACACTCACATGGAACAAAGATCGTCCAGTAAGAATTGTGTTTCACCAATCTTATCTCAAGGGCTGAACACTGCAGTCAGTCTGCGCTACAAATATCATTTTAGAATAAAAAATAGTGGTTTTTAATGAGTTGTGTATAAAATACATTTTACATGCTTGGTGCAGCTAAAGTATTTTGATTTATTTTCCTAAAGTGTAGATTCATGCTGGGCTACGCTTCCATAGCCACCGGCCAGCTTCCAGCCCATCGCCCAACTCCCCATTCTTTATATGTAAACCTAGGCGGAGAAGCCTAGATTTTCCAATCCTGTTACTTTAACGGTGCCATTAACCCATTCATGTTAAAGCAATTAATGTTGGCATTATTGCTGATTGGAAAATCTGGGCCTTTGCACCCTATTCACCCATGGCAGCATCACAGCTGAGCCTGTCAGCGATGTATATAACAGGAAATCTCTCTTAACCGGCAAAATTCAGGAGTAGAAACATAGAAACATAGAAAAATAGAAACATAGAAGATAGGAGCAGGAGTAGGCCATTCGGCCCTTCGAGCCTGCTCTGCCATTCAATGAGATCATGGCTGATCATCCAAATTCAGTACCCTGTCCCTGCCTTCTCCCCATATCCCTTGATCCCTTTAGCCTTAAGAAATATATCCAACTCTTTTTTGAATATATTTAATGAACTGGCCTCCACCACCCTCTGTGGCAGAGAATTCCACAGGTTCACCGCTCTCTGGGTGAAGAAATTCCTCCTCATTTCAGTCCTAAATGGCTTACCCCTTATCCTTAGACTATGACCCCTGGTTCTGGACTCCCCGGCCATCATAAACATCCTTCCTGCATCTAGTCTGTCCAGGCCTGACAGAATTTTATAGGTTTCGATGAGATCCCCTCTCAATCTTCTAAACTCCAGTGAGTATAATCCCAATCGACACAATCTCTCCTCATACGTCATTCCTGCCATCCCAGGTATCAGCCTGGTGAATCTTCGCTGCACTCCTTCCATGGCAAGAACGTCCTTCCTCAGGTAAGGCGACCAAAACTGCACACAATACTCAAGGTGCGGTCTCACCAAGGCCCTGTACAACTGTAGCAAGACATCCTTGTTCCTGTACTCGAACCCTCTTGCTACGAAGGCCAACATACCATTTGCCTTCTTAACCGCCTGCTGCACCTGCATGCTTACCTTCAGCGACTGGTGCACAAGAACACCCAGGTCTCTTTGCACTTCCCCTTCTCCCAATCTATTGCCATTCAAATAATAATCTGCCTTCCTGTTTTTGCCACCAAAGTGGATAACCTCACATTTATCCACATTATAGTGCATTTGCCATGTTTCTGCCCAATCACCCAATCTGTCCAAATCGTACTGGAGTTTCACGACATCCTCCTCACAGATTACCCTCCCACCCAGCTTTGTGTCATCTGCAAATTTGGAGATATTACATACAATTCCCTCGTCCAGATCATTAATATATATTGTGAACAGCTGGGGTCCTAGGACTGATCCTTGCGGTACCCCACTAGTCACTGCCTGCCACTCGGAAAATGACCTGTTTATTCCAACTCTTTGCTTTCTGTCCGCCAACCAGTTCTCTATCCAAGTCAATACCTTGCCCCCAATCCCAAGTGCCTTAATTTTGCACGCTAATCTCTTATGTGGGACCTTATCGAAAGCCTTCTGAAAGTCCAAATACACAACATCCACTGGTTCTCCCTTATCTATTTTACCAGTTACATCCTCAAAAAATTCCAGTAGATTAGTCAAGCATGATTTACCTTTTGTAAATCCATGTTGACTTTGTCCGATCCTGTCACTGCTTACCAAGTGCTCTGCTATTACATCTTTTATAATAGATTCTAGCATTTTCCCCACTACCGATGTCAGGCTTACCGGTCTATAATTCCCCGCTTTTTCTCTACCACCTTTTTTGAATAGTGGGGTAATATTAGCTACCCTCCAATGCATGGGTACTGTTCCAGAGTCTATTGAGTTCTGGAAGATGACCAGCAATGCATCTACTATTTCTAGGGCCACTTCCTTAAGTACCCTGGGATGTAGATTATCAGGCCCTAGGGATTTATCGGCCTTCAGTCCCATCAATTTTCCTAACACCATTTCCCTACAAATACTGATTTCTTTCAGTTCCACCCTTTCATCAGGCCCTGTGTTCCCCGGCATCTCTGGGAGGTTATTTGTGTCCTCCTTTGTGAAGACAGAACCAAAGTATGAATTTAGTTGGTCTGCCATTTCTTTGTTTCCCATTATAAATTCCCCTGATTCTGACTGTAAGGGACCTACGCTTGACTTCACCAATCTTTTTCTCTTCACATATCTTCACATGTTCCCTGCTAGCTTACTCTCATATTCTATTTTCCCTTTCTTAATTAATCCCTTTGTCCTCCTTTGTTGAATCCTAAACTGCTCCCAATCCTCAGGATTATTGCTTTTTCTGGCCAATTTATATGCCGTCTCCTTGGATCTTATGCTATCCCTAATTTCCCTTGTTAGCCACGGTTGAGTCACCTTTTTTGTTTTATTTTTATGCCAAACTGGGATGAACAAATTCTGTAGCTCATCCATTCGGTCTTTGAATGTTTGCCATTGCCTATCCACCGTCAACCCTTTGAGTGCCATTCCCCAATCAATCCTACCCAACTCGCTCCTCAGACCATCGTAGTTTCCTTTATTTAAATTGAGGACCCTAGTCTCTGAGTCAACGACTTCATTCTCCATCTTAATGAAGAATTCGATCATATTATGATCGCTCAGACCCAAGGGGCCTCGTACAACAAGATTGCTAATTAATCCTTTCTCGTTACATAATACCCAGTCTAAGATGGCCTGATCTCTGGTTGGTTCCTCGACATTTTGGTCCAGGAAACCATCCCGTACACACTCCAGGAATTCCTCCTCCACAGTGTTGTTACTAATTTGTTTGGCCCAATCTATATGTAGATTAAAGTCACCCATGATGACTGCTGTGCCCTTATTGCACGTTTCTTTAATTTCCCTTTTAATGCCATCCCCAACCTCTGCCTTACTGTTGGGAGGTCTATATACCACTCCCACTAATGTGTTATTTCTTAGTATTTCTCAATTCTACCCATACAGATTCCACATCATCAGAGCTAATATCCTTCATTACAATTGTATTAATCCCTTCTTTAACCAGTAATGCTACCCCACCTCCCTTTCCTTTTTGCCTATCTTTCCTGAATATCAAATACCCCTGGATGTTGAGTTCCCAGTCTTGGCCATCCTTGAGCCATGTTTCCCTAATCCCAAGCAAATCATATTCGTTTACCTCTATTTGCACAGCCAATTCGTCCACCTTATTACAAATGCTCCTCGCATTAAGACACAAAGCCTTCAGGCTTGTTTTTTTAACGTTCTTAGACCTATTAGAATTATTATTTACTGTGGCCATGTTTGATTTAAACTGTTGATTTCTCTGACTGCCACTTTTGTTTTTCTCCTTCCTATCTTTTGCTTTTATCCCTGTTTCCCTTTCCTCTGTCTCCCTGCTCAGGTTCCCAACCCCCTGCCATTTTAGTTTAAACCCCCCCGAACAGTGCTAGCAAACCTCCCCGCAAGGATATTTGTCCCGCTCTGGTTCAGGTGCAACCCGTCCGACTTGTACAAGTCCCACCTTCCCCAGAAGCAGGCCCAGTGATCCAGGAAACTAAAGCCCTCCCTCCTGCACCAACTCTTTAGCCACGCATTCATCTGCTCTATCCTCCTATTCCTATACTCACTAGCACGTGGCACCGGGAGTAATCCAGAGATTACAACCTTTGAGGTCCTGCTCTTTAATCTGCTACCTAGCTCCCTAAATTCTTGCTGCAGTACCTCATCCCTCTTCCTACCCATGTCATTGGACCCAATGTGAACCACGACCTCTGACTGTTCACCCTCCCCCTTCAGAATGCCCTGCAGCCGTTCAGTGACATCCTTGACACTGGCACCAGGGAGGCAACAAACCATCCTGGAGTCACAGCTACGGCCACAGAAATGCCTATCTGTTCCCCTTACGATAGAATCCCCTACCACTATTGCTCTCCCACTCTTTTTCCTCCCTTCCTGAGCAGCAGAAGCACCCCTGGTGCCGGGAAGTTGGCTGCTGCTGCCTTCCTCTGGTAAGTCATCCCCCTCAACAGTATCCAAATCGGTATACCTGTTTGAGAAGGGGATGGCCACAGGGGTCCGCTGCACTAACTGCCTGCCTCTACTGCTCTGCCTGATGGTCACCCATTTTCCTTCTGCCTGTGCAGCCCTTACCTGCGGTGTGACCACCTCATCAAACGTGTTATCCACGACCCTCTCAGCATCGTGAATGCTCCAAAGCCCATCCATCCGCAGCTCCAGCGCCGCAATGCGGTCTGATAGTAGCCGCAGCTGGATGCATTTCTGGCACACGTGGTCATCAGGGACACCGGCAGTGTCCCTGAATTCCCACATAGAGCAAGAGGAGCATAACACGGGGCTGGGCTCTCCTGGCATGACTTACCCTTTAATTAATTTAAATTAATTCACTATCACCAATTAAAGATAAACTCTAAGGTGCTTGTATGGTTTACCAACAGTCCCCACTACACCAGAAAGACCTTAGCAACTATAAACCACAGAGTTAAAGTTTAAAAAAGAGAAATACTCACCAACCAATCACTTACTTGCTCCCTGGTGACATCACACTCTGATTACTTTTTACCTCTCTCCCCGCTGCTGAGTTGGTGTGCCTCGGTGCTCGCGCTGGTTTTTATACCGGGCTCCTCTCCTCGCCTCGCTGCTCCCTGGTCCGAACTGGTCGGGCCTCGGTGCTCGCGACGGATTTTATACCGGGCTCCGCCTCACCTCGCTCCCTGGTCCGAACTGGTCGGGCCTCGGTGCTCGCGCCGGTTTTTAAACTGGGCTCCTCTCCTCGCCTCGCTGCTCCCTGGTCCGAACTGGTCGGGCCTCGGTGCTCGCGCCGGTTTTTATACCAGGCTCCACCTCACCTCGCTCCCTGGTCCGAACTGGTCGGGCCTTGGTGCTCACGCCAGTTTTTATACTGGGCTCCGCCTCACCTCGCTCCCTGGTCCGAACTGGTCGGGCCTCGGTGCTCGCGCCGGTTTTTATACCGGGCTCCGCCTCACCTCGCTCGCTGGTTCGAACTGGTTGGGCCTCGGTGCTCGCGCCAGTTTTTATACCGGGCTCCGCCTCACCTCGCTCCCTGGTCCGAACTGGTCGGGCCTCGGTGCTCGCGCCGGTTTTTATACCGGGCTCTGCCTCACCTCGCTCCCTGGTCCGAACTCAACCATGATCTTAGGTTCAGGTAAGTTTTACTGTATATTAGTGGCCGTGTAACCGGGGTTCCTGGATCTGTGGCCATGTAACCGGGGTTTCTGCACCTGTGGCCGTGCAACAAGGACTCCTGGATCTGTGGCCGTGTAACCGGGTCTCCTGCACAAGTGCCGTGTAACCGGGGCTCCTGCACCTGTGGCCGTGTACGGGGCTCTCGTACCTTGGTACGTATACCTCTCTGTAATCCGGACTTTTTGATCAACTGGCACCACGCTGGTCCCATCGGTGCCGGATAAAAAAGAGTTTCCTGTAAAACATAAGAATTAAGAGCAGGAGTAGGCCATTCGGCCCTTCGTGCCTGCTCCGCCATTCAGTAAGATCATGGCTGATCTTCGACCTCAACTCCACTTTCCCGTCCGATCCCATATCCCTTGATTCCCCTAGAGTCCATAAATCTATCTATCTCGGCCTTGAATATACACAAAGACTCAGCATCCACAGCTCTTTGAGGTAGAGAATTCCAAAAATTCACAACCCTCTGAGTAAAGAAATTCCTCATCATCTCAGTCTTAAATGGCTGAACCCTTATCCTGAGACTATGACCCCTAGTTCTAGACTCTCCAGCCTGGGGAAACAACCATTCAGCATCTACCTTGTCAGCTCCCCTCAGAACCATATATGTTTCAATGAGATTGTTAGATCCGTGGTTCAGTGGATAAATAATTACACGGATGCTGTACATAAACAAATAACAGGTCTTTACTGGAGGAGGGTCGTCTCTAGACTGGGGTACAGAGGCATGCACACAGCTTATATACCGGTGTGGTTACTGCCGGTACTACAGTATACAGGAGCTGTAAAAAGTAGTTCTGACTTAAAGCACATACACTACAATTCCTCCCTTTTTAGATTAATAATACCCCCTTAATATTCAAATAACAATTACATTTTTACATGTACATTCAATAACAAAATTCCATTTATAGATTCAGTCTTTGGGGCGGCTTCCTGACCCTTTCGGGATAGCGCCTTTCCGGAGGTTCTTGTTCTTGGTGCAGAGGCGATACTGACCCCTTTTCATCGGGTAGTTCATCGGGTTCCACTGCTACTGGGTCTGAAGTAGATGCTACCGGTATGTCGGGTTCATCCCCAGGTACTCGAGACATGGGGTTGACGCCTTCCTGTGACGCTAAGATCTGATCGACGTGGCATCTCACAATGTTCTCCCCGACATCCACTGTGTACATTAATGGCCCCTGCCTTGTACATATCGTTCCGGGTTGCCACTTCTCTGTTCGATAGTCACGGGCCAAGACTGGTTGCCCTACATTGAAGCTCCTTGTCTGCTTCTCGTTGATGTGCTGGAATTGTTTGTCCTCAACATTTCTTCGCACATTTGGTCTGAGCAAGTCTAGACGAGATCTCAACCTTCGGTTAAAGAACATCATGGCCGGGGTCTGGTTGGTAACTGCATGTGTCGCGTTTCCGTAGGCTAATAAGAAATTGTCCATCTTATGCTGTAGTGGAATTTCCTCGTCGCACATGGCCTTTATCGCCTTCTTAAAGGTTTGTACGAACCTCTCAGCCAATCCATTGGTGGCTGGATGATACGGGGCGGATGTGTAATGCCTTACCCCATTCCTTTTCATGAATTTTTGGAACTCGTCGGACACAAACTGTGGTCCATTATCAGAGCAGATCTGCTCTGGCAAACCGTTTCTGGCAAATATGGTCCGTAGGACTGCAATCGTTTTCTCTGTAGTGGTTGAAGACATCTTTATCACCTCAGGCCACTTTGAATGAGCATCCACTGCTATTAAGAACATTGAGTCCATGAATGGACCAGGGAAATCAATGTGCACCCGTTGCCATGGAGAGGAGGGCCACTCCCATGGGTGTAGAGGGGCATGTGGTGGTGCATTTTGGACCTTCTGGCATCCTAAGCAGCTCTTAGTTAGGTCTTCGATTTGTTGATCGATTCCCGGCCACCATACATAAGCCCTAGCAAGGCTTTTCATTTTCACTCCCCCCAGATGACCTTCATGTAGCTCCTTTAGCAATCTCTCCCTTAACTTGGGTGGCATCACCACTCTGGATCCACACATCACTGTCCCCTGGCATACTGACGGCTGTTCTCTTCTGGATGAGAATGCTGGCAACAGTGAGTCGCCATGTGTTGGCCATCCCCTCACCGTCAATTCATATACCCGTGACAGCGTCGGATCATTGCGGGTCTCCTTCTCTATATCCGCGTTTGTTACTGGCAAACGTTCAATTATCGACGAATAAAATATCTCGATAGGGTCCACTGCTGGTGCTTCCTCCACCGTAGGCAGTGGCAGGCGCGATAGCCCGTCAGCGTTCCCATGCTGTTTCATGCCTTTATATTCTATTTCATATTGGTTCGCCCCTAGAAACAGGGACCATCTTTGTAACCGCTGTGCAGTCATTACTGGCACGCCCTTCTTAGGATTAAAGATGGAGACAAGTGGTTGGTGGTCAGTCAGCAAGGTGAACTTCTGCCCATGCAGATAATGGTTGAATTTTTTTACTCCCCATACTAGGCTGAGGGCCTCCCTGTCAATCTGGGCGTAGTTGCGCTCGGCTGAGGTTAGTGACCGAGACGCAAAGGCTACTGGCCTCTCCAACCCATCTGGGAATTTGTGCGACAGCAGCACTCCAATGCCGCAGGGTGATGCATCACATGCCAAATGAATTGGTAGTGCTGGGTTGAAATGGGCCAACACCTCTTTTGATGTGATCAATTCTTTACACTTCTGGAAAGCTCGCCTACGTTCGTCATCCCACTTCCATGGTACCCCTGTTTGCAGTAGGGTGTTCAGCGGGTGTAATACCGTAGACAAATTTGGTAAGAACTTGTGGTAATAGTTTACCAGCCCGAGGAACGACCTCAGTTGTGACACATTTTCCGGTGCTGGAGCCTTGACTACTGCCTCAATCTTTTCAGGGGACTTATGTAACCCCTCTTCATCGATGACGTGGCCGCAATACGAGATCTGTTTCTGGAAAAACTCGCACTTGTGGCGATTAGCTCGTAGCCCATATTCCTTTAATCTGGCGAGCACCTTCTCCAAGTTAGCGAGGTGATCACCGTCATTTTCGCCCGTGACCAAGATGTCATCCAAATAACACTGGGTCCCTGGAATCCCTTGCAGGACCTGATCCATCGCCCTTTGCCAGATAGCCGGAGCCGAGGCTACTCCAAACACCAGCCGGTTGTATTGATAGAGACCTTTATGGGTGTTGATCGTAAGGTAATGTTTCGAAGCTTCTTCTACCTCCATTTGCAAGTATGCCTGGGCTAGATCAATTTTGGTGAAGCATTTACCACCAGATAGTGAGGCGAAAATATCCTCAATCCGTGGAAGCGGATATTGCACCGTGTGAAGGACTGGGTTCACTGTCACCTTAAAATCCCCACAGATGCGGACCTTCTTTGGTTCCCCAGGCGTATTACTCAACGACCTCTTCATTACAGGAACGATGGGTGTAGCCCACTCGCTTCAGTCCACTTTGGACAGTACTCCTGAACGTTCCAACCCTTCCAGCTCTGCTTCAACCGCTGGTCTGATCGCATAAGGCACTGGTCTGGCCTTCAGAAACTTTGGGCTTGCATTATCCTCTATTTTAATTGTTGCTGTTATTCCTTTTAATGTTCCTAGTCCCTCCTGGAACACTTCCTTTGCGTCAGTTAGCATTTTTGACAGTCGTCCAGGTGTGACGTCGTCATCCTTTTTGGCCTCCACCTTCAGTGCCTGTATGGAATGCCAATCTAAATGTATCTTCCGGATCCATTCACATCCTAGCAGTGGTGGTCCTCCATTTGGCAATACATATATATTCATTTTAGGTATTTCCTGACCTTTATATGCCACTTTCACCCTTATTTTTCCTTTGGGGTAGACTTTTTGCCCCGTATACGTCTTCAAGACAATCTCTGTAGCTTTCAAGGGTATGTGTGAAAATAGCCGCTTGTAGTCTCTTTGATTTATGACTGTTAGAGCTGACCCTGTGTCCAATTCCATTCCCACTTGGACTCCGTCTATCTTGAGTGTAACCCAGATAGTCTGGTGATCCTCCATTTCGGTTACATTATGTAGTTTCAGACAACCCAGCTCCTTGCTTCCGGAGTCTGTGTCACTTTTCTGTTCTCTGCAGCGCCCCTTGTGGCTGCTTCGTGTGATACTGCCATATTGAAAGCTTTGTCCAGCGTAAGGTCCTTTTCTGATAGAAGCCTTTTCTGGGTTCCTTCACTTTGTAGCCCACACACAAACTTGTCCCTTAACGTGTCTGCTAGTCCCGCTCCAAACTGGCAGTATTTCGATAGCTTGCGCAGTTCCGTTAGGTACTCAGCATTGCTTTCGTCTTTGTGTTGGTTCCTTTTATGGAACTTAAATCGTTCTGCTATCAGCAGCGGTGTGGGGTTTAAGTGGTCCTGTAGGATTTCTACTATGCTTTCAAAATTCTTGTTTACCGGCTTCTCTGGGGTTATTAGATTTCGCAGTAACCCATAAGTTTTTGCACCCATGGAATTTAACGGAACCTGTGCTTTATTAGCATCTGGCACTTCATTCGCCCTGCAGTACACCTCAATACGTTCCACATATGTCGCCCAATCTTCGACTTCATTGTTGAACGTAGAGATACTGCCACTCTTCGGCATCCTTGGTTGTGCGTTAACTATCCCCAATGGCGCCTCCCGCGCTTCCCCTTCTTCTCCGCTGGCACAAAATGGCGTCTCCCGCGCTTTCCTTCCTTCCCGCGCTTGCCCGTCTTCTCCGCTGCGGCTTCGCAAAATGGCGTCTCCCGCGCTCTTCCTTCTCCGCGGCTCAATGGCGCCTCCCGCGCTCTTCCTGCTTCTCCGCGGCTCAATGGCGTCTCCCCTTGCTTCGCCCCGCGGACCCTGATCAGCCCGTGATCCCTGGCTGTGCTCTGCGCGTTCTTCTCTTGATATTTGTCGACGCCGCTCAGTCTAGAACCCGGCTGTTTCTTACCCTCTCTCTCTCCGGTTTGCAGTATTTTTCCTCGACGCCGCTCGGTGATCAACCCCCGGCTGCGCCCTGCTCTCTTCACCCTCTTTCTTACCCCGTCGACGCTGCCCGGCTCTCTCTCTCTGCCGTCGGTCGGCTCCAGCCGCCGCTGCTCGGGAAGGGTCTACTCTGGACCTGTCGTCGGTCTCTTACTGCTCGTTGTGGCTGGGAAACCAAGCCCGGCTCTCCACAGCCTCCCCAGCGAAGTTGGATCTCTGCCTGACTGCTGGGCGGTTGCTCGCGGTCGACGCCCGTGTTCCTGGACTCGACTATATTATTTTTATATGTTGCAGGTAGATTCGCATCAACACTCGTCGCCACTGTTAGATCCGTGGTTCAGTGGATAAATAATTACACGGATGCTGTACATAAACAAATAACAGGTCTTTACTGGAGGAGGGTCGTCTCTAGACTGGGGTACAGAGGCATGCGCACAGCTTATATACCGGTGTGGTTACTGCCGGTACTACAGTATACAGGAGCTGTAAAAAGTAGTTCTGACTTAAAGCACATACACTACAGAGTTCACCTCTCATTCTTCTAAACTCCAGAGAGTATAGGCTCAACCTACTCAATGTAGAGTGGAAACCTTTGCTGGTTTTTGTTTCGACCCTCCCCACCTTCCCTCCTTACCCCAAGGCTATTCAAGCTGGCTGCAAGCCCCTATTGCTGCTCTGGCTGAGAGCAGTTAACTCAACATAGGCTAGGGATCAAACTTGGGACTTTCTGGTCAGTGCCAATCTGGGCAGTGAACTTTTAGCAACTGTCCTGTTTGGGGAACTCATACATAGTTTTAATGGTGACTGTTATAATTGCAGATGGATTAAATGTAGAAGTTTAATGCAAGCACAGTTCTTTCCCCCCAAAAAAGAATAGAAATACACAGTATTAATTATGCTATGGAGATGGTTTAAATTTTCAGCTCTGTATTTCATTGGAAATGTAAGGGCTGAATGCAAATATGTTTTAACATAGGCTAAGTTTTTCACCTTCTCCATTTGCCAGCCTGCAGTCTATCTCCCTTTGACTATAGTAGATGGAAAATCATAGCCCAGCGAGTGCAGGTGGAAAACCCCTGACCTAGTACCTTTACCACTAATAACCAGTAGTGGTGATTACTTCCTACTTCCTTCTTTCCTGTTAACGCGAGGAGTGCTTCTCTGTCACCTTGAAAATGCTAATGTTAGCATTTAGTTTTTTTTTGCCATACTTCCAGTCCCAATGAACCACAGGGGTCAATGGTTACCAGTCAGGAATTGGAATGTTGACGAGTTTTTATCCTTTCTAACCCAAGGTGCTGAGGCAAATTGCCAGTGTGTCTGAGATTGGCTAGCTCATGACAGACTAGGGATTGATCCTGGGACTTTTCTGGTCTGTATGTCTCACTTCTCGATGTATAAACTTACTGAGCCAGCAAGGGAGACGACTTGGCCTTTGCTGATGAGTCTGGCATCATTTTTGCAGGGAATAAATCCTCCTAAATGACATGTAAAGAGGAAAAACGAGCTAATTAAAGGGTTAAGTTAGACCATAAGATCTTCAAAAACGGTCCTATCATCATCTGGAGATTGAATAGTTTGGGCTTAAATAAACAGGAAGGTCAACAAGTATCCCAAGAATACAGAATTGTGTAAAAAGAGTTTTGCTGCTCTGGAAAGGATTGCTGGTCTCCAGTTAGTACACAACCAGGAGGGGAAGGAAAATGCCAGGAGTGCATTCTCCACCTCCTTCCCAAATCTGCATACTCTGCAATTTGAAGGTGGCAGAAAATTGACACATCTTCTTAGGCAGTCCCTCGGAACCGAGGATGACTTGCTTCCACACTAAAAATGAGTTCTCAGGTGACTGATGAGTCCAATGCGGGACCTACAGTCTCTGTCACAGGTGGGGCAGACGGTGGTTGAAGGGGCAGCTGGGTGGGGTGCTTGGGTTGACGTGCGCTCCTCCCACTGTTTGCGCTTGGCTTCCGCTTGCTCCTGGCGAAGAGGTGTTCGGCGCCTTCCCGGATGCTTCTCCTCCAATTTTTGCGGTCTTGGGCCAGGGATTCCCAGGTGTCAGTGGGGATGTTGCACTTTTTCAAGGAGGCTTTGAGGCGTTTCCTCTGCCCACCTGTGGCTCTTTTGCCGTGTCGGAGCTCCGAGTAGAGCGCTTGTTTTGGGAGTCTCGTATCGGGCATGCGTACGATGTGATCTGTCCATTGGAGCTGATCAAGCGTGGTCAAAGCTTCGATGCTGGGGATGTTGGCCTGAGCGAGAACACCGGCGTTGGTGCGCCTATCCTGCCAATGGATTTGCAGGATCTTGCGGAGGCAGCGTTGGTGGTACCTCTCCGGTGCTTTGAGGTGCCTGCTGTACATAGTCCATGTCTCTGAAGCATACAGCAGGGCGGGTATCACTACTGCCCTGTAGACCATGAGCTTGGTGCTGGGTTTGAAGGTGGCAGAGAATTGACACATGGAGGGAGGAAGATGCATCAAGACAAGCCCTCCCCACCACCAAGTCCATCTACAATTCTGCCTCCAGTGGCAGGTTTTAACAATGTAACTGGGGGATCCAGCACACACAACCTGTTCTTCTGTGATTTGAATGAAAGAGACTCCAATGTACAGATGCCTTTAAAAGTACAAACTGCCAATCGGCTGAATGTGCTAAAGGTTTTCTTTTTAATACATTACAAATTTTCCAATTTGTGACTGTAGGGAGTTCCACACTTTTGAGGTCCTGGGAAAGGATGAGTGAGACTAAGGGGGAGTGAGGGCACAAGGAAGTGGGAGTACCTTTTATTTTATGAAGTAGATTGATTGAAACGTGAATTATGTTGCTGCTGCTGCCATGTAGTGATTTTTTTTAATGCTTACTGAGGCCCTGTGAGATTAGCTATTTACAGTCTGCACTGTGTGATTACTGGCTGTGAAGAACAGTTGAAAGGATTAATGAGGTACACAAGACTGCAGACCAGCCAGTTAGAGGCAGATTAAAGCCAAACGCGAATGTTTTCAATAATACAAAATGAACTTCACTAAATAGCTATTACACATTTTTTTTCTCTTTTGATCCTGTTCACACACCATTAACTTTGTTCAATTTATATCATTTTGTAGGAGGCTGAGACTGATATTTGACTCAGTCCCAAGCTCTGCTCATTAGTGTAGAAAATCATTTGCAAAAGATGTTTGAACAGTCACGGGCTGCATTTTCTTGCATCTTTGCAGAAAAGGAAAAGGAATAAAATTTTCAGTTGATGTTTTAATTTTACAGAACAAGGGTAACAGCCACAAGATTGCATTATTTGCAAAATAAAACAATTTTTTTTGTTACACATTGGTTATGTTTCCCAGTAATCAACTGCAAATAATTCCTTGGTAAATTTGCAGTACCGATTTCTTAGTCATTAATCCTTCAGTGTGAGTGTCATTCTGCATCGATACATAAGAACATAAGAAATAGGAGCAGGAGTAAGCCTTATGGCCCCTTGAGCCTGCTCCGCCATACAGTAAGATCATGGCTGATTTTCAACTTCAACTCCACTTTCCCGCCCTATCCCCATACCCCTTGATACAAAGGCTTATCACTTGCCTAAACTGAGAGCTAAGTTTCAGAAATGCATTGACTCAGAGCGTATACGTTTGCAGTATACCTACTCCTAAAATAAAGGAATACCCCAGAGTGAATTCAAGCCTGTAATCACACCTCAGGGTTTAGATGGAAGGATGCATATAGCTTGTTTTGCACTCCGGGCTTGTAAGTCCTCTGAACTCCTTGATCACTGCCATGTGATCACTCCCACGTGTGCATTATTTTCTGTATTGTGCATCATGCACAGTCAATTGGCTTTAGCAGTCAAAGCAAACAGGAGAAGAAATGGTAATAAATAGAAATTTGTCAAGTAAATCTTTATTTCCAATTAGAAAAAACTTTGTTAATAGGTTGAGTTCCATCGTATGTTCATGTTAATTGAAAAGTAGATATGAGTGTAGACCTGTTTTCCTCATTGTGCTAATTAACCAAAATGTAGACGTGATATAAGAAAGCAGGTGAGCAAGACTAGGAGAAGTGGTAAAGTCTATTACCACTTTCTCGTGGTCTTGGTCACTTTTTTTTTAACTGATATCACGTCTACATTTTTGTAAAACCAACACAATGAGGAACACTTGCCTACTTCTGTTTGCAGTGGTACTTTGGGGCTTGTTCCCACGGCTAAAAAAAAGTAGTTAAAAGGAAAAATGCTCATTAAAGAATGTTAGGGGTAAAAATTGGGTAGCGCCTGTAAGATTCTCAAAATTAACAGATCCCCAAAACAGAAGAAAACCCTATTAAAAATGACTTTGGCCCTTGCTAAAAACTTCAGGAGGGTAAAAGGCATGTTGGGCCTAACAGGGAGATTCAAGGTTAAAACCAAGATTTGATATTTAAAAAAAAGCATGTTTGGGCTTCTAAAGGAAAAAGGCTGAAGCAGGAGATGGGATCAACCTCTGTAATAGACAGTTTGAGTACTGGAGTTAATCAGATAGTCAAACTGGGGGAACTATAAGCGTTACTCAGCCCCTATCAAGAAATTTACACGCTAACAATAGACCCACGGAAGAACAGCCTCACAGGACCCATCCAAAACATGCATAAAACAAATCGCTTTGCCAACCTACAAAGAATCTCAGACCCCACAGGAAACTCAAACACTGAGGACATTTCACTACAATTAAATAAGAGCTCAACAGCTCAGGAAACCATCCCGAAACCACTTCTCACATTTTTAAGCCACTTCAACAGCTCAGGGAGCCATCCCGAAACCGCTTAAACAAATTACACGACTCAATGTTAAACGAGCCCGCCAAAATCTAACAATAAACCTAAACTGATTTGGCGCACAGATTAGCAGGCCTCGATTAGTATAATTGGAGGCCTGTTCAAGAAGTAAAACAGTCAGTTGAAACAGTTGAAACAGTTCCAAGTACAAGTTGAAGAAAGGAGTTCAAGAAGAGCCATCATCGAGTAACATCAAGATCAAGGAGCAAGCATCTCGAAGCAGTTCTCTCGAAGAAGAAGAAGTAACACACCATCGGACACCTCGCGGCACCAAGGGCCCCACGAAACAAACAACCGAATATTACCCTCAGCCAACCGGGTAATATTGGGCCACCGTGACCAACGGAAAACCAACTCGGAAGAAACCGAAGATCCGCAAGTTTTTTTCCACTCTACAAACTATTCTGACTTACCCCTGGGTAAGATTTCATTCAAAAAGACTCTAAGCCCTATTTCTAACCAAAGAAAATTGGGTACTCACCTGATAGATCCGATACGCATCCTACTGCATCTGCGGACTCGCGAAGACTGACCAGATACGCAGGTGAAGTCCTCTACCGCGTCCGGGGTATGGCAAGCCCCAACCAACACATCTAGCGAACCCCAAAATCGCGAACCAGCTCAACTGTCAAGGAGTCGTTTGGTGAGCATTATCCCTGGTCCTTTTAGAGCCTAACTTAGCTAGTAAGGTGGGATTGGGAGGGGTGAGATATTTGTCTACTGTAATTTTCCCTCGTGTATGTCGAAGTGTTTCCCCATTTTATTAGAGTGTTATTGTGTTGTATTTTCTTTTCTCAAATAAAATTCAAAGTTCTTGCACCAAAACCAGTTGTTTGCTGCACTTTTAGCACAACCCCCAAATAAGTCCATGGTCTAGAACCAAGGGAGTGGGAGCGATTCGAATCGCTCATAAGTCAGAGGTGAAGCTGACCCCACACACCACCCCCCTACATAATGGCGACCGTGGCAGGAGTTTGGCAAAAGGGATGTGATGCAGTAGACACTGTTTTTGAGGAGAGAACGAAGATGGAAGAGAGGATTTCCTCTTACGTGTTCGAGAAAGTAAATGTAACAAGAAATGGGTGCTCAGTCTGTTGCATGCTGCAGCCAAATGGACTGAGAGCAAGGATCATAAAAAGTCCGTGGAGAAAGCCATCTGGTTGGTCTGCTCCCAGCGAGAGATCCAGCTTTTAGATAAGCGCATTGAGGCACTGACAGAAGAGCTGCGGGAATCAGCTCAGCTGTCTCAAGCAAGGGCTCTAGCGGGGGAAAGATTATTGGAGGAATTAAATGCCCAAAACCAGGAAAAGATGCAGATAGTGGAAAAGCATAGGAACAGATAGGAATACTTTCGCTGTCAGGTTACCGAGGCAAAAAGTAATGAACTAATGTTACGAGAAGAGAACGCCCGCCTTGCCAGGCAAGTAAAAGAACAGGAGGAGAGGTTGAGAGACGTACAGGCAGCTTACAAGATAGCAAGCACTAGGGGGTTTGAGGCGGGAGATCACGGCCCCTGTCAGAAGCAGATTGATAGTTTAAACCTTGCTCTGTCCAGGGCAAAAGGCATGGTGTGCCTAGTAAGCCCGGGTGCAGCCCGGATGGAGCTGGAAGTAGAAGGGGAAACTGTTCAGATGTCACCTGTGACGCCGGGGACCAACCCGGTTGGGCAGCAGGAGGGACGGGTGATTTGTGAAGCTGGCAGGGAGAGCACACCACCACCACCTGTGGTGAAAGGGACCTATCTGTTAGACATGGGAGCATCGAGCACCATTGTCTATTCAGCTAACCCCGCCGCCTCACCTCTGTCTAACGGGGTCCCGTACAGCTTAGTGGAGTTTACAGGTAACGAGCAGGCTAGCTCGTTCTCCATCCCGCTGTCCATTTAGGAGCACTCCACACCAAGTTGTCCCGTGTTTTAATGAAATGGGAGCAGGAAGGGAAGGGGATTCTAGGGGCTGATTTTATCATAGGCCAGAGGATTCTAGTGGATCTTAGGAACCTGTGTGGAGCATGTACCTGCAAAGAAAGTGAAGTAGCAGTTATCCCAGAGAAACAGGGCAAGGGGACCTTGTGCACCTTAAAACCAAAGAAGGGTTATGACCTCGAACTAATGGTCAGTAACACTCCGATGGAGTACCAGGCATTTGTGCGAGCACGCCTCGCCGAATTTGCCACTCATAAACATGATTGTGGGAGGGTAAACGGGGTCGAGGTTAGTGTGAATGGGGACCCCATAACCCGACCACAAAAGCAATACAATTTCCCCAAGGAGGCGGAGGCAGACATGGAAACAGCCATGACTTCTCTGGTCAAAAGGGGTATTGAGACCAATAGCCACCCACGTAAACTCTCCACTGTGGCTGGTTAGAAAACCGGACAACTCCTGGAGAGCCACAGTGGACTATCAGGTACTCAATCGAAACATCCCCACCTGTGCACCCACGGTCGCAGCTGTTGCCGACCTCATTGGAAGTATCCCAGCCTCCGCAACCACCTTCACGGTGCTGGATATTTCCAACGGGTTTTGGTCCATCCCTTTACGAAGAGAGGACCAGTACAAGTTCGCCTTCACTTTTAAAGGCCAACAATACACTTGGAACTGCCTACCCCAGGGTTTCCACAATAGCCCCAGCATTTTTCACCAATGCATGGCAAATTGTTTAAAGGGCTTCAGCTGGCCCCGGCAGTTAGTTCAGTATGTGGATGACCTGCTCCTATTCACCGATGAAGGAGAGGAACACGGTCCACTACTGGCTGAACTGCTGGAGTTGCTCAGGCAAGAGGGTTTTAAAGTAAACACGAAGAAGGTACAGATCGGCCAATAGGAAGTAAAATTCCTAGGGCTGACTGTACGCGCAGGGGAAAGGGCCATCGACAAAGCTAGAAGGGAAGCAGTGCAGGAGTTACCAGCCCCCAATACAGTAACAGGAGTGAGATCTTTTCTAGGGCTAACCGGGTACTGCAGAGATTTTATTGAGGATTACGCAGCCACAGCAGCCCCTCTGCTCCGACTCCTACACAAGGGAGTGGAGTGGGTTTGGGATGAGGGTTGCAAGGCAGCATTCGTAAAACTCAAACAAGATCTGCAGACCGCGCCGGCTCTAGGGGCTATTGATGGGGGAAAAGAGTTTTTCCTGAAGGTAGCAGCCAGCGGGGACAGCCTGAGTGCAGTGCTGCTCCAAGAGCGGCACGGCCAGCTGAGACCGGTGGTTTACTCCTCCAGGATACTCACAGATGTGGAGAAGGGCTATTCCAACTGTGAGAGGCACCTCCTCACCACTCACTGGGCTGTGAAAAGATCATTGATCTTCACAGGCACCTCGCCCATCACCCTCCTTACCCATCACACGCCCACCCAGATGCTCCCAGATGGGAGAATTAAAGATGGGACTGTGAGCAGTGCCCGCATTGCTCATTGGACCCTGCTTCTCTCCCAGATGGAGCTAAAGGTGAAAGGTCTCTGCGAGCCAAAGCTCGCGGCCAACATGATTTATCCAGGGGCGGCGCACCGGTGTTCCATTGAAGGGGTATGGGAAGTCGACATAGGTTTTCGGGCCGGGATACACCCCACAGGCCGCAAAATCTATGTAGACGGTTCGAACACAGTATCTGCTGGCGAGCGACTTACAGGGTGTGGAGTTTATGACCCGGGGCGGACATTGCCCTGGCAATTAAACGCCCCAGCACCATGAGCGCCCAGCAAGCTGAACTGTCCGCGGTAGTGTACGTGGTTACACACCCCGAGAAATCCCCTACCCCGTACACGATTTGCTCGGACAGTATGTTCACATGCAATTTGTGTACGGAATACCTGGCTATCTGGTCCCATCGTGGATACACCTCCGCTGACGGGAGACCCCTGGCAATCAAGCCTCTGCTGGAGAAAATCATGGCAGCCGTGGGGGAGGAAGGGAAGGTCTATATCCATAAAGTTAAAGCCCATTCAAAGACAGAGCCCATGCGGGAGGGCAGCCAAAAGGCAGACGAATTGGCCAAGCGGGGGGTCAGGGAAGGAGAGTTCTGGGATCCCTACCAAACAGGTTCGGTAGCTGCAATCCAGGACAAGGGAGGCACACAGGCGGTAGCTTTGGTCCCGGACTTAAAACAGGCCCAAGCCCAGGATCCCGTCCTCAGAACCGTCCTGAACGCGCTCACAAAAGGGGAGAAGGTAGAGGGCCCGTACGGCACGGCAGCCATCACCGTTAAGGAAGGCATGCTGTTCGGGGGAGCAGTGGGTAGTGCTGCAGCAGCACCAAAAGAAATTCCTCCAACTGGCCCATGAGGGTCCAGGAGCAAGGCATCCCGGGCCTGAGACCACCTGGCAACGGGTGGAACAGGCAGGATGGTGGCCAGGACTGAGGGAACATGTCCGCGAGTTTTGTGCCGGCTGTCTGGTGTGTGCTGCCAATAACCCTGACCCCCAGAAAAGGAAGGTATCTTTGGGACACATCAGGAGGGTAGAGGGACCATGGCAGTCGATCCAGATTGATTACATCGGGCCCCTGCCCACCGCCCAGGCAGGCTACAAATACTGCCTAGCCCTGGTGGATGTGTTTTCAAAGTGGGTGGAAGCTTTTCCGTGCCGAACAGCTACCGCATTGGGTACAGCTAAGATCCTGGTCAGGGAAGTGTTCTCACGATGGGGACTACGCAGTATGTGGAGTCCGACCAAGGGAGTCACTTTACCGGGCAGGTCATGCAAGAGACCCTCATGGTACTCGGCATTGAAGGGAAATGACACGTCGCCTACAACCCGCAGTCATCGGGTCCTGTGGAGCCTTTCAACTGTACCATCAAAGAAAGGCTGCGTAAGGAGATGGGAGACTCACCCAAGAAGTGGGTAGAAGTCTTGCCGTTGGTCCTAATGGGGATCCGAGCCAGCCAGTCAAAAAGCACGGGGTATTCCCCACACGAGCTCATGACTGGTAGGGTTATGCGAACCCCCACCCATGTGCTAGCCCTGGTGCTCACGGAAGGCCAGCTCAGAGAGGTGAACCGGGACAGCTTCGTCAGGAATCTGTTTGAACACCTTAAACAGATTCACTGGCAGGCTGCTAGCAACATGGGAAAACAGCACCGGAGTAACCGACTGCTGCTAGAACCCCGCAGGCACCACGAGTGGGAGATAGGGGATCAGGTCATGATGAGGAACTTTGCCCGGTTAGAGAGTTTTGAACCATTGTACATGAGGCCGTACAGCATTGTAGAAAAGGCCAGCCCATGGTCTATGCCATAAAGATGCCCCGCCACACAAAGTGGTTCTGTGGCGGTACCACTGGTTGTCCCTTACATTGAGACACATAATTCCCTTTAACTTACCTTTTGGGGCTGTTGCCCTTTTAACTTACCTGTTGGGGCCATTGCCCCTTTAAGGCGTGCCCTAGCGCGCTGACGTCACGTCACGTACGACGTGATGTGCGTGCGCCGGCACAGCCCGGCCTAGCGTCTTCGGCCTCAACGGCCAGCCGACAGGAGCGACGCAATCTTCCGCTCCCGCGGCAAGCACCGGCACAGCCCGGCCTCCCGACTTCGGCCTCAACGGCCAGCGACGCAACGACGCGCATCACGTGACGCCCTAAGCGCGGGAAACACGAGCAACGTGATGACGTCACAACACAAACGCGATGGCGTCATCACGCTCCCCACAGGACTGTGAACTCAGTCCTCGTGGAGTCCCCATTGGGACAAGACCCACAACATGGTGCTCCTGCAGTCAGCCATCTTACCTGCTGTAATTATCCTGTTCTGGTAAATAAACAACTTATTTATAGTTCGTCGATCTCAAACTCTCTTATTTAGTGGCGATCGACATGAACCGCTACATTGGTGACCCCACGACGTGAGTACGGGAGCTCATCAATTCCAACGCTACAATTGGTGAACCCGTATCCGTGAACGATTTTCACTGTAGCAACGCGCGCCTGAACCTCATCTCCACCCAAGACGACCAACGCACAACCAACGAACAACCACGGAACAGCAACCGCCTAACACCAATTCCACCACAAGCGACCCCGTCTTTGCGAACGTCTTCGCAATGGAAGCGCAGCTTGGAGGTGAGCCCGTTTTTCACGAACTATTTCACAGAAGTAGAGCACGACCAACGGCAACCGTCGTCCACCAGCACTACAATTGGTGGGTTTGTGAATGTCTTTCACAAACGAAGCATGCTATGGAAGCATCAGCCGTTCTGCTGTCGCTACCGCAATCCAGGGAGCCACGGTCTCCCTCGTGCTTTATGAAGGAAGAAGCCCTGTTCGCCGAGAACATCAATGCGGCACAGACCACGCACGTGCTCACGGTCTCCGTATTCGACTCTTCTACCGCCACACGGATCGTCCGCCTCTACATCCAAAGCAACAGGAAGTATACATCTCTCCATGCGCGGGGTACAGCATGTTCGGGCCCACAAGATCGGAGCGCGCCCTGCGGGGATACCACGAGGACTCACCCCCGCAAAACACGAGGATGCACTCCTTGCGCACGAGGATCCATCCCTCGCGAACCACGAGAACCCATCCCTCGTGAACACCGACGACTCTTTCCCTGCCGACGGCGCACCAGCCCTTCAGCCTGCTGGTTGTGTTACCTACTGCACGATTCGGCGTGAACAAAAGGTGTGCCGCCCTCCCGGCTGTTTTCTCCTAAATCTACAACTGTTACAAGTGTTGCCGCCCTCCAGGCAGAGTTAACCCCTCCTGAAAGCAACAACAACCTGGACCGTTGCTGCCCTTTCTCCAGTTTTCCCTTTAACAAACGCAAACGTCTACTGAAGCTGCACACATCGAGGACGGGTCCAACGGGCATCCTGCGGCCGCGATCAGCCACGTGAAAGTTGCTAGCCTCACCGATCACTGATCAACGCAGCAACTCTTCACCCTCCGTTGTGTTCACGTCGTAGCACTATGGCACGCACCGTTCCGTGCGTTCCAGCCTCCCGAAGGTTTCGCTCACCAGCCAACGGAGACATCACCCGTGTCCGCCCAACCTGCCCGTCACTCTGACAAGGCCTGCTGTTTCGCACGTCTCCACGGTCCTTCGCCTGACGGATACGTTTTATTCGCCACGACGCGCGTAAGGATCCGCTCACGAGCAGCATCTTCATACCTCGCCTACCAAGCCGAGACAGCACGACCGCCGAGACCACCAGCTCGTCAGACCATCTCATCCTTGGTCTTTCGTTAAAGTGAATTCTGGGGGGGCCTATGTGGCGGTACCACTGGTTGTCCCTTACATTGAGACACATAATTCCCTTTAACTTACCTTTTGGGGCCGTTGCCCTTTTAACTTACCTGTTGGGGCCATTGCCCCTTTAAGGCGCGCCCTAGCGCGCTGACGTCACGTCACGTACGACGTGATGTGCGTACACCAGCACAGCCCGGCCTAGCGTCTTCGGCCTCAACGGCCATCCGACAGGAGCGACGCAATCTTCCGCTGCACAGCCCGGCCTCCCGACTTCGGCCTCAACGGCCAGCGACGCAACGACGCGCATCACGTGACGCCCTAAGCGCGGGAAACGCGAGCAACGTGATGACGTCACAACACAAACGCGATGACGTCATCACGCTCCCCACAGGACTGCGAACTCAGTCCTCGTGGAGTCCCCGCTGGGACAAGACCTACAACATGGTGCTCCTGCAGTCAGCCATCTTACCTGCTGTAATTATCTTGTTCTGGTAAATAAACAACTTATTTCTAGTTCGTCGATCTCAAACTCTCTTATTTAGTGGCGATCTACACGAACCGCTACAGTTCCACATTAATCAATGTAAACTGTTTAAACCCGAGAAAGGGGAATGGCCAGCAAGGGTGAACCGCACTAAGGATAGAGATCCTCAGCCAGCAGCTGTGGCAGACTCACAGACTGCACCAGTGGGGGCGGTGGCTTGTGTCACTGGAGGGGCCAACCAACCAATTATTTGGGACACACCCCCAGTAACCGGAGCCGTAAGAAGGCCTCCTCGCATACCACAGCCTAAACCACCGTGGTCACCAGTGTACCAGTTTAAATGGTTCAGCCCCAGAAGGGTCGCAACCTGTAAAGGAATGCCCAAGGTCAGGGATCAATCTAAGGACAGGGATCCCCAGCCTGCAGCCTCCAATGCTGAGGGACTCACAGGAGAGGCAGCGTTGGGCAAAGAAAGCAAGAGGGATCCCCAGCCTGCAGCCTCAGGCTGCGGGGAACCCACAGGACAGGACAGGGACTCGGCAGCCACACAGAAGGGGGTAGTGTGCTGCAGTACAGGAGGGCACATTCCCCCGATCATCTGGGGTTCAGAGAAACTCCCAGTTGTTTTAAGAAGGACTCTTCGGGTCCGGCGGCACAGACCACCTTACGCCCAAGCGGCCCAGAGGCCGCAAAAGACAGAGGCCGAACAGGAATTAGCCTGGCCGCCCGGAGACGGGTGGCGGATGTACATACAGTTTTCTGAAGTATTTCGGTGTGTTTTACAGTTTTGGTAGTTTTAGGTTTATTATTTTATTGAATTATTTTACAATAAGTAAGTTTAAAAATAAACATTGTGACCGTGTATTTTTATTTTCTATGTATATACCATATTTTTTTTTCCAAGTGGTGCAGGGGCGTTGGACCACCTCCGCGCTTGGATATGAATGTAACCAAATTTTCTTACCTTTGTATGTATCTGAACACTACACCTAAAGGGGAATATGTGTTTTGGGTTTTAGATAGGTAAAATACAGGGGAAGGTTGGCTCTCAGGGATCAAGAATTTTGCTCACCCAGTATGATACTTGAGCAAGTAAAGTATCACAGGGAGGACTGTAAGATTCTCAAAATTAACAAATCCCCAAAAAGAAAGAAAACCCTATTAAAAATGACTTTGGACCCTTGCTAAAAACTTCAGGAGGATAAAAGGCATGTTGGGCCTAACAGGGAGATTCAAGGTTAAAACCAAGATTTGGTATTTTTAAAAAAAGCATGTTTGGGCTTCTAAAGGAAAAAGGCTGAAGCAAGAGATGGGATCAACCTCTGTAATAGACAGTTTGAGTATTGGAGTTAATCAGATGGTCAAACTGTCTGGGGGAACTATAAGCGTCACTCAGCCCCTATCAAGAAATTTACACGCTAACAATAGACCCACGGAAGAACAGCCTCACAGGACCCATCCAAAACATGCATAAAACAAATCGCTTCGCCAACTGACAAAGAATCTCAGACCCCACAGGAAACTCAAACACTGAGGACATTTCACTACAATTAAATAAGAGCTCAACAGCTCAGGAAACCATCCCGAAACCACTTCTCACATTTTTAAACAACTTCAACAGCTCAGGGAGCCATCCCGAAACCGCTTAAACAAATTACACGACTCAATGTTAAATGAGCCCGCCAAAATCTAACAATAAACCTAGACTGATTTGGCGCACAGATTAGCAGGCCTCGATTAGTATGATTGGAGGCCTGTTCAAGAAGTAAAACAGTTGAAACAGTTCCAAGGGCAAGTTGAAGAAAGGAGTTCAAGAAGAGCCATCATCGAGTAACATCAAGATCAAGGAGCAAGCATCTCGAAGCAGTTCTCTCTCTCTCGAAGAAGTAACACGCCATTGGACACCTCGCGGCACCAAGGGCCCCACGAAAAAAACAACCGAACATTACCCTCAGCCAACCGGGTAATATTGGGCCACCGTGACCAACGGAAAACCAACTCGGAAGAAACCGAAGATCCGGAAGTTTTTTTCCACTCTACAAACTATTCTGACTTACCCCTGGGTAAGATTTCATTCAAAAAGACTCTAAGCCCTATTTCTAACCAAAGAAAATTGGGTACTCACCTGATAGATCCGATACGCATCCTACTGCATCTGCGGACTCACGAAGACTGACCAGATACGCAGGTGAAGTCCTCTACCGCGTCCGGGGTATGGCAAGCCCCAACCAACACATCTAGCGAACCCCAAAATCGAGGTGCTCATTGAGGGCAGACAGTCAGGCACCGGTCAGCACTTAAAGGGGGAGAGTGGAATTGCTTGGCTGCCACGCCCTGCACACTGCAGCCCTAAGGCAAGGCCTGAACACTGCTTCTGGAACAGCTCCACGCCCAGGAGAATGGAGAAGGCCAGGGAGAGAGCGCAGCACTTCGGCGAGGGTGACCTGAGGCTGCTGGTTGGCGCAGTGGACCGCAGGCGCCATATCCTCTTCCCTGAGGGTGGCAGGAGGCCGCTGCCCGCCGAATATCGGAAAGCATGGAGGGATGTGGCAAACAGGGTCACGTCCAACAGCGTGGTTGGCAGGACACCAACCCAGTGCCGGAAAAAATTCAACGACCTCACTCGGGTTGTCAGGGTGAGTACCCTTTCCAGTATCCTCCTCATCCCTGCATGTGCACCTCACTTTATGGCCAAACAGGTCTGAAAGCCCTAATGGCCAGCCCTCATCCAGCAGCTATGGGACTGTCATGAAAAGCACTTGCGCAATCAGGACTTTAGACACTGTCAGGGCTATTCGACCATGGGAGGCAGTGCGGGCAAGATCAGGGCTTGACACTGTCAGGGCTAATCGAACATGGGAGGCAGTGCGGGCAAGATCAGGGCTTGACACTGTCAGGGCTAATCGAACATGGGAGGCAGTGCGGGCAAGATCAGGGCTTGACACTATACTTAGACGCGGTCCTTTCTCTTGCAGGCCAAGCTGGCGCATAACAGAAGACAGCAGCGACAGACCGGGGGAGGCCGTCCTGACGTGAAACAGCTGAGTGACCTCGAGCAGCGAGTGGAGCGGATCATGGCAGGCTGGCTGAGTGGCCCCGTCGCCACTGGAGATGCTGACCCTGTTCTGGGCACCAATGGTAAGGTCATCACCTTTTTGACCTCTCCCTTTCCACTTGCGCCTCACACCAGCATCCTTTGCCACTATCGAACCAATGCAGTGCACAGCAGCACTCATGCCTCCCTCGCTGCCGCCCTGTCCTCACTCTAAACCAACTCTTGTGCCTCCCTGCTTTCAGATGGTGACTCGCCAGGTGAGCAGGCGGCCCCTCAAGCTGGCACTGTGTCCGAGTCAGACATAGAGGAGGAGGAAGAGGAAGCCAGCCCATCAGGGACACCCTCAGCCGAGGCAGCCCATGGCCATGATGGTGACACGTCTTCCCTGGAGGGGAGCAGGGGGGAAGGGTCGGAGGATAGTGAAGCTCCGGGGACCAGCGGGCTGCAGCAACGCGGGAGGGGTGGGGAAGCTCGGCGGCCTTCTCCCTGGAGGGTGAGTGCGGCCTCCAGTCCTGCTACGGTGAGCGCAGAGGAGGTGTGGCTCCTAGCGGAAATGGGCGCCCAGGCTGACGCAGGCACACTGAGCTCATGGCTGCAGTGGCAAGGATGCCTGACTCCATAGAGTCACTGGCAAGGAGTGTGCAGGAATTCGGGGCAGCACAGGCCAGGAGTCTGCAACAATTCAGTGCAGCACAGGCCAGGAGTCTGCAGGACATCGCGGCAGCACAGGCTAGGAGTCAGCAGGACTTCGCTGCTTCACAGGCGGCTTCTAGCCAAGTGCTCAGTCGTGCCGTGCATTTACTGGCTGCTGTCATGCAGACACAGACCAGGGCCACACGGGCACTAACTGCTGCCACACTCGCTGGATCGGCCAGGCATCGCCGGGGCACTCACTGTGCTGCAGCAGCCCAGCAGTCTGTGCCTCAGCAGATTGCTGCGCATGCTGCAGTGCTGGCCCGTGCGCGTGCCAGTGTATCAGCCGACCAGGAAGTGCCTGTGATCTGTCAGGGTGGCAGCATTCCTGCAGCAAACACTGTCACTCCTCCATTGCAGCTGCCACCAGCTGTTGGACAGACTGCTGCCGCCCAAGCAGAGTTGGAGCAGCCAGCAGCCAGCCCCTCCAGTCCCAGAGCTGGTCCAGGCCGACCCCCAAGGGCATCTGCCGTCTCATCATCTGACTCTCAGCAGCCTTCCCCCAGCCTTGCTGCAGCCACTGGGGTCCCATTGAGGAGGAGCTGCAGGACGGGTAGGGGCCAGTCACGGAAGCGAAACGGATCACCCTCGCAGGGGAAAAAGTAGAAGGTGTGGCCAAATGTTTTGTTTTACTTATAAAAGCTGAGACTGGTGTACTTGTTTCATATATAAAGGCCGAGACTGCTGTATTTGTTTCATATTTAAAGGCCGAGACTGGTCTATTTGTTTCATATTTAAAGGCCGAGACTGGTGTATTTGTTTTACTTGTAAAGGCCGAGACTGGTGTATTTGTGTTTTTGGGGGGGGTTTCTCTCCATTAGTTTGTCATGTGGGAAGGGCACAGAGGTATCACAGTAAAAAAAATTCTTAAATCGCACTGTCCATGCTTTCTTTTGGAAGTCCTGGTTGCCCTGCTCGGCTGAGGGCTTGTGGAGCGGCTACATTCATCTTCTGCCATTGGCACAAGCCATTCCCTGAGAGGGGGCCTAGAACCGACTTGCAATAAGCCGCCGACGGGCGGCCCTTGCACTTTCTGCCTCCCTCCTGTGCTGGTCCTCCTCCTCCTCCTCCTCCTCCTCCTCCTCTGGTGGTCCTCCAATGTCTGCTGGCAGTGGCTGAGTCCTGCGGATAGCCAGGTTGTGCAGCATGCAGCACATGACAACGAAATGGGAGACTCGCTCAGGCGAGTACTGTAGGGCTCCCCCGGAACGATCCAGACAGCGGAACTGTTGCTTCAGCACGCCGATTGTTTGCTCAATGATGTTCCTGGTTGCTTGATGGCTGTCATTGTATCCCTCTTCCGCAGGGGTGCTGGGCGCACGGAGCGGGGTCATCAGCCAGGTGCACAAAGGATAGCCTTTGTCCCCGAGAAGCCATCCTCGTGGGTGAGGCTGGGCCTCGAACATGTCTGCCACAGAAGTCTGGCGCAGGATGAAGGCATCGTGGCTGCTGCCTGGAAAGCGGGCATTGACAGCTAGGATGAGCTGCCTGTGGTCACACACCAACTGCACGTTGAGCGAATGGTAGCCCTTCCAGTTGCGGTAGTCCTCGGCATTCTCTAGAGGTGCCCGCAAAGCCACATGCGTGCAGTCAATGGCGCCCTGCACCATGGGGAAGCCCGCTAATGCTGCAAAGCCCATTGCACGCTGTTGCTGCTTGTCAACGGTCATGGGGAAGGAGATGAACTGACGTCTCCTTCTGAAAAGGGCATTGGTCACCTGGCAGATGCAGCAATGTACCGCAAACTGGGAGATGTTGGAAATGTCCCCAGTAGCGGATTGGAAGGAGCCGGTGGCATAGAAGTTGAGAGCCACCGTCACCTTCACTGCCACCGACAGAGACGTCCTGCTCCTCAGCTGTGGCTGCAGATCTCCGCAAAGCAGGTGGCAGATCTCAGTGACCACCGCCCTTCTGAATCGCAGCCTCCGAACACACTGCTCCTCAGACATGTTCAGATATGAGAACTGCTGGCGGTATACCCTGGGTGGGTAAGGCCTCCTTTGCCGACGCCTGTTGCCCCTTCTCCGTCTGGCCATGACTGGCACTCTCTGATGGCACCTCTGAGCCCTTTGAATGCAATGGAGAAGCCCAACGTTTCCACCCATTGCAGCCCCCATTATATGTTTCCAATCAATGCTATGACTCTGAAGTTAAAGACAAGTGCAAAGCTGTGGCCTGAAGCCACAAGTACCTGTGCGAGTGTTGAGCCAAACCAGAAAGCTCTCTACCTTTGTCTCTCTCCAAAGATCCGTCTCTCACAAAGAAGGAGTGGTGCAAAATGGCTGCCATTTATACTGCAGGAGGAGCCCCCTTTAATTAGCGCCCCCGCGCCCCGCAGCGACTGGGAACCGTTCCCCTCTACCAGTCGCTAGGGGCGCCAGGCGCACAATAGGCCGGCGCCACTGAATTTCCGGTTCGGGGCGCACAAAGGGCGTTGCACCATGAAATGACGTCAGGATCTGCGCGCGCAGCTGAGCGCGCGCAAAGGTTTTGCGCCGCTGCTAAATCTTAACTGAAGTTCGCGAGAGGCGCAGATCGCGCTGCGCCCGGGCGCTAGCCGCTTAGCACCCCACTTCTCCTCCTCCTAAGGCGCTAGCGGCTGGCGCAAACAACTGAATTTCTAGGCCAAAGTTCTTGCACCAAAACCAGTTGCCTGCTGCACTTTTATCACAACCCCCAAATAAGTCCAAGGTCTAGAACCAAGGGAGTGGGAGTGATTTGAACCGCTCATAAGTCAGAGGTGAAGCTGACCCCATACACCACCCCCTACACGCCCTCTTTGGGGCGGAACCTTCGCCAGGACGCTAATTTTAGTGCCCCGAAAAAGTTAGCACCCCCGTGGCCGATTTTCCCAGGTAGTGCCCCGAGTGGGAGGAGGGGTGCTACTGGAAGCTCATGTTAAGAATTGTTTGTCGTAGATGGGAGGGCCATATGTGGAAGTTTAGCCATAGCACTGGCAGAAGTGAAGAGAGCAGCACTTTTCATCCCTACAGTATAGGTGTAGCAGCCATTGCCAGTTATAATGCAGCAAGAACTTCATGAGACCACCACAGTCTCTATCTTCTATGAGGAAAAGAAATCTGAAATCATCGGCACAGGAATAGCCCGTCTAGTCTGTTCCAACATTGAATTAAATCACGGCTGATCTGTAGCTCGGTTCCATTTACTTGATTTTCCTCCAGATCCCTCGATACTTTGGCCTATCAAAATCTATTGCTCTCAATTTTGAATATTCCAACTGACCCTGCATCCATAGCCTTTTGGGGCGAGAGCGCTCCAGATTTCCACTAACCTTTCTGTCAAAAAATGCTTCCTGATTTCACTCCTAACTGGATTGACTCTTAATTTTAGAGTCACTTTAGAGACACTTTTACTGTGTAGGACAACTGGCTTACATAACTGCCTTGCTGTGTCATCTGTTTTGGTTCTGTTGTGTAAAAACAGTTAGGCCTAGACATTGGTCTCGGGCGGTGGTGCAGAGTGGGCGGTATCTGATCGGCCGCCCGTTAAACGCAGTGCCTGATATTTGTAGTGTATGTAACCGTTCCACCTTTAAGAGAACCGTTCCACCTTTAAGAGAACAATTTTAAGAGTTGCACTACTTTATCTTGACTGCTGTATACTGTAATACCGGTGGTGACCACACCGGTATATAAGTGCTGTGTAATGATTTATTGGGCAGTTCCGCCCTGACCTTCGACTAGTAAAGACCTGTTAAAAGTTACTCTTGTGGTCTGTGTAGTAATTCTCATTATAACACACAGACTTAACAGTGGCGACGAGTACGATCTTACCCTGCGGCAGAGATACATCCAAGGCAGTTTAACGGGCGTCGAGAAGAGGCATCCGCCCTCATCATTCTGCTGAGAGAAGACTCGGGTCTGCAGAGCAAAGGAAGAATTCGGACACGAAGCCTTCCATCAGCAACAGGCAGTGATCATCCCTTCTATCACGGTGGTGGGTAAGCTGATCAGCGACGAGCAGCAAGTCGGCCACGTTGACTGTGAAATAGGGGAGGGAAGAACGGAGGATATAAGGGCGGAGAACTCGACCACGGCCGGGGAAAAGAGCCGGACAGAAGTCGGGGCCAGAGGCGCTGAGACTGGGGCAGCGTAAGGCACGGAAGCTGCGGTGAATACAAACGCAGCCGGTGTGAGAGACCGGGCTACAAGCGGGCTGGGAGACGCAACAGCGTCGAGAGAGAGCTCGACCGCGACCGGTGAAAAAGGCCGGGCAGCTACTGAGGCCGCGAGGCGCAGCGACCAGGTCAGCGTAAGGCGCGGGAGAAAAAAAAAAAAAACGCGGAGAACTCAGCCGCAGCCGGGGGAAAGGACCGGACTGCAAGCTCGACCGCGACCGGTTAAAAAGGCGCGAGGCGCAGCGACCGGGTCAGCGTAAGGCGCGGGAGAAAATAAAAAAAACCACGGAGAACTCAGCCACAGCCGGGGGGGAAGGACCGGACTGCAAGAGGGGCTGGGAGGCACGATTTGAAAACCGCTGGGGAGGGCGAACGCAGCAATATGGCAATCGCCATTACAGCCAGCGGGGGAGGAAGGCAAACGTGAGAAGCCGCCATTTTAGTAGGCGGGGAAGAAGACAAGCGCGGGAGCAAACGCGGGAAGCTGCCATTTTAGTAGGCGGGGAAGAAGACAAGCGCGGGAAACCGCCATTTTGGAAAAAAAAAAGTTAAAGAAAAATTTCTTTTTGTTCTCAAGAAGATTGCGAGGATGCCTAAGCGTGGTAACATCAACGATTTCGATCCCGATGTTGAAGATTGGGCCACGTATGTAGAACGCATAGAGATATATTGTAAGGCAAATAAAATATCAAATGAAGATAAAGCACTAACCTTACTAAACTCAATGGGTGCGAAGACATACGGGCTATTGAAGCATCTTCTATCACCAGCTAAACCGGCGGATCAGACTTTCGCTAATATTGTTGCTGTCCTGAAGGATCATTTGAACCCCACACCGCTGATGTTAGCGGAACGATTTAAATTTTATGCGAGAACGCAACTGAAAGAGGAAAGCAACGCGGAGTACTTAATTGAACTGTGTAAGCTAGCGAAATACTGCCAGTTTGGGGAAAGCCTGACAGAGGCACTGAGAGACAAATTCATGTGTGGATTGTCGAAAGAAGGAACACAAAAGCGGCTGCTTGAAGAGAATGATCTTACACTTGATAAGGCTGTCTCTATTGCAGCATCGCACGAAGCCGCAGCGAGAGGCACTGCGGAAATGCAGCTGAAGGCAGCGGTACTCAGCGTAGATCAAATGGCTTCAGGTACAACGAAATGTTATCGTTGTGGGAAGACAACACACGATCAGAACCAATGCTGGTTTAAAAACCAGGAATGTAGAAAATGTGGCAAACTAGGTCACATAGCTAAAGTATGCCGGTCAGGAAAGAAGACCAGCAACAAAAAGTCACCGCAGGAAAAGTGCAGGAAGGTACATAAGGTGGCTGAGAAGAGTTCGGATGAACAGAATTCGGATTCAGACTCCAACAGCAAGGAACTGGGTAGTCTGAGAATTCACAATGTGAGTAAGGAAGCTGACCGACAAACTATCTGGGTCACACTGCAGATAGCAGGAGTCCAAATGAAGATGGAATTGGACGCTGGATCGGCGTTGACGGTCATGAACAAGCAAGATTACAAAAGGTTATTCAAACATATTCCCCTACGGGATACGAAGATAGTATTGCAGACATACACAGGGCAAAGAGTATACCCCATCGGAAAGATAAAAGTCAAGGTGGTACACAAGGGCAAAGAACACCAAGGAATGGACATATATGTACTACCTGAGGGAGGTCCACCACTTCTGGGACGGGAGTGGATCAGGAAAATAAATATGGACTGGCACTCCCTAAAAGCAATAACGGGAGATTCCGGAAAAAGAAAAGATGTCAAACCTGCACGATTGTCCAGAATATTGGATGAGGGCATATGCAGCAGTGACAGTGACAAAGCAGAGAGTGAGAACTCGGTGAAGACAATCAGCTCAGACTCTGGAACTGATGATGGTAAGACCAGCCCATGTGCAAAAGACAAGTCTAAAATGGACTTGCAGACTAATGATGGAAAAACGAAGGAGTGCATAAATGCTTCAGAAGAGAACAAAGTATCAGAACAGAATTCCACTGAACAACAACAACATAGTTTGACAGAGAATTCTGAGTCTGTCCAGTCTACAGACATGCACATTTCTGAGGAACACCGGGCTCGAACTCAACTCAATCTCAAACTACAACAGCAATTAGAACAAATGATTCGCCGTTTTGAGCAAGAGATGAATGCAAAGAAAAAGTTCTTTGACACAGAGTGGGAGAATCTGGAAAGACAGCAGAAGCAGCTGATTGAGAAAATGGAACAGGAACACACAAACCGTCTGCGCGATGAGGCCAAATGAATCAAAGCTGAGCAAGAAAGGGAATATGTCAAATTCATCGATCAGTTGAAAGCTAAGAAGAAAGAGCACCCTTTTGTGAGCAGTGTCAGCAGTAATAAGCCACTCAGGGAATTGGTGGCAGAGGCAAAAACTGAAGATGCTGCAGAGATCAAGTTTGTTGCTGAAAGCGCTACTTCCAGAGCTTTGCTTCGAATTAAAGAATTGCCAGTTAAAATTGTGAAACCCTTAAGAGAGAAGATTGGCATGGAGAAACATCATGTCATTTTCGAATGCAAGGTTTCCAGGCCAAATGCTGCTGTCAAGTGGTATGACAAAGACAAAGAGATTCATCCCAGTAATAAATATGAGATTGTGAGTGAAGATGTGTACAGGAAGCTCGTTATTAATAATGTCGCTTTTGAAGATGAAGGCAACTACATGTGCGATGCCATAGATGACCAAAGCACAGCAAAGTTATATGTAGAAGAGCAATCAATTGTCATCAGTAAACCCATATGTGATGTGGATGTGACAGAGCCAAGTGACGCTTCTGAAGAGGTGGACATTGAGCATCGTGGCACTATTCATCGTCTCACTCTGAAAAAAACAACTTGTAAGATGACCGGCTTGCTGCAGTTTATTGCAGGGAAATCAAAATCTGAGGCGAGGCTGACTATTAAAGAGCCTCCGTCAAAGGCAGTCAAAGAACTACAGAACATTACAGTGGAAGAGAAGCATTCTGCTACTTTGAGCTGTGAGTTTACACCTACTCCCAAGATGGTCAGATGGTACAAAGACCAGAGCTTAATCGAATCTTCTGACCGATACAAATTTAAACAAAATAAGAATGTGATAGGACTTACCATTGCAAACCTCACACCCAAAGACTCTGGTGAATATAGCTGCAAATCAAGTAATGCACAGACCACAGCCACACTCACAGTTGAAGCTCCAAAAATAGAAATAATAAAACATTTGGAGGACGTAGATACTGAGGAGGACAGCAATCTAGTATATTCATGTGAGTTGTCCCAGGATGATGAAGATGATGACTCATCTGAACCATTATCACCCCTACCAGGTCACGCACGTGGTCCCTCCGAACTGAGCCAAATCAGTCGGGAAGCAGAAAAACTTCCCAAGGTACTCGAGCCTTTAGAAGTCAACAATGCTGGTTCTGAAGTTATGAAAATTCAAGCTGTTAAGTCCCGTGAAGGACTATTAGATGAGTCACCCCAGCAACGAAAACCTACTACACCACCGAAAACTACTACACCACCGAGGCGTTATCCGGACCGAGTCAGGAGGCGCAGGAGGCGCCGCCTCAGAGACTGAATCTGTGAACTGTTTTTACATGAAGTTGTGTATATATGTTATGATGTTATGTTTAATGGGCAATATATACTGTTAAGCTAAAAAGGGAGGATTGTAGTGTATGTAACCGTTCCACCTTTAAGAGAACCGTTCCACCTTTAAGAGAACTATTTTAAGAGTTGCACTACTTTATCTTGACTGCTGTATACTGTAATACCGGTGGTGACCACACCGGTATATAAGTGCTGTGTAATGATTTATTGGGCAGTTCCGCCCTGACCTTCGACTAGTAAAGACCTGTTAAAAGTTACTCTTGTGGTCTGTGTAGTAATTCTCATTATAACACACAGACTTAACAATATTCAGTTCCACTGCAACCAATAAAACTGAATATCAGACACTGTGTATAACGGGCGGACGATCCGATGCCGCCCACCCTGTGCCACCGCCTGAGACAAATTTCTGGGTCTTAGTATCAACTAGCTGTCGAGAGATCAGCCACCACATTGAGTGACCTGAAATTAATTTCTAGCCTGCTCACTCTGCAAGCTACTAGTGCAGTATTTTAAGGTTAAAGAGGTCTGGATTGAAAGATGAAAGTCAATGACTGGATACAGTAGAATGTTTCTGATTAGAAATTTGTGAGGCAGCCTTTGATCCCAATTCCTGGAATTTCTTGTTAGGAAGGAAGTGAGAGTGCTGTTTTCTTTCTCTGTTGTAAACACTGAGCCATGTCATTCTACCCAGAAACATCGTGCAACAGACTTCTTGTTGTTTTTGTTCATCCAAACCAGACCGAGAGCTGATGAATTCGCGCAGTCCCCGCTTGCATTGAGAAGTGATTCTGTCAGCTGTGCAGTGGATATCCCAGCAAGAAATGACAGTGCTGCATGAGCAGCTCCAAATCATCTGGTCAGTTCAGTGTGGCATTATCTCTCATTGGAGCAGAATCGAAACAAGTGAATGAGACTTTAGAAGAACAACATTTAATAAATGAAAAACTTTGAGTGGAGTGTTGGCACAGCTCAGTGGTGTTTCTAATATACAGTGGCATGGAATAGTTAGGTAATAAGTTTATGTCTATGATTACCTGCACGGCAAACTCCCGTTCCTGGCCATGTTGTCAGGATAGCTGTTAACTGAAGGCTAGGTACTTACCCACAGAGGGAGAAAGAGAACACAGGCCATACTTGCACATCCTTAAGTGGGTGGTTAGAGAAAACGTTGGCAGAGCTTTAATGGACTGATTGCTGACCAGGGGAAGTAGTGCATGGAATGAGAGGAACATGGACAGGACAAATGTTTTCTGAGTGGAAGAGTTTTTTTTAAACAGTTATTACTTTATTGTTTTAAGATTCATATTTTAAAATTTGCTTCTTGTGGTATTAATGAACTTGAATTGTGAAGTAATCCTTCAGGTATCTGGTGGAGAGGATCACTTCAAGGCCCTTTACCAGCTAGATATTAGAACCAGTTAGTGTTGTGCCAGTAATAGGAACATGCAAGTGAATGTTCAGGTACAGACATTGCATATTTGCCGTCTTCTATACAAATACCTATCATGGGAAATGTTAAGAACTTCTACGGTGGTGGTCATTCTGCACAAAGATTCACTAAATCGATGGAAGTTTATCTCTTTAATTTATCTATTCTTCCTTTCATGCCTCCCTGCATATTCTTCAGTTGTGCCTCCTGCTGACAGACTCTTCCTTCAGGTTGGTTTGGGTGGTTGGTTTAAAGCCTTCTCCCTGCTCTCAGTGATGCTGTATCATCAGCCAACAGGAAGAGTACTATCGCCAGGCAGGACTAGTCACCCTCCACTGCTCACCCTCTGTAAAGTCTGTGGGTTGTATAGCGAAGTAATACACAGACTACAGGAGTAACTTAAACAGGACTTTACTTTTCGAAGGTCAGGGCGAATCTGCCCAATAAATTCTGCCACAGCACTTGTATACCGGTGTGGTCACTACCGGTATTACAGTATACATCAGCCAACATAAAGTAGTGCAACACCTAAAATAGTTCTCTTAAAGGTGGACGGTTACATACAATAGTTCTCTTAAAGGTAGAACGGTTACATACACTACAATCCTCCTTTTTTAGCTTACAACATACTTATTCTCCATTAAACCTACATGTATTCAACTTCATGTAAAACAATTCACAGATATAGTCTCTGTGGAAAACAGTTCACAATTTCAGTCTCTGTGGAAAACAGTTCACAGATTTAGTCTCTGTGGAGGCGTCTCCTGTGCTTCTTAACTCAGTCCGGACAACGCCTCCGTGGTGTAGCAGTTCCCGGTGGTGTAGTCGGTTTACGTTGCTGGAGTGACTCATCCAATAGTCCTTCCCTAAACTTAACAGCTTGAACTTCCGTCACTTCTGAACCAGCATTGCTGACTTTTAAAAACCACTGGATTCCTTGGGAAGTTTTTCTACTTCCAACTGATTTGGCTCCATTCGGAGGGAGCACGTGCGTGGTCTGGTAGAGGTGATAATGGTTCAGATGGTCATTATTTTCTGCTTCGTCTTTTCCTTTTCTGCTTCTTGGAGACTCTCTGGGCTCCACTGTCAGCTTCCTCCCGTAGTAGCGCCACCATCTCCCGATGTTCCTTAGACTTTTTGTGATTCATCAAGGTTTCTGCACTTTGGGAGTTTTCATCACAAGCTGGGCAGAATAGGTCCTCGTAATATTCGGTGTCGCTCAACAGGTCATGGTAATATTCGGTGTCGTCCTGAGCTAAGCTAGCGGGAGGGTCTTCTATTTCCTCCCTACCCAGCTGGATGTTACCCAACTTTTGTTCCAAATCCTGACATCTTTCCTGAAGAGACTTCTTCATGTGTTCAGCTTCATCCCGCTTTTCCTGGGCTTCCTGCAAGTCTTTTACTAATGACATCATTTGTGATTTCAATACTTCAACTTCATTCGGAGATTGATTGATCGGACTATTCACTCCCTCTACTGAAGTAGCTGTTTCAGCATTCTGTTGTTCTGCATTGACGTGAGTCAGCGTACTTTCGGCCTCCAAGAGCGGCTCTGCTGCAGTCTTCTCAGTCTGTGTTGCCACCTCAGCTATTTCAATAACTTTTGAGAGTTCCGAACCCCTTTTCTTTGAAGATTGAGGCTCGTGTTCAAGTTTTTCCCATTTCAGGGTCTTGTCCCTCAGCATATGAAGAAGTTGGCTGACTGTTAACTCTTCTGCCATCATCCGTTTCCCATTAGTTGCAGGGCTGTTTATAAACTTGCCCTGGGGCTCCTTTGCTGTTTCTACTTTGCCATCATCCGCAGCCTCCACCATTCGAATTTCCACAAATGAATCGTCCAGTGATGCTGCACCCAACTTCAGTAGGAGCTCGGAAGTCATGTCGACCAAATCAGCCTTTTCTGCCTGCAACCTGCTAACAAGCGCCTTCAGTTGCTGCACATCTTGTTCCACCAGATTAGAGCACGCACCTTCAGAACCCGAATCAGCTTTGATTCGTTTGGCCTCCTCTCGCAGACGGTTTGTGCGCTCCTGCTCCCTTTTCTCCCTCAGCTGCTTCTGTTGTCTTTCCAGATTCTCCCATTCGGTGTCATAGAACTTTTTCATTGCTTTCATCTCTTGTTCGAGACGGCAACTCAATTGCTCTAATTGCTGTCGTAATTTGAAATAAGTTTGAGTTCGAGCTTGGTGTTCCTCAGTAATGTATATGTCTGTAAACTGAACAGACTCAGAATTCTCTGTCAAACTATGTTGTTGTTGTTCAGTGGAGTTCTGTTCTGCAACTTTGTTCTCCTCTGGAGCATAAGCCTTTATGCACGCCTTCGTTTTTCCAACCTTAGTCAGCAAGTCCATTTTAGCCTTGTCTTTCATACTTGGGTTGGACTTATCGTCATCCGTTTCAGAGTCTGAGCTGATTGTCCGCACCGAGTCCTCACTCGTTATTGCTTTTAGGTAGTGCCATTCCATGTCTATTTTCTTGATCCACTCCCGTCCTAGAAGTGGTGGTCCTCCCTCAGGCAGTACATATAAGTCCATTCCTGGGTGTTCTTTGCCCCTGTCTCTCACCTTGACTCTTATCTTTCCCATGGGGTATACTTTATGCCCCATGTATGTCTGCAATACGAACTTGGTATCTCTCAAGGGTATATGTGAGAATAGCCGGTTGTAATCCCTTTGATTTATGACTGATAGGGCTGATCCAGTGTCCAACTCCATTTTTACTTGGACTCCGGCTATTTTTAGCATGACCCAGATAGTTTGTAGGTCAGCTTCCTTACTCACATTGTGAATTCTCAGACTACCCAGTTCCTGGCCATTTGGGTCTGAATCCGAATTCTGTTCGTCTGAACTCTTCTCAGCCACCTTGTGTACTTTGTTGTACTTTTCCTGTGATGGCTTTTTTTGGTTGTTGGTCTTCTTTCCTGACCGGCATACTTTAGCTATGTGCCCCAGTTTGCCACATTTTTGACATTCCTGGTTTTTAAACCAGCATTGGTTCTGGTCATGTGTTGTCTTCCCACAACGATAACATTTCGTTGTACCCGAAGTAATTTGATCCACACTGAGTACCGCTGCCTTTAGCTGCGTTTCCGCAGTTCCTTTCGCTGCGGCTTCGTGTGATGCTGCAATAAGGACAGCCCTATCAAGTGTAAGGTCGTTCTCTTCGAGCAGTCGCTTTTGTGTTCCTTCCTTCGACAACCCGCACACGAACTTGTCTCGCAATGCCTCTGTCAGATTTCCTCCAAACTGGCAGTATTTCGCTAATCTACGCAGTTCGACCAAGTATTCCGCGTTGCTTTCCTCTTTCCATTGCGTTCTCGCATAAAATTTGAATCGTTCCACCAACATCAGCGGTGTGGGGTTCAAGTGATCCTTCAGAACAGCAACAATATTATCGAAGGTCTGATCCGCCGGTTTAGCTGGTGATAGAAGATGCCTCAATAGCCCGTATGTCTTCGCCCCCATTGCGTTTAATAAGGTGAGAGCTTTATCATCATCATCTATTTTATTGGCCTCACAATATATCTTGATACGTTCTACGTACGTGGCCCAATCTTCCACCTCGGCATCGAAGTTGTTGATGTTACCATGCTTAGGCATCTTCACTATCTCTCACTATCTCTCTGCGAAACAACAGAATTTCTCTTTAACTTTTTAACTTTTCCTCTTTTTTTTTTCAAAAATGGCGGTTTCCCGCGCTTGTCTTCTTCCCCGCCTCCGAAAATGGCGGTTTCCCGCGCTTGTCTTCTTCTGGTGGGAGGGTAAGCTTTGCCCTCGGGCGCCGACCGCTGGTTTACGGGGTTTGCGGTCTGTGCGCCGGCTTCAGTTTATTCTGAAGCGCGCGCTAGAAAAGCCGATCGCGTTCCGTGTCCCCCCCCTTCTTCTTCTTTTCGGCAGGGGCAACCGGCGCTGGGGACAACCAGTTGGCGTCGGACAGATCCAGCTCCTGGTCCTTCACGGCAGCTGCTGTGAGCCGCTGGCCGGAACCTCGCTCGGTCTCTCTCTCGGGCTCTGTCTCTCTCGCTCGCTCTTTCTCGGGCTCTGTCTCTCCCGCTCGCGCGGCTCTCGCTCACTCTCTCTCGGGCTCTGTTTCTCCCGCTCGCTTGGCTCTCGCTCGCTCTCTCTCGGGCTCTGTCTCTCCTGCTCGCGCGGCTCTCCCTCAGCGGCTTTAAACGCCTCTCCCAGACCTCCCGCAGTCCGGTCCTTTCCTCCCCGGCTGCGGCTACATTCTCCGCGGTTTATTTATTTTATATCGTCCCGCGCCTTACGATCCGGTCGCAGCGCTTCGTGGCCTCAATCACTGTCTGGCCTTTTTCACCCCAATCGCGCCTCCCAGCTTCTCGCAGTCCGGTGCTTTCCTCCCCGGCTGCGGCTGAGTTCTCCGTGGCTTATTTATTTTTATATCTTCCCGCGCCTTACGATCCCGGTCGCAGCGCCTCGTGGTCGCGGTAGTTGTCCGGCCTTTTTCGCCGTCGCGGTCTAGTCGTCTCACGACGCTCCCCAGCACGCTTGTACCGCGGCTTCTGCTCCACGCTGCCCCAGTCTCAGCGCCTCTGGGCCCGACTTCTGTCCGGCTCCTTTCCCCCTCGACTGTGGTCGAGTGCACCGCCCTTATCCTCCGTTTATTTGTTTCTATTTTCCCTTTACTCACAGTCACCGTGGCCGACTTGCCTCTCGTGTTGATCGGCTCACTCACCACCGTGGCAGAAGGGACAATCCGTGCCTGTTGCTGATGGAAGACTTCGTGTTTGAAATCTTCCTCCTTTCTTGGTCTGCAGACTCGAGTTTTCTCTCAGCAAAACGACGAGGGCGGGTGCCTCTTCTCGACGCTCGTTTACTTCTTCAGAAGTATTGTTGCCGCAGGGTAAGATCAAACTCGTAGCCACTGTAAAGTCTGTGGGTTGTATAGCGAAGTAATACACAGACTACAAGAGTAACTTAAACAGGACTTTACTATTCGAAGGTCAGGGCGAATCTGCCCAATAAATTCTGCCACAGCACTTATATACCGGTGTGGTCACTACCGGTATTACAGTATACATCAGCCAACATAAAGTAGTGCAACACCTAAAATAGTTCTCTTAAAGGTGGACGGTTACATACAATAGTTCTCTTAAAGGTAGAACGGTAACATACACTACACCCTCCATTGCTCAACCCCCCTGCTCACGCCCCCTGCTCAACCCCCTGCTCACTCCCCCTGCTCACTCCCCCTGCTCAACCCCCCTGCTCACCCCCCCTGCTCACCCCCCCTGCTCACTCCCCCTGCTCAACCCCCCTGCTCACCCCCCTGCTCACCCCGCCTGCTCACCCCCCCTGCTCACCCCCCCTGCTCACCCCCCCTGCTCACTCCCCCTGCTCACTCCCCCTGCTCACTCCCCCTGCTCACCCCCCTGCTCACCCCCCCTGCTCACTCCCCCTGCTCACCCCCCCTGCTCACTCCCCCTGCTCACCCCCCTGCTCACCCCCCCTGCTCACCCCCCCTGCTCACCCCCCCTGCTCACTCCCCCTGCTCACTCCCCCTGCTCACCCCCCCTGCTCACCCCCCCTGCTCACCCCCCCTGCTCACTCCCCCTGCTCACCCCCCCTGCTCACTCCCCCTGCTCACCCCCCCTGCTCACTCCCCCTGCTCACCCCCCCTGCTCACCCCCCTGCTCACCCCCCCTGCTCACCCCCCCTGCTCACTCCCCCGCTCACTCCCCCTGCTCACCCCCCCTGCTCACCCCCCCTGCTCACTCCCCCTGCTCACTCCCCCTGCTCACCCCCCCTGCTCACTCCCCCTGCTCACTCCCCCTGCTCAACCCCCCTGCTCACTCCCCCTGCTCACCCCCCCTGCTCACCCCCCCTGCTCACCCCGCCTGCTCACCCCCCCTGCTCAACCCCCCTGCTCACCCCCCTGCTCACTCCCCCTGCTCACCCCCACTGCTCACCCCCCCTGCTCAACCCCCCTGCTCACTCCCCCTGCTCACCCCCACTGCTCACCCCCCCTGCTCACCCCCCCTGCTCAACCCCCCTGCTCACCCCGCCTGCTCACCCCCCCTGCTCACTCCCCCTGCTCACTCCCCCTGCTCACTCCCCCTGCTCAACCCCCCTGCTCACTCCCCTGCTCAACCCCCCTGCTCACCCCGCCTGCTCACCCCCCCTGCTCACTCCCCCTGCTCACTCCCCCTGCTCACTCCCCCTGCTCACTCCCCCTGCTCAACCCCCCTGCTCACTCCCCTGCTCACCCCCCCTGCTCACCCCCCCTGCTCACTCCCCCTGCTCACCCCCCCTGCTCACCCCCCTGCTCACCCCCCTGCTCACCCCCCCTGCTCACTCCCCTGCTCACTCCCCCTGCTCACCCCCCCTGCTCACTCCCCCTGCTCACCCCCCCTGCTCACTCCCCCTGCTCACCCCCCCTGCTCACCCCCCCTGCTCACTCCCCTGCTCACCCCCCCTGCTCACCCCCCCTGCTCACTCCCCCTGCTCAACCCCCCTGCTCACTCCCCTGCTCACCCCCCCTGCTCACCCCCCCTGCTCACTCCCCTGCTCACTCCCCCTGCTCACCCCCCCTGCTCAACCCCCCTGCTCACTCCCCCTGCTCACTCCCCCTGCTCACTCCCCCTGCTCACTCCCCTGCTCACTCCCCCTGCTCACCCCCCCTGCTCACCCCCCCTGCTCACTCCCCCTGCTCACCCCCCCTGCTCACCCCCCCTGCTCACCCCCCCTGCTCACTCCCCCTGCTCACCCCCCCTGCTCACCCCCCCTGCTCACTCCCCCTGCTCAACCCCCCCTGCTCACCCCCCCTGCTCACCCCCCCTGCTCACCCCCCCTGCTCACTCCCCCTGCTCACTCCCCTGCTCACCCCCCCTGCTCACCCCCCCTGCTCACTCCCCTGCTCACTCCCCCTGCTCACCCCCCCTGCTCACCCCCCCTGCTCACCCCCCCTGCTCACTCCCCCTGCTCACCCCTCCTGCTCACCCCCCCTGCTCACTCCCCCTGCTCAACCCCCCCTGCTCACCCCCCCTGCTCACTCCCCCTGCTCAACCCCCCCTGCTCACCCCCCCTACTCACCCCCCCTGCTCACTCCCCCTGCTCACCCCCCCTGCTCACTCCCCCTGCTCACCCCCCCTGCTCACCCCCCCTGCTCACCCCCCCTGCTCACCGCCCCTGCTCACCGCCCCTGCTCACCCTCCCTGCTCACTCCCCCTGCTCACTCCCCCTGCTCAACCCCCCTGCTCAACCCCCCTGCTCACCCCCCCTGCTCACTCCCCCTGCTCACCCCCCCTGCTCACCCCCCCTGCTCACTCCCCCTGCTCACCCCCCCTGCTCACTCCCCCTGCTCAACCCCCCTGCTCAACCCCCCTGCTCACCCCCCCTGCTCACTCCCCCTGCTCAACCCCCCTGCTCAACCCCCCTGCTCACCCCCCCTGCTCACTCCCCCTGCTCACCCCCCCCTGCTCACCCCCCCTGCTCACCCCCCCTGCTCACTCCCCCTGCTCACCCCCCCTGCTCACTCCCCCTGCTCAACCCCCCTGCTCACCCCCCCTGCTCACTCCCCCTGCTCACTCCCCCTGCTCACCCCCCCTGCTCACTCCCCCTGCTCACTCCCCCTGCTCACCCCCCCTGCTCAACCCCCCTGCTCACCCCCCCTGCTCACTCCCCCTGCTCACTCCCCCTGCTCACCCCCCCTGCTCACTCCCCCTGCTCAACCCCCCTGCTCACCCCCCCTGCTCACCCCCCCTGCTCACTCCCCCTGCTCACTCCCCCTGCTCACCCCCCCTGCTCACTCCCCCTGCTCAACCCCCCTGCTCACCCCCCCTGCTCACTCCCCCTGCTCACTCCCCCTGCTCACCCCCCCTGCTCACTCCCCCTGCTCACCCCCCCTGCTCACTCCCCCTGCTCACCGCCCCTGCTCACCCCCCCTGCTCAACCCCCCTGCTCACCCCCCCTGCTCACTCCCCCTGCTCACTCCCCCTGCTCACCCCCCCTGCTCACCCCCCCTGCTCACTCCCCCCGCTCACCGCCCCTGCTCACCCCCCTGCTCACCCCCCCTGCTCACTCCCCCTGCTCACCCCCCTGCTCACCCCCCCTGCTCAACCCCCCTGCTCACCCCCCCTGCTCACCCCCCCTGCTCACCCCCCTGCTCACCCCCCCTGCTCACCCCCCCTGCTCACTCCCCCTGCTCACTCCCCTTGCTCAACCCCCCTGCTCACTCCCCCTGCTCACTCCCCCTGCTCAACCCCCCCTGCTCACCCCCCCCTGCTCACTCCCCCCCTGCTCACTCCCCCCCTGCTCACTCCCCCCCGCTCACTCCCCCCCGCTCACTCCCCCCCCTGCTCACTCCCCCCCACTGCTCACTCCCCCCCCCTGCTCACTCCCCCCCCTGCTCACTCCCCCCGCTGCTCACTCCCCCCCCTGCTCACTCCCCCCCTGCTCACTCCCCCCCCTGCTCACTCCCCCCCCTGCTCACTCCCCCCCCTGCTCACTCCCCCCCCTGACGATAGGAGCAGGAGTAGGCCATTCGGCCCCTCGAGCCTGCTCCGCCATTCAATGTGACCATGGCTGATCATCCAAACTCAGTACCCGGTCCCTGCCTTCTCCCCTTATCCCTAGATCCCTTTAGCCTTAAGAAATATATCCAACTCCTTCTTGAATATATTTAATGAATTGGCCTCCACTGCCCTCTGTGGTAGAGAATTCCACAGGTTCACCACTCTCTGGGTGAAAAAATTCCTCCTCATCTCTGTCCTAAATGGCTTACCCCTTTATCCTTAGACTGTGACCCCTGGTTCTGGACTCCCCGACCATCGGGAACATCCTTCCTGCATCTAGTCTGTCTAGTCCTGTTAGAATTTTGTAAGTTTCAATAAGATCCCCTGTCATTCTTCTAAACTCCAGTGAGTACAAGCCCAATCGACCCAATCTCTCCTCATGCCTCATTCCTGCCATCCCAGGTATCAGTCTGGTGAATCTTCGCTGAACTCCTTCCATGGCAAGAACATCCTTCCTCAGATAAGGCGACCAAAACTGCACACAATACTCAAGATGTGGTCTCACCAAAGCCCTGTACAACTGCAGCAAGACATACTTGCTCCTGTACTCAAACCCTCTCGCTACGAAGGCCAACATACCATTTCCCTTCTTAACCACCTGCTGCACCTGCATGCTTACCTTCAGCGACTGGTGCACAAGGACACCCAGGTCTCGTTGCACTTCCCCTTCTCCCAATCTATTGCCATTCAGATAATAATCTGCCTTCCTGTTTTTGCCACCAAAGTGGATAACCTCACATTTATCCACGTTATATTGCATCTGCCATGTTTCTGCCCAATCACCCAACATGTCCAAATCATCCTGGAGTTTCTCGACATCCTCCTCACAGCACACACACCCACCCAGATTTGTGTCGTCTGCAAATTTGGAGAAATTACATCTAGTTCCCTTGTCCAGATCATTTATATATATTGTGAACAGCTGTGATCAAAGGACCGATCCCTGCAGTACCCCACTAGTCACTGCCTGCCACTTGGAAAAGGACCCGTTTATTCCAACTCTTTGCTTTCTGTCTGCCAACCAGTTCTCTATCCAAGTCAGTAACTTACCCCCAATCCCATGTGCCTTAACTTTACACGCTAATCTCTTATGCGGGACCTTATCGAAAGCCTTCTGAAAGTCCAAATACACCACATCCACTGGTTCTCCCTTATCTATTTTACCAGTTACATCCTCAAAAAATTCCAGTAGATTAGTCAAGCCCGATTTACCTTTTGTAAATCCATGTTGACTTTGTCCAATCCTGTCACTGTTTTCCAAGTGCTCACCCCCCCCGCTCTCACCCCCCCCCGCTCACCCCCCCCCGCTCACACCCTCCTTTAAAGTTGGGCGGTTTATCTATCATTTTTCCAACTGGTCTAAAAAGGTGGCCAGACTTTACCAATGAAACAAGATGATGTTAAATGCCACCAAGATTTGATTCCAACTTACAACATCTGCATTATGAGCCCAAAGCCATAATTGCCCAAAACAATTTTTATTTTTATTTTAACAAAACCCTATCTTCTTCCCTCCTAATCCCCAGATATCTATTCCACTTTTTTACATAAAGACAGAGAATTGATGTGGGCACTAACAGCATGTTTATCGCAGCAAACAGAAGTCTGCCCCAGCCTGATGTCCAGCCTCTGTTTGCCACTGTAAATCCTCCATTTTACTCATTAGCACTGGTATAAATCAGATCACACAGATCTCATGCTGACTCAGATGTGTTTAGGTACCTGGCAAATCAATCTGGGAGCAAACTCTAATCCTCCATTCATTCCTTCTCCCCAAGTGTGGTACATAAGAACATAAGAACATAAGAAATAGGAGCAGGAGTAGGCCAATCGGCCCCTCGAGCCTGCTCCACCATTCAATAAGATCATGGCTGATCTGATCCTAACCTCAAATCTTCTATCACTCTGCATCCACCCGAACCCATGTGATCTCCCGCGAGAGGCGAAAAACCAGATAAAGACCCAATGGCCAATTTGGGAGAAAAAATCTGGGAAATTCCTCTCCGACCCATCTAGGCGATCGAAATTCTTCCAGGAGATCACTCTGTCCCTATATTTTCTACAGTACTTACCTTCTGTAAAGGCGATCTCCACCCCAGCCAGGAACAGGAATAAAACCATCTCCTGAAATCTAACACAGAATTAGAACACAGTAGGAGCAGAACCAGGCTACACGGCCCCTGGGCCCACTCCACTACCCACAGGGTCATGACCATTCCGAACCTAGACTCATGTCCAATTTCCTGCCTGCTCCCCGTAACCCTTTACTTCTAGGAAACTATCTATTTCTGTTTTAAATTTATTTAATGATGTAGCTTCCACAGCTTTCTGGGGCAGCAAATTCCACAAACCTACCACCCTCTGAGTGAAGAAGTTTCTCCTCATCTCAGTTTTGAATGAGCAGCCCCTTATTTTAAGATTATGCCCCCTAGTTCTAGTTTCACCCTTCATTGGGAACATCCTCACCGCATCCACCCGATCAAGCCCCTTCACAATCTTATATGTTTCAATAAGATCGCCTCTCATTCTTCTGAACTCCAATGAGTAGAGTCCCAATCTACTCAACCTCTCCTCATATGACCACCCCCTCATCCCCTTACCCCCTTACCTCGTGCTGCTTATGCCTACCTGTGGCAGTGCTGTAAATGGCACAACTCAATGGGCAGGATTTTCATTGGGCCGTGGAGGCGGGACTGGAGGTGTGTGGGGGGTTAAAGTCGCGAAATCGGGGGGCACGAACCCATCCCGCCCCAACCCACCTCCATGCTAGTTTCAAAGGAGGCGGATACCCGACCTGTGCTGGGAGCCGCCTCCCCGAGGCAGGAAGGGGATTAGTGCCAATTAACTGCCTGTTAACAGGTAGTTAACGGGCAGTTTTTAGTCTAATCCCTATTTTTATTCCTGAAGTGTGGAATTCCCGACGGCGCCAAACCACGCCAAGTTAGCGAGGCGGACCGTTACGCTGAAGGGCTTGGAGGGGTCGAGATGTCCGGTGTTCAGGTGAGTGATGGGTGCATGAGTGCAGAGGTAAGTGTGTTTGGTGTGTGTAAAGTGTTTAAAGAAGTTTTACTTACCTTTACAGCCTTCCTTCCTTCAGGTCTCGGGAGTCCCTCATCTCACGGCACAGAAAGCAGAATGGCCGCGATCTGTCAAAAATTGCAGCATTCAGCTTTCTGTTCTGGAGAGATCTCTAAATCAGCCTGAGAGGAAGGAATTAACTTAGTGTACAGATTGTCAGTGTTTGACAGCTTCAAAGAGCTGTCAAACGCTGATATTTCATCTGTCAAAAGCTCTTGACCGATGAAATGTCAATCTGTGACGTCACCTTAATTGGCCTGCCGAGCCCGCTGGGTGGGCTTAACAAGGTCAATCAAGTGAAAATCACGTGGGTTGGCCACAACTCGATGGAGGCGGGACTACAACCCCAAAAGTTGTAGTCCCGCCTCCTACACACCTCCAGTATCAAAATCCAGCCCAATCTTTCTGAGTCTGAGCCACACCTCATGAGCGGCTGGAGTGTTGTGCCCAGGTAGCTAACTGTTGCAGTACGTTTCTTCTGTCAGTGGGGCTCCTACACCCTCTGCAGTCCTGGGCTGCCCCATGCTGTACACCAGAAACCCCCATCAACCGATTAATGCCAGGTGTAACCTGAAATCCACTTACAGTTTTTATGTCTCTTTCTCACCCCGCCACACAAACCACCCCCCGCAACTCACCCCCATCCCTTGAACATCTCAGGATTGGCTTTAAATGTGCAAAAGTTTTTTCTTTCTTCTTGCTAACTTCTGTGAACTCATTTTAGGATGAGGATGTTTGGATTGCTTCGAGCTGTACAAAACAGACAAAGTGTCAATTAGCTTTCTTTTGCTGGTATTGCATTCCCTATTTCCACATTTACTTTTTTTTAAAGAATTAATGCACACAGGAAAATATGCCTTAATGTTGGGAGGAGAAAATGGAGATGTGAGCTCACATTTTGTGGTTTCGAACTGTCTGACTGTTTTAATAAATTGGCCCTAATACAAATATTTACCAGACAAGAAAAGAATAGGTTTGCTACTACACGTGTCAACTCAAGTCAAGCTGAGGTATGCAGAAAAGTCAGAAGAGTAGAATGAATCCTTGGAATGCTCAAAGGTCTTTTCATCTTGTAAAATATGCACTTACTTCCTATCCTGTGATCTGTGGAACAATGATTGTTTTTAATGTCTTGAGCTGAATATTCTAAACAAGAAAAATGGAAAGAACTATTGAACATTTCATAAATCCCAGTGTTCTTGGAATATGCTGAATATTTTCTGATCTTTTTCACTCAACATCCTGAGTTTCCCAAAGGATTAATGGAGTTTAAGTTTATAGGTTAGACGCTATTCTTGGAACAGCATGTGCTTAATAATTCACCATCACCATCAATTTCCCCTCCAAATCACACACCATCCTGACGTGGACATGTATCGCCGTTCCTTTGTCATTGCTGTTTGAAGATCCTGAAATCCCCGATCTAACACCACTGCAGTGGTTCAAGGAGAATGCCCACAACCATCTCTGGTCAAATAGTAATGGACAATGAATGTGACCTTGTCAACATCACCCTCCTCCAGAGAACAAATATGAAAAACAACTGTGGCAGCACTTCTCTGCTGGCCACATTAGAACGTTCATGCTACAGCAAGTGCTAATATTCACTGCACTGGAAACTTTTCACATATATATTCTATAATTAAAAAAAAAATCTCTTTACAACAGATGTGGTCAGTGCAATGTTGACCTCATTCCACTCTCCTCCTTGCTTTACCAGAACACTTTTCCTGGATGAATCCCCCCCCACCCCACCTACCCCCATCCCTTTAAAAGCAACCTGCAACATTGGGGGATGTTACCTCTTTAGATAGATATCTATGTGAAGAAACATGTGTAAACCACAATATATGTTGTGAACACCAGCAAACCAAGTTATGAGCTCTGGTTGAAAATACCAGACTTATCACTACCATTTCAGTATTGGTATACAGAATTGAATACAAAAGTAGGGAGGTTATGCTTCAGTTATACAGGGCATTGGTGAGACCACATCTGGAGTACTGTGTAGGTATTGGTTTCCTTATTTAAAGAAGGATGTAAATGCGTTGAAAGCAGTTCAGAGAAGGTTTACTAGACTAATACCTGGAATGGGCGGGTTGTCTTATGAGGAAAGGTTGGACAGGCTAGGCTTGTATCGCTGGAGTTTAGAAGAGTAAGAGGTGACTTGATTGAAACACATAAGATCCTGAGGGGTCTAGACAGGGTGGATGTGGAGAGGATGTTTCCTCTTGTGGGAGAATCTAGAACTAGGGGTCACTGTTTAAAAATAAGGGGTCGCCCATTTAAGACAGAGATGAGGCGAATTTTTTTCTCACAGAGGGTCGTCTTTGGAACTCTCTTCCTCAGAGGGCGGTGGCAGTATATTTTTAAGGCAGAGGTAGATAGATTCTTGGTGAGTAAGGGGTGAAAGGTTATCGGGGGTAGGCGGGAATGTGGAGTAATCAGATCAGCCATGATCTTATTGAATGGCGGAGCAGACTTGAAGGGCCGAATGGCCTACTCCTGCTCCTAATTCGTATGTTCTCCTCCCAAACCTGGCAGTGTTTTCTTGCAGCCAGTGGAGTGAGGTAATGTGCTAATATTTTAAAAGCAGGATTAGTTCTCACCTGTTTACGCAACTTATTGCTTTTGGTTTAGAAAGTAAACAGAGTATCCCTCCAGCTCCAAGAATAAGTTCACACAAGCTTATAAATTACCTCTGTTTTGTCACTGAGGAGTCCTCCCCAGCAGTTCTCAAGTCACAAGCCCCAGTGATTGATGGCTGAGACTCTTCAATACACCAGTAATTCCGGTCCCAACGTGTGAGTACGGATGGGGTACTCACGCGTGGGCCCGTTGGAAGTGCCGGATTTCAGCATGCAAAGCGCATGCGCGGGAAACCGGCATTTCCTGTCCTCTGAACCAAGGGGTTCAGAGGACGAACGCGTGCGCGCAGGAGTCTGCGCGTGCGCGCTGAAATTCCTTTTTTTCCACAGGTTTGCGCGTGTGTAAGGGCCTCTCCTTTTTACGAATGTAAAAAGGAGACGTAAAGACTTCATTCTTTAAGGTAAGTGATCTATTACTTAAAATTATAACATTTTTTCCACAGCTTTATTGTTTTTAAGGACTTTACAGTAAGGTAAGTGTAGTTTTAGACCCGATTTTTAAAAAAATTATTTTTTTCAAAAATTTTATTAATTGTTTAAAATAGTTTTTTAAAGTTATTTATAGTTTATTTAATTATTGGGATTTTTTTAAAATTTTATTTAAAGTTAAACTAGTCTTTTGGGCGTCCGTACTTTTCATGAGTTTGACAGTTCTTACTATCAAACTCATGAATGAAGTTTCCCCTCCCCTGATTGGCTGCACAGTGCTCACCTGATCCCAGCCGGCATATCGCACTAACTACGCCGCTGGATCAGGCAAGCACATCGCGCCGACATCTGAACCGGGCCAGTGACAGGAATTCCAAGCAGGCCCAGGCTTCAGATGTCGGCGCGCCGGGTGAGTGCACATCGGGGGCTTGCACGCGCGGCAAGCACCCGATCCTAATTTCTGGAAAATGAAGCTTTAACTTTGGAGGAATAGGCTTGTGCAAGAGTGTGAATGCTTAATTGAACATAACTGATCCAATGAGTTTAATGCAATCATTTATAAAAGGCACAGACTTATACTGGATGTGCTTTTGATTTTTCTTTTGTGAGAGATATTTTAGAATAGAATATTTAATGCCTTTTGTAATAAGTTCTGTTTTGTGCGTGAATGATCTGCTCTAAATAGTGATGATCATTTTCAGGTTTAACAATACTGCAAGCACTTAGGGACCATCACAAAAGAATGAAGAATATTTCATGAGGAGAGAGGACAGGAGGTGATGGAGGAGAGTCTATGATGCTTCAGATGCACTTGTACATAAAATCAATTCTCTTCATTTTTGACTGCTTGCTTTTGTTTGGGGCTAGGCAAAGTAAAAAAAAAACATACTTTGTAATCTTGCGAAAATAAGAACAATTATGATTGGCCTCACATTGTATATTAATAGAAATTATTTTCAAGTATAAACCTCACAGGATTGTAGTTGAATGTTTTTGAGGGAATTCTACAGGCCAGTCAGTTTGACCTCGGTAGTGGGAAAGCTTTTAGAAACAGTAATCAGGGACAAAATTAACAATCACTTGGATAGGTGTGGATTAATTAAGGAAAGCCAGCACAGATTTGTTAAAGGCAAATCGTGGTTAACTAATTTGATTGAGTTCTTTGATGAGGTAACGGAGAGGGTTGATGAGGGTAATGCGGTTGACGTAGTGTACATGGATTTCCAAAAGGCGTTTGACAAAGTGCCACATAATAAGCTTGCCAGCAAAGTTGAAGCCCATGGAATAAAAGGGACAGTGGCAGCATGGATACAGAATTGGCTAATAGGAAACAGAGAGTAGTGGTTAACGGTTGTTTTTCGGACTGGAGGAAGGTATACAGTGGTGTTCCCCAGAGGTCGGTACTAGGACCACTGCTTTTCTTGATATATATTAATGACTTGGACGTGGGTGTACAGGGCACAATTTCAAAATTTGCAGATGACACAAAACTTGGAAGTATAGTGAACAGTGAGGAGGAGAGTGATAGACTTCAGGAAGACATAGGCCCAGAAATTCAGGTTGGGGGCTTCCCGCGGGTGCAAGCCCCCGACCTGTACTTACCTAGCGCGCCGGCCGTTGAGCTGTGGGCCCGCGTGGGATTCTGATCCTGGGCCTCCTCCAACTGCCGGCGCGCAGTGCTTGCGTATCCCAGGGGCGCAGTTAGTTCGATGCGTCCCCTGGGATCACGTGGGCCATGGAGAGCTAATGGTAGCAGGGAATGCTTCATTCATAAGTTTGACAGGAAGACCTGTTAAACCTATAAATACTATAAGCACCAAAACATCACTAAATCTTCAAATACATTTTAAAAAACATCACATAAATTACATGAAATAACTATATTAAACAATAATTTAAATTTTTGAAAAAATTAATTACATTTTCTAACGGGGCTAAAAATAAACTTACCTTTCTTTAAAGTATTTAAAAATAATAAACCTGTGGAAAAAATGTTTTAATAATAATTAATTCACCACTTACCTTGTAAAAAGCAGGCCTTGCACCTGCTTTTTAAAAGTGTAACTCCTGGAGACTTACCCTCCCGGGAAAACCTGCTAAAAAAACATAAGTTCGATGCGCACGTGCAGCCTCTCCTGTGCACGCGTTCCACCTCTGAACCCCTTTCAGGGGAACGGAAGTGCCGGTTTCCCGCGCATGCGCAGTGCATGCACGAAACCAGCACTTCCATTGGGCTTACGGGTGAGTACCTCGTGTGTACTCACCCATGGAGACCCAAATTTCTGGGCATTGACAGGCTGTTGAAATTGGCGAACATGTGGCAGATGAAATTTAACGCAGAAAAGTGTGCAGTGATACATTTTGGTAGAAAGAATGAGGAGAGGACATATAAACTAAATGGTACAATCCTGAAGTGGGTGCATGAACAGAGAGACCTGGGGGTATGTGTGCACAAATCATTGAAGGTGGCAGGGCAGGTTGAGAAAGCAGTTAAAACAGCTTACGGGATCCCGGGCTTCATAAATAGAGGTAAAGAGTACAAAAGTGTGGAAATTAAGATGAACCTTTATAAAACACTGATACGGCCCCAGTTGTGTCCAATTCTGGGCACCACACTTTAGGAAGGATGTGAAGGCCTTAGAGAGGGTGCAGAAAAGATTTACAAGAATGATTCCAGGGATGAGGGTCTTCAGTTACGCTGATAGACTGGAGAAGCTGGGGTTGTTCTCCTTGGATTGGAGAAGATTGAGAGAAGATTTGATAGAGGTGTTCAAAATCATGAGGGGTTTGGACAGAGTAGATAGAGAGAAACTGTTCCCATTGGCAGAAGGGTCGAGAACCAGAGGACACAGATTTAAGGTGATTGGCAGAAGAACCAAAGGCAACGTAAGAAAAAACTTTTTACGCAGCGAGTGGTTAGGATCTGGAATGCATTGCCTGAAAGGGTGGTGAAGGTAGACTCAATCACTGCTATCAAAAGGGAGTTGGGTAAGTATCTGAAGGAAATAAATTTGCAGGGCTACGGGGATAGGGCAGGGGAGTGGGACTAGCTGAAATACTCTTGCAGAGAGCCAGCACGGGCTCGACAGGCCGAATGGCCTGCTTCCGTGCTGTAACCATTCTATGATTCTAGTGTGGCAGATTTCTATTCTCCCTAGTAGCTTTAGGCACAAAAAAGTTAAATCTTTTATATTTTAAAATGTTGTAGCGTAAGTGATTTATAATCATTGTCAGAACTCCGCAGTGATATAATAACCTGAAAGTTAATCCCACGTATCCATTTTTTAATTTAATGATTTTTGCTGGGAACTTTTATTCAGTTTAGAATTTTGTTTTGGTGGCAGCAAGTGTGATGTTAGGTGGAGGCTACTCACTTTGTGAATGATGTGTGATGACATCTACACTGAATGATTGCCAATATGTCGCGAATCACCATGTTTATTGAGTGCAGTCCACAATTGATTACAAGGAAAATAACAACCAGTATATATAATGTCTGCTGAATAAGACAGAGCTGTTAAATCTAAATAGAAACCCTGGTTTTAATGAATATCATTAATGCTGGTAAACAACCAAATACAACGCATTTTGCCACTGGCAGAAAAGCAGACCTTGGAGCAGGGGTCATCAAGCGGTCACGCATCAAACCTTACATTAGGCAAATGGGTTTGTCAGTGAAGCATTGGCTGCTCCTGTGGCCTGACAGGGTGCTGAGAGCTAGACTGTGATCAGAATCCCATGAAAGGACGCTACATCCGATTGGTGGTGGCTTTTTACTCCCCGCAGGTTATCTCAAGAGACCACAATGAGCGACAGCTTACAAATATTGATTTTCTTTTTGAGTGGCTGAAAAGATTCTGCCCGGGCTCTTGCTTGCCTTATGTTTGCCACCTGGTGATGGACAATCAAGTGATGCTCCTGCAACTCAGAACATTGGAGGGTTATCAATGAATCATGTGTCAGACTCTGCCATTTGTAACTGCTTGACTCACATTGTCGTCCTTTTGAGGAAGTCTCCGGTAGGTTCAGGCCCCTGGAAAGGCAGTCCCCACAGGTGCTATACTGGGAGAGTTTGTGTGACCACAGTGATGTGATCTGCTGCAGCACCATCTATCACAATGTGGATTTCACAAGAGAATGGTAACTTTTTCAGAAATGTGGATGATTGGTGAGGTCATTGTGCCATTGACCATGTGTTTATAAACACCCTGTGATATGGCCAATGATGCCCCTTTAAGTAGCAAAGTAGTCTCTAACATTTATACAGTCCTTGTGTAAGAGAATTGTTCGTCCCTTTTTCATTCAAAAAGTGAAATGTTTTGTGTTGTCTTTAGCCCCAAGCTACACATTTCTAGTTTACAGTGGACTTTTGTGTAAATGGCTTACTTGAAGTGTAAAGGAACATAAATTCCTCATGGTGTAAACAGGTGAGGATATCTGTTAATTCTCCTAAATTCCCTTCCATCTCATTTTAATCCAAGGCCTGAGTGGGGAGATGGGTTCCCCAACTAACCAAACCTGCCAGGAATGGGGGTCAGGGCCAGAAACAAATATTCTGTTTCCTCATGAGCCAGGAGGAGCAGGAGTGCTTCTCCCTTCCCACAAGGAAACCTTGGGCTTCCCGTGCCCTGGGCTTCCAACCCCCCGCCCCGCCCCCCCTTCCTGGCCAGGATTCCCTTCCCTTGGACCGTTCCCCGCAGCAGCCTCCCGCTGTCCAGTTTTAATGGTGGGCCAGCCGCTTCCCGCCATTTTGGTCGAGAAGCGGAATGTTAATGAGCTCTGACCATCAAAATCGGCGACCTCCCCGCGACCGCTCCTAAAACGGGCTGGTCACTCGCTTTGTCCCAGGAGTTAAATTCGAGCCCTGTATATTGGCAATGGAGAGCAACAGGGGGCATTTGAAACTAATGTATCTGGAGATACTATAGGGCTGGATTTTGTGAATGGAGGTGAGTTGGAGGTGGGGCAGCTGTTTGTCCTGTCATTGTCCCATCTCCATCCTCGCCTGACGAGCCAGAGGGATTTTCCCCTGATTGAGCTTGTTAAGCCTGCCCTGTGGGCTCAGCAGGCCAATTAGGGAGGAAGTCACTGACAGATCACGTCAATGTCAGACGTGCTATCTGTCAAGACGCCTTGAAAGAAGAAATGTCAGCGTTTGACAGCTCTGTGAAGCTGTCAAACACTGACATTCTCTTTAGTTTGATGAGTCTTTGTGTTCAGGACTCATCAAATCTTTCAAATTTGTAAATTTCACATGGCTGTAGGAACGGAGGTACCTACAGCCATTCTGTGAAATTGACAAGCAGGATGTCGGCTCTCCCGATCCACCGCGGCTAAAGGCTGTAAGAAGAAAACAAGGTAAGTGAACACTTTTTTAAACTTATCACTCACCTTGCATACTTACCACTCCACACTTGCACCCACCACTCACCTCTACACCTTACTTCTAGGTGCCTCCGACCGCCGCAGACCTCCTTCACATCTCCTCCAACCCGGCAGGGTTCTCTGAGGTTGGGAAGCCTTCACCTGTGAAGGTAAAATGGCACTAATCCTTTTTCTGCCTGTTAACTACCTGTTAAAAGGCAGTTAAAAGGATTAAATGCCTTTCCCGCCTTCAGGAAATGGGACCCGAAGCTGCACACCTTCCTGCCTCCTGGCAAAAGAGCACGGAGGTGGGATGGGGCCGCTTTGCCATCCGCCCCCACTTTCTCCGAGTTTACCGGCTGTCCCGCCTCCATGCCCGCCTCCTCGAGGCTTGGAAAATCCAGCCCAATGGGTCTAAACTGTTGGGGTTGGGGGGAAGCTGCACACTGTAATTACTGTGAATAGTCTCCCAACAGATCACCCTGGTTTCATTGTACCTTTAAAAAAAAAACATTTCCCATTTTTGTTTCACAGGAATTCCCTTTCCCAAGAACTTTCTTCAGATCTGCAAGAAGATTCTCTGTCGACTCTTTCGAGTCTTCGTTCATGTTTACATTCATCACTTTGATCGGCTTGGCACCATGGGAGCAGAGGCACACGTTAATACGTGTTATAAGCACTTTTATTACTTTGTAACAGAGTTTAACCTCGTAGACCGCAAGGAATTAGAACCTTTGGTATGTACCGCTATGAAGTGTCTTTTACATGATCCACCGTTCTTTTAGCAAGTATTAATTCATTTCCAAATACGGTAAAAGCAGCATGTGTAAACCAAGTCAGTAGTGTTTACTGCCATTAAGCCACCCCTGTCTGAGTTAACATCCTCGAAATTGTTGCCTGCGACACCTCTGAGCAGCTATTTCATGCCAGTTGATGAGGTGCGAAGAATATCAAAGAAACAAAATATTTTAAGTCTTTTAACTCGGAAGAGAATGTATTCAAAATTGTAAACTTATGACATCCCATAAATGCAATGTTAGTAATAAAAATATAGATTAAATAGTCATTCATCATACTTGCTGCAGACAAATTGTTGTGGCTAAATAATAGTGGACACTAGCTGTGAAGCATTTGGAATATCCTGAGGATGTGCTGGGGCTCTAAATAAATGTGTGTTTTCTCTCCTTTTTGCTTCTCTATTTTTCACTTCAGTCCTTTTTGTTTTAAGAGTTTCTGACCTTGTTTAGTTGTTGGTAAGTCCCACTTTTGATGCATGTTAATTTATCTCAACATCTCTGACTATCTAATGCACTTTACAGACCTGAAAAAAGGTAAGAATGGGTAAACAAAGACTGATCATTTTTGTTGGATCCTGTGAGCAGAATATTTCTGGTATTGGTAAATTTTCCACCTGATTTGTACTATTTGGAATATTGTGCGCTGAAATCCAAGTTTTAGTGGAATTTCTGCAGAAACTGTTCTGCAGTCAGTAAATTCACCAATTAAATTAATATGTTGCTCAGTGCAAAATATCCAAGAATGTCACATGATTTAACAACATGTAGCATCTTTAATGTACAAAATGTCCTACCGTGATTTACAAAGAAATAACAAGAGCGGCTGTTTTTCTGACATCCAGTTCTGGATGAGGTATAACTTCCTCCATTGGGAAAATCAAAGACATTTTATTCGGCCACAAATTCAGTGCCTTAACCACCGATTCCATCTGCTTCCCCAGCCACTGCTTCTGCTTGCACCAAACTATCACGTCCTTGGCAGACCTGTTTACCCCGAACCGAGCTTCCGACCCCATATTTACTCCATCACTAAGACCACCTATTTCCACCTCATAACATCGCATAGTTCCGCCCCACCTGCTACTGAAACCATTATCCATTCCTTTCTCATCTCCAAACTTGGCTATCCAATACTCTCCTGGCCAGCCTCCCAACCTCTACCCTCCCTCTCTTTTAAGACCCTCCTTAAACCCACCTCTTTGACCAAGCTTCTAGTTACCCCTCCTAATCTCTTCTTGCACTCAGTACCCATTTTCCTTGTACCTTTTTGAAGCACCTTGGGATGTTTTTTTCTACTTTTAAATGTGCTATATTAATACCTGTTGTAGTGGTAGTGGACCTGAGCCACGGGACATTGTTAGAGGATGTTTTTTTATTTATGATTAGATGTTCTATCTATTCCTAAAAAAAGGTTCTACATTAAAAGCACTGTATAGCTGCTGTTCCTCATTCTCATCGATATCTTTCCGAAAGTAAGACAGCCAAAGATATGCATGAAGAATCTGGGATGCCTCTGTTCATCCCTGAAGCGACAGGCCTCCACTTGTCAATTTCTTGCAACAGAAGTGCTAAGATTGGTAATTCAATACCTGCAGAATTGAATGCTTGTTCACACTCCTGGCTGTTAAGCAATGAAAATGGAGATCCGTGTCACAGCTAAACATCCAAATGTATGTCTAACAGCGACTGTACTGCATGAGTTAACGCTACTCCCTAATTGTAATTGTTGACCCAATCTTCCCCTTCCCCCTGCACATTCTACTTTTTTTCAATACAACTGGACCCACAGTGTTGATCGAGAGGGCCATGTTCTATGCAACAAGATGTGGAGCTTTACATAAGATTCTGCAAAAATGAAACTGAAAATCTCTGGGTGGCTGAAAAAAAAATGACAACGTTTGGCGTTTTTGATTTATTTAACAAAATGAGACTGGGTTATTTTAAGGCATGTGATTACACTCAGCGATTTCAGTCAGTTTCTGTGCAGCTCACCAGCACAAAATGAGCTTGTGATGCAGTCACGCTCATCTGATTCACAGTCGACATTTGCTGGATGTGTACAATGCTTTTTTCAGGAAAATTAGACCGTAAAATTCGGAGAGAAACCCCCAAGTAATGTAGTGGAACAAGCTCAATTACCCGATATAATGTGTACAAACAGGGTTATTTGCCAGCAGTCAGTTCATAAACTTGCAAGTACATCACAATCTTCAATGTGGAGATTATCATGCAGCAAGGACAGATGAGGTCCCTCTCCACCATGGTTATGTGTAAGAACCACCAGCATTTCATAGGATTACATAGGATATACAGCACAGAAACAGGCCATTCGGCCCAACCAATCCATGCCAGCATTTATGCTCCACTCGAGCCTCCTCCCGTCTTTCCTCATCTAACTCTATCAACATAACCCTCTATTCCCTTCTCCCTCATATGCTTATCTAGCTTCCCCTTAAATGCATCTATACTATTCGTTTCAACCACTCCCTGTGGTAGCGAGTTCCACATTCTCACTACTTTCTGGCTAAAGAGGTTTCTTCTGAATTCCCCATTGGATTTCTTGGTGACTATCTTATATTGATGGCCTCTAGTTTTGCTCTTAGATTCAAATAACTCAGCATGGCTTCAAGTTTCTGATAGACTTTGGAAAGACCAATTCCCTACCCATTGGCTACAAGATTAAGAGTGGAAGGAGCTGATTCTGAAAGAAAAAGATAGGTTAACATTTCAGGTAGAACCTTTCAAGTTTTATCTATCTGTCTTAACCTTTGTTAAAGTTCAATGTAAAGAAAAATGGGACAACACTAATGATGAGAGTGAGAGAGAGGTTAACCCATGGAGATCTTGTTCCATTAATGTACCCCTTTGGTCTGTTTAGGTGCAGTGCTGATCTCCATTTTCAATGCTGAACTTGCTAGCAGCACTCAGGCTAAACTGTAAAGTATTTTGTCATTTCAATTTCTGATGAATTTGGATTGTCTCTGTTGACTTGGCACTTCTACATATGCCTCTGGCTGAGAATTCACATGTAGGGAATCATGGGGATAGAACTCGTGTTTTACTGCTGCATTGTTAATCTTTTTTAAAGTGCTTTTAAGAACCTACTGAACTGTGAATTTAACTCTTACCCTGCTACATAAACCAGAACTCCCAATCGTTATAATTAGTAGAGATCTAACCACCTCCACATGGCATTCAATGGCATTACCTTCGTTGAATCCCCACCATCAACATGCTGGAGGTCACCCTTGACAGGAAACTTAACTGGACCAGCCACATAAATACTGTGGCTACAAGAACAAGTCAGAGGCAGGGTATTTTGCATGAGTGACTCACCTCCTGACTCCCCAAAGTCTTTCCACCGTCTACAAGGCACAAGCCAGGAGTGTGATGGAATACTCTCCACTTGCTTGGATGAGTGCAGCTCCAACAACACTCAAGAAGCTCAACACCATCCAGGACAAAACAGCCATCAATGATGAGGGACCCCAGCACGTGAGTGCAAAAGACAAGGCTGAAGCATTTGCAACCATTTTCAGCCAGAGGTGCTGAGTGGATGATTCATATTGGCCTACTCCTGAGGTCCCCACCATCACAGAAGCCAGTCTATAGCCAATTCGATTCACTCCACGTGATATCAAGAAACGGCTGAGCGCACTGGATACAGCAAAGGCTGTGGGCCCCGACAACATCCCAGCTATCGTGTTGAAGACTTGTGCTCCAGAACTAGCCGCGCCGCTAGCCAAGCTGTTCCAGTACAGCGACAACACTGGCATCTATCCGACAATGTGGAAAACTACCCAGTTATGTCCTGTCCACAAAAAGCAGGACAAATCCAACCCAGACAATTACCGCACCATCAGTCTACTCTCAATCATCAGCAAAATGATGGAAGGTGTCATCGAAAGAGCTATCAAGCTGCACTTACTCACCAATAACCTACTAACTGATGCCCAGTTTGGGTTCCGCCAAGACCACTCAGCTCCCGACCTCATTACAGCCTTGCTCCAAACATGGGCAAAGGAGCTGAATTCCAGAGGTGAGGTGAGAGTGACAGCCCTCGACATCAAGGCAGCATTTGACCAAATGTGGCATCAAGGAGCCCTAGTAGAACTGAAGTCAATGGGAATCAGGGGGAAAACGCTCCACTGGCTGGAGTCATACCTAGCACAAAGGAAGATGGTTGTGGTGGTTTAAGGCCAATCATCACAGCCCCAGGACATTGCTGCAGGAGTTCCTCAGGGCAGTGTCCTAGGCCTAACCATCTTCAGCTGCTTAATCAATGACCTTCCCTCCAACATAAGGTCAGAAATGGGCATGCTCGCTGATGACTGTACAGTGTTCAGCACCATTCGCAACTCCTCAGATAATGAAGCAGTCCATGCCCGAATGCAACAAGACCTGGACAACGTTCAGGCTTGGGCAGATAAGTGGCAGGTAACATTCGCGCCACCGAAGTGCCAGGCAATGACTATCTCCAACAAGCGAGAGCCTAACCACCTCCCTTTGACATTCAACGGTATTACCATCGCCGAATCCCCCACTATCAACATCCTGGGGGTCATCATTGACCAAAAACTTAACTGGACCAGCCACATAAATACTGTGGCAACAAGAGCAGGTCAGAAGCTAGGTATTCTGCGGTGAGTGTCTCACCTCCTGACTCCCCAAAGCCTGGATGAGTGCAGCTCCAACAACACTCAAGAAGCTTAACACCATCCAGGACAAAGCAGCCCGCTTGATTGGCACCCCATCCACCACCTTAAACATTCACTCCCTCCACCACCGGCGTAGTGGCTGCAGTGTGTACATCTACAAGATGCACTGCAGCAACTCGCCAAAGCTTCTTCGGCAGCACCTCACAAACTCGCGACCTCTTCCACCTAGAATGACAAGAGCAGCAGGCACATGGGAACACCGCCACCTCCAAGTCCCTCTCCAAGTCACACAACATCCTGACTTAGAAGTATATTGCCGATCCTTCATCGTCGCTGGGTTTAAAACCTGGAACTCCCTACCTAAGAGCACTGTGGGAGTACCTTCACCACACGGACTGCAGCGGTTTAAGAAGGTGGCTCACCAGCACCTTCTCAAGGGCAATTAGGGATGGGCAATAGATGCTGGCCTTGCCAGCGACGCCCACATCCCATAAATGAATAAAAACAAAGCCTGCTTGATTGGCACCCTATCCACCACCTTAAACATTCGCTCCCTCCACCACCGGCGCACTGTGGCTGCAGTACAAAAACTCTCCAAGACTTCTTCGACAGCATCTCCCAAACCCGCGACCTCTACCACCTAGAAGGACAAGGGCAGCAGACGCATGTGAACACCACCACCTCCAATTCACATGCCATCCTGACTTGGAAATATATCGTCGTTCCTTTATCTTCGCTGGGTCAAAATCCTGGAACTCCCTGCCTAACAGCACTGTGGGAGCACCTTCACCACACGGACTGCAGCGGTTCAAGAAGAAGGCCCACCACCACCTTCTCAAGGGCAACTATGGATGGGCAATAAATGCTGACTATGCCCACATCCCGAGAATGAATAAATAAAGTTACAGAACTTAGTGCTAATGGCCTTCCTTCCTTCCAACCAACCACACCCCACCTCACCCATGTCATGTCTACTTTTCTGACCTTGATAACCTGAGCATTTCCTCAACATCAAGAGGGAGGGATTTACAGTCAGCTGCCCACCTACAGAAACTACCCTCCACAATTGACTTCCGGATATGTCTATTAGACCCGTTCCCCGAAGAGAGTTAGTTACTATCCAATAATTCAGTGATGTGGTTCTGAAAAAATTAGATGAGAGCACATTGATAATGTTATCAGAACCACACAGTTCATAGCCAGGTTAAACACGTGCACCGTAGAAACTAAAAAGCACATCTGTGCTCCAGACCCCACACCAAGTGTGAGCAATGTTATCGACATCAGCTGTTATTCTTAAAGAAAAGAGAGAAAATGATCTAATTGCACATTCACTCAATCAGCATTTAAATGAGTCAAAAAGACAGGTGTGACTCAAAATGTTCAGCTGTTCATTTCAGATTTGTATGACTTTATGTGCAATTCTTAGAGTTTTGTCTTTTTATTAATTTCCTACAAAAAAGCTGCTGTCTTTCAACTGTCATGCGGTAGGAGAACATCTGTAATGTCACGGGGCGCTCTATACTTGCAACTCCATGCACCTCCTATGATGGTTGCTTTTTCCTCAAAAGCACACTCCATAATGCCTGCTATATAACAGTTAATTCTATTTAACGGAAAGTTTTAAAGAACATAATAGTTGGCAGTGAGTGACGAGGCAGTAATTCAATCTCATCGTTCTGTTGGTCATAAAACATAAGCTTTGCTTTCCCATTTTATGATGATGTTCCAGCCACACGATTCAATTACTGGCTGGTAGCTCACTGCCAAATAGCTATTATTGTCCTTTCAGGTCCTGTATCATAAAATGAGTAATACCCTTTCTCTGGTGGCTGCATGTAATTGAACCCTGGGTTACAGTACTACCTACCTATTGACTTTCTACTCTATTTAATTATTGGATTACAGATAATAAATAGGATAATAGAGTGGCTGGACTACTTCCTTCATAAAAAGGAAAACCGTATATAAAACTGTCCTTAACTTAATATTTTTAAACATGAATTCTCAGTCTTTAATTATTTGTGAATTGTCAGTAGTAATACAGAAACATGGCTACGTCCTTCCCAAAAGAGTGGGTGGGGGCAGGGGAACCAAAAGTCAGCACACGAGCTGCCCAGGGCCATACTCGTATGCCTTCGAGCAACTGAATCGAGTTCAGAACCTGCTGCTTGCCCAACCTCGCAGCAGGAGCAACAGTCGGAGCAGAAAGGAGAGGGGGAAGGAAGCTAACTTTAAAAACAGGATGGATTCTCCAGAAGGTCCATGCACACACTGATATTATGAAGCCGTTGTACAATTTGATTGCACAGTGCTTGTGGGAGGAATGAATTGATACATCCAGGTTGTAGTTATTTTTTAACCCAGGTTTGTTCATGGTTCACTCACAACTTCCTTTAGGGTAGGAAATCTGCCATCCTTACCTGGTCTGGCCTATATGTGACTCCAGACCCACAGCAATGAGGTTGACTCTTAACTGCCCTCTGAAGTGGCCTAGCAAGCCTCTCGGTTGTAACAAACCACTACGAAACAAAATAATAACAATGAAACCGGACGGACCACCCGGCATCGACCTCAGCACCGGCTACGGACTCGGCAACGGCACGCCCAGCCCAGTCAACCCTGCAAAGTCCTGCTCACCAACATCTGGGGACTTGTGCCAAAATTGGGAGAGCTGCCCCACAGAGTAGTCAAGCAACAGCCTGACCTAGTCATACTCACAGAATCGTACCTTTCAGCCAATGGCCCAAACTCCTCCATCACCATCGCTGGGTATCTCCTGTCCCACCGGCAGGACAGACCCACCAGGGGTGGCAGCACAGTAGTTTACACTCTGGAAGGAATGGCCCTGAGAGTCCTTAACATTGACTCTGGACCCCACAAAGTCTCATGGATTCAGGTCAAGCATAGGCAAGGAAACCTCCTGCTGATTACTATCTACCGCCCTCCCTCAGCTGATGAATCAGTACTCCTCCATGTTGAACACCACTTGGAAGAAGCACTGAGAGTAGCAAGGGCACAGAATATACTGTGGGTGGTGGACATCAATGTCCATCACCAAGAGTGGCTCGGTAGCACCACTACTGACTGAGCTGGCCGAGTCCTGAAGGACATAGCTGCCAGTCTGGGCCTGCGACAGGTGGTGAGAGAACCAACATGAGGGAAAAACCTACTTGACCTCGTCCTCACCAATCTACCTGTCGCAGATGCATCTGCCCATGACAGCATTGGTGGCAGTGACCACTGCACAGTCATTGTGGAGACGTAAATCCTGTCTTCACATTGAGGACACCCTCCATCGTGTTGTGTGGCACTACCACCATGCTAAATGGGATAGATTCAGAACAGATCTAGCAGCTCAAAACTGGGCATGTGGGCCATCAGCAGCAACAGAATCTGTAACCTCATGGCCCGGCATATCCCTCACTTTACCATTGCCATCAAGCCAGGGGACCAACCCTGGTTCAATAAGGAGTGTAGAAGAGCATGCCAGGAGCAGCACCAGGCGTACCTAAAAATGAGGTGCCAACCTGGGGAAGCTGCAACACAGGACTATATGCATGCTAAAAAGTGGAAGCAGCATGTTATAGACAGGGCTAAGCGATCCCACAATCAACGGATCAGATCAAAGCTCTGCAGACCTGCCACATCCAGTCGTGAATGGTGGTGGACCATTAAACAACTAACGGGAAGAGGAGGCTCCATGAATATGACCCTCCTCAATGATGATGGAACTCAGCACATGAGTGCAAAAAACAAGGCTGAAGCTTTTGCAACCATCTTCAGCCAGAAGTGCCAAGTGGATGATCCATATCGGCCTCCACCTGAAGTCCCCACCATCACAGAAGCCAGTCTTCAGCCAATTCGATTCACTCCACGTGATATCAAGAAATGGCTGAGCGCACTGGATACAGCAAAGGCTATGGGCCCTGACAACATCCCGGCTATCGTGCTGAAAACTTGTGCTCCAGAACTAGCCACGCCTGTAGCCAAGCTGTTCCAGTACAGCGACAACACTGGCATCTATCCGACAATGTGGAAAACTACCCAGGTATGCCCTGTCCACAAAAAGCAGGCCAAATCCAATCCGGCCAATTACCACCCCATCAGTCTATTCTCAATCATCAGCAAAGTGATGGAAGGTGTCATCGACAGTGCCATGAAGCTGCACTTACTCACCAATAACCTGCTCACTGATGCTCAGTTTGGGTTCCGCCAAGACCACTCGGCTCCCAACCTCATTACAGCTTTGGTCCAAACATGGACAAAGGAGCTGAATTCCAGAGGTGAGGTGAGAGTGACTGCCCTTGACATCAAGGCAGCATTTGACCGAGTGTGGCATGAAGGAACCCTAGTAAAACTGAAATCAATGGGAATCGGGGAGAAAACTCCATTGGCTGGAGTCTTACCTAGCACAAAGGAAGATGGTTGTGATTGAAGGTCAATCATCACAGCCCCAGGACATCGCTGCAGGAGTTCCTCAGGGCAGTGTCCTATGCCCAACCATCTTTAGCTGCTTCATCGATGAACTTCCCTCCAACATAAGGTCAGAAATGGGGATGTTCGCTGATGACTGCACAATGTTCAGTGCCATTCACAACTCCTCAGATAATGAAGCAGACCATGCCCGCATGCAACAAGACCTGGACAACGTTCATGCTTGGGCTGATAAGTGGCAGGTAACATTCGCGGCACAGAAGTGCCAGGCAATGACTATCTCCAACAAGTGAGAGTCTAACCACTGCCCCTTGACATTCAATGGCATTACCATTGCTGAGTCCCCCACCATCAACATCCTGGGGGTCACCATTGACCATAAACTTAACTGGATCAGCCACATAAATACTGTGGCAACACGAGCAGGCCAGAGGCTGGGTATTCTGCGGTGGGTGTCTCACCTCCTGACTCCCCAAAGTCTTTCTACCATCTACAAGGCACAAGTAAGGAGTGTGATGGAATACTCTCCACTTGCCTGGATGAGTGCAGCTCCAACAACACTCAAGAAGCTTGACACTATCCAGGACAAAGCAGCCCGCTTGATTGGCAGCCAATCTACCACCTTAAACATTCACTTCCTCCACCACCGGCGTACCGTAGCTGCAGTGTGTACCATCTACAAGATGCACTGCAGCAACTTGCCAAGGGTTCTTCGGCGGCACCTCCCAAACCCACGACCTCTTCCACCTAGAAGGACAAGGGCAGCAGGTGCATGGGAACACCACCACCTCCAAGTTCCCCTCCAAGTCACACACCATCCTGACTTAGAAGTATATCCCCATTCCTTCATCGTCGCTGGGTCAAAATCCTGGAACTCCCTACCTAACGGCACTGTGGGAGCACCTTCACCACAAGAAGGCGGCTCACCAGCACCTTCTGAAGGGCAATTAGGGATGGGCAATAAATGCTGGCCTTGCCAGCGACGCCCACATTCCATAAATGAATAAAAAGAAGATAATAAATCTAATTCAGTGTTTCCCCGATTTTTACAGCAGTCGGCTTCATGGGTGAGAAAACTTCACCCACTCTAACCAAGGATACCGATGAGCCCCTCTTTTTTGCGTGCACATTTTCACTTTTTTTTCCTCTCTCATAGAATCATAGGTCGGAATTTTCCCGTTGCTGAGCGTGTGGGTTTTGGGGCAGGTCGGCAGTGAAAATCGCCGAAATTGACAGCACGTCGGTGTAATGTATATACCTTTAAGGGGGGAACTATCTTTTACAGCTCATGTATACTGCAGTACCGGCAGTGACCACACCTGTATATAGCACTGAGTAGTAATCTGTACAGATCAGTTGCAGTCTGAGCCACATTGAGTAAACACCTGTTGTACCGTTCTCTGCAGTCTGTGTCTTATTATACACAGACACAACATTGGCGACAAGGCAAGTTCGAACCTACCTGCAACTCTGCATCACCTCCCGGGGATTCGTTCCTGGAGATCAGTGGATTGGAGGTCAAGGCCAGAGACTCGGGCGTCGACCACGGGCAACCGCCCAGTCATCCAGCAGAGACTCGAGAATTGTGGGGGAGGCAGTCGAGAGCCAGGCTTGGCTTTCCAGTCGAGGTGGTCCAGCGAAACGGGCTGGCAACAGGTAGTGCACAGACCCTTCCCGGACAGCGGCGGGCTAGAGCCTGACCGAGCGGCACAGCAAAGGGCCCAGCAGCGTCGACGGGGGAGAGAGAGAGAGGGCAGAGCGCACAGGGCGCAGCCGGTGTTCAGGGGCCGAGCAGCGTCGAAGAGAGGGAGAGAGAGACGCACAGAAACCCGCGAGACGCCGCCATTGCCACGAGGACCGCCGAGAGCGGCGTTGGCAGCAGCGCAGGAGAAGCACGTGAAACCTACAGGGCGCGGCCATTGCCACGAGAACCGCCGGGAGCGGCGTTGGCAGCAGCGGGGGAGGAAGGAAAGCGCGGGAGACACCATTTTAAGCCATTGGGAGACGCCATTTTAAACCACACCCAAACTGCCGAAGAGTGGCAGTGTCACCGCATTTGACAATGAAGTCGAAGATTGGACTACATATGTCGAACGAATAGAGGTATACTGCAAGGCAAATGAGGTGTCAGATGACAAGAAAGTGTCGGTATTGTTAAATTTAATGGGTGCAAAGACGTATGGTTTATTACGAAATCTAGTAACCCCAACGAAGCCAATGGAAAAGAGTTTTGAAGACATAGTAACGACACTACAGGAACATTTAAACCCCACACCGCTGCTGATAGCAGAAAGATTCAAGTTTCACAAACGGAACCAGCATAAGGATGAAAGCAATGCTGATTATTTAACAGAACTGCGCAAACTATCGAAACACTGCCAGTTTGGAACGGGACTGGCAGATACCTTAAGGGACAAGTTTGTGTGTGGGCTTCAAAGTGAAGGAACCCAGAAACGGCTTTTATCTGAAAAGGACCTTACGCTGGAAAAGGCTTTCAGCATTGCGGTATCATATGAAGCAGCAGCACGGGGCGCTGCAGAGATACAAAAGAGACCGCAAGAATATGGCACAAACGAAATGTCATATGGAACAGAGAAGTGCTATCGCTGCGGCAGAACACACGACCAGAATGATTGCTGGTTCAAAGACAAAGTGTGCAGACAGTGTGGAAAAGTAGGACACATAGCACGAGTCTGCAGGTCAGGAAAGAAAACCAGCAATAAGAAACCTACCAAAGAAAAGTACAAGAAGGTACATAAGATGACGGAGAATAGTTCAGACGAACAAAAGAGTGATAACGACTCTGAAAGCAGGGAACTGAGTTGTCTGAAACTACATAATGTGTGTGATGAAATATGTCATTCATCAGACTCTGTAGTTAACTACATATATTGTATTGCCTGCTCCGGTGTTTTACCTTGTATTGTATATAGTGCACCGCCCCCTTTGTGTGTCAGCTCCGCCCATACCTGGCCCTACTTAAGACAAGCCCAGGCTTGTCTTGCAGCAGAACAGCAGAAAGCTAGGTGAAGACACAGGCATCTTTCTTTGCTAATAAAAGCCTTGTTTTATTCAGTTAACTTTGAGTCTTGAAGTTATTGAGGCGCATCAATTTTATTAGCAAACTTTTATCGATGGATCAACTTTTGAAACCGGAACGCTTGGATTTGGACCCGCATGCTTCGGATGCATCGGCATGGTTTGGACACTGGTTCCAGTGCTTGGAATTTTTTATGGCCAACTCCGAAGCCGTCACAGCCTCTAAAGCCACTGGAGATGTGAAACTCGGGATCCTGCAGAATCGGGTAGGCCACCGGGTTTTTCCACTCATCCAAGACGCCGCCACCTACCTGGATGCCTGCAACATTCTAAAGGCCCACTATCAGCGGCCTACCAACGAGGTGTACGCCAGGCACCTGCTTGCTACCTGCACACAGCGACCCGGAGAGTCGCTAGAGGACTTTCTAGTCACCCTAAAAGTGCTTGGCAAAGACTGCAAATGCAAAGATGTGAAAGCCACGGTATACACACTCGAGCTTATTCGGGATGCCTTTATCGCAGGCCTTAGCTCTAATTACATCCGGCAGAGACTGCTAGAGAAAACGGGCCTAGATCTGACACAGGCTGTGGACACAGCGCGATCGCTGGATGTGGCTCAGAAGAACTCTGACTCCTACTCGTCAGGCCGCGCGGCCCACGCCGCCTCTGCTTCCCCGCCCGGTAGCCCAACACCGTCGGGGCCCTGCTCTCCCCCCAGAAGCCCTACGACCGCCGCGACGCATCGGGGCCCCAAATGCTACTTCTGCGGGCAGCCGAAGCACACCAGGAACCTGTGCCCGGCGAAAGGCACCACCTGCTGTAAGTGCGGTAAGAAGGGGCACTTTGGGAAGGTGTGCAGAGGGAACCCCGCAGGCAAAACCGCCACCGCCGCGTGCGCGCCGTGGGAGCGGCCATCTTGGACGCCATCTTGTCCGACCTCGTGGGGTCCGCCATCTCGCGAGCAGACATCGTGGACGCCATCTTACCCGGCCTCGTGTGGCCCACCATCTTGTCCCGATCAGGGCCCTACAGTGGCGTCGATCACAGTGGACCAGTCCAGACCGCACCCACTATCCAAATCGATGGTGGACATCGAGGTAAACGGGTGCAAGGTTAAATGTTTAATTGACAGCGGGAGCACGGAGAGCTTCATTCACCCTGACCTGGTACAACGACTCTCTCTAACTATAGTCCCTACTCAGGGCACGATCTCTATGGCCGACAAAACCCAGATATCGACTATTGCGGATTACTGCGCGGTACGATTGTCCATTAAAGGCACGGTATATAATAATTTTAAACTGTTAATTATGAAGGATTTATGTGTGAGCGTGATCTTGGGCCTGGATTTTCAGTGCCACCACCAAAGCATCACGCTCAATTTCGGTGGGACCCAGCCGCCCCTCATAGTGTGCGGTCTGGCTACCCTGAAGGTAAAGCCGCCTTTGCTATTCGCGAACCTTACCCCTAACTGCCGGCCAATAGCGACCAAATGCAGGAGGTACAGCTGGGAGGACAGGCGGTTTATCGCGACCGAGGTAGACAGGCTCCTGAGGGAGCGCATTATTGAACGCAGCAACAGCCCGTGGCGCGCCCAAGTGGTGGTGGTGAGGGGTAGCGAGAAGAAGCGGATGGTGATTGACTATAGTCAAACAGTCAACATCTATACCCAACTAGACGCCTACCCGCTACCCCGCATATCCGAGATGGTGAACCAAATCGCCCAATACCGGGTGTTCTCCACTATCGACCTCAAGTCAGCGTACCACCAGCTCCTTATCAGACCAGAGGACCGTTCGTACACCGCCTTCGAGGCAAACGGACGCCTCTACCAGTTCCTCAGAGTCCCCTTTGGGGTGACGAATGGGGTCTCGGTCTTTCAGAAGGAGATGGACCGCATGGTCGATGACCACCACTTGCAGGCAACCTTCCCCTATCTCGGCAACGTCACCATCTGCGGCCACAACCAACAGGACCACGACTCAAACCTCGCGAGGTTTCTGAAAACCGCACAAAAACTCAACCTCACCTACAACGAGGACAAGTGCGTTTTCAACACCACGCGCCTCTGCATACTAGGCAGCGTGGTGGAGAATGGGGAAATCGGACCAGACCCCGACCGATTGCGCCCCCTACGGGAGCTGCCCCTGCCCAACACTCCCAAAGCCCTGAAAAGGTGCCTGGGGTTATTCTCGTATTATGCCCAATGGGTCCCTAACTACTCCGATAATGCCCGCCCCCTCTTGAAAGCATCCTCTTTCCCGCTCTCTGCTGAGGCCCATGCTGCCTTCAAAAGCATTAAGCAGGATATTGAGCGGGCCACGCTACAGGCAGTGGACGAGAACACTCCCTTTCAAGTGGAAAGTGATGCGTCTGACTTTGCCTTGGCGGCCACCCTCAACCAGGCGGGGCGGCCCGTAGCTTTCTTCTCGAGGACCCTCCAGGGGCCCGAGATCAGACACTCCTCCGTGGAAAAGGAGGCCCAAGCCATCGTGGAGGCAGTGCGCCACTGGCGGCACTACCTAGCCGGCAAACGCTTCACCCTACTTACCGACCAGCGGTCGGTAGCGTTTATGTTCAATAATAAACAGAGGGGGAAGATTAAAAATGATAAGATTCTTAGGAGGTGGATCGAGCTCTCCACCTTCGAGTACGACATCATATACCGGCCGGGGGCCCTTAACGAAACCCCCGACGCCCTCTCACGAGGGATGTGTGCCAACGCCACCGGGGATCAGCTACAGACCCTCCACAACGACCTCTGCCACCCAGGGGTCACACGGCTGTTCCACTTCATAAAGTCCCGCAACTTACCCTACTCGATTGAGGAAGTTCGGTCTCTGACCAGGAACTGCCACACTTGCGCTGAGTGCAAGCCTCGGTTCCACCGCCCTGATAGAGCCCACCTAATCAAAGCTACACGGCCCTTTGAGCGGCTTAGCTTAGATTTCAAGGGCCCCCTCCCGTCCGTCGACCGCAATGTTTACTTCCTGAACATTGTGGACGAATACTCCCATTTCCCATTCGCCTTCCCCTGCCCAGACATGACCAGTGCCACGGTCATTAAATGCCTCAACAGCCTGTTCTGCCTGTTTGGTATGCCAAGCTATATCCACACGGATAGGGGAGCGGCCTTCATGAGTGAAGAGCTACGCCAGTACATGCTGTCCAAGGGGATTGCCACGAGCCGTACCACCAGCTACAACCCCCGGGGTAACGGTCAGGTGGAGCGAGAGAACGGGACAGTATGGAGGGCAGTCACCCTAACTCTAAGGACCAAGGGACTCCCTATCTCCCGCTGGCAGGAAGTCCTCCCAGATGTGCTCCACTCAATACGGTCACTATTGTGTACAGCCACTAATGCCACGCCTCATGCGCTAATGTTTGTGTTTCCCCGGAAATCCACCTCAAGCGTACCCATACCGTCATGGCTCTCCACCCCAGGTCCGGTACTTTTGCGGAAGCATGTGAGGGGCCATAAGACGGACCCTCTCGGGGAGCCAGTGCACCTGCTCCACGCCAACCCACAATATGCGTATGTCCGGCACGCCGACGGACGGGAGGACACTGTGTCCATAAAAGACCTCGCCCCAGCCGGTAACAACAGCAACAATGACTACAACGTCAACAGCAACAACGACAACAACCACAACAACTATTACCCACCCACTCCACCCACTATTCTTTCATCACCCCCGGAAGAACACCAGCCAACGGTACCCCCACCACCTACTCCTTCAACAATCCCGGTGGCGCCCCCGGCAGAGACCCAGGAGGTCACCCGGGACACCCAGCCGGCACCCGCGGCACCGCAACTGTTACGTTGGTCACAGAGGACTATCACACCCCTGGACAGACTAAATCTGTTGAAGGGGTGAATGTGATGAAATATGTCATTCATCAGACTCTGTAGTTAACTACATATATTGTATTGCCTGCTCCGGTGTTTTACCTTGTATTGTATATAGTGCACCGCCCCCTTTGTGTGTCGGCTCCGCCCATACCTGACCCTACTTAAGACAAGCCCAGGCTTGTCTTGCAGCAGAACAGCAGAAAGCTAGGTGAAGCTAGGTGAAGACACAGGCATCTTTCTTTGCTAATAAAAGCCTTGTTTTATTCAGTTAACTTTGAGTCTTGAAGTTATTGAGGCGCATCAATGTGATCACAACGGAGGATCACCGAACCATTTGGGTCACTCTCAAGATAGCAGGAGTCCAGGTAAAGATGGAATTGAACACAGGATCAGCCATAACAGTCATAAACCGACAGGACTACGAGCGGCTATTCTCACACATACCCTTGAGAGACACAAAAATGATTTTGAAGACGTACACGGGGCAAAAAGTCTACCCCAAAGGAAAAATAAGGGTGACCGTTATATATAACGGTAAGGAAACACCAAAACTAGACCTGTATGTATTGCAAGATGGAGGACCACCATTACTGGGACATGAATGGATCCGGAAAATACAACTGGATTGGCATTCCATACAGGCACTGACTGTGGCTGACAAAAAGGATGATGACGTCACACCTGGGCGACTGTCAAAGATCCTAACTGACGCAAAAGAAGTGTTCCAGCAAGGACTCGGAACACTAAAAGGCATGACAGCGACGATTAAAATTGAAGAAAACGCAAGCCCAAATTTTTTTAAGGCCAGACCAGTACCTTATGCGATCCGCCCAGCCGTCGAAGCAGAGCTGGAGAGTCTGCAACGTTCAGGTGTACTGTCCAAGGTAGACTGGAGCGAGTGGACTACACCCATCGTCCCTGTGATGAAAAAGTCGTTGAGCAGCACGCCTGGGGAACCAAGGAAGGTTCGCATCTGTGGGGACGTTAAGGTAACAGTGAACCCGGTCCTTCACACTGTACAATATCCACTTCCGCGGATTGAAGATATTTTCGGCTCGCTATCTGGAGGGAAACGCTTCACTAAGATTGATCTGGCCCAGGCGTATCTGCAAATGGAGGTAGAAGAAGCATCAAAAAAATACCTCACAATCAACACCCATAAAGGTCTCTACCAATACAACCGGCTGGTATTTGGGGTAGCATCAGCTCCGGCTATTTGGCAGAGAGCAATGGAACAAGTCCTGCAAGGGATCCCAGGGACCCAGTGTTATTTGGACGACATCCTGGTCATGGGCGAAAGTGACAGTGATCACCTTGCCAACCTGGAGCAGGTGTCCGAGCTAACCGCCCCAAATGCGAGTTTTTTAGAAAACAGATCTCGTATTGTGGCCACGTTATCGATAGAGGGGTTACATAAGTCCCCAGAGAAGATTGAGGCAGTAGTCAAGGCTCCAGCACCGGAAAATCTGTCATAACTGAGGTCGTTCCTCGGGCTGGTAAACTACTACCATAAGTTCTTGCCAAATTCGTCTACAATACTACACCCACTGAACACCCTACTGCAAACTGGGGTGCCATGGAAGTGGAGTGACGAATGTAGACGAGCTTTCCAGAAGAGCAAAACACTAATCACATCGAAAGAGGTATTGGCCCATTACAACCCAGCATTACCAATTCGGTTGGCATGTGATGCGTCACCCTACGGCATTGGAGCGGTGCTGTTGCACAAATTCTCGGACGGCTCAGAGAGGCCAATAGCCTTTGCGTCACGATCACTAACCTCAGCCGAGCGTAACTACGCCTAGATTGACAGGGAGGCCCTCAGCCTAGTGTGGGGAGTGAAAAAGTTCAATCACTATCTGCATGGGCAGAAATTCACCTTGCTGACTGATCACCAGCCTCTTGTCTCCATTTTTAATCCGAAGAAGGGCGTTCCGGCGATGACTGCGCAACGACTACAAAGATGGTCACTTTTTCTAGGGGCGCACCACTATGAGATTGAATATAAGGGCACGAAACAGCATGGAAATGCTGATGGGCTATCATGCCTGCCACTGCCTACTGCGGAGGAAGCACCAGCAGTGGATCCTGTCAAAATATTCCACTTGACTATAGTTGAATACCTACCGGTAACTAACGCTTGTATCGAAAAGGAAACCCGAAATGACCCGACACTGTCTCGGTTTTATGATTTGACGGTGAAGGGATGGCCAGCACATGGCGACTCACTGTTGCCAGCATTCTCTACAAGGAGAGAACAGCTGTCAGTGTGCCGGGGGACCTTGATGTGTGGATCCCGAGTGGTAACTCCACCCAAGTTAAGGGATAGAGTGCTCAATGAACTTCATGAGGGTCATCTGGGAGGGGTAAAAATGAAAAGCCTAGCCAGGGCTTATGTGTGGTGGCCGGGAACCGATAAACAAATCGAGGACCTGACCAAGAGTTGCTCAGGATGCCAGAAAGTCCAAAATGCACCACCACAGGCCCCTCTACACCCATGGGAGTGGCCCTCATCTCCATGGCAACGGGTGCATATTGATTTTGCTGGTCCATTCATGGACTCAATGTTTTTAATAGCCGTGGATGCGCACTCGAAATGGCCTGAGGTGATCAAAATGTCCTCCAACACCACGGAGAAAACTATTGCAGTCCTACGGACCATTTTTGCCAGGAATGGCTTGCCAGGACAGATTTGCTCCGACAACAGACCACAGTTTGTGTCCGAAGAGTTCCGGAGGTTCTTGAAAAAGAATGGGGTAAGGCATTACACATCCGCCCCGTATCATCCAGCCACAAATGGATTGGCTGAGAGGTTCGTACAAACCTTTAAGAAGGCAATAAAGGCTATGTACAATGACAACATTCCGCTGCAGCACAAGGTGGACTATTTCCTGTTCGCCTACCGGAATGCGACACATGCAGTCACCAACCAGGCCCCAGCCATGATGTTCTTTAACCGAAGGTTAAGATCTCGCCTGGATTTGCTCAGACCAAACGTACGAAGAGATGTTGAAAGTAAGCAATTCCAGCACATCCATGAGAAGCCAACAAGGAGCTTCAATGTAGAGCAACCAGTCTTGGCCCGCGACTACCGAACAGAAAAATGGCAGCCAGGAACGATATGCACTCGGCAGGGCCCACTAATGTACACAGTGGACGTTGGGGAGAGCATCGTGAGACGCCATGCTGACCAGATCCTAGAGCCACAGGAACAAGTCAACCCCATGCCTCGCCCATACATACCTGGTGATGAACCCGACGTACAGGTCACATCTACCCCAGAAACAGTAGCATCGGAAGCTGATAAACCAACCGATGACAGGGGGCCAGAATCGCCTCCGCACCAAGAGCAAGACACTCGGGAAAGGCGCTATCCAGAAAGGATCAGGAAGCCTCCCCAAAGACTGAATATATAAATAGACTATTTTCAGCTAATGTTGCATGTTAAAAGTGTTAATTGTAATTAGTTTGATATTTAATTGTTAAATGAGTGTTATGGTACTGTTAATCTAAAAGGGGAGGAATTGTAATATACCTTTAAGGGGGGAACTATCTTTTACAGCTCATGTATACTGCAGTACCGGCAGTGACCACACCTGTATATAGCACTGAGTACTGATCTGTACAGATCAGTTCCAGTGTGAGCCACGTTGAGTAAACACCTGTTGTACCGTTCTCCTGCAGTCTGTGTCTTATTATATACGGACACAACAGTCGGGAACCTGCCGACTTCCGTGTTTAACTCGGGCACGTTTTCCAGCGCGCCATGAACCCGATCGGCAGAGGCAGGCGACCTAATTCAAGTAATTATCTGCTTGTTGAGAGACCCTTAAGAGGATTTTTAACACCAGCTTTTGGCTTTAACTCAAGGAGCACGGGATCCATTCACCTCGAGAACCTCGCCTGTGAGGAGGAGGCGGAATCTCAGTGGCCATTGTGTGAGGACATTAATTGAGAGCTTGTAAAAACACAAATACTCCCACAATACACCTGATTACTTGGCTATTGGAAGATATGTTGGTGAGAGGAATGATTTGCAGGAGTAGGCTTGGGAAGGCAGAGTGATGGGGATGTGGTGACAGGCACTTCAGGATGAAGATGTTTGTGGCATTGCACTCACCTTTCCTGACCTCATGGGATCATTGAATCTTTTCTTGCATTGGATCCAGGTCCTCCTGACCACATCCCTGCTGCTGACCTCCTCTGCTATCTCTAACCCAGGCCCTTTTGGTGTCTTTGGGTGGTCTCTTGCGCTTATCTGCAGGGAACAGGACCTCCCTGCGTGCTCTCACAGCCTCCATCAGAATATGCAGGGATGCATCACTGAATCTGGGTGCAGCCTGTGGTGTATGTGCCTTTAAGAGCCCCTGTGTACTGTAATGCCGGTAATGGCCACTCGGGCTATATAAGCCTGTATAGTGTCTTGTATCTGGTAGTTCACCTCCAGACTTTGTTCAGTAAACACCTGTGAAACCAACTCCTGCATTCCATGTCTCCATTAACACACGGATACAACAGTGGCGACGAATTGGAAACGGACTTACCTGCAATTCGACAGCACCTCAAGGAGATCGATTCCTCAGACGAAAGTCGAAGAAAAGCAGAGGAAGAGAAAAGGGAAAGACTGTGGTTTCACCAGCTGGCCGAGCTGGTGGCAGGTACTGCAGTGGTCCTTCCTGGGCGGGCTGGGGCTCCATCGGCTGGCTCTGCAGCGGGGCCGAGCAGCGAAGGCGGAGGCAAACAGAGACAGAGGGGGGGGAGCACTCGGGAGACGGCCGGCGCTGCAAAGCAGGTCGGCGTTTGGACCAAGCAGAGGGAGGGAAAAGTCCCAGAGAGTCCGGCGGGAACGAGTCTCCACCTATTGAAAAAAAAAACCTATGTAAATAAAAACCGCGGAGAACAGCGTTGTCAGCAGCAGCGGCGGCAGGAAAGCGCGGGAAGCGCCATTTTTTTCTGCAGGGAAGAAAGGAAAGCGCGGGAGGCGCCATTTTTTTTCAGGATGCCTAAGGCTGGCAATATTAATGCTTTCGATAGCGATATAGAGGATTGGACCACATATGTGGAAAGAGTGGAGGTATATTGCACAGCAAATGAAATAGACGATGATAAAAAGGCATCAGTACTTCTAAATCTAATGGGCGCAAGGACATACGGGCTGTTACGAAACTTAATCACTCCAGCCAAACCAAAGGACAAGAATTTTAAGGAGATTGTTGATACCCTACAGGAGCACTTAAACCCAACACCGCTGCTGATAGCGGAACGATTCAAATTCTTCAAGAGGAATCAGCACAAGAATGAAAGTAACGCTGATTACCTCACCGAATTAAGGAAGCTGTCACAGCACTGCCAATTCGGGGCAGGACTGGCAGATTCTCTTCGAGACAAATTCGTCTACGGTCTCCTAAGTGAAGGAACACAGAAAAGGCTACTTTCTGAGAAAGATTTGACACTGGACAAGGCTTTCAGTATGGCTGTATCATACGAAGCAGCCGCAAGAGCAGCTGCAGAGATACAGCAAAAGCCACAGGACTTCGGCACCCATGAAATGACAAAGGGTTTCGAGAGATGTTATCGCTGCGGCAGATCCACCCATGATCAGTGGGACTGCTGGTTCAAGGACAAAGCATGCAGGCAATGCGGAAAGATTGGACACATTGCACGTGTATGCCGATCTGGACACAAAAAATCCACGGACAGGAAAAAAATCAATAAGGAAAAGTACAGAAAAGTACAAATGATGACGGACAGTAGCTCCGAAGACCAGAAGAGCGATAGCGACTTCGGAAACAAGAGACTAAGCAGTCTCAAATTACATAATGTAATTGCCAAAGAAGATTACCAGACCATTTGGGTTACCCTCACGATAGCGGAGTTATCCTCCCAGTTAAAATGGAGCTAGATACAGGATCAGCTCTGACCGTCATAAGTCGACGGGATTACGAGCGGCTATTTCCGCATATACCTTTGAAAGACACATCCATTATCTTGAAAACATATACGGGGCAGAAAGTATACCCCAAAGGGAAAATAAAGGTGCCTGTTGTATACAACGGCAAGGAAATACAGAAGTTGTATTTATACGTTCTGCAAGATGGTGGTCCACCGCTGTTGGGACGTGAATGGATCAGGAAGATACGTTTAGACTGGCACTCCATTCAGGCACTGACGGTGACCAGTAAGAAAAAAAATGATGATGACGTCATACCTGAACGATTAAAAGACATCTTGGCCAACGCCAAGGAAATGTTTCAACAGGAACTAGGAACCTTGAAAGGCATCACCGCCTCAATAAAAGTGGAAGATGCGGCAATTCCCAAGTTTTTTAAGGCAAGGCCGGTGCCATACGCAATTCGTCCAGCAGTCGAGGCAGAGCTGGAGAATTTGGAAAAGGCAGGCGTATTATCCAAGATAGATTGGAGCGAGTGGGCAACACCCATCGTCCCGGTCATGAAGAAAACGTTGAATAATGATAAATCTGAAGAACAGAGAAAAATTCGCATCTGTAGGGACTTCAAGGTGACTGTAAACCCGGTCCTTCACACGGTACAGTATCCTCTTCCGAGGATAGAAGATATTTTCGCCTCACTATCCGGAGGAAAACGTTTCACCAAAATTGACTTGGCTGAGGCATATCTACAGATGGAGGTTGAAGAGGCCTCTTAAAAGTATCTCACGATAAATACACACAAAGGCCTATACCAGTACAATCAACTGGTTTTCGGAGTAGCATCAGCTCCAGCTATCTGGCAAAGAGCTATGGAGCAAGTCCTCCAAGGGATTCCGGGGACTCAATGCTACCTAGACGACATCCTTGTAACAGGAGAAAACGACAACAAGCACCTTGCCAATTTGGAGCAGGTGCTCACTAGGCTGAGAGAACGGGGCCTACGAGGAAATCGCCCCAAGTGCGAATTTTTCCAGAAACAAATATCATATTGTGGCCACATAATTAACGAGGAAGGGTTGCATAAGTCACCTGAAAAAATTGAAGCGGTCATAAAAGCCCCAGCACCTGAAAATGTCTCACAATTAAGATCGTTCCTGGGATTGATAAATTACTATCATAAATTTTTACCGAACTTGTCAACTCTTCTGCACCCTCTTAACGAACTGCTACAAACGGGAGTAATTTGGAAATGGAGCGAAGACTGTAAACGTGCCTTCCATAAATGCAAAGGCTTGATCACGTCCAAGGAAGTTTTGGCTCATTACAACCCATCACTGCCAATCAGACTGGCGTGCGATGCATCCCCTTACGGCGTAGGAGCGGTATTATCGCATAGATTTCCTGATGGCTCGGAGCGGCCGATAGCTTTTGCGTCACGCTCATTGAACTCAGCTGAGCGTAACTATGCCCAGATCGACAGGGAAGCACTCAGCCTGGTATGGGGAGTGAAGAAATTCAACCATTACCTACACGGCCAAAAATGTACCTTGTTGACTGACCATCAAACCCTCGTCTCCATATTCAACCCTAAAAAGGGTGTTCCCATTATGACAGCGCAAACGCTACAGAGGTGGTCCCTTTTCCTAGGGGCACACCAATATGACATAGAATACAAAGGATCAAAACAGCATGGGAATGCTGACGGTTTATCGCGCCTACCGTTGCCAACGGTAGAAGAGGCACCTACAGTGGACCCAGTGGAGATGTTCCACTCAACCATAGTGGAATGTCTACCAGTAACAAATTCTGCCATTGAAAAGGAAACGAGAAATGACCCGACTCTCTCACGAGTCTACGATTTAACGGTGAAGGGATGGCCAGCACAAGGTGAACCACTGTTGCCAGCATTCTCGCAAAGAAGAGAACAGCTGTCAGTGTGCCGAGAACCTTGATGTGTGGATCCAGATTGGTGATTCCACCCAAACTCCAGGATAAAGTGCTAAAGGAGCTTCACGAGGGGCATCTGGGTGGAGTGAAAATGAAGAACCTAGCCAGAGCGTTTGTGTGGTGGCCAGGTATCGATGGAGACATCGAAGAAATGACCAAGAGCTGTCTAGGATGCCAGAAGGTCCAAAACGCCCCACCACAAGCCCCTCTACATCCATGGGAGTGGCCCTCATCTCCATGGCAAAGGGTACACATCGACTTTGCTGGTCCATTTATGGACTCAATGTTCTTAATCGCGGTTGATGCACACTCCAAGTGGCCGGAGGTAATAAAGATGTCCTCCACCACCACGGAAAAAACCATCACAGTATTAAGGACCATATTCGCCAGGAATGGGCTGCCTGAACAGATCTGTTCTGATAATGGACCACAATTTGTGTCAGAAGAATTCAGGAAGTTCTTAAAAAACAATGGGGTTAAGCACTACACGTCCGCCCCATACCATCCCGCCACCAATGGATTGGCTGAAAGGTTTGTCCAGACCTTCAAGAAGGCCATAAAGACCATGGGTAATGAAGACATAAAACTTCAGCATAAGGTAGATAACTTCTTGTTTGCATACAGGAATGCAACACATGTGGTTACAAACCAAACTCCCGCCATGATGTTCTTCAATAGAAGCCTAAGATGCCGGTTGGATTTGATCAAGCCAAACATCAGAAGGGACGTGGAGAACCGGCAATTTCAAGGCATGAATGAAAGGCCAACTAGAACCTTCCAGATAGGTCAACAAGTTTTGGCCCGGGACTACCGTACCGAGAAATGGCAGCCTGGAACTATTTGCACACGACTAGGACCGCTGATGTATACCGTGGACATTGGAGAAAGCATAATAAGGCGCCATGCTGACCAGATCATAGAGTCATCCGAAAAGGGACAACCTACACCACAACTCTATACACCTAATGATGAAGCAGAGATACCCATAGTATCTACCTCCGATCCGGTGATACTGGAACCAGATGAACCCGACACTGGCATTCAAGCCGAATCGACCTTGCCAAAAGAACCTACTACACCACCAAAAACTACTACACCACCGAGGCGTTATCCGGACCGAGTCAGGAAGCCTCCAGGGAGACTGACTTATAATTGATTAACTGCAGCAAATGTGTAGATTATTGTTCTTGTAATATGTTAACTAATGATTAGTTAAAATGTTATGTACTGGTTGTCTAGAAGGGGAGGAATTGTGGTGTATGTGCCTTTAAGAGCCCCTGTGTACTGTAATGCCGGTAATGGCCACTCGGGCTATATAAGCCTGTATAGTGTCTTGTATCTGTTAGTTCACCTCCAGACTTTGTTCAGTAAACACCTGTGAAACCAACTCCTGCATTCCGTGTCTCCATTAACACACGGATACAACACAGCCCTTTGCCTTTGTATAGCCACCTTTTAACATTTGGGGCAGTACTCAAATGTTTGTACTTGACCTTGCACACTCTTTTAGCAACCTTCAAATGAGTTGTGTACAAGGCGGCATTAAATATCAGCGCTGGAAATGAGTCAGCGATGACATCATCAGACCCGCTCCATTTAATTGGGCCGGGAAACGCTCATGACTGCTTTAAGTGGGGCCATTAAGTTAAAGTCGCACTGTAGAACGCACTGAGCAAAACATTGCATTCCCGTCCCGCTATGCGGCCCGCAAGCACCCGACCTGACTCCAAGGTAAAAATACCAGCCACAGAATCATACAGCACAGAAGGAGGCCATTTGGCCCATCGTGCCTGTGCCGGCTCTTTGAAAGAGCTATCCAATTAGTTCCACTCCCCTCCTCTTTCCCCATAGCCCTGCAAATTTTCGCCTTCAAGTATTTATTCAATTCCTTTTTGAAAGTTACTATTGAATCTGCCGCCACTGCCCTTTCAGGCAGTGCATTTCCGATCATAACAACTCGCTGCATAAAAAGTAAATTCTCCTCATCTCCCCTCTGGCTCTTTTGCCAATTACCTTAAATCTGTGTCTGCTGGTTACTAACCCTCCTGCCACTCGAAACTGTTTCTCCCTATCTACTCTATCGAAACCCTTCATGATTTTGAACACCTCTATTAAATCTCCCCTTAACCTTCTCTGCTCTAAGGAGAGCAATCCCAGCTTCTCTAATCTCCCCATGTAACTCCTCTCATCAGCTTCCTGTTTCTTTCCTTTACTATATCTCTCTCTTCTCCCCTGCTTTCTCTCTTTCCTATTTTCTTATTTTCTTATCCCCCTCTCATTTAGCTCTGCAGGGAGTGGGGTGGCAGAATGACTATGGCTTGGGGAGAAAGCTGCCCAGAGAGATGATGGCACCATGAAAGATCCTGCTGATGCAGCTGATGACTGCATGCGCTGAAGAAGCCTGGAGAAGAAGTAGACAAAATGGTTCCAGCAGAAGATGGAGGATGGAGGGATTGAACCAGCACCAGCAAACTCAGAATTCACACGTGCGCAGGCTAATGTTCGCACAATGCAAAGAGGCATGCTGAGAAATAGAGCTGTTCCTGAGCTGCTTTGCACTGTGACCCATACCTCCACTGCTGTCCCACTTCCCAGTGCCGCTTTAGGAACTGCAACTCAAGTTACTTACTAAAAACCACGCTAAAAAGCACTAAACTGCTGGATTCAGCAGCTCCCGCCTCCCCTCAGCTGCCGGGTTTCCCAGACCCCGGGAAACCTGGCCAGCAGCCATTAAATTCAAATGGCTCCCAAAATCTGAACGGAGCCTCATTAACATATTATAACCACGGCCCTGCCTCTCCAGAGTGGGTTACTCGAACGCCGCAAAACCCACCGTGGTTAAACCAGGAGTAAGTGGATCTAAAATGCCACAGTTTGTTGCAGAGGCAAAACAATCTGTAAAAGTAAGCCAGCCATTAACCTACAGCCTGAGCTTTACAAGCCGTGCTTCGACTGACCTCCGCAGTTTAGAAATAGTTAGTGACCTGGATTTGCCTATTTACAGCAGTAGCGTTAAAGGTACATTATAGATGAGCGTGGTAAACATCACAATCATACCGCAGACCAGTGATTATCTGTGAGCAGCACTACAGGGGATTCATTAGTATAAATGATTAAATTACCGCCTTTAGTTGTCAGTGCCACTTCACTGCTTTATCCTCTGATTACAGGCTATTTAATCAGCAAAAATGAAGGTGAAAGCTGTGGGGTTATTTTCAGTGTTTGCACATTATAATTCATTTTGCGTGGGAAAAGTAAATGCAACTGGGTGACGGTGGAAGAAAAGAAACACAAGAAATGACGCAAACACAAATTACATAAGAACATAAGAACTAGGAGCAGGAGTAGGCCAATTGGCCCCTCGAGCCTGCTCCGCCATTCAATAAGATCATGGCTGATCTGATCCTAACCGCCAATCCACTATGACAGGACTATCTCCTGAATCTAAAAGAATTAGACACACGAAACAGGAGCAGGATCAGGCTACACGGCCCCTGGGCCCGCTCCGCTACCCACAGGGCCATGACCGATCCGAACCTAGACTCATGTCCAAATTCCTGCCCGCTCCCCGTAACCCTTAATTCCCTTTTCTTCTAGGAAACTGTCTATTTCTGTTTTAAATTTATGTAATGATGTAGCTTCGACAGCTTTTTGGGGCAGCATATTCCATGGACCTACCACCCTCTGAGTGAAGTAGTTCCTCCTCATCTCAGTTTTGAAAGAGCAGCCCCTTATTCTAAGACTATGCCCCCTAGTTCTAGTTTCACCCATCATCGGGAACATCCTACCTGCATCCACCCGATCCAACCCCTTCACAATCTTATATGTTTCAATAAGATCGCCTCTCATTCTTCTGAACTCCAATGAGTAGAGTCCCAATCTACTCAACCTCTCCTCATATGTCCATCCCCTCATCCCCGGGATTAACCGAGTGAACCTTCTTTGTACTGACTCGAGAGCAAGTATGTCCTTTCTTAAGTATGGACACCAAAACTGTATGCAGTATTCCAGGTGCGGTCTCAGCAATACCTTGTACAACTGAAGCAATACCTCCCTATTTTTATATTCTATCCCCCTAGCAATGAAAGCCAACATTCCATTGGCCTTCTTAATCACTTGCTGCACCTGCATACTAACCTTTTGAGTTTCGTGCACCAGGACCCCCAGATCCCTTTGTACTTCAGTACTTTCCAGTTTCTTGCCATTAAGATAATAACTTGCTCTACGATTTTTCCTGCCAAAGTGCATAACCTCACACTTTCCAGTATTGTATTCCATCTGCCAAATCTCTGCCCACTTACTTAGCCTGTCTATGTCCCCTTGCAGGTTTTTTAAGTCTCTTCACTGACCACCCTAGTGACGGTTGAGCTCTGAAATTTGGCAAAAAAATCTAATCAATAGCTAATATGAGTACAGTAATAAAATGTGACACTAAATACAGGAAATCAATCGTCTCTCTGTTACCATGCATTTGGGTCTCCCTCTGTCATGTTGGTTCACCTTTCTGCCAGTGAGTATCGGTGTATAGGTGACCTACCCCCAGTCCTGTGGCAATGCTACTCTTGAGCTAGAGGTTGGAGGACATACAGATGAGCCTGACTTGTCTCCATAATTTTTCCCCTCCTGCAGAATTGACTTCTCTGTTCTCATTTCTTTCCATTGCTGGATCCAGCTGCCACTCAAACACTCACTCTGTGTGGGAACTTGCATGTGAACTTGTGTGTTACCTCTCCCTTGTGCGATACACTGGTACACCAATCCTCTCGGCCATCTACGTCAGAAATAATTTTTCATATATGGCACTGCTTCAAGACTCCAGGGGGTCGATTTTAACTCGGGTGCGGGGAATTGTCGGGTTCCCCGAATTTAGTGTTTCCCACACAAATCTAAATGGGTCTGTGAGATTGATGCAATTTTAACTCAATTAGCCAATTGATTTCCAACATGTGGGAACCCTTTGCACTTGAGTATTTCCAGTCAGAAAATCGCAGAATATGATATCATCATTGCTGCTGCTTTTAAGGTCCACAGCAAGCCTTGCTTCTTCTGCAGGCTTCCAAACTTTACCATTGAGATGGCACAGGAGCCTGCAGGAGCAACAGCCAGCGGGAGGGCATTAGCTCTCCCAACATTTGATGAGGCTTCACTCCAGGAATTGCTGGATGGTGCTAGGGCCCACAGGGAGGTCCTGTTCCCTTCTTCAGGGAGAAAGAGGCCTCCCAGTCAGACCAAGGCTATGTGGCTACAGGTGGCTGGTGAAGTCAACTCCTTGGGTCTCACACGGCACACCTGGATGCAGTGCAGGAAAATATTCCATGACCTTCATCGCACTGAAAAAGTAAGTACTGTATGAAGTTTCCATCACCCTCAATCTGACCCCCATTGCCTTTCCTCACCAGCACTCAGCTTTAGCAATCTCTTCCTCCACATCCCACTTGACACTCACATCCATGCACCCTTACCCATTCCCTCTCTATGCTCATATTCACATAACTATTCCACCATGCAGCCCTCACATTCCCTCTCACCCTGATGCTTGGAACACAACTGACTACACACAGGGAGGGCCCTTGGTCTTGCAACCTCACTCCATCTTTGTCTCCTTCTAAGTATCTATGCTATGCAATCTCTGCACTCACTCCTTCATTCTCATTCAACCTCCACTTGTCTCCCTCATTGCAGGAAAAGAGAGCTCACAACAGGAGAACGCGAGCCAGGACAGGAGGAGGGCCACCCTCATTAGCCCAGCTCACCCCCTGGGAGGAAGCCGTCCTGGAGATTGTTGGGGCTGACAGAGATGCGGAAGTTGGGGAAGGACAGACAGGTGCATCCCCGCAAGCTGGTGACAGAATAGTTTCCATCTCTCTCATTGGCATTGCATGAGTCGCTGATAATGATCCTGAAGCTACATCATATGGACTTATGATCATCTGCAAAATGCAATGTGCATGTAACCTTGGCATCACATCTCTAACTTTTTCCTTTACTCCCCCACAGGACCATCAAGAGCCCCCATCCCCACTGTGCAGGAGGAAGAGCCTGAGAAGCCAGACTCCTCAGAGGAATCTGCAACCTCTGAGGGCGCAGCGTCAGCAGAAATAAGCGCATCCAGCACCAGCGCAGACACTCACACCTCGGTGGGACCTTCGGGACATAGAGTAGAGTTGTCACCTGGTGTATCACAGCTCACAAATGAGCATCAGCAGATTGCGGAGACAGGGACAGCAGTGGAGAGTCCTCGTCGGAGGGCGCAGGACTCTGCCAGCTCGGCTCAGCTGCATGTCGACCCTCTGCCTCTGGGTCCATCCGTAAGTTCAGAGGTGATGGAACTCCATGCACAGACGCAGGAGTCTCTGGCAGGTTTTGTCTCCAGGGTTGCTGCACGTGTGGAGCGAATGGAGGAGTCCATAGCGAACATGAGCAGAGCCTTTGTGGAGTCAGTGGCGCATGAACGCATCAACACGGAAAGGATGGCTACCTATGTGGAAATGATTGCTGCCTCCGTGGTAAGGCTGGCTACCGTAGAGGAGAGGATGGCTACGGGAGAGGAGGGCTACAGTAGAGGAGAGGAGGGCTACGGCCATGGAGGAGGTTAGTCACCAGGGTATGGAAAACATGGCTAGTGTTCAGAATAGAATGACATCTCTTGAGGAGCGATGGGCATCTATTGAACAGAGAAACCAGACCTTCATGGAAGTCCTTGAGTAGGACTGCCATTACAGATACGGGTCCCCATGGCCCCCCTGATGTGCAGCAAGGTGCTCTCAAGCCACTTGCAGGCACTGAGGGGGACCTGACCCATAAGAGGGAGGTTGGTGGCAGACCTCAAGGAAGTGGGGGCTCCTCTCCAAGTGCTCACACTTCCATGCCACAGCAGAGTCCTCGGTCAGAGCCCTGCCGGAGTCCACACCCAACTGAGATAGACGTCTCAACTCCTGCACAGCCCCAGGAGCAGCAGACTGCTGACGAGCCCTCACAGGCTTGCCACCCCAGAGGACGCCCGCCAAAGGTGTCGAGACAGGAGCAGCAGGAAAGTGAGCAAGGGGCCTCCACATCTGCTGAAGCCACAGGGGAACCACTACGTAGGAGCACGCGTAAGAGGAAAATGATGCACAAATAGTCACAAGGGTAGTCACTTGGGTGAAATGTTGTGTATTTTGTAAAAATGCTATCAGTTGTTTGTTTTGCATAAAAATTCTGATGGCAACTGCTGCAGTTGTGGCGTGTGTCATTTCGCGAATGGGGCTGGAGGTCCTCTAATGCCAAGAAGGGAAGGAAAAAAAGGCCTCCCATGCTTCTGGTAGATGCCTCAGTTGAGGAAGCGCTGAGTGAGGGAGGCGAGAGGGGTTTCGCAGGAGGTCACACTGGAGAAGTGTGTGAGGCTCCAACCTTCCACAGGTATGGTTAAGCCTGGTAAAAGTTGCCCCAGGCCTGAGACAACAAAGCCCTGCCACCTGCAAATGTTGACTGATCAAATCTCCTCTTTAATGGTTGACCTGCAGCTGATAGTCAGCAAGCCAATAGTGTTCATGCCAGGTTTCACATGCGTGATCCCCACCAGGCGTGTTTTACGTGGGAAAAGGGTTAAACAGGCAAGGGCCTGTTAAAATGGGATTATAAAGGCCAATGAGTGCTGTTTAAGGGCCCTAAAGACCAGTCCTGCCTGTTGGAGGCGGGACTGATTCGGGACCATCAGACACGCCTGGGTTAAAATGGCTAGGTGTTGGGAACCAGGCGGGGGGTGTCCCGACACCCAGGTTTTGCGATTTTAACCCCCCACACACCTCAAAGCCTGCCTGATGGCTGAGTTAAAATTGAACCCCAGTTATCTATTCCAAAGACTGTTAAAGTAAATCTTTAAGGGGAATTGCCTGTGCCTTTTTCATTGGCATAATGATCTGTACTGTCTGTATCCAAACTCAATTCTTTCCAACATTACCATTCCAAGCACTCCATTCTTAAAGATGAGAAAAATGAACTCAAAATACAACCGAAAGATACTGTAAGAATAATGACATGTTAACGACGCACACTGTTGTTAATGTGCAAATCGGCCAGCGAGTTCAGGGGATGAAGAGATATGCTGTGAGTTGCGAATCTCCAGAACTTGCTGGTCGATTTACGCCGCTCCGCTGTTTGCTTCGTACAAACAGTATCTTGCCCTTAGCGTCCCCATTATTTTTAAGAACTTGCTGGATTTGCGCATTCATTCCCCATTAAGAAGAGGTCAATAACCAGGGGGCATAGATTTAAATTAATTGGTAGAAGGATTTGGTGGGAGTTGAGAAGAAACTTTTTCACCCAGAGGGTGGTGGGGGTCTGGAACTCATTACCTGAAAGGGTGGTAGAGGCAGAAACCCTCATCACATTTAAAAAGTAGTTGGATATGCGCTTGAAGTGCCGTAACCTACAGGGTTACAGACCAAAAACTGGAAAGTGGGATTAGGCTCCATAGCACTTTTTCGGCTGGCACAAGACACTAGGGGGGAAAAATTCAGTTGTTTGCACCTCCCGTTAGCGCCTTAAGAGGGCGCTAATGGGGCACAAAGCAACTAGCGCCCGGACGCGGCGATGTTTGCGCCGCTCGCGAAATTAACTAGACATTTTGCGGCGCGCTAAACACTGCCGCCACAATCTCTTGCACTGGCAGATCGTGACGTCAGTCGAGTCCGCAATGCCCCGGGAGCGCCCCGGACCAGATATTGAGTGACGCCCCCTGCCTTACTGCCTGCCGCTAGCAATGACAGGTTGAGGGGAGCATTTTGCAGTCAGAAAGGCGACCGCTTCCTACCTTTTTTTGTTGGTGACATTTGTGCCCCACGCATTCTGAGAGAGAGAGAGAGAGACTTCTGGAGAGATTCAACGCTGTGTGAAGGAGTTTTGCATACTGAGCAGCACTTTGCAGGTTCATTTTGATTTGCCCTTCCTTGTATCTATTTAGAAGAGACTGTGGGGGCTGCACTCTGAGCTCCTTCCCTGGGTCTCTCCATTGTTCTTCCCAGCAGATTTGATGTACAGGTCTCTCCAGGCCGAGATTCAAGGCTGCAATGAGCAGGATGTGGATGGAGAGCAAGAACAACCCTCCCCTTTAAGATAAAAACAGAAAATGCTGGAGAAACTCAGCAGGTCAAGCAGCATCTGTGAAGAGAGAAACAGAGTTAACGTTTCAGGTCGATGACCATTCGTCAGAACTCCCCTTTAAGAATTGGCCGGTGCCAGTGTGTCTGTGTTCCATTGTTGACTGACATCACATGAGCTTCGCCAGCGCTGTGAGGTAGCGCCTCGCTCCTTGGCCTTTGCACCTTAAGACAGATGTGAAGTGCCTGATTTAGCGCTTCAATCACCTCCAGGGGCGATAAAAGCCAAGTTTGCTGTCGGAGGCGATAATTAGTGGCAGGTGCTAAACTTTGCGCATGGCCGATAATGGCGCCCCAAATGGGGCGATACCGAATTTTTCCCCCAATGGGCCGAATGGCCTCTTTCTGTGCTGTAAACTTCTATGATTCTAAACTCGTCGCAGAAAGTTAAGTCTGGTAATTAACAGCATAAGTGCCTTTTTAACAACGTGATAATTGTTAATGCCATGCCAATCTACCGGTCCAGAAATTGAACAATGGGAATTGTGGAGTATTATTCCTTCAGGTGGTAAATTGCTCTTTTTTTTTTCTATCTTTCTTTATCCAATCTTTCTTTCGCTCTCTTTTGCTGTACCTGATTTGACTCTAATTCCTCCTATTTCCTTCTGAGCCCTTTCTCTGTTTCTTTCTCAATCTTGAAATCTCATTGGTTGATGAGATAGACTGTTGGTCCCGTCGTTCACTGAGGTCCCAGATGCCCCTTTGCCCTCGCCGTTATCAGCTCGTACTTCCAGCAAGTTACAGGGCACAAACTTTTTTGAGCTGACGGGTGCAAAAATAAGTCTAACTAACGGGGCTCGCCATGAGATGCCTCACTCCAGTAAGGTCCAGCCCGTGATGGAATAAAATGGAGATGTAGTAAATTTCTTACAGCATGAGTTGTTCCACATTTAAGAAAAATTTAAAATGAAAGCAGTTTGTGTTTTTTTCTTTATTCTTATGAACTCTTCTGTTGCCAGATATCCTCTTCAGCTTTTAAATTACATTATCCTCATGGAAACATGTTTGGCAAACCTTTCTCCCTTTATTTGCAAATGTTTGAGGTATCAGTGTAAATCATATCACAATGTATCATCCCATCATTTGCACGTGATATTTTGACAAAAGTGAGACCCATGTCTTCTAACTGTCTGTTTCACCATACAAAAAGAGGTTTGGCAATTTTGTGAAGATACCATTCTTTTAAAAAGGTGTTCTCATCGGATGTCCATACACTTGCCTACTTTAATCTCCCTGCCTCATTTCATTTCTCCCGATCTAACCCTAGGATGTTGAGGCCATTTGTAGCCTCCCAGCACCCTGGCTGAGATCACCTGGTTTTTAGGGCTCAGTTGCTCAGTGTCCTGGCCAGTCGAATTGGCAGGGGAGGGATGTTGCTTAAATATTTAATGCGAAGGTTGTGAAGTTGAATTGTACAGAGCGATAGCATGCTTAAATCAGGGTGTTCTATGAAATAAAATATTGTCGTCTTCATTTTGATGCAAAAATGCTGGTACAGTACTCCGTGACATCAGAAACATTCCTTTCTGTTCTGCTTCCTACCTCTTTTTCTTTGACTTCACACCTCTTGGTGCCTATGTATCCAGAGTGAAAGGTGAGTACCTGCCAGGGCAGGTGAGGGGGGAGAAACAGGTGGTGCAAGAGGAAGTCCTGATAAAGAGGAATGTGCAGTAATAACAATGATTTGAACCATTTTACCTGCTTCAATCCTACCTTATCATCTTTTAACTTTGAAGCTCCTTTATATGTTGCACAGCCTGTAGTATGCGTCATAGCTTATAATTAATTATTTCAACACAGTCTTCAGATCTTGCCTATCAAAAGAGGTGAGACATTTTCTTAGTAAACAGGTGTGTGTATTTGCATGCTTTGTTTTTTAATGTAACAGACAGGTGTACCCCAACATAATAATTTTTAAATGCAAGATCTGTCTCCCTTCAGCACATTCAAAAATTGAAAGGCTTGATTGCTTCAGTGGATGTTTCTTGGAGTAGGCTAACAGGGAATCCTAGAGCGTTTAATTAAAGCCCACAATAACCGTGGTAATGATTTCACAACACTCAGCACACAATCTTATTGTCTGGCATTGTGTGGGCAGATGTGACTCGTCATTTCAAAGGGTCCCACCTTTTTCCATCCATTGCCCATTCCCTTGCCCATGGTCTGACACAGCACTCACTGCATTGTTTATTTAGTTAATTCTTTGGGGTCTATTTAGTCAATATACCAGCTATTTGTGAATTCAGGACTCAGGCTAGAAGTTGTAGTCTAATGGCCTGCTTCAAGCTATTGTTTCATAACCTATGGCATAACCACTTTTGAGGATTGTGAGAAAGCTGGATTTCGGTATCCTGGCAATTATATACCGAGGAACCAGAAGAATCCTTAGTTCCCTCCTTTAACTCCTTATTAAGGAACCATCTGGGGTTCCAGCTAATCCAGCTAATTGGAAGTTCCAACTAGGGCCATGCACACCCCAGACTGCTCTACAACTCCCAACCATGTCCAATGTCTCTCTCTAATTGGCTGAAAAGGCATTTGATAAAGTCCCACATAAGAGACTGTTAACTAAGGTAGAAGCCCACAGAATTGAGGGCAAATTATTGACCTGATTAGGAAATTGGCTGAGCTGCAGGAGACGGGCGGTAGGGATAATGGGCAGGTACTCAAATTGTCAGGATGTGACTAGTGGTGTCCCACAGGGATCTGTGTTGGGCTCTCAACTATTCACAGTATTTATTAACGACTTAGATGATGGCATAGAAAGTCATTTATCCAAATTTGCTGATGACACAAAGATAGGCAGCAGTGTAGATGAAAGCATAAAATTACAAAGGGCTATTGATAGATTAAATGAATGGGCAAAACTGTGGCAAATAGATTTCAATGTAAGAAAATGTGAGGTCATCCATTTTGGACCTAAAAAGGATAGAACAGGGTACTTTCTAAATGGTGAAAAGCTAAAAACAGTGGAGGTCTAAAGAGACTTGGGGGTCCAGGTACATAGATCATTATTTTCTGTACCTGTTCATGACATTTTAATCAAAAAGGCTAATGGAATGCTGGACTTTATATCTAGAGGGCTAGAATACAAGGCGGTAGAAGTTATGCTGCAGCTGTACAAAGCCCTGGTTAGACCACACCTGGAGTACTGAGAGCTGTTCTGGGCACCACACCGTAGGAAAGATATATTGGCCTTGGAGGGAGTGCAGCGTAGGTTTACCAGAATGATACCCGGACTTCAAGGGTTAAGTTACGAGGAGAGATTATACAAATTAGGGTTGCATTCCCTAGAATTTCGAAGGTTAAGGGGTGATCTGATCGAAGTTTTCCCAATATTAAGGGGAACAGATAGCATAGGTAGAGAGAAACTATTTCCGCTGTTTGGGGTTTCTAGGACTGGGGGCATAGTCTAAAAATTAGAGCCAGACCTTTCAGGAGTGAAATTAGGAAACACTTCTACACACAAAGGGTGGTAGGAGTTTGGAACTCTCTTCCGCAAATGGCAATTGATCCTGGGTCAGTTGTTAATTTTAAATCTGAGATTGATAGCTTTTGTTAGCATAGGTATTAAGGGATATGGACCAAAGGCGGGTATATGAAGTTAGGTCGCAGATTAGCCATGATCTCATTGAATGGGCAGAACAGGCTCAAGGGGCTGAATGGCCTCCTCCTGTTCCTATGAAAGGAGCTGGACTTGCAGCACAACTTGACAACTATGTTACTCTTCTCTGTCTTCGCCCCTGCCCACTAACAGTACTCAGCCTCACCAAAGACTGATGAATGCATCACTAACTGAGCAGGATATCTGGCGTGTCAGTAGTTTAGAGAGTTAAATATTGAGCAAAGCGCTAGAGTTACCTGATTGTCAACTGTGCACTCACTGCTACTGACTTTCAGCTTAGCACACTCTTGGAATCAGCAATGGTTCCTTGAAATCCTTGCTCTTAAACCTAAAGGCAAGGATTTTAAGGAATCAGACAATAAGAGAATCAGAGAAAAAAAGGGGGTGGAGAGAGGAAGTAACAATGGAATGACTGTTGGATGATGTAACAGATCTGAGTCAAGCACCTTGAACTGTCATCATTTTGTTTCATTTTTAAAGGAAGCCATTTTCATGGGAAAGTGACGACCTTCATTTTGTTTGGAAAAGAAGTTCTACACAGTCCCTGATGACACTGATTGGTCCAAGTGTTGCAATGTGTGGTTTACATCAATGTAGTGTGTGTTTACAAACAATAAAAGATTTTACCAAACACTTTCTTGTGGAGTTGAAACTCCAGTTAAATAAAAGCTACAATTGTTAGCGGTGATATATAAACACAAATATCAGTTATTTACAACTAACGTAGAGAAGGCTGGATTTACACAGTAGGTCGGTGGGCCTGCTTCGCGGAGTGAACAGGCAGTCAATTATCTGGGCCGGGACTGAGAAATGAGGGGCGAAGAAGTATATTAGTAGAATGAGAAAGGTGAGGGGGTGAGGGGGTGTGGGGGAGGTGGGGGGGAGGACTTTTTGGAGCTGGTGAACTTGCTGTACTTTGCCAGCATTTTCTGTTTTAATTTCAAATCTGATCCACAGACTTTCTGGCCTAGAAATTCAGTTGGTTGCGCCAGCAGTTAGCGCCTAAAGAAAAGTGAATGTCGGGCGCTATGCGTGTTGCGCCCGGGCGCAGCGCAGTTTGCGCCTCACCCCAAATTAAGTTGGCCGTTAGCGCCGGCGCAAAGTTTAGCGCCCGGCCGGATGCGCGCGCAGAAAATGACGTCACATCCTCGTGCAACGCCCTTTGGCCGCCCCGATTCCAAACTTCAGTCGGACTGCCCCATTGTGCGGCTGGTGGCCGGAGCGTTTGAAAAAGGGAACGCAACACAGCCAGCGCGGGCCCCGGGGGGCGCAAATTAAAGGGGACGTACCCTCCAGTATAAAGGCCAGCCATTTTGCAGCAAACACTCTTGTGCAACGCATTTCTGGACACACAACAAGGAGGATAGCTAACTGGTTTCAAGCAGCAACAGCTCAGGTATTTTTGGACTCAGGCCAGAGCGCTGCAAGTGGCCTTTTGGAAATTTGACTGTTTGCCAGGATTTGATGGGGGTTGCATGGGGTGCCAACGCGGAGCTGCAGCGCCATGTCCGTAGGGCTCGCAGATGCATTGTGAGAGGGGCAGCCCTGGCTAGAGGCAGAGGGGGCAACAGGCGTCGGCCACGTAGGCCTTACCCAGTCAGGCTATACCGCCAGCAGCGCTCCTACCTCAACATGACTGGCGCGCGATGTGTTAGAAGGCTCCGATTCCGAAAGGAGGTTGTTGCAGAGATCTGCCACCTGCTTCGCAGAGATCTGCGTCCAAAGCTCAGGTGCAGGACGTCTCTGTCGGTGGAAGTGAAGGTGACGGTGGCATTGAACTTCTATGCCACCGGCTCCTTCCAATCCGCTGCTGGGGACATAGCTAACATCTCCCAGTACGGCGCGCATCGCTGCATCCGCCAGGTGACCGAAGCACTGTTCAGAAGGAGACGCCAATTCATCTCCTTCCCCATGGCCCTGGAGAGCTAGCATCAGCGCGCATTGGGATTTGCAAGACTCGCGGCCTTCCCCTTGGTGCAGGGCGCCATTGACTGTACACATGTGGCTTTGCGGGCCCCTCTGGAGCATGGCGAGCAGTATCACAACAGGAAGGGCTACCATTCTCTGAATGTGCAGCTGGTGTGTGACCACAAGCAGCGCATCATGGCTGTCAATGCCAGCTTTCCAGGCAGCAGCCACGATGCGTTTATCCTGCGGCAGAGTACTGTGCATGACATGTTCGAGGCACAGCCTCCCCCAAGAGGATGGCTACTAGGGGACAAATGCTATCCTTTGTGTACCTGGCTCATGACCCCGCTCCGCGCGCCCAGGACCGCTGCTGAAGAGGCATACAACGCGAGCCATCAAACCACCCGCAACATCATCGAGCAAACTATTGGGGTCCTCAAGCAGCGGTTCCGCTGCCTTGATCGCTCCGGAGGATCTCTGCAGTATTCGCCGGACCGGGTCTCCCAATTTGTGGTAGTTTGCTGCATGCTACACAACCTGGCTATCCGCAGGACTCAGGCACTGCCACCTGACGTTGGACCACCACCTCAGGAGGAGGAGCAGGAGGAGGAGGAGGAGGAGCAGGAGTACGTTCCCAGGAGGGAGCGACCAGGGCCAAGGGCCGCGCGACGCCACCTTATTACACGTTACTTCTAAGCCCCCTGTCAGGGAATGCCTTGTGGCCATGAGGGAAGATGAATGCAGCCGCTCCGCAAGCCCTCAGCCGGCGAAGCCAACAAACACTAACAAGAACAACCATGGAGACTCTATGAATAAAGATAATTATTTATTACACAAAAATGAAAACCCCTTCCCACATGAATCCCCAAAAACAATCAACGGGCCCCACAAAAAGCCCAACAAACGACTCACTCCCACAAACTGGGGAGGAGTAACTCCACATTTGTACAAACCTGGCCTCAACCTCAGCCTTAACGCAAAAAATAAGCCCACGAACCAAACAACCATGGGGAAAAGAAAGATGGCCACCGCCATATAAAACGAAAGCTGGCCACACCCTCTACTGAGTGGCCCGCGAGGGCGAGACCTTGTCCAGCCTTTTGCCTCCCCTGCCCGGCCTGCTGCTCCTTTGCAAGCTCTGGCCAGTGGCTGCTGCGAGGCTGGGGGAAGGCGCCTGAGGCTCAGATGTCCTTCCACCAGATGCCCTTGGGGGGCGGCCTACACGGCCTTTGGGCCTCGAGGGGCCGGCTGCTGAGTGGCGCACCTGAGCCTGGCCACCATCAGCTCCAGCCGCTTGCCCTTGACGCCCCAGTGGGGGAGTGGCGGCGACGGATGGCGCAATGTGGGCAAGCTGGCGTCTGGGATGCGCTGGCTGGTGCTGTGGCGCGCTGGCACTCGGCCGGGCCCGCACTGCAGGATCCGCACCAATCAGCCGAGGGGCGGCTCGCTGGGATGCTGCAGCGCGGCGGGTGCCCTGGCGATGCCTGCCTGAGACAGCGCGTGTGGCAGCAGTGAGTGCCCCTGTTGTCCTGGTGTGCGCCCGCATCACACCCGCCAGGGACTTGACGGCATCAGTGAGCATGCGGCCACTCGCGGCAGTTGATGCCCCGAACTCGCGCACACTGGTCGCCAGCGACTCGATGGCCTCAGGCATGCGCCCCACCACGCGCATGAGCTCCATGTGGCGCCGGTCCGAATCCTCGGCCATCTTGTCCAGCTTCCGCGCCTCCTCCGAGGTGAAGGTGTCCGGACTGGAGTCGGGACTCTCCCACTGGGGAGCAGGGGACCGAACTAGGGGAACCTTGCCACATTGGTGGTGGCGAGTGTCCCGATCAACTGCACTCCCCTCTGATCCTTCCCCCCTTTGGGGGGAAGGCCGCGGCCCACGCGCAGGGCTCCTGGGTGGCTGGACGCCACTGGTCCCAGCAGCTGCAATCCCCTGCGACAGTTGGTGTAGGCACTCGTCCAGTGAGGACGTGTCAATCATTTCGTCCTCTCCTGCGGGACCTGAGTGTTCCCCTGATGGTCCGGCTTGCTCTTGCTCCTCCTCCTCCTCCTCCTCCTCCTCCTGCTCGGAGGGGCTGTCACTGGCAGCTTCAGGGACCTGGTCGTCACCAGCTGAAAGCAGGAATGCACAAGAGTAGCTTCAGAGTGAGGAGACGGCGTCAGCGAGGGAGTCAGGACTGGTGGCATTCAGCGCATTGGTGGGACAGTGGCAAAGGAGGTAGCTCGGATGCGCAAGTGCGACGCGAGAGGGCCAAAAGGCGAGGTCCTTACCATTGCCGGGCAGTGGAGGGTCGGCTACTCCGCACGCTGTGGGCACGATCAGCCGGGCTCCCATGAGCCCACTCACGCGCTCCTCCAGGGGAGTGAGCTTCTGCAGCTTGGCGCGGCCTCCCCTGGTCCTGGCACGGGCCTGGCGATTATTGGCAACTTTAGCCTGCAAGAGAAAGGACGGGCTGTAAGTACGGAGTGTAGCCCTGATGTAGTGTGCACTGCCTCCCATGGTGGAATAGCTTGGCCAGAGTGTAGCCCTGATGTACTGTGCACTGCCTCCCATGGTGGAATAGCTTGGCCAGAGTGTAGAGTGCAGAATGGGCAATTGATGCTCATGACTGTCCCAAAGCTGCTGGCTGAGGGCTGGCCATTAGGCCTTTCAGCTCCCTTTGCCCATCATGTCAGGTGTACATGCAAGAATGAGGAGGAGACTGGAAAGGGTACTCACCCTGACAATCCTGGTCAGGTCGTTGTATTTTTTCCGACATTGGGTGTGGGTCTTGGGGGCATCGCCGGTGAACGTCACCCTGTTGGCGATCTGCTTCCAGGCTCTGGTGTATTCTTGGTGGGTTGGATTCCTCCCAGTCTCTGGGAACAAGATCCTGCGCCTCTTCTCCAGAGCTGTCACCATTATTCCCAGATCACGCTCTGAGAAGTGCAGGGCACGCTCACGGGCCTTCTCTGGCGTTGCCATGACTCCCTGGGGCTGAGCAGCAGTGTTGAGGCCTATTTGCAAAGCTGCAGTGTGCAGGGCGTGGCAGCAGACCAAATCGTCCCTTCCCCCTTTAAGAGCTGGTCGGCGCCACGGGGTCTGCTGTCAATCAAAAAATGACCGCACCCGCGCTGCACCCCGCCTCGGCGCTATCCCTCTGCACCGCCGGCTTAGCGCCTAAAGATAGTAGTGGAACGCCTCTTTTAACGCTCCAGCAACCTCTTAGGGCGAAGCGACTGAATTTCCAGCAAGGGGGCGCAACTTTGGGGTGGGCGCTAACTTCGGGCGGGCGCTAACGTTAGCGCCCCAAAACTGGCTATACTGAAATTCTAGGCCTCTGTGTTTTCCATCTCTCCCATTTCCTCGCCCTTTCTTTTGGCAGGTCTCAGCGATTCACACATTCTTCATTTCTTTAATGCATCTTTCCATTGCTTGACTGAGATCTGTTACATCATCCAACAATCATTCCACTGTTACTTCCTCTCTCCACCCCCTTTTTTTCTCTGATTCTATTAATATTCTTAAAACAAATAGCAAAACACTGCAGATGCTGGCAATGTGACATGAAAACAAAAATTGCTTGAAACACACAGCAGGTCAGGCAGCATCTGCAGAGGAATAAAACAGGTTTACGACCCTTCGTTAGGACACATATTAATTTGCTTGTTCATTGCTAAACCCTCAACTGCTCTCCCCACAACAGCTGCCTGGCCGGCTGTGCTTTTCCAGCTTTTATAGTTCTTTGATCTCCTGCATTTACAGTCTTTTGCTTTTCAGTTATTTTCGGTACCTAATTTCAACCCCTTTATTGTAAAAGTGCTTGAACTTATTTTTTATTATAAATTGTCTTTAAAAGGAGGATTTAAGGTTTTATAAACACATTTTCTCATGATACAATATTGCAGAAGGCTTTAGCTCCACCAGCTGGGTAGTTACAGAAATCCACAAACTGCTTTCCACAATAGGCTTCCGATGTAGGTTTGGAGCAAAGTTCCAGGCAGCTTGGACCCCTCCTTGCACAACGAGACACCTCCTTTCCATGTTGTAAATACCTCAACACCCTACCTTTCCCCCCACCCCTGTTAAAGGGCTAACACGAGAGAGGGAGGGGAAAGAGGCACCACGGAGAATGAGGGCCCAACTCATCACCAGCTGAAACAAGGCAAGAAAGATACCAAAAGCTCCAGTGTGACAACTGGACCCTCGCCCATCGCTGGGCTGCTGCCAATCACCAAATATGATTGTCAACGGTGTATTAATGAACATTCCTGGAAACACTGTGTAAACCAATGCAAAAATAAAAATACCATTATACAATAAATACCATTCAGTTATGAGCAGAGGTTGGAAAAGTTAGGACTGTTCTCCTTGGAACAGAGAAGGTTAAGAGGTGACCTAATAGAGGTTTGCAAGATGATGAGAGATTTTGATGGAGTAAATAGAGAAAGGCTGTTCCCTCTGGTGAGAGGGTCAATAACCAGAGGTCATAGATGTTAAGTCTGTGAATTATTTAGTTAATTAAGACACAGACTAATGAGTAACAATAAAAACAGGTCTTTACTGGTTGGAGGTAGGGACTATACGTAGGTCTTTACTTCATGCCCACAGGCGGGAACTGAGGGGAGATCAGTACCCACAGTACTATTTATACCCCTATGGCCAGGAGTGGTACTGCGTATCACTACGCCCTACAAGTAGTGCAGTCCTGTCCATAGGTTTAAAGTAGCACACATATTACATACACAACATTCCTCCCTTCTTAGCTTTACAGTCATCTCCCCATTTAACATAACGTAATTACATATATAACTTCAGGTTTACATAACAGAATAACATAGATACATAGATAACTTCATGTCAAAACAGATCACAGATTCAGTCTCTGCGGAAAACAGTTCACAGATTCAATCTCTGCGGAAAATAGTTCACAGATTCAGTCTCTGTGGTGTAGTCGGTTCACGTTGCTGGAGTGACTCATTCAATAGTCCTTCCATGGATTTAACAGCTTGAGCTTCCGAACTGATTTGGCTCCGTTCGGAGGGACCACGTGTGTGATCTGGTAGGGGTGATAATGGTTCAGATGGTTATCATCTTCTGCTTCGTCTTTTCCTTTTCTGCTTCTTAGAGACTCTCTGGGCTCCCCTGTCAGCTGCCAGCTGTAGCGCCACCATCTCCCTATGTTCCTTAGACTTTAAGTGATTCATCCTGATTTCTGCACTTTGGGAGTTTTCATCACAAGCTGGGCAGACCAGGTCACTATAATATTCAGTGTCACTCAATAGGTCATGGTAATATTCGGTGTCGTCCTGATCTAGGCCAGCGAGAGGGTCTTCTATTTCCTCCATACCCAGCTGGGCGTTAGCCAGCTTTTGTTCCAAGTCCAGACATCTTTCCTGAAGAGACTTCTTCATGCGTACCTCTTCATCCAGCTTTTTCTGGGCTTTCAGCAAGTCGTTTACTAATGACCTCATTTGAGATTTTACTACTTCAACTTCTTTTGGAGATTGATTGATCGGACTATTCAATCCCTCTACCGGAGCAGCTGTTTCAGCGGTCTGTTGTTCTACGTTGACGTGAGTCAGCGTACTTTTGGCATCCAAGGGCTGCTCTGTTGCAGTCATCTCAGTCTGTGTTGCCACCTCAGCTCTTCCAATAACCTTTGAGAGCTCCGAACCCCTTTCGTTTGAATATTGAAGTTCGTGTTCAAGTTTTTCCCATTTCAGAGTCCTGTCCTTCAGCATATGCAGGAGTTGGCTGACCGTTAACTCCTCTGACATCAGACGTTTTGTGTGCTCCTGCTCCATTTGCTCCAGCAGCTGCTTCTGTTGTCTTTCCAGATGTTCCCACTCTATATCAAAGAACTCTTTCGTCGCATTCATCTCTTGCTCAAAACGGCGAATCATTTGTTCTAATTGCTGTTGCAGTTTGAAATGGAGTTGAGTTCGAGCCCGGTGTCCCTCAGAAATGTGCATGTCAGTAGACTGGACAGACTCAGAATTCTCTATCTCAGTGGAATTCTGTGCTGAAACTTTGTCTTTTGCACACGGGTTGGTCTTACCATCATCCGTTCCAGAGTCTGGGTTGATTATGTTCACCGAGTTCTCACTCGTTATTGTTTGTAGGAAATGCCAGTCGATATTCATTTTCCTAATCCACTCCTGTCCTAGTAGTGGAGGACCTCCTTCAGATAGCACATATAAGTCCATTATTTGACTTTCTTCGCCCTTGTGGACCACTGTGACCTCAATTTTCCCGATGGGGTACACTCTTTGCCCCGTGTATGTTTTCAATATGAGCTCTGTATCCTGTAGGGGAATATGTTGGAATAACCTTCCATAATCTTTCTTATTTATGACCGTCAATGCCGATCCAGTGTTCAATTCCAGTTTTACTTGGACTCCTTCTATCTGCAGAGTAACCTAAATTGTCTGGAGGTCTGCACCCTTACCAACGTTGAGTACTCGTAAGCTAGCCAGTTCAATACTGCTTAAGCCAGCCAGTTCATTACTGCTAGCGTCTGAATCGGACTCCTGTTCGGCCACCTTGTGTACTTTTGCGTATTTTCCTTGCGGTGACTTCTTGTTGCTGGTCTTCTTCCCTGACCTGCATACTCTAGCTATGTGTCCAAGCCTACCACAAGTTCTACATTCTTGGTTTTTAAACCAACACTGGTTCTGATCATGCGTTGTCTTTCCACAACGATAACATTTGCCAGAATTCACACCCAATTTGTGTGCACTGAGCTCCGGTGACCGTAGCTGCATTACTGCCGTGCCTCTCGCTGCGGCTTCGTGTGCTGCTGCCATAGTGACCGCCTTCTCAAGCGTCAGCTCATTCTCCTCGAGCAGTCGCTTTTGTGTATCCTGTTTAAATAAACCACACACAAATTTGTCTCGTAGTGCACCTGTCAGTCCCGTTCCAAACTGGCAATATTTCGCTAATTTACGCAATTCCAGCAAATATTCAGCATTGCTTTCATGCTGTAGCTGCCTTCTGTTGTAAAATTTAAATCGTTCCGCTAGCATCAGCGGCGTGGGGTTTAGATGATCTTTCAGGACAGTAACAATCTCATCGAACGTCTTATCCGCCGGTTCATCTGGTGATAACAGGTGTTTCAATTGCCCGTATGTCTTCGCACCCATTAAATTTAATAATGTTAGTGCTTTATCAGCCTCACGAATTTTATTGGCCTTACAATAATTTTTAACTCGTTCAACATATATGGCCCAATCTTCGATGTCACTATCAAAGTTGCTAATATTCCCGTGTTTAGGCATTGTAGTACTTTATCAGATTTGCAATTTCTCAGATTTTTTTTTTTACTGCTATCCAAGATGGCGGCTTCCCGCTCTTGCCGTCGTCCTCCGCCCACAAAATGGCGGTTTTCCCGCGCTTGGCGGTCTTCACCCGTCCCCCGACGCCGTCTCCCTTCAGCCCCGAGTGCGGCCCTTATCTCCGCCGCGATCGATGGCCCGCGCTTTTCACCGCGGCTCTCGCGCCTTCAGTGTCTGCCGACGCTGCGCCTTTCAGCCCGAGTGCGGCCCTTATCAGGGATTGCGATCGATGGCCCTTATCTCCCGATCGCGATCGCCCTTGTACCTCCGACTCCCCCAGCCCTGTCTTTGCAGCCAACGCTGCTCGGCTTACCCACCACCGAGGTTGAAAAAGAAGCTGCAGGATGTCTTCTGTCCTCCAGTTTTCAGTCGCTGATGGAGGCTTCAGGGTCCTAATGCCTGTCGCTTCCAGTGGGGTGCTGCGGTTTGAAACCTCTCTTCAACGTCCTGTCTGTGGACGAAGCCACCGTGGAATAACTGCCGCAGGGTAAGAACCTGACTCGTCGCCAGTGTTAAGTCTGTGAATTATTTAGTTAATTAAGACACAGACTAATGAGTAACAATAAAAACAGGTCTTTACTGGTTGGAGGTAGGGACTATACGTAGGTCTTTACTTCATGCCCACAGGCGGGAACTGAGGGGAGATCAGTACCCACAGTACTATTTATACCCCTATGGCCAGGAGTGGTACTGCGTATCACTACGCCCTACAAGTAGTGCAGTCCTGTCCATAGGTTTAAAGTAGCACACATATTACATACACAACAATAGATATAAAATCATTGGCAAAAGATCTAGAGGGGGGATGAGGAGAATATTTTTCATTCAGAGTTGTCGGGATCTGGAACCCTCTAGCTTAAAAGGTGGTGGAAGCTGATTTCATAAGTAATTTTAAAAGGAAGTTGGACAGGTACTTGAGGATGAGGAACTTGCAAAGTTATGATGGGCTGAATGGCATCCTTCTGTGCTGTAAGTTTCTATAATTCTATGAAAGAAAAAGTAGTAACAGTAGGAGTTTAAATAACTTTCTTTTGCTTACCTTCTTACTTTGCAGCATTAATGAAAGGGCTTCTTCATAATTTAATTTTTTTTAAATCTTGTCCGTTTTTTCCAATTCAACTCTCCCCAAGGCATTGAGTCTACAGTTACCAGCCACCCTCCGCTACCGTGACCATGCACCCATTCTTCATTTCTCAGCCCAAGCTACCTAGTGTGTGTGCTCAAGTCCCGAGTGGGTTCAAGTCCCACTGCAGAAACTGAGGACATAATCTAGGCTGCTACTTCAGTGCACTACTGAGGGAATGCTGCATTGTCAGAGGTGCCGTCTTTAGGATAAGACGTTAAATCGGGATCCTGTCTGTGAGTTCTGGTGAACATTAAAGATTCCATGGCAGTACTTGTGGAAAAGCACAGAGTTCTTCTGGACAGCATTCTTCCCTCAAACCAGACCACTAAGAACAGATTCATGGGTCGTTCATTTCTTTGCTGAACCCCTAGTGGGAATGCTGCCATCCAAGCTCAACCTGACTGCTCTCACTTGACATCCAATCGCACAATAGAGCAGAAATCACTGAATAGCAATCTGTTATAGCAATTCTGGCTGATTTTTAATTTGTTAATTCAGGGTCTCTCCTACCACTGTAGCAGCGGAAATAATCTAACTCCACACAGACTGCGAATCAAAGCTGGCACCTACTAGTCTGTATGGCATCGTTATGTTATGTTAGTGCGCAGATGAACATTGAGAATTAACCCCTTTTTACAAGGCAGAATTATTGAGAGAGCTACAGCAAATGGGAAAGGGGGAATGTTGTGAGCTTTTTAAAAGTTCCTTTATGGGATGTGGGTGTCGCTGGCAAGGCCAGCGTTTATTGCCCATCCCTAGTTGCCCTTGAGAAGGTGCTGGTGAGCCGCCGCCTTGAACCGCTGCAGTCTGTGTGGTGAAGGTACTCCCACAGTGCTGTTAAGGAGGGAGTTCCAGGATTTTGACCCAGCGACGATGAAGGAGCAGCGATATATTTCCAAGTCAGGATGGTGTGTGACTTGGAGAGGAACTTGGAAGTGGTGGTGTTCCCATGCGCCCACTGCCCTTGTCCTTCTAGATATAGAGGTCGCGGATTTGGGAGGTGCTGTCGAAGAAGCCTTGCCAAGTTGCTGCAGTACATCTTGTAGATGGTACACACTGCAGCCACAGTACGCCAGTGGTGGAGGGAGTGACTATATAAGGTGGTGGATGGGGTGCCGATCATGCGGACTGCTTTGTCTGTAATTGACATTACAGACCAATACAGTAAACTTTTTATCATGATGTTCTTTTAATGATCTGGTGCTGTGAAGGAATAAGCCATAAAACCCATTCAGGACAATACTCCATTCTATGAAAGAACTCTGGCCTTATTAAAACAGGACAAACTGGGTCTGGAAATCTGGAAACCTGACGATGAAAAGCTGTGATAGCATTTTGGTTATTGAGATAAGATAGGTTGTTGACACTGAATCAATAACCTTATTGAAACAGAAGGTTAAAGGCTCCCGACAGTCTGAATCTTTGGGAACAAGACAATAGTACACCCTGTATAAGGTGTTCTAATTTACACCTCATAAAGGAGCACATAACGTAACAAACATCTGCCTTCATAAAAATGATACCAAGTAAAGCGCACCTGCTGTTACCCCGTTTTTTATGATTAATTTAGAACACCTAGAGGAGAGACATGGGCCCCGATTTTCCCGAAGGTGCGGGGAATTGTCGGGTTCCCCGAATGTCGGGTTCCGACCCGAATCTAAATGGGTCAGCCAGCTGCATGCAATTTTCGCTCAATTGGCCAATTTATTTCCAGCGCGGGGGCACCCTTGCTAATTGTCCATTTCCAGTCAGAAAGCCCCACAGTATGACGTCATCATTCGTGGTGCTTTTAAAGTGTCCAGCAAGCTTTTCAACCTCTGCAGGCTTCCCAACCAGTCTTGCAGAATGGCACAGGAGCCTGCACCAGCTGCTGCCAGCGGCAGAGGCCGAGCTGCCGCCAAATTTGACGAGACATCACTCCAGACATTGGTGGATGGGGTAAGGGCCCACAGGGAGGTCCTCTTCCCTAGCTCAGGGAGGAAGAGGCCTCCCAAAGAGACCAGGGCGGCATGGATGGAAGTGGCTGCAGAGGTCAACTCTCGGGAAGTCACCCGACGGACCTGGATACAGTGCAGGAAGCGCTTCCATGACCTTCACCGTACAGGAAAAGTAAGTATGAAGTTTCCATCACCCTCAACCTGATCCCCATTGCCTTTCCCCAGCAGCACTCAGCTTCAGCAATCTCTTCTTCCACATCCCACTTCACAGTCACATCCATGCACCCTTACCCATTCCCTATCTCTATGCTCACATTCACAGAACTATTCCACCATGCAGCCCTCACACTGCCTCTCACTCTGATGCTTGGAACACAACTGGCAACACACAGGGAGGGCCCTTGGTCTTGCAGCCTCACACCATCTTTGTCTCCTTCTAAGTATCTATGCTATGCAATCTCTACACTCACTCCTGCACTCTCACTCAAACTCCACTCGTCTCCCTCATTGCAGGAAAAGAGAGCTCACAACAGGAGAGCGCGAGCCAGGACTGGAGGAGGACCACCCTCAATCGCCCACCTGAGCCCCTGGGAGGAAGCAGTGGTGGAGATTGCTGGGGGTGATGTGCCTTTGGAAGCTGGGGCAGGAGAGACAGGAGCAAGCCAGCAAGCTGGTGACAGAATAGTTTTCCATCTCTCTCATTGACATAGCATGAGTCGCTGATATGATTCTGAAGCTGCATCATTTGGACTTATGAGCATATGCCAAATCCAATGTTCAAGTAGCCTTGGCATCACATCTCTAACTCTTTCCTTTACTCCCCCACAGGACCATCTGGAGCCCCCGTCCCCACTGCCGAGGAGGAAGAGGCTTTGCAGCCAGACTCCTCAGAGGAAGCTCCAGCCTCTGAGGGAGCAGCATCAGCAGAAGTAAGCGCACCCAGCACTAGCGCAGACACTCACACCTCGGGAGGGCCTTCGGGACATAGAGTAGTGTTGTCACCTGGTGTTTCACAGCTCACAAGTGAGCATCAGCAGATTGTGGAGACAGGGACAGCAGTGGAGAGTCCTCGTCGGAGGACGCAGGCCTCTGCCAGCTCAGCTCAGCTGCATGTCGACCCTATGCCTCTGGGTCCATCCGCAAGAGAGGAGGTGATGCATCTCCATGCACAGATACAGGAGTCTCTGGCAGGTTTTGTCTCCAGGGCCACTGCGAGTGTGGAGCGAATGGAGGAGTCCATGGCGAGCATGAGCACAGCCTTATTGGAGTCATTGGCGCATGAAAGCATCACCACGGAAAGGATGGCTACCTCCGTGGTAAAGCTGGCTACCGCTGAGGAGAGGAGGGCTGCAGCCGAGGAGAGGAGGGCTGCAGCCGAGGAGAGGAGGGCTGCAGCCGAGGAGAGGAGGGCTGCGGCCGAGGAGAGGAGAGCTGCAGCCAAGGAGAGGAGGGCTACGGCCACGGAGGAGCTTAGTCGCCAGGTTATCGAAAACATGGTAAGTGCTCAGAATAGAATGACATCTCTTGAGGAGCGATGGCCATCTATTGAGCACCAAAACCAGACCTTCATGGAAGTCCCTCTGAGCAGGACTTCCAGTGCAGAGATGGGTCCCCATGGCCCCCCTGATGTGCAGCAAGGTGCTCTCCAGCCACTTGCAGGCACTGAGGGGGAGCTGACCCATGAGAGGGAGGTTGTTGGCACACCTCAAGGAAGAGGGAGCTCCTCTCCATGCGCTCTCACTTCCATGCCACTTCAGAGCCCTCGGTCAGAGCCCCGCCGGAGTCCACACCCAAGTGAGATAGGAGTCTCAACCCCTGTACAGCCACAGGAGCAGCAGACTGCTGGCGAGCCCTCACAGGCTCGCCACCCCAGAGGACGCCCGTCAAAGGTGTCGAGACAGGAGCAGCAGCGAAGTGAGCAAGGGGCCTCCACATCTGCTGAAGCCACAGGGGTACCACTACGTAGGAGCACGTGTAAGAGAAAAATAAAGCACCACTAATCACAAGGGTAGTCACTTGGGTGAGAAGTCTTGTATATAGTTTTAATGCCATCACTTTGTTGTACGTAAAAAATCTGGTGGCAACTGCTGGAGTTGTGGCGTCTGTCATTTGGCAAATGGGGATTTCACATAGCGGCCTTAGGATTACTTGCAGATGTCAGCAAGCTGGTCCAATAGGTAGAAATGCGCAGGGATAGGCCACTGTCCATGGTCAGTTAAGAAGCAGCGAGGCTACAGTGTTTGAGGTACCAGGCTACGCAAATCGGCCCAGGATGAGTGCGTTCCTTGCATTCCGCCCAGCAATGTTCTCGCGCACTGGTGCCGCTGGTTGACAGGCCTATGCAGGATGCTCGTTTCCGTCCTCCTCCTCCTCCTCCTCCTCCTCAGCATCATCCTCATCCGAGGCGGCTCTGTGAGGAGCCTCTTGGTCCTGCGGAATCGGCAAGCCACGACGCTGTGCCATGTTGTGAAGCACACAGCATACCACAACGATTTTGGAGACCCTGGCTGATGAGTACTGTAGGGCTCCACCTGATCTATCGAGGCATCTGAAGAGCAGCTTTAGCAATCCGATGGCTTGCTCGATAATGCATCTGGTGGAAATGTGGCTGGAGTTGTAGCGCTCCTCAGCTTCGTTGGCTGGTCTCCTCACCGGCGTCATTAGCCAAGTCCGCAGGGGATACCCCTTGTCTCCAAGTAGCCATCCCTGAAGTTCCTTTGGCGGACTGATTAGCGGAGGCACAGTAGACTGGCGCAGTATGAGGGAGTCATGGCAGCTGCCAGGGTACTTGGCACAAACATGCAAAATCTCCTTCTTGTGGTCACACACCAGCTGAACGTTAAGGGAGTGGAAGCCCTTGCGGTTGACAAAAACTCCTGGATTGCGATGGGGTGCCCTAAGGGCCACATGTGTGCAGTCAATGACGCCCTGCACCCTTGGAAAGTCTGCCAGTTGACCTAATCCACGCGCTCGCGCCCTCACACTTGCGCGATCCCGGGTGAAATGGATGTGATTGTGTGCGAGGGCAAAGAGACCATCAGTGACCTGTTTGATGCAAGTGTGTGCGGCCACCTGGGAGATGCCGCTGATGTCTGCTGCTGATCCCTGGAAGGAGCCTGAGGCATAAAAGTTGAGTGCGGTGGTGACTTTGATGGCCACTGGTAAGGAGTGTCAACCTGGTGCTCTGGGCTCCAGGTCTTGCTGTAACATTGCGCAGATGTCAGTCACTACCTCTTGTGAAAGTCGGAGCCGCCTTTGGCACTGCTGCTCAGTCATGTTGAGGTAGCTCATCCTGTGTCTGTAGACCCTGTTTGGGGGGTATCTCCTGCGCCGACGGCCTTCCATGCGCTGGCCCCTTCTGGCCTGTGCTGCCTCAGGTGGCTGAGCTGCAGCCTATTGCTCCTGCTGGTGCTGCTGTTGTTGCTGGTGCTGCTGTTTTGTTGGTGCTGCTGTTGTTGCTGGTTCTGCTGTTGTTGCTGGATCTGCTGTTGTTGCTGGATCTGCTACAGCCTCCTCTGTTGTTGGAGATCCTCTAATGCCAAGAAGGGAAGGAACAAAAGGCCTCCCATGCTTCTGGCAGATGCCTCCGTTGAGGAGGCGCTGAGTTAGGATGCTGAGAGGAGCTTCCCAGGAGCTCACACTGGAGAAGTGTGTGAGGCTCCAACCTTCCACAGCTGTGCCTAAGCCTTCAACAAGTTGCCCCAAGCCTTCAGCAACAAGGTCCTGCAGCCTACAAATGCTGGCTGATTAAATCTCTTCAGTCCTGATGGACCTGCAGCTGAAAGCAAGCAAGCCGACATTGTTCACGCCAGGTTTCATCAGCGGTGTTCCCACCAGGCATGGTTTACATGGGGAAAAACTGAAAATTCCAAGGGCCCCTGACTCGGGTCACGCTGAAACACAGGGCAAAAGTCGGACGGGACGGGGAATCGGGCGGGGAGGGGGGCGGTTGCGACCCCCTATTTCTGCGATTTTCCGCCCCCGCCCGCCTGAAACCCCGCCCGACTGCTCCAGGAAAATTGGGGCCATGGTTCTGTAGTGCTGCCAGCTAAGGTGGCTAAGAATTGCAGGGGTCAGCAGAAAAATGACTAGAGATAATTAGCTTACATCAGCAGAAAACCTTAAAGGAAATACCACTGGAAAGGGGTATAAATATTGAACTCTCAAATGGGATAATAGACTCACTTAAAGGGGCAAAGCGATTCTCAGCTTTGGAGCCAGCTCTGTAAGTCTCCAACTCTTTGTACCTCGGGGATCAAAGGTACTGTACTTGATTTTGGTGGATATCCTGAATAAAATTAAGAACTGTAAAACTGTAGCGAAGTTAAGATTTGAGAGTAGGTTCTCTGATAATAGAATTGTAAAGCTTTCTGTTTTTGGAACTGTTAAAGTTGCGATTGACTCACCAACTGTAAATTATATGTCAGTTCTTTAATAAATCTATATTTTTTAGAATTGTCTCACATAATACTTCTGTATCAAACTCGTGAACTCAATCTCTGTACACTCTTTGGTGAGGAGTTGCAGAATTCTGGGGGAGTTTTCTGGACACTCATAATATCGGGAACGTTGCAGTCTAGCTAAACTTATTAAAAGTGCCATCTGGAGGACGGTAACATTTTCAGGTTGTTCCTTTCCTTTAGAGAGAGGTAGTCTGGACCTTTAGACCCAATTAAGCGTCTTTAGGGTTTGGCTACCTCAAACTTCAGTTGAAAGTGAACGTCTGAGGAATATGCCTGATCCGGGGTAGCCCTAAAGGGGCTAGGACTAGTAATTATCCCTTCAGTGCAGACCTTTCAATTTAGATTACGTTGGTCTCCCATAGCTCATTAATTTGAACACAGTGGGAAACTTTTCAGCTTATAATCATCACAGAATTTTAAAAAATGATCATATATTTTTCTATTCGTTCTCAGAAAGAGATGACATCACGGATATGTCACTGAAATGCCGTGCTACAAAAGATTCCCGTTAGCGACAGGTTCCAGCAAGCACCTACTGCAACAAATATATCTGCTTTCTGCTTGCATCTGTGTCGACGTGGACTAAAGCATCAAAGACAGATCACAGCCCAGCATCAACCTTAGGCAACTTTGTGCATTTGTATTGGTGAAATATCTGCAAACTAAGAACAGTGGCTCATTCTGGTATTATGAGAAGCACTCTCTAATGTTAAATGTTTTCTTCCCTTTTGATTTTTGCAACGGCCCAATGTTGAGCTTAAACTAGGTCACTGCCTGAAAGCAGTATTGTACAATCCATTCCACCAGTGTGTCTCAGTTAACAGAGTTCTGTTTGATATCAGTTATTCTGGGCATAGTTAATGGTCCATTCCTTTCGTGATGGAAAAATTGTCCAGCAAGAGAGGACTGGGTAATGTAGTGAGCACAAAAGCTCTCCTATCCCTTGGAGCTGGCTTTTAATCTAACTAACTGATGGGATGAAAGCTTCCTTTCTGAATTGGCTGTAGGGAGTTCTGATTTGAATGGAATGGTGATTGCAGCACTCCTAGCTCTGAGGCAATGCCAGTATGGTTCCGTAGCTTCATGGTGTTCCTGAACTTCAGAGCCAGTTACATGTGCAGTGAAGTGAGCTTTATATTTGTACTTTTTTTTACTCACCAATATTCTCCCCTACCCCCTTCTCCTGAAGACAATGACTGCTTGTTGGCATGTGGTTCTTGACTTTCACCCCAACCACTTACCTGATTGCCAGGGGCTGTTGCTTCAGGCCTCCTGCTACCTGAAATCCCTCTCCTGCCCACCGTCCAGCTAGGGCTTAGCACTGGGTTTGGGTGGGAGTCTCATGGCAGACGAGGCCCGAGAGTTCAAATCTCCTGGGCCTCAGGGCATGGGGGGGCCGCCTGGTTTCCTATCCAGCCCGCATAACTCCCACTGTGAGTTAAAATCTGGCACTTCAATGTCAGCAGCTAAATGCCCAATCTGAGCATGATTGCTGACTCCAATCCTGTCCTTTCCACACGCACGCACGCACTTTCCACCAGGGGACACTGGGTAACAATCGGGAGCAGGAATCCTGGCTCCATTTTCATTCCTTAGCCTGTGGACACTGAGGCTAATTGGAGCATCTGTACTCGCTCCAGCTCAGATCAGCTAACTCAACACAGCCCAAGGATCCGCTGAAAAGGCAGTTAGACACCAGAGCAATCCCAGCCATTTTATTCCACCACACTCCCGACCCACTGGAGCCCTCTCCACTTTGCCAGATTTGCCATGCTTCCCTCCCCCCCACCGCTATTCTGCTGTAACCATTCACACCGCCTCAGGGTCTCGGATACATCTTTTGGTTCTCTAATTTTTCTCATTGTTGCCTCCTTTGTTTTGTACCATCATCACTTCTATTGTTTAATTATCTCCTGGCCTCCACCTAAACCCAGCCTATTCATTTTTTCTCCCCACCCCTTTTTTCCCTGGATCTGTACACAGGAACAAAAGGAGGTCATTCAGCCCCTTGAGCCTGTTACGCCATTCAATTTGATCATGGCTGATCTGCATCTCAACTCCATTTACCCGCCTTAGCTCCATATCCCTTGATACCCTTACCCAATAAAAATCTAGCAATCTCAGTCTTGAAAGCTCCAACTCTCCCCCTGCATCCACAGCCTTTTGGGAGAAAGAATTCCAAATTTCTACTAGCCTTTGTGTGAAAAGTGCTTCCTGATTTCCCTCCTAAATGGTCCAGTTCTAATTTGAAGATAATGTCCCCTTTGTTCTTGATGCCCCACCAGAGGGAATAGTTTTTCTGTATCTACCCTATCGTATCCTTTTAACATTTTAAACACCTCGATTAGATCACCCCTCAATCTTCTAAACTCAAGGGAATACCAGCCAAGTTTATGCAACCTGTCCACATAATTTAACCCTCCTCCTTATAAGCTGTTCAGCAGTAACAGTTTCTGGTTCTGATGATGAGTCCACAACCTGAAAGGTGAACCCCACCTTCCTCTCTCCACAGATGCTGCCTGACCTGCTGAGTGTTTCCAGCATTTTCTGTTTTTATTTCAGATTTCCAGTATTTTGTTTTCTGATTCCATTCTGTTGGTTCTGTAAGATTTAGGATCACAGGCTCACACAGATTACCCAACAGGGTTTTAGAAGTTGCAAGGCTTTCATTAAAGAGCTACAGTTTTAAAGCATAATCAGATATTACATATGGTTTAAGCTGAGTATAATAGACATACAACCCGTGACAGTAGAAAGCAATCTACGACTCCCCGAAGCGGAATGCCATGACCAGATGGACGGGGAGGCAGTACGGTGGTCTCGGATTAGGTGGATTCCTGCAGTCTGCTGCAGTGGTCACTTCCGTTGGGTCATCTCTCAAGCTGTTGGAGGTATGAGGCTGTCAGCCACCTCAGAGGCTAAACTTGACCAAGGGGTTAGGCCGTAGCCACCTTGGGGAAGCCTTCGCCCCTGACTGCCTGATTTCCTCTCTCGGTCGTCTATATTTATAGTTATTTCGGCGGGCTGGTAATCACCTGGTGTCAATCATTTGATCCCCCATCCTATTGTCCAATTGTGAAGCGGGAAGGCAGCCCTCGCCGTCCCTTTCTGCATGGCTGACAAGGCCTCCCTCTTATCTTTCTGAGGAATGTTTTGTCAAGTTTCTTCAAGGGCATTTTATGGCTTCGTGGCTCCTTGTTATCTAGCAGGTGCTATCCTCCCTGTTTCCTTGCATTTTACCATTCCCTTATCACTTCTATTTGTCTTTTGATGCTTGATATTCGACCTTGCTGGCATTTATGCTATCTTTTTCCACTTGCCTGTTGTCAGTCTCTGTTCTAAGCATTAAAACCCATCTTTGAATCTAACAGCTATTTCTTACAACCTCCTCCTGCCACCATTCCCCATTGTCCCACAGTGTTAGATATCAGTTATGCTCCTCACAAGCTATGCACAAGTAGCCTTCAGTATTAATGGAGTTTGATATACACAATGAAAACCCTTCCATTGTCACTCGGATGGTACAGACTAGGAACAAATAAGAGAAGACACAGGAATTGAGGATTGAGCCACCAGTATTTTGTAGTTTGGGTGGAAAATACATCTCAGAAGAGAATTCAGAGTTGCTTTTCATTGCTGATGTTCTTTAAGTTCATGCATTAAGGTCACCTGGTGCCTATCTCACCTTCCAGGTGACTTCTTTGTGCTGAGGGAATCACTTGTTTAGCACATGGAAACAATTTGGATTGCACGGTGAAAAGTGGTTCCAAGAATGCAGGCAATTGATAGAAATCATTAGCCAAAGATCAGTGTTTCAAAGCACCACTGCCAGATTCATATTATATACCAGCCACACCTCAGTAGCCAACCCCCACCACCACCAGCCGCCCCCCCCCGCAAATGTATTATAAAAACATCTTACACATTGATATTCAAGTGAAATAGTCTGAAATGGTTTCTAACACCAGCTCCGTGGGGACAATACGTGATGATGAACCCAAACTCACCCCATTTTAAGAGACTACCACAGTCGCTCCCAGAGATGGTAGCTGTTAACCTGTTTCACTGTGCTCATTCGATTATTATTGAATCAATTACTGATCACAAAACAGTACTTTTGCCACATTCGGTTTGCTCTTTTATTTTAATGGTGGTTAGCACTGTTGCCTCACAGCGCCAGGGACCCGGGTTCAAATCCGGCCTCGTGTTTGCGTGGGTTTTCCCCGGGTGCTCCGGTTTCCTCCCACAGTCCAAAGATGTGCGGGTTAGGTTGATTGGCCATGATAAAAAATTGGCCCTTAGTGTTAGGGGGGATTAAATACGTGGGGTTACGGGGATAAGGGCTTGGGTGGGATGGCTGTCGGTGTAGGGACCGGATGCTAAGGTTTGGATGATCAGCCATGATCTCGTTGAATGGCGGAGCAGGCTCGAAGGGCCGAATGGCCTACTCCTGCTCCTATCTTCTATGTTTCTATGTTTCTATGTTCTACCTTATTCAACCAGTATAATTGTTATTTATTGAACTTAACATTGTAGCAGATGATCCATGGATTGTGTCAGGACCTTAACGTTTCTATGATTGAATCTGAGAATGCCAAGCCTAGTGATTTTGCAGAGGTCAATGAAATGCTGTTTTAAATGCTGTAGTGGGCTGAGAGTTTTCGATAAAAGAAAGGAGAGTGCCTGTTCCCCGTAATTAATAAAGTACTTCATTGGCTGCAAAGCGTTTTGGGACGTCCTGAGGTTGTGAAAGGCGCTATAGTCTTTCTTTAATCAAAATCACATATTTCAAAAGCAAAATACTGCGGATGCTGGAAATCTGAAAGAAAAACAGCAAATGCTGGAAACACTCAGCAGGTCAGGCAAAGGTCATTGACCTGAAACGTTAACTCTGTTTTTCTCTCCACAGATGCTGCCTGACCTGCTGAGTGTTTCCAGCTTTTTCTGTTTTTTCCCATGATTTTGTTAGCAAGTATTGAGTTTTCATTAAAAAGCAGTATTTTACCCCCTCCATAATCTCACAATTTTTATCGAGGGCTTGTACTGATATACAGCAAAGTCATGGTACATGTTCGGAAAACGTGTTTTGCGACTGAACTGTTTGAGATTATTTTACGATATGATATACTGATACCATGGCCTGGTTATGAACTAGAAATCAATCACCCATTTTATTTTCAAAGAATGAAAGATTCATAAAATAGTCAGAGTATTTTGTGCGTCATCATTTAAACAACAAAATGTTTTCTGTTTGTTTGTTTAGTGATGATACCCTTCCAGGTATAAGCCTTCTGATTTTAGGGTTAAATATGATCGAGCCCAAAGATAACCTTGAAAGGTGAAGTACGGTTAAACCGGATAAAACCCAAAACCCTCAATGTTAGCAAACTGCAGTCCTGATATAACACACGCTCTCCCTGTTTAGGACTTAACCTTCTCTCTGTACTAACGGGAAACATTAGTGCCTGCTCCAAATTCAGACAGCTGCACAATTCCCACAGGGAAGGAGGTGCTGAGGATGCTGCTACTGATGCACATTTTCTCCTTGTAGCAGGATACTTTGTGATGCTTCGTAAAATATTGTATTGTTTCCTTCAACGGGTATATTGACGATTAAACCAAATTTTCTGATTACTACCACTTTTATTTTTGATCTGACAAACACATATATTCTCTGAGTCTTCGAACAGCTTGTTGATTCTAATTCAGGCAAGAATGAAATCCAAAAAATCAGGAGGCCTACTCTTAGATTATATTTTAGTTTTGATTAATTGCAGTTAAAAGCAATATGTTTCTGTATTTTGAATAAAAGGGTGTTGGAATTTTTTTTACATTCAATTCTGTTGAATCACACAATGATGATTTGCTTTAAGTTGGAGTGTTGATTAAAAGGGTTTTATTTAACTTGCTTTCCCAATGTTCTACTTAAATAAATTTTTAAAAAACCATACCCTGTGATACTGTGCTCTATTTTGTATGTTACCTTCTTCCCACTTTATGACCCACAACCTGCGCTCTGTAATCAAAACATGAATAGCTAATGGAAAGTGCGATCAAACATAGTGACCTTCAATGTTGTTCTGCAGCCAGCAGATGGAAGATGCACAAGAGCAGTACAGATCGGCTCATCCTCCCAATACATTTTACTTCCCTCTGAAGGAGTGGTTTACCTCCTGCCATTGACCCAGTTGAGACTGAGTACTCACCATTCAGAAATGCTGCTGGTACAAACCTATGTGTAATGTGCACTTCACTGGCCCACCTTGCATTTCCATTTCTTAATCAGCCTTTACTATTATGAGCAACACTGCTTTGGAACTGAAACTGCCGACACCTTGGGGTTGATTTTCAGTGTGCCGTGAGGCGGGCTTTTAGGCGTGCGGGGGGCAAAAATCCCGAATTCGGGGGTCCCGACACCATCCCGCCCAAAACCCGCCTCCACATAAGTTTCAAAGGAGACGAGTACCCACCCCACACTGGGACAGGTAGTTAACAGGCAGTTTTTAGCCTAATCCCTATTTTGAGGGGTGTCGTGTGGGATTCCCGATGGCTCCAAACCACGCCAGGTTAGAGCAGACGGGCCGTCGGGTTGAAGGACTTGGAGGGGTCGCAATGTCGGTGTTCAGGTGAGGGATGGGTGCATGAGTGCAAAGGTAAGTGTGTTTGGTGTGTCTAAAGTGTGTAAAGAAGTTTAAATTACCTGTACTTATCTTAACAGCCTTTCTTCCTCTAGGTTTCGGGAGTCCATCACTCAGCCGGCACTGAAAGCAAAATGGCTGCGAGCTGTCAAAAGTGACAGTCTTCAGCTTTCATTGCTGGTGAGAGTTCTAACTGAGTCTGTGTAGAAGGACTCAGGTTAGAATCAGACTGTCAGTGTTTGACAGCTTCAAACAGCTGTGAAACACTGATATTTCATCTGTCAACACCTCTTGACAGATGAAATTTCAGTCTCTGACGTCACCTGGTGCCGGCTGGCCCTTAATCGGCCTGCTGAGCCCACCCAGCGGGCTCAACAAGGTCAATCAAGGGAAAATCGCGTGGATTGGCCGGACATCGATGTAGGTGGGACTAAAACCTGAAAGTTGTAGTCCTGCCTCCTTTCCGACTGCTGAATGAAAACCAACCTACACCCTGTTACACTCTTAGGGGGAAAAATTGAGTCGTGCCCCCTTTGGGGCGCTAACTTAGCCAGCACCCCGAAAAAATTAGCGCCCTCGCGGTTGAAATTCATCGGTAGTGCCCCAAGAAGGAAGCTGCGAGGAAATATTACGGCGATACGTGCCATGGTACTGCAGGCCTTCCTCCCCTTCTTAAAGGGGAGGGGCCTGGCGCTGCGCAACCCGGGGCCCAGCTGGCAGCCGGCATTCCACGGGGGTGGGGGGGGGACTACTGAGGAGGCCGGGGGATGACAACGAGGGCAGGTGCTGGCAGGCGGCCAGCAACAAAAATGGCCGCCCGGCACCTCGCCTTTAATTAGCGCCACTCTGGCTGCAGGTAGGCCCACCCTGACCCTGTCGGACATAGCATCCGGCGGTAAGCCAGGGGGCGATACCGAAGATCGCGGCCGCGGCGCGAGCGGGGTGCTGTGCACGGCGATGACGGTTACTGCCACCGCTAACCCCCCCGCTGAATTTCATGGGAGGCCGTGGCGGCGCCGCGCCCGGGTGCTAGTTGCTTTGCACCCCGTTAGCGCCCTAAGAAGGCACTAACGGGAGGCGCAAAGCAACCAAATGTTTCCCGCTTAATGTTGAAGAGTATAATTTGTATCTAGTGAATTAGTATGTTAAAAGGTAAGACTTAACATAAACACACACTAACAGCCTGAAGAGTGAAAGAAAGCATGTTTATGAGAACACACGGGGGTAGAACTTTGTCTCGGGCGTTGGTGCAAATTGGATAGTATCGAGCTAGCCACCCGTTAAACTGCAATAGAACTCAATATCAGCTGCTGTGTGTAATGGCGGCCGATCTGATACCGCCCGTTTTGCGCCATCGCCCGAGACAAATTTCTAGCCCCTATAGTGTTTTTTTTAATTTTATCGCACCCTCGATTTGTTTATCGTTATTAATTTCCTAGATATTGTTTATCAGTATTGCTATATCTGAATCACAAGAAGCACCACAGCTGATGAAGGCCATTCAGCCGATCTCAGTTTACCCACCCTATCACAACAATAACCCAGTTCTTGAATGATTTCACAGCTTTTGCTTCCACTACTCCATTCCACACTAAAGAAGATTACAGCACAGAAGGAGACAATTCGGTCCATGATGTCTGTGCTGATTCTTTCTAGAGCAATCCCACAACTAATCCTATTGCCCTGCTCTCTCCCCATTGCCCTGCTCTCTCCCCATTGCCCTGCTCTCTCACGATTGCCCTGCTCTCTCGCATTGCCCTGCTCTTTCCCTATGCCCTGCTCTCTCCCCATTGCCCTGCTCTTTCCCTATGCCTCGTGTAGTGTATGTGCCTTTAAGAGCCCCATGTGTACTGTAATGCCGGTAATGGCCACTCGGGCTATATAAGCCTGTATATTGTGTTGTATCCGTTAGTTCCCCCCCAGACTTTGTTTAGTAAGCACCTATCAAACCAATTCCTGTCTTCAGTGTCTCTATCAACACACAGACACAACAGTGGCGACGAAGTGGAAACGGACTTACCTGCAATTCGGCAGCACTTCAAGGACATCGATTCCTCTGGCGTCCAGAAGAATCAAGAAAGTGAAAGAAGCTGTGGTTTCACCAGCTGGCCAAGCTGGTGGCAGGTACTGCGCTAATCCTTCCTGGGCATCAGGCTGGGGGTCCAGCGGCTGGCTCTACAGCTGGGCCAAGCAGCGAAAGTGGAGGCAAGCAGTAACAGACGGGGAGGGAGCACTCGGGAGATGGCCGGCGCTGCAAGCAGGTCAGCGTTCAGACCTAGAGGGAAAAAGTCCGGCGGGAACGAGTCTCCAACAGTAAATAAATAAATAAATAAATAAAAGAATGGAAACTGCGGGAAACAGCGTTGTCGTTGGCAGCAGCGGTGGGAAAGCGCGGGAAGCGCCATATCTTTTCTGCAGAAAAGAAAGAAAAGCACGGGAAGCGCCATATCTTTTCTAAGATGCCTAAGTCTGGCAATATTCATTCTTTTGATAACGAGATAGAGGATTGGACCACATATGTGGAAAGAGTGGAGGTATATTGCACTGCAAATGGAATAGAAGATGAAAAAAAAGCTTCAGTACTGCTAAATCTAATGGGCGCAAAGACATACGGGCTGTTATGAAATTTAATCACTCCAGCCAAACCAAAGGACAAGAATTTTAAAGAAATTGTTGATACCCTACAGGAGCACTTAAACCCAACACCGCTGCTGATAGCGGAACGATTCAAATTCTTCAAGAGAAATCAACACAAGAATGAAAGTAACGCTGATTACCTCACCGAATTAAGGAAGCTATCAAAACACTGCCAATTCGGGGCAGGGCTAGCAGATTATCTTCGAGACAAATTCGTCTGCGGTCTCTTAAGTGAAGGAACACAGAAAAGGCTGCTTTCTGAAAAGGATTTAACACTGGACAAGGATTTCAGTATGGCTGTATCATACGAAGCAGCCGCAGGAGGAGCTGCAGAGATACAATAAAAGACACAGGACTTCGGCACCCATGAAATGACACAGGGTTTCGAGAGATGTTATCGCTGCGGCAGATCCACCCATGACCAGAGGGACTGCTGGTTCAAGGACAAAGCATGCAGGCAATGCGGAAAGATTGGACACATTGCACGAGTATGCCAATCTGGACAAAATAAATCCACAGACAGGAAAAAAAAAATCAATAAAGAAAAGTACAGAAAGGTACAAATGATGATGGACAGTAGCTCCGAAGACCAGAAGAGCGATAGCGACTCCGAAAACAAGAGACTAAGCTGTCTCAAATTACATAATGTACTTGCCAAAGATGATTACCAGACCATTTGGGTTACCCTCACGATAGCAGGGTCCCCAGTTAAAATGGAGCTAGATACAGGATCCGCTCTGACCGTCATAAATCGACGGGATTACGAGCGGCTATTTCCGCATATACCTTTAAAAGACACATCCATTATCTTGAAAACATATACGGGGCAGAAAGTATACCCCAAAGGAAAAATAAGGGTGCCTGTTGTATACAACGGCAAGGAAATACAAAAATTGTATTTATACATTCTACAAGATGGTGGCCCACCGCTGTTGGGATGTGAATGGATCAGGAAAATACGTTTAGACTGGCACTCCATTCAGGCACTGACGGTGACCAGTAAGAAAAAAAACGATGATGACGTCATACCTGAACGATTAAAAGACATCTTGGCCAACGCCAAAGAAGTGTTTCAAGAGAAACTAGGAACCTTGAAAGGCATCACCGCCTCAATAAAAGTGGAAGATGCAGCAATTCCCAAGTTTTTTAAAGCAAGACCGGTGCCATACGCAATTCGTCCAGCAGTCGAGGCAGAGCTGGAGAATTTGGAAAATGCAGGCGTATTATCCAAAATAGATTGGAGCGAGTGGGCAACACCCATCGTTTCAGTCATGAAGAAAGCATTGAATAATGATAAATCTGAAGAACAGAGAAAAATTCGCATCTGTGGAGAGTTCAAGGTGACGGTAAACACGGTCCTTCACACAGTACAGTATCCTCTTCTGAGGATAGAGGATATTTTTGCCTCACTATCCGGAGGGAAACGTTTCACCAAAATTGACTTGGCACAGGCATATCTACAGATGGAGGTTGAAGAGGCCTCTAAAAAATATCTCACGATAAATACACACAAAGGTCTGTACCAGTACAATCGACTGGTTTTCGGAGTAGCATCCGCTCCAGCTATCTGGCAAAGAGCTATGGAGCAAGTCCTCCAAGGGATTCCGGGTACTCAATGCTACCTAGATGACATCCTTGTAACAGGAGAAAACGACAACGAGCACCTTGCCAATTTGGAGCAGGTGCTCACTAGGCTGAGAGAACGGGGCCTACGAGGAAATCGCCCCAAGTGCAAATTTTTCCAAAATCAAATATCATATTGTGGCCACATAATTAATAAGGAAGGGTTGCATAAGTCACCTGAAAAAATTGAAGCGGTCATAAAAGCCCCAGCACCTGAAAATGTTTCACAATTAAGGTCGTTCCTGGGATTAATAAATTACTATCATAAATTTTTACCGAACTTATCAACTCTTCTACACCCTCTTAATGAACTACTACAAACAGAAGTGATTTCGAAATGGAACGAAGACTGTAAACGTGCCTTCCATAAATGCAAAGACTTAATCACATCCGAAGAAGTTTTGGCTCATTACAACCCATCACTGCCAATCAGACTGGCGTGCGATGCATCCCCTTATGGCATAGAAGCAGTATTATCGCATAAATTCCCTGATGGCTCAGAACGGCCGATAGCATTTGCGTCACGTTCATTAAACTCAGCTGAGCGTAACTATGCCCAAATCGACAGGGAAGCACTCAGCCTGGTATGGGGAGTGAAGAAATTCAACCATTACCTACACGGACAAAAATTTACCTTGTTGACTGACCATCAACCCCTCATCTCCATATTCAACCCTAAAAAGGGTGTTCCCATTATGATAGCGCAAAGGCTACAGAGGTGGTCCCTTTTTCTAGAGGCACACCAATACAACATAGAATACAAAGGTTCAAAACAGCATGGGAATGCTGACGGTTTATCGCGCCTACCGTTGCCAACAGTAGAAGAGGCACCTACAGTAGACCCAGTGGAGATGTTCCACTCTACCATAGTGGAATGTCTACCAGTAACAAATTCTGCCATTGAAAGGGAGACGAGAAATGACCCGACTCTCTCACGGGTCTACAATTTAACAGTGAAGGGATGGCCAGCACATGGCGAACCACTGTTGCCAGCATTCTCGCAAAGAAGAGAACAGCTGTCAGTGTGCCGAGGAACCTTGATGTGTGGATCCAGAGTGGTGATTCCACCCAAACTCCAGGATAAAGTGCTAAAGGAGCTTCACGAGGGGCATCTGGGTGGAGTAAAAATGAAGAACCTAGCCAGGGCGTTTGTATGGTGGCGAGGTATCGATGGAGACATCGAAGAAATGACCAAGAGCTGCCTAGGATGCCAGAAGGTCCAAAACGCTCCACCACAAGCCCCTCTACATCCATGGGAGTGGCCCTCATCTCCCTGGCAAAGGGTACACATCAACTTTGCTGGTCCATTTATGGACTCAATGTTCTTAATCGCGGTTGATGCACACTCCAAGTGGCCGGAGGTAATGAAGATGTCCTCTACCACCACGGAAAAAACCATCACAGTATTAAGGACCATATTTGCCAGGAATGGGCGCCGGAACAGATCTGTTCTGATAATGGACCACAATTTGTGTCCGATAAATTCAGGAAGTTCTTAAAAAACAATGGGGTTAAGCACTACACGTCCGCCCCATACCATCCCGCCACCAATGGATTGGCTGAAAGGTTTGTCCAGACCTTCAAGAAGGCCATAAAGGCCATGGGTAATGAAGACATAAAACTTCAGCACAAGGTGGATAACTTCTTATTCGCATACAGGAATGCAACACATATGGTTACCAACCAAACTCCCGCCATGATGTTCTTCAATAGAAACCTAAGATGCCGGCTGGATTTGGTCAAGCCCAACATCAGGAGGGACGTGGAGAACCGACAGTTTCAAGGCATGAATGAAAGGCCAACTAGAACCTTCCAGATAGGTCAACAAGTTTTGGCCCGGAACTACCGTACCGAGAAATGGCAGCCTGGAACTATCTGCACACGACTAGGACCACTGATGTATACCGTGGACATCGGAGAAAGCATAATAAGGCACCATGCTGACCAAATCATAGAGTCATCCGAAAAGGGACAACCTACACCACAACTCTATACGTCTAACGATGAAGTAGAGATACCCATATCTACCTCCGATCCGGTGATACTGGAACCCGACACTTGTATTCAAGCCGAATCAGCCTTGCCAAAAGAACCTACTACACCACCAGAAACTACTGCACCACCGAGGCGTTATCCGGATCTAGTCAGGAAGCCTCCTGAGAGGCTGACTTATAATTAATTAACTACAGCAATGTATATATTATTTTTCTTATAACATGTAATTAATAATTACTTAAAATATGATGTACTGGTTAGCTAAAAGGGGAGGAATTGTAGTGTATGTGCCTTTAAGAGCCCCAGGTGTGCTGTAATGCCGGTAATGGCCACTCGGGCTATATAAGCCTGTATATTGTGTATATCCGTTAGAACCCCCCCCCAGACTTTGCTTAGTAAACACCTATGAACCAACTCCTGTCTTCAGTGTCTCTATCAACACACGGACACTACAGTTTACTAGAGTAGAGTAGTCTCACGACTGAAGTAAAGAAGCCTGCTCCGGCTTTATATACAGGTGTGGTCACTGCCGGTACTACAGTATACAGGAGCTGTAAATCAGTTCTCTCTTAAAGGTACATACACAACAATTCCTCCCCTTTTAGATTAACAGTACCATAACATTCATTTAACAATTAACATTTTTAACATGCAACATTAACTGAAAATAGTCCATGTATAAATTCAGTCTTTGGGGCGGCTTCCTGATCCTTTCGGGATAGCGCCTTCCCTGAGGTTCTTTTTCTTGGTGCGGAGGCGATTCTGGCCCCCTTTCGTCGGTTAGTTCATCAGTTTCCACTGCTACTGTTTCTGAGGTAGATGCTACCGGTATGTCAGGTTCAACCCCAGGTACGCGAGACATGGGGTTGACTCGTTCCTGTGACGCTAAGATCTGGTCGACGTGGCACCTCATAATGTTCTCCCCGACATCCACTGTGTACATTAATGGCCCCTGCCGTGTGAATATCGTTCCGGGTTGCCATTTCTCTGTTCGGTAGTCACGGGCCAAGACTGGTTGTCCTACATTGAAGCTCCTTGTCGGTTTCTCATTGATGTGCTGGAATTGTTTATCCTCAACATTTCTTCGCACATTTGGTCTGAGCAAGTCCAGACGAGATCTCAACCTTCGGTTAAAGAACATCATGGCCGGGGTCTGGTTGGTAACTGCATGTGTCGCGTTTCAGTAGGCTAATAAGAAATTGTCCATCTTATGCTGTAGTGGAATTTCATCGTCACACATGGCCTTTCTCGCCTTTTTAAAGGTTTGTACGAACCTCTCAGCCAATCCATTTGTGGCTGGATAATACGGGGCGGATGTGTAATGCCTTACCCCATTCCTTCTCATAAATTTCCGAAACTCTTCGGACACAAACTGTGGTCCATTATCAGAGCAAATCTGCTCTGGCAAGCCGTTCCTGGCAAATATGGTCCGTAGGACTGCAATCGTTTTCTCTGTAGTGGTTGAGGACATTTTTATCACCTCAGGCCATTTCAAGTGCGCATCCACTGCTATTAAGAACATTGAGTCCATGAATGGACCAGCAAAATCAATATGCACCCGTTGCCATGGAGAGGAGGGCCACTCCCATGGGTGTAGAGGGGCATGTGGTGGTGCATTTTGGACCTTCTGGCATCCTGAGCAGCTCTTGGTTAGGTCCTCGATTTGTTGATCAATCCCCGGCCACCACACTTAAGCCCAAGCAAGGCTTTTCATTTTTACCCCTCCCAGATGACCTTCGTGAAGCTCATTGAGCACTCTCTCCCTTAACTTGGGTGGAATTACCACTCGGGATCCACACATCACTGTCCCCTGGCATACTGACAGCTGTTCTCTTCTGGATGGGAATGCTGGCAACAGTGAGTCGCCATGTGTTGGCCATCCCCTCACCGTCAAATCATATACCCGAGACAGTGTCGGATCATTGCGGGTCTCCTTCTCTATATCCGCGTTCGTTACTGGCAATCGTTCAATTATTGACGAATAAAATATCTCGATAGGGCCCACTGCTGGTGCTTCCTCCACAGTAGGCAGTGGCAAGCGTGATAGCCCATCAGCGTTTCCATGCTGTTTCGTGCCTTTATATTCTATTTCATATTGGTTCGCCCCTAGAAAATGGGACCATCTTTGTAACCGTTGTGCAGTCATCACCGGAATGCCCTTCTTTGGATTAAAGATGGAGACAAGTGGTTGGTGGTCAGTCAGCAAGGTGAACTTCTGCCCATGCAGATAGTGGTTGAATTTTTTTACTCCCCATACTAGGCTGAGGGCCTCCCTGTCGATCTGAGTATAGTTGCGCTCGGCTGATGTTAGTGACCGAGACGCAAAGGCTACTGGCCTCTCCAACCCGTCTGGGAATTTGTGCGACAGCACCGCTCCAATACCATAGGGTGATGCATCACATGCCAACCGAATTGGTAGTGCTGGGTTGTAATGGGCCAACACCTCTTTTGATGTGATCAATTCTTTGCACTTCTGGAAAGCTCGTCTACATTCGTCATTCCACTTCCATGGTACCCCCGTTTGCAGTAGATTATTCAGTGGGTGTACTACTGTAGACAAATTTGGTAAGAACTTATGGTAGTAGTTTACCAGCCCGAGGAACGACCTCAGTTGTGACACATTTTCCGGTGCTGGAGCCTTGACTACTGCCTCAAACTTTTCAGGAGACTTATGTAACCCTTCTTCATCAATAATGTGGCCACAATACGAGATCAGCTTTTGGAAAAACTCGCACTTGTGGCGATTAGCTCGTAGCCCATATTCCTTTAATCTAGTGAGCACCTTCTCCAGGTTGACGAGGTGATCACTGTCATTTTCGCCCGTGACCAGGATGTCGTCCAAATAACACTGGGTCCCTGGAATGCCTTGCAGGACTTGATCCATTGCCCTTTGCCAAATAGCCAGAGCCGATGCTACCCCGAACACCAGTCGGTTGTATTGATAGAGACCTTTATGAATGTTGATCGTGAGGTATTGTTTCGAAGCTTCTTCTACCTCCATTTGCAAGTACTCCTGGGCCAGATCAATTTTGGTGAAGCGTTTACCTCCAGATAGCGAGGCGAAAATATCCTTAACCCGTGGAAGCGGATATTGTACCGTGTGAAGGATTGGGTTCACTGTCACCTTAAAATCCCCACAGATGCGAACCTTCTTTGGTTCCCCAGGCGTATTACTCAACGACCTCTTCATTACAGGAACGATGGGTGTAGCCCACTCGCTCCAGTCTACTTTGGGCAGTACTCCTGAACGTTCCAACCCTTCCAGCTCTGCTTCAACGGCTGGTCGGATCGCATAAGGCACTGGTCTGGCCTTGAAAAACTTTGGACTTGCATTTTCCTCTATTTTAATCATTGCTGTTATGCCTTTTAGTGTTCCGAGTCCCTCCTGGAACACTTCTTGTGCATCAGTTAGCATTTTTGACAGTCGTCCAGGTGTGGCGTCGTCACCCTTTTTGGCCTCAACCTTCAGTGCCTGTATGGAATGCCAATCTAATTGTATCTTCCGGATCCATTCACGTCCTAGTAGTGGTGGTCCTCCATCTGGCAATACATATAGGTCCATTTTAGGTATTTCCTGGCCTTTGTATATCACTTTCACCCTTATTTTTCCTTTGGGGTAGACTTTTTGCCCCGTGTACGTCTTCAAGACAATCTCTGTAGCTTTCAAGGGTATATGTGAGAATAGCCGCTTGTAGTCCCTTTGGTTTATGACTGTTAGGGCTGATCCAGTGTCCAATTCCATTTTCACTTGGACTCTGTCTATCTTGAGTGTGACCCAGATAGTCTGATGATCCTCCATTTTGGTTACCTTATGTAGTTTCAGACAACCCAGCTCCTTGCTTCCGGAGTCTGTATCATTTCCCTGTTCGTCTGAACCACTGTCCATCATCTTATGTACCTTTTTGTACTTCTCCTGTGGAGATTTCTTGCTGTTGGTTTTCTTCCCAGACCTGCAGACTCTTGCTATGTGTCCTGTTTTTCCACACTGTCTGCACACTTGGTCCTTGAACCAACAATCCTTCTGATCGTGTGTTGTTCTGCCGCAGCGACAACACTTCCCTGCTCCATATGACATTTGATTGGTGCCGTACTCTTGCGGTCTCCGTTGTATCTCTGCAGCGACCCGTGCGGCTTCTTCGTGTGATACTGCCATGCTCTCTCCCCGTTGCTCTGCTCTCTCCCCGTTGCCCTGCTCTCTCCCTGTTGCCCTGCTCTTTCCCCATTGCCCTGCTCTCTCCCCGTTGCCCTGCTCTCTCCCCGTTGTCCTGCTCTCTTCTCGTTGCCCTGCTCTCTCCCCGTTGCCCTGCTCTTTCCCCGTTGCCCTGCTCTCTCCCCGTTGCCCTGCTCTCTCCCCGTTGCCCTGCTCGCTCCCCATTGCCCTGCACTCTCCCCATTGCTCTGCTCTTTCCCATTGCCCTGCTCTGTCCCATTGCCCTGCTCGTTCCCCGTTGCCCTGCTCTCTCCCCGTTGCCCAGCTCTATCCCCGTTGCCCTGCTCTCTCCCCGTTGCCCTACACACTCCCCATTGCGCTACACTCTCCCCGTTGCCCAGCTCTCTACCCTTAGCCCTGCTCTTTCCCATTGCCCTGCTCTCTCCCCATAGCCCTGCTATCTCCCCGTTGCCCTGCTCTCTTCGCATTGCCCTGCTATCTCCCCGTTGCCCTGCTCTTCCCCATTGCCCTGCTCCTTCCCATTGCCCGGCTCTCTTCCCGTTGCCCTGCTTTCTCCCCGTTGCCCTACTCTCTCCCCGTTGCCCTGCTCTCTCCCCATTGCCCTGCTCTCTCCTCATTGCCCTACAGTTTCGCATTGCCCTGCTCTCTCCCCATTGCCCTGCTCTCTCCCCGTTGCCCTGCTCTCTCCCCGTTGCCCTGCTCTCCCCAGTTGCCCTGCTCCCTCGCCGTTGCCCTGCTCTCGCCCCGTTGCCCTGCTCTCGCCCCGTTGCCCTGCTCTCTCCCCGTTGCCCTGCTCTCTCCCCATTGCCCTGCTCTCTCCCCATTGCCCTGCTCTCTCCCCGTTGCCCTGCTCTCGCCCCGTTGCCCTGCTCTCTCCCCGTTGCCCTGCTCTCTCCCCGTTGCCCTGCTCTCTCCCCGTTTTCCTGCTCTCTCTCCGTTGCCCTGCTCTCTCCCCGTTGCTCTGCACTCTCCCCGTTGCCCTGCTCTCTCCCCGTTGCCCTGCTCTCTCCCCGTTGCCCTGCTCTCTACCCTTAGCCCTGCTCTTTCCCATTGCCCTTCTCTCTCCCCGTAGCCCTGCTATCTCCCCGTTGCCCTGCTCTCTTCGCATTGCCCTGCTATCTCCCCGTTGCCCTGCTCTTCCCCATTGCCCTGCTCCTTCCCATTGCCCTGCTCTCTCCCCATTGCCCTGCTCTCTCCCCATTGCCCTGCTCTTTCCCCATTGCCCTGCTCACTCCCCATTGCCCTGCTCTCTCCTCATTGCCCAACACCCTCCCATTGCCCTGCTCTCTCCCCATTGACCTGCTCTCTCCCCATTGCCTTGCTCTCTCCCCATTGCCCTGCTCTCTTCCCATTGCCCTGCTGTTTCCCATTGCCCTGCTTTCTACCCATTGCCCTACACTCTCCCATTGCCCTGCTCTCTCCATTGCCCTGCTCTCTCCCCATTGCCCTGCTCTCTCCCCGTTGCCCTGCTCTATCCCATTGCCCTGCTCTTTCCCATATCCCCGTTATCCTGCTTTCTTCCCGTTGCCCTGCCATCTCCCCGTTGCCCTGCTCCTTCCCACTGCCCTGCACTCTCCCCATTGCCCTGCTCGCTCCCCATTGCCCTGCTCTCTCCCCATTGCCCTGCTCTCTCCCCATTGCCCTGCTCTCTCACGATTGCCCTGCCCTCTCCCCATTGCCCTGCTCTCTCACCATTGCCCTGCTCTCTCCCCATTGCCCTGCTCTCTCCCCATTGCCCTGCTCTCTCTCCATTGCCCTGCTCTCTCCCCATTGCCCTGCTCTCTCCCCATTGCCCTGCTCTCTCCCCATTGCCCAGCTCTCTCCCCGTTGCCCTGCTCTCTCCCCGTTAGCCTGCTCTCTCCCCGTTGCCCTGCTCTCTTCCCGTTGCCCTGCTATCTCCCCGTTGCCCTGCTCCTTCCCATTGCCCTGCTGCTTCCCACTGCCCTGCACTCTCCCCATCGCCCTGCTCTCTCCCCGTTGCCCTGCTCTTTCCCCGTTGCCCTGCTCTCTCCCCGTTGCCCTGCTCTCTTCCCGCTGCCCTGTTCTCTTCCAGTTGCCCTGCACTTTCCCATTGACCTGCTCATTCCCATTGCTCTGCTCTTTCCCATTGCCCTGCTCTCTCTCCATTGCCCTGCTCTCTCCCCATTGCCCTGCTCTCTCCCCATTGCCCTGCTCTCTCCCCATTGCCCTGCTCTTTCCTATTGCTCTGCTCGCTCCCCATTGCCCTGCTCTCTCCCCATTGCCCTGCTTTCTCCCCATTGCCCTGCACTCTCCCATTGCCCTGCACTCTGCCATTGCCGTGCACTCTCCCATTGCCCTGTACTCTCCCATTGCCCTGCACTCTCCCCATTGCCCTGCTCTCTCCCCATTGTCCTGCTCTCTCCCCATTGCCCTGCTCTTTCCCCGTTGCCCAGCTCTCTCCGCGTTGCCCTGCTCTGTCCCCGTTGCCCTGCTCTCTCCCCGTTGCCCTGCTCTCTCCCCGTTGCCCTGCTCTCTTCCCGTTGCCCTGCTCTCTCCTCGTTGTCCTACACTCTCCCATTGCCCTGCTCTCTCCCCGTTGCCCTGCTATCTCCCCGCTGCCCTGCTATCTCCCCGCTGCCCTGCTCTCTTCGCATTGCCCTGCTATCTCCCCGTTGCCCTGCTCCTTCCCATTGCCCAGCTCTCTCCCCGTTGCCCTGCTCTCTCCCCGTTGCCCTGCTCTCTCCCCGTTGCCCTGCTCTCTCCCCGTTGCACTGCTCTCTTCCCGTTGCCCTGCCCTCTCCCTGTTGCCCTGCTCTCTCCCCGTTGCCCTGCTCTCTCCCCGTTGCCCTGCTCTCTCCCCGTTGCCCTGCTCTCTCCCCGTTGCCCTGCTCTCTCCCCGTAGCCCTGATCTCTCCCATTGCCCCGCTCTCTTCCTGTTGCCCTGCTCTCTCCCCATTTCCCTGCTCTTTCCCATTGCCCTGCTCTCTCCTCGTTGTCCTACACTCTCCCATTGCCCTGCTCTCTCCCCGTTGCCCTGCTATCTCCCCGCTGCCCTGCTATCTCCCCGCTGCCCTGCTCTCTTCGCATTGCCCTGCTATCTCCCCGTTGCCCTGCTCCTTCCCATTGCCCAGCTCTCTCCCCGTTGCCCTGCTCTCTCCCCGTTGCCCTGCTCTCTCCCCGTTGCCCTGCTCTCTCCCCGTTGCACTGCTCTCTCCCCGTTGCCCTGCCCTCTCCCCGTTGCCCTGCTCTCTCCCCGTTGCCCTGCTCTCTCCCCGTTGCCCTGCTCTCTCCCCGTTGCCCTGCTCTCTCCCCGTTGCCCTGCTCTCTCCCCGTAGCCCTGATCTCTCCCATTGCCCCGCTCTCTTCCTGTTGCCCTGCTCTCTCCCCGTTGCCCTGCTCTCTCCCCGTTGCCCTGCTCTCTCCCCGTTGCACTGCTCTCTCCCCGTTGCCCTGCCCTCTCCCCGATGCCCTGCTCTCTCCCCATTGCTCTGCTCTCTCCCCGTTGCTCTGCTCTCTCCCCGTTGCCCTGCTCTCTCCCCGTTGCCCTGCTCTCTACCCTTAGCCCTGCTCTTTCACCGTAGACCTGCTATCTCCCCGTTGCCCTGCTCTCTTCGCATTGCCCTGCTATCTCCCCGTTGCCCTGCTCTTCCCCATTGCCCTGCTCCTTCCCATTGCCCTGCTCTCTCCCCATTGCCCTGCTCTCTCCCCATTGCCCTGCTCACTCCCCGTCACCCTGCTCTCTCCTCATTGCCCAACACCCTACCATTGCCCTGCTATCTCCCCATTGCCCTGCTCTCTCCCCATTGCCCTGCTCTCTCCCCATTGCCCTGCTCTCTCCCCGTTGCCCTGCTTTCTCCCCATTGCCCTGCTCTCTTCCCGTTGCCCTGCTCTCTTCCCATTGCCCTGCTGTTTCCCATTGCCCTGCTTTCTCCCCGTTGCCATACACTCTCCCATTGCCCTGCTCTCTCCATTGCCCTGCTCTCTCCCCATTGCCCTGCTCACTCTCCATTGCCCTGCTCTCTCCCCGTTGCCCTGCTCTCTCCCCGTTGCCCTGCTCTCTCCCCGTTGCCCTGCTCTCTCCCGATTGCCTTGCTCTCTCCCCGTTGTCCTGCTCTCCCCGTTGCCCTGCTCTCTCCCCGTAGCCCTGCTCCTTCCCATTGCCCTGCTCTCCCTCCATTGCCCTGCTCTCTCCCCATTGCCCTGCTCTCTTTGCATTGCCCTGCTATCTCCCCATTGCCCTGGTCTCTCTCCGTTGCCCTGCTCTCTCCCTGTTGCCCTGGTCTCTCCACGTTGCCCTGCTCTCCTCCTGTTGCCCTGCTATATCCCCGTTGCCCCGCTCTCTCCCCATTGCCCTGCTTTCTCCCTGTTGCCCAACTCTCTCCCCATTGCCCTGCTCTCTCCCCATTGCCCTGCTCTCTCCTCATTGCCCTACACTCTTGCATTGCCCTGCTCTCTCCCCATTGCCCTGCTCCCTCCCCATTGCACTGCTCTCTCCCCATTGTCCTGCAATCTCCCATTGCCCTGCGATCTTCCCATTGCCCTGCTCTCTCCCCATTGCCCTACTCTCTCCCCATTGTCCTGCTCTCTCCCCATTGCCCTGCTTTCTCCCCATTGCCCTGCACTCTCCCCATTGCCCTGCTCTCTCCCCATTGTCCTGCTCGCTCCCCATTGCCCTTCTCTCTCCCCATTGCCCTGCTCTTTCCCATTGCTCTGCTCTTTCCCATTGCCCTGCTCTCTCCACATTGCCCTACTCTCTCCCCATTGCCCTGCTCTCTCCACATTGCCCTACTCTCTCCCCGTTGCCCCGCTCTCTCCCCGTTGCCCTGCTCTCTACCCTTAGCCCTGCTGTTTCCCATTGCCCTGCTCTCTCTCCGTTGTCCGGCTCTCTCTCCGTTGTCCTCCTCTCTCCCCATTGTCCTGCTCTCTCCCCATTGTCCTGCTCTCTCCCCATTGCCCTGCTCGCTTCCTGTTGCCCTGCTCTTTCCCGTTGCCCTGCTCTTTCCCATTGCCCTGCACTCTCCCATTGCCCTGCTCTTTCCCGTTGCCCTGCTCTTTCCCATTTCCCTGCTCTCTCCCCATTTCCCTGCTCTCTTCCCGTTGACCTGCTCTCTCCCCATTGCCCTGCTCTCTCCCCGTAGCCCTGCTCTTTCCCACTGCCCTGCTCTTTCCCAGTGCCCTGCTCTCTCCCCAATGCCCTGCTCTCTTCCCGTTGCCTTGCTCTCTCCCCATTGCCCTGCTCTCTCGCCATTTCCCTGCTCTCTCCCCAATGCCCTGCTCTCTCCCCATTGCCGTGCTTTCTCCCATTTGCCCTACTCTCTCCCCATTGCCCTGCCCTCTCCCCATTGCCCTGCTCTCTCCTCATTGCCCTACACTCTCGCATTGCCCTGCTCTCTCCCCATTGCCCTGCTCTTTCCCCATTGCACTGCTCTCTCCCCATTGCCCTGCTCTCTCCCCATTGCCCTGCTCTCTCCCCATTGGCCTGCTCACTCCCCATTGCCCTGCTCTCTCCCCATTGCCCTGCTCTCTCCCCATTGGCCTGCTCACTCCCCATTGCCCTGCTCTCTCCCCATTGCCCTGCTCTCTCCCCATTGCCCTGCTCTCTCTCCATTGCCCTACACGCTCCCATTGCCCTGCTCCTTCCCTATACCCTGCTCTCACCATTGCCCTGCTCTCTCCCCATTGCCCTGCTCTCTCCCCATTGCCCTACACGCTCCCATTGCCCTGCTCTTTCCCTATGCCCTGCTCTCCCTATTGCCCTGCTCTCTCCCCATTGCCCTGATCTTTCCCATTCCCCTGCTCTCTCCCCGTTGTCCTACTGTCTCACCATTGCCCTGCTCTCTTCCCGTTGCCCTGCCCTCTCCCCGTAGCCCTGCTCCTTCCCATTGCCCTGCTCTCTCCCCATTGCCCTGCTCTCTCCCCATTGCCCTGCTCTCTCCCCGTTGCCCTGCTCTCTTCCCGTTGCCCTGCTCTCTCCCCGTAGCCCTGCTCCTTCCCATTGCCCTGCTCTCTCCCCATTGCCCTGCTCTCTCCCCGTTGCCCTGCTCTCCTTGCATTGCCCTGCTTTCTCCCCATTGTCCTGATCTCTCACCATTGCCCTGTTCTCTGCCCATTGCCCTGCTCTCTCCCCGTAGCCCTGCTCTTTCCCGTTGCCCTGCTCTTTCCCGTTGCCCGGCGCTCTCCCCATTGCCCTGCTCTCTCCCCATTGCCCTGCTCTCTCCCCATTGCCCTGCGCTCTCCCCATTGCCCTGCACTCTCCCCGTTGCCCTGCTCTCTCTCCGTTGCCCTGCTCTCTCCCCGTTGCCCTGCTCTCCTCCTGTTGCCCTGCTATCTCCCCGTTGCCCTGCTCTTTCCCATTGCCCTGCTCTTCCCCATTGCCCTGCTCTCTCCCCATTGCCCTGCACTCTCCCCGTTGCCCTGCTCTCTCCCCATTGCCCTGCTCTCTCCTCATTGCCCTACACTTTCGCATTGCCCTGCTCTCTCCCCATTGCCCTGCTCTCTCCCCATTGCACTGCTCTCTCCCCATTGCCCTGCACTCTCCCATTGCCCTGCTATCTCCCCATTGCCCTACTCTCTCCCCATTGCCCTACTCTCTCCCCATTGTCCTGCTCTTTCCCTATGCCCTGCTCTCCCCATTGCCCTGCTATCTCCCCATTGCCTACACTCTCCCATTGCCCTCCTCTTTCCCTATGTCCTGCTCTCCCCATTGCCCTGCTCTCTCCCCATTGCCCTGCTCTCTCCCCATTGCCCTGCTCTCTCCCCATTGCCTGCTCTCTCCCCATTGCCCCGTTCTCTACCAGTTGCCCTGCTCTCTCCGCGTTGCCCCGCTCTCTCCCCATTGCCCTGCTCTCTCCCCATTGCCCTGCTCTCTCCTCATTGCCCTGCTCTCTCCCCGTTGTCCTGCTCGTTCACCGTTGCCCTGCTCTCTCCCCGCAGCCCTGCTCCTTCCCATTGCCCTGCTCTCTCCCCATTGCCCTGCTCTCTCCCCGTTGCCCCGCTCTCTCCCCATTGCCCTGCTCTCTCCCCATTGCCCTGCTCTCTCGTCATTGCCCTGCTCTCTCCTCATTGCCCTGCTCATTCATCGTTGCCCTGCTCTCTCCCCGTTGCCCTGCTGTTTCCCCGTTGCCCTGCTCTTTCACAGTGCCCTGCACACTCCCATTGCCCTGCTCTCTCCCCATTGTCCTGCTCTCTCCCCATTGCCCTGTTCTCTCCCCGTTGCCCTGCTCTCTCCCCGTTGCCCCGCTCTCTCCCCATTGCCCTGCAATTTCCCATTGCCCTGCTCTTTCCCATTGCCCTGCTCTCTCCCCATTGCCCTGCTTTCTCCCCATTGCCCTGCTCTCTCCCCATTGCCCTATCTCCCCATTGCACTGCTCTCTCCCCATTGCCCAGCTCTCTCCCCATTGCCTTGCTTTCTCCCCATTGCCCTGCTCTCTCCCCATTGCCCTCCTCTCTCACCATTGCAATGCTCTCTCCCCATTGCCCTGCTCTCTCCCCATTGCCCTGCTCTCTTCCCGTTGCCCTGCTCTGTTCCCATTGCCCTGCTGTTTCCCATTGGCCTGCTTTCTCCCCGTTGCCATACACTCTCCCATTGCCCTGCTCTCTCCATTGCCCTGCTCTCTCCCCATTGCCCTGCTCTCTCCCCATTGCCCTGCTCTCTCCCCGTTGCCCTGCTCTCTCCCCGTTGCCCTGCTCTCTCCCCGTTGCCCTGCTCTCTCCCCGTTGCCCTGCTCTCTCCCCGTTGCCCTGCTCTCTCCCCGTTGCCCTGCTCTCGTCCCGTTGCCCTGCTCTCTTCCCGCTGCACTGCTCTTTCCCATTGCCCTGCTCATTCTCATTGCTCTGCTCTTTCCCATTGCCCTGCTCTCTCTCCATTGCCCTGCACTCTCCCCATTGCCCTGCTCTCTCCCCATTGCCTACACTCTCCCATTGCCCTGCTCTTTCCCTATGTCCTGCTCTCCCCATTGCCCTGCTCTCTCCCCATTGCCCTGCTCTCTCCCCATTGCCCTGCTCTCTCCCCATTGCCCCGCTCTCTCCCCATTGCCCCGTTCTCTACCAGTTGCCCTGCTCTCTCCGCGTTGCCCCGCTCTCTCCCCATTGCCCTGCTCTCTCCCCATTGCCCTGCTCTCTCCTCATTGCCCTGCTCTCTCCTCATTGCCCTGCTCGTTCACCGTTGCCCTGCTCTCTCCCCGTTGCCCTGCTGTTTCCCCGTTGCCCTGCTCTCTCCTCATTGCCCTGCTCTCTCCCCGTTGCCCTGCTGTTTCTCCGTTGTCCTGCTCTTTTCCATTGCCCTGCAGACTCTCATTGCCCTGCTCTCCCCCCGTTGTCCTGCTCTCTTCCCGTTGCCCTGCTCTCTCCCCGTAGCCCTGCTCCTTCCCATTGCCCTGCTCTCTCCCCATTGCCCTGCTCTCTCCCCGTTGCCCCGCTCTCTCCCCATTGCCCTGCTCTCTCCCCATTGCCCTGCTCTCTCCCCATTGCCCTGCTCTCTCGTCATTGCCCTGCTCTCTCCTCATTGCCCTGCTCATTCATCGTTGCCCTGCTCTCTCCCCGTTGCCCTGCTGTTTCCCCGTTGCCCTGCTCTTTCACATTGCCCTGCAGACTCCCATTGCCCTGCACTCTCCCATTGCCCTGCTCTCTCCCCATTGTCCTGCTCTCTCCCCATTGCCCTGTTCTCTCCCCGTTGCCCTGCTCTCTCCCCGTTGCCCCGCTCTCTCCCCGTTGCCCTGCAATTTCCCATTGCCCTGCTCTTTCCCATTGCCCTGCTCTCTCCCCATTGCCCTGCTTTCTCCCCATTGCCCTGCTCTCTCCCCATTGCCCTGCTATCTCCCCATTGCACTGCTCTCTCCCCATTGCCCAGCTCTCTCCCCATTGCCTTGCTTTCTCCCCATTGCCCTGCTCTCTCCCCATTGCCCTCCTCTCTCACCATTGCAATGCTCTCTCCCCATTGCCCTGCTCTCTCCCCATTGACCTGCTCTCTTCCCGTTGCCCTGCTCTCTTCCCATTGCCCTGCTGTTTCCCATTGGCCTGCTTTCTCCCCGTTGCCATACACTCTCCCATTGCCCTGCTCTCTCCATTGCCCTGCTCTCTCCCCATTGCCCTGCTCACTCTCCATTGCCCTGCTCTCTCCCCGTTGCCCTGCTCTCTCCCCTTTGCCCTGCTCTCTCCCCGTTGCCCTGCTCTCTCCCCGTTGCCCTGCTCTCTCCCCGTTGCCCTGCTCTCTCCCCGTTGCCCTGCTCTCTCCCCGTTGCCCTGCTCTCTCCCCGTTGCCCTGCTCTCGTCCCGTTGCCCTGCTCTCTTCCCGCTGCACTGCTCTTTCCCATTGCCCTGCTCATTCCCATTGCTCTGCTCTTTCCCATTGCCCTGCTTTCTCTCCATTGCCCTGCTCTCTCCCCATTGCCCTGCTCTTTCCCATTGCTCTGCTCACACCCCATTGCCCTGCTCTCTCCCCATTGCTCTGCTCTCTCCCCATTGCCCTGCTCTCTCCCATTGCCCTGCACTCTCCCCGTTGCCGTGCACTCTCCCCGTTGCCCTGCACTCTCCCCATTGCCCTGCACTCTCCCCGTTGTCCTGCTCTCTCCCCGTTGCCCTGCTCTCTCCCCGTTGCCCTGCTCTTTCCCCGTTGCCCTGCTCTTTCCCCGTTGCCCTGCTCTCTCCCCGTTGCCCTGCTCTCTCCCCGTTGCCCTGCTCTCTCCCCATTGCCCTGCTCTCTCCCCGTTGCCCTGCTCTCTTCCCGTTGCCCTGCTCTTTCCCCGTTGCCCTGCTCTTTCCCCGTTGCCCTACTCTCTCCCAATGGCCCTGCCCTCTCCCCATGGCCCTGCCCTCTCCCCATGGCCCTGCAGTCACCCGTTTCCCTGCTCTCTCCCCATTGCCCTGCTCTCTCCCCATTGCCCTGCTCTCTCCCCATTGCCCTGCTCTCTCCTCATTGCCCTGCTCGTTCACCGTTGCCCTGCTCTCTCCCCATTACCCTGCTGTTTCCCCGTTGCCCTGCTCTTTCACATTGCCCTGCAGACTCCCATTGCCCTGCACTCTCCCATTGCCCTGCTCTCTCCCCATTGTCTTGCTCTCTCCCCATTGCCCTGTTCTCTCCCCGTTGCCCTGCTCTCTCCCCGTTGCCCCGCTCTCTCCCCGTTGCCCTGCAATTTCCCATTGCCCTGCTCCTTCCCGATTGCCCTACTCTCTCCCCATTACCCAGCTTTCTCCCCATTGCCCTGCTCTCTCCCCATTGCCCTGCTCTCTCCCCATTGCACTGCTCTCTCCCCATTGCCCTGCTCTCTCCCCATTGCCTTGCTTTCTCCCCATTGCCCTGCTCTCTCCCCATTGCACTGCTCTCTCCCCATTGCCCTGCTCTCTCCCCATTGCCTTGCTTTCTCCCCATAGCCCTGCTCTCTCCCCATTGCCCTGCTCTCTCCCCATTGCCCTGCTCTCTCCCCATTGCCCTGCTCTCTCCTCATTGCCCTGCTCTCTCACCATTGCACTGCTCTCTCCCCATTGCCCTGCTCTCTCCCCATTGCCCTGCTCTCTCCCCATTGCCCTGCTCTCTCCCCATTGCCCTGCTCTCTCCCCATTGCCCTGCTCTCTCCCCATTGCCCTGCTCTCTCACCATTGCACTGCTCTCTCCCCATTGCCCTGCTCTCTCCCCATTGCCCTGCTCTCTCCCCATTGCCCTGCACGCTCCTAATTGCCCTGCTCTGTCCCATTGCCCTGCTCGTTCGTCGTTGCCCTGCTCTCTCCCCGTTGCCCTGCTGTCTCCCCGTTGCCCTGCTGTCTCCCCGTTGCCCTGTTCTTTGCCATTGCCCTGCACACTCCCCATTGCCCTGCTCTCTCCCGATTGCCTTGCTCTCTCCCTGTTGTCCTGCTCTCCCCATTGCCCTGCTCTCTCCCCGTAGCCCTGCTCCTTCCCATTGCCCTGCTCTCCCCCCATTGCCCTGCTCTCTCCCCATTGCCCTGCTCTCTTTGCATTGCCATGCTATCTCCCCATTGCCCTGATCTCTCTCCGTTGCCCTGCTCTCTCCCAGTTGCCCTGGTCTCTCCACGTTGCCCTGCTCTCTTCCTGTTGCCCTGCTATATCCCCGTTGCCCTGCTCTCCCCCCATTGCCCTGCTTTCTCCCCGTTGCCCAACTCTCTCCCCATTGCCCTGCTCTCTCCCCATTGCCCTGCTCTCTCCTCATTGCCCTACACTCTTGCATTGCCCTGCTACCTCCCCATTGCACTGCTCTCTCCCCATTGTCCTGCAATCTCCCATTGCCCTGCGATCTCCCCATTGCCCTGCTCTCTCCCCATTGCCCTACTCTCTCCCCATTGTCCTGCTCTCTCCCCATTGCCCTGCTTTCTCCCCATTGCCCTGCACTCTCCCCATTGCCCTGCTCTCTCCCCATTGTCCTGCTCGCTCCCCATTGCCCTTCTCTCTCCCCATTGCCCTGCTCTTTCCCATTGCTCTGCTCTTTCCCATTGCCCTGCTCTCTCCCCATTGCCCTGCTCTTTCCCATTGCCCTGCTCTCTCCCCATTGCCCTGCTCTCTCCCCATTGCCCTGCTCTCTCCCCATTGCCCTGCTCTCCCCCCATTGCCCTGCACTCTCCCCATTGCCCTGCACTCTCCCCATTGCCCTGCTCTCTCCCCATTGCCCTGCTTTCTCCCCGTTGCCCTGCTCTCTCCCCATTGCCCTGCTCTCTCACCATTGCCCTGCTTTCTCCCCATTGCCTTGCTCTCTCCCCATTGCCCTGCACTCTCCCATTGCCCTGCTGTTTCCCATTGCTCTGCTCTTTCCCATTGCCCCGCTCTTTCCCATTGCCCTGCTCTCTCCCCATTGCCCTGCTCTCTCACCATTGCCCTGCTCTCTCCCCATTGCCCTGTTCTCTCCCTGTTGCTCTGCTCTCTTCCCGTTGCCCCGCTCTCTCCCTGTTGCCCTGCTCTCTATCCTTAGCCCTGCTGTTTCCAATTGCCCTGAACTCTCCGCATTGCCCTGCTCTCTCCCCATTGCCCTGCTCGTTCCCCGTTGCCCTGCTCTCTCCCCATTGCCCTGCTCTCTCCCCATTGCCCTGCTCTCTCCCCATTGCCCTGCTGTCGCCCCATTGCCCTGCTCTCTCCCCGTTGCCCTGCTGTCTCCCCATTGCCCTGCTGTCTCCCCATTGCCCTGCTCTCTCCCCATTGCCCTGCTCGCTCCTAATTGCCCTGCTCTGTCCCATTGCCCTGCTCGTTCCTCGTTGCCCTGCTCTCTCCCCGTTGCCCTGCTGTCTCCCCGTTGCCCTGCTGTCTCCCCGTTGCCCTGCTCTTTGCCATTGCCCTGCACACTCCCCATTGCCCTGCTCTCTCCCGATTGCCTTGCTCTCTCCCCGTTGTCCTGCTCTCCCCATTGCCCTGCTCTCTCCCCGTAGCCCTGCTCCTTCCCATTGCCCTGCTCTCCCCCCATTGCCCTGCTCTCTCCCCATTGCCCTGCTCTCTTTGCATTGCCCTGCTATCTCCCCATTGCCCTGGCCTCTCTCCGTTGCCCTGCTCTCTCCCCGTTGCCCTGGTCTCTCCACGTTGCCCTGCTCTCTTCCTGTTGCACTGCTATATCCCCGTTGCCCTGCTCTCTCCCCATTGCCCTGCTTTCTCCCCGTTGCCCAACTCTCTCCCCATTGCCCTGCTCTCTCCCCATTGCTCTGCTCTCTCCTCATTGCCCTACACTCTTGCATTGCCCTGCTCTCTCCCCATTGCCCTGCTCCCTCCCCATTGCACTGCTCTCTCCCCATTGTCCTGCAATCTCCCATTGCCCTGCTCTCTCCCCATTGTCCTGCAATCTCCCATTGCCCTGCTCTCTCCCCATTGCCCTACTCTCTCCCCATTGTCCTGCTCTCTCCCCATTGCCCTGCTTTCTCCCCATTGCCCTGCACTCTCCCCATTGCCCTGCTCTCTCCCCATTGTCCTGCTCGCTCCCCATTGCCCTTCTCTCTCCCCATTACCCTGCTCTTTCCCATTGCTCTGCTCTTTCCCATTGCCCTGCTCTCTCCCCGTTGCCCCACTCTCTCCCCGTTGCCCTGCTCTCTACCCTTAGCCCTGCTGTTTCCCATTGCCCTGCACTCTCCCCGTGACCCTGCTCTCTTTCCATTGCCCTGCTCTCTTTCCATTGCCCTGCTCTCTCTCCGTTGTCCGGCTCTCTCTCCGTTGTCCTCCTCTCTCCCCATTGTCCTGCTCTCTCCCCATTGCCCTGCTCGCTTCCCGTTGCCCTGCTCTTTCCCATTGCCCTGCACTCTCCCATTGCCCTGCTCTCTCCCCGTTGCCCTGCTCTGTCCCCATTTCCCTGCTCTCTCCCCATTTCCCTGCTCTCTTCCCGTTGACCTGCTCTCTCCCCATTTCCCTGCTCTCTCCCCGTAGCCCTGCTCTTGCCCACTGCCCTGCTCTCTTCCCATTGCCTTGCTCTCTCCCCATTGCCCTGCTCTCTCCCCATTGCCCTGCTCTCTCCCCAATGCCCTGCTCTCTCCCCATTGCCGTGCTTTCTCCCATTTGCCCTACTCTCTCCCCATTGCCCTGCCCTCTCCCCATTGCCCTGCTCTCTCCTCATTGCCCTACACTCTCGCATTGCCCTGCTCTCTCCCCATTGCCCTGCTCTTTCCCCATTGCACTGCTCTCTCTGCATTGCCCTGCACTCTCCCATTGCCCTGCACTCTCCCCATTGCCCTGCTCTCTCCCCATTGGCCTGCTCACTCCCCATTGCCCGGCTCTCTCCCCATTGCCCTGCTCTCTCCCCATTGCCCTGCTCTCTCTCCATTGCCCTACACGCTCCCATTGCCCTGCTCTTTCCCTATACCCTGCTCTCACCATTGCCCTGCTCTCTCCCCATTGCCCTGCTCTCTCCCCATTGCCCTGCTCTCTCTCCATTGCCCTACACGCTCCCATTGCCCTGCTCTTTCCCTATACCCTGCTCTCACCATTGCCCTGCTCTCTCCCCATTGCCCTGCTCTCTCCCCGTTGCCCTGCTCTCTTCCCGTTGCCCTGCCCTCTCCCCGTAGCCCTGCTCCTTCCCATTGCCCTGCTTTCTCCCCATTGCCCTGCTCTCTCCCCTTTGCCCTGCTCTCTCCCCATTGCCCTGCTCTCTCCCCGTTGTCCTGCTCTCTCCCCGTTGCCCTGCTCTCTTCCTGTTGCCCTGCTCTCTCCCCGTAGCCCTGCTCCTTCCCATTGCCCTGCTCTCTCCCCATTGCCCTGCTCTCTCCCCGTTGCCCTGCTCTCCTTGCATTGCCCTGCTTTCTCCCCATTGTCCTGATCTCTCACCATTACCCTGCTCTCTGCCCATTGCCCTGCTCTCTCCCCGTAGCCCTGCTCTTTCCCGTTGCCCTGCTCTTTCCCGTTGCCCGGCGCCCTCCCCATTGCCCTGCTCTCTCCCCATTGCCCTGCTCTCTCCCCATTGCCCTGCTCTCTCCCCATTGCCCTGCACTCTCCCCGTTGCCCTGCTCTCTCTCCGTTGCCCTGCTATCTCCCCGTTGCCCTGCTCTCTCCCCATTGCCCTGCTCTCTCCTCATTGCCCTGCTCTCTCCCCATTGCCCTGCTCTCTCCCCGTTGCTCTGGTCTCTCCCCATTGCCCTGCTCTCTCCCCATTGCACTGCTCTCTCCCCATTGCCCTCCTCTCTCCCCATTGCCCCGTTCTCTACCAGTTGCCCTGCTCTCTCCCCGTTGCCCCGCTCTCTCCCCATTGCCCTGCTCTCTCCCCATTGCACTGCTCTCTCCCCATTGCCCTGCACTCTCCCATTGCCCTACTCTCTCCCCATTGCCCTGCTCTCTCCCCATTGCACTGCTCTCTCCCCATTGCCCTGCACTCTCCCATTGCCCTACTCTCTCCCCATTTTCCTGCTCTTTCCCTATGCCCTGCTCTCCCCATTGCCCTGCTCTCTCCCCATTGCCCTACACTCTCCCATTGCCCTGCTCTTTCCCTATGTCCTGCTCTCCCCATTGCCCTGCTATCTCCCCATTGCCCTGCTCTCTCCCCATTGCCCTGCTCTCTCCCCATTGCCCTGCTCTCTCCCCATTGCCCCGTTCTCTACCAGTTGCCCTGCTCTCTCCCCGTTGCCCCGCTCTCTCCCCATTGCCCTGCTCTCTCCCCATTGCCCTGCTCTCTCCTCATTGCCCTGCTCTCTCCTCATTGCCCTGCTCGTTCACCATTGCCCTGCTCTCTCCCCGTTGCCCTGCTGTTTCCCCGTTGCCCTGCTCTCTCCTCATTGCCCTGCTCTCTCCTCATTGCCCTGCTCGTTCACCTTTGCCCTGCTCTCTCCCCGTTGCCCTGCTGTTTCTCCGTTGTCCTGCTCTTTTCCATTGCCCTGCAGACTCTCATTGCCCTGCTCTCCCCCCGTTGTCCTGCTCTCTCCCCGTTGCCCTGCTCTCTTCCCGTTGCCCTGCTCTCTCCCCGATGCCCTGCTTTCTCCCCATTGCCCTGCTCTCTCCCCGTTGCCCTGCTCTCTCCCCGTTGCCCTGCTCTCTCCCCGTTGCCCTGCTCCCTCCCCATTGCCCTGCTCTCTCCCCATTGCCCTGCTCTCTCCCCATTGCCCTGCTCTCTCCCCATTGCCCTGCTCTGTCCCCATTGCCCTGGTCTCTCCCCATTGCCCTGCTTTCTCCCCATTGCCCTGCTCTCTCCCCATTGCCCTGCTGTTTCCCCATTGCCCTGCTCTCTCCCCATTGCCCTGGTCTCTCCCCGTTGCCCTGCTTTCTCCCCATTGCCCTGCTCTCTCCCCATTGTCCCGCTCCCTCCCCATTGCCCTGCTCTCTCCGCATTGCCCTGCTTTCTCCCCATTGCCCTGCTCTCTCCCCATTGTCCCGCTCTCTCCCCATTGCCCTGCTCCTTCCCATTGCCCCGCTCTCTCCCCATTACCCTGCTCTCTCCCCATTGCACTGCTCTCTCACCATTGCCCTGCTCTCTCCCATTGCCCTGCTATCTCCCCATTGCCCTGCTCTCTCCCCATTGCCCTGCTCTCTCACCATTGCCCTGCTGTCTCCCCATTGCCCTGCTCTCTCCCCATTGCCCTGCTCTCTCCCCATTGCTCTGCTCTCTCCCCATTGCCCTGCTCTCTCCCCATTGCCCTGGTCTCTCCCCGTTGCCCTGCTTTCTCCCCATTGCCCTGCTCTCTCCCCATTGTCCCGCTCCCTCCCCATTGCCCTGCTCTCTCCGCATTGCCCTGCTTTCTCCCCATTGCCCTGCTCTCTCCCCATTATCCCGCTCTCTCCCCGTTGCACTGCTCTCTCCCATTGCCCTGCTCTCTCACCATTGCCCTGCTGTCTCCCCATTGCCCTGCTCTCTCCCCATTGCCCTGCTCTCTCCCCATTGCCCTGCTCTCACCCCATTGCCCTGCTCTCTCCCCATTGCCCTGCTCTCTCCCCATTGCCCTGCTCTCTCCCCATTGCCCTGCTCTCTCCCCATTGCCCTGCTGTCACCCCATTGCCCTGCTCTCTCCCCATTGCTCTGCTGTCTCCCCATTGCCCTGCTCTCTCCCCATTGCCCTGCTCTCTCCCCATTGCCCTGCTCTCTCCCTATGCCCTGCTCTCCCCATTGCCCTGCTTCTTCCCATTGCCCTGCTCTCTCCCTATGCCCTGCTCTCCCCATTGCCCTGCTTCTTCCCGTTGCCCTGCTCTCTCCCCGTTGTCCTGTTGTCTCCCCATTGCCCTGCTCTTTCCCATTGCCCTGCTCATTCCCATTGCACTGCTCTCTCCCTGTTGCCCTGCTCTGTCCCCGTTGCCCTGCTTTCTCCCCATTGCCCTGCTCTCTCCCCGTTGCCCTGGTCTCTCCCCGTTGCTCTGGTCTCTCCCCGTTGCCCTGCACTCTCCCCATTGCCCTGCTCTCTCGTCATTGCCCTGCTCTCTCCTCAATGCCCCGCTCATTCATCGTTGCCCTGCTCTCTCCCCGTTGCCCTGCTGTTTCCCCATTGCCCTGCTCTTTCACATTGCCCTGCAGACTCCCATTGCCCTGCACTCTCCCATTGCCCTGCTTTCTCCCCATTGTCCTGTTCTCTCCCCATTGCCCTGTTCTCCCCCCGTTGCCCTGCTCTCTCCCCGTTGCCCCGCTCTCTCCCCGTTGCCCTGCAATTTCCAATTGCCCTGCTTTTTCCCATTGCCCTGCTCTCTCCCCATTGCCCTGCTTTCTCCCCATTGCCCTGCTCTCTCCCCATTGCCCTGCTATCTCCCCATTGCACTGCTCTCTCCCCATTGCCCAGCTCTCTCCCCATTGCCTTGCGTTCTCCCCATTGCCCTGCTCTCTCCCCATTGCCCTGCTCTTTCCCATTGCCCTGCTCTCTCCCCATTTACCTGCTCTCTCCCCATTGCCCTGCTCTCTCCCCATTGCCCTGCTCTCCCCCCATTGCCCTGCACTCTACCCATTGCCCTGCACTCTCCCCATTGCCCTGCTCTCTCCCCATTGCCCTGCTTTCTCCCCGTTGCCCTGCTCTCTCCCCATTGCCCTGCTTTCTCCCCATTGCCCTGCTCTCTCCCCATTGCCCTGCTCTCTCACCATTGCACTGCTCTCTCACCATTGCCCTGCTCTCTCACCATTGCCCTGCTCTCTCACCATTGCTCTGCTCTCTCACCATTCCGCTGCTCTCTCCCCATTGCCCTGCTCTCTCACCATTGCCCTGCTCTCTCCCCATTGCCCTATACTCTCCCATTGCCCTGCTCTCTCCCCATTGCCCTGCTCTCCCCATTGCCCTGCTCTCTCCCCATTGCCCTGCACTCTCCCATTGCCCTGCTCTCTCCCCATTGCCCTGCTCTCTCCCCATTTCCCTGTTCTCTCCCTGTTGCCCTGCTCTCTTCCCGTTGCCCCGCTCTCTCCCTGTTGCCCTGCTCTCTATCCTTAGCCCTGCTGTTTCCAATTGCCCTGAACTCTCCGCATTGCCCTGCTCTCTCCCCGTTGTCCTGCTCTCTCCCCATTGTCCTGCTCTCTCCCCATTGCCCTGCTCGTTCCCCGTTGCCCAGCTCTCTCCCCATTGCCCTGCTCTCTCCCCATTGCCCTGCTCTCTCCCCATTGCCCTGCTCTCGCCCCATTGCCCTGCTCTCTCCCCGTTGCCCTGCTGTCTCCCCATTGCCCTGCTGTCTCCCCATTGCCCTGCTCTCTCCCCATTGCCCTGCTCTCTCCCCATTGCCCTGCTCTCTCCCCATTGCCCTGCTCTCTCCCCGTTGCCCTGCTCACTCCTCATTGCCCTATACTCTCCCATTGCCCTGCTCTCTCCCCATTGCCCTGCTCTCTCCCCATTGCCCTGCTCGCTCCCCGTTGCCCTGCTGTTTCCCATTGTCCTGCTCTTTCCCCTTGCCCTGCTCTCTCCCCATTGCTCTGCTTTCTCCCCGTTGCCCTACTCTCTCCCCATTGCCCTGCTCTCTCGCCATTGCCCTGCTCTCTCCTCATTGCACTGCACTCTCGCATTGCCCTGCTCTCTCCCCGTTGCCCTGCTCTCTCCCCATTGCACTGCTCTCTCCCCATTGCCCTGCTCTCCCCCCGTTGTCCTGCTCTCTCCCCGTTGCCCTGCTCTCTTCCCGTTGCCCTGCTCTCTCCCCGTAGCCCTGCTCCTTCCCATTGCCCTGCTCTCTCCCCATTGCCCTGCTCTCTCCCTGTTGCCCCGCTCTCTCCCCATTGCCCTGCTCTCTACCCATTGCCCTGCTCTCTCCCCATTGCCCTGCTCTCTCGTCATTGCCCTGCTCTCTCCTCATTGCCCTGCTCATTCATCGTTGCCCTGCTCTCTCCCCGTTGCCCTGCTGTTTCCCCATTGCCCTGCTCTTTCACATTGCCCTGCAGACTCCCATTGCCCTGCACTCTCCCATTGCCCTGCTTTCTCCCCATTGTCCTGTTCTCTCCCCATTGCCCTGTTCTCCCCCCGTTGCCCTGCTCTCTCCCCGTTGCCCCGCTCTCTCCCCGTTGCCCTGCAATTTCCAATTGCCCTGCTCTTTCCCATTGCCCTGCTCTCTCCCCATTGCCCTGCTTTCTCCCCATTGCCCTGCTCTCTCCCCATTGCCCTGCTATCTCCCCATTGCACTGCTCTCTCCCCATTGCCCAGCTCTCTCCCCATTGCCTTGCTTTCTCCCCATTGCCCTGCTCTCTCCCCATTGCCCTGCTCTTTCCCATTGCCCTGCTCTCTCCCCATTGCCCTGCTCTCTCCCCATTGCCCTGCTCTCTCCCCATTGCCCTGCTCTCCCCCCATTGCCCTGCACTCTACCCATTGCCCTGCACTCTCCCCATTGCCCTGCTCTCTCCCCATTGCCCTGCTTTCTCCCCGTTGCCCTGCTCTCTCCCCATTGCCCTGCTTTCTCCCCATTGCCCTGCTCTCTCCCCATTGCCCTGCTCTCTCACCATTGCACTGCTCTCTCACCATTGCCCTGCTCTCTCACCATTGCCCTGCTCTCTCACCATTGCTCTGCTCTCTCACCATTCCGCTGCTCTCTCCCCATTGCCCTGCTCTCTCACCATTGCCCTGCTCTCTCCCCATTGCCCTATACTCTCCCATTGCCCTGCTCTCTCCCCATTGCCCTGCTCTCCCCATTGCCCTGCTCTCTCCCCATTGCCCTGCACTCTCCCATTGCCCTGCTCTCTCCCCATTGCCCTGTTCTCTCCCTGTTGCCCTGCTCTCTTCCCGTTGCCCCGCTCTCTCCCTGTTGCCCTGCTCTCTATCCTTAGCCCTGCTGTTTCCAATTGCCCTGAACTCTCCGCATTGCCCTGCTCTCTCCCCGTTGTCCTGCTCTCTCCCCATTGTCCTGCTCTCTCCCCATTGCCCTGCTCGTTCCCCGTTGCCCTGCTCTCTCCCCATTGCCCTGCTCTCTCCCCATTGCCCTGCTCTCGCCCCATTGCCCTGCTCTCGCCCCATTGCCCTGCTCTCTCCCCGTTGCCCTGCTGTCTCCCCATTGCCCTGCTGTCTCCCCATTGCCCTGCTCTCTCCCCATTGCCCTGCTCTCTCCCCATTGCCCTGCTCTCTCCCCATTGCCCTGCTCTCTCCCCGTTGCCCTGCTCACTCCTCATTGCCCTATACTCTCCCATTGCCCTGCTCTCTCCCCATTGCCCTGCTCTCTCCCCATTGCCCTGCTCGCTCCCCGTTGCCCTGCTCTTTCCCATTGTCCTGCTCTTCCCCTTGCCCTGCTCTCTCCCCATTGCTCTGCTTTCTCCCCGTTGCCCTACTCTCTCCCCATTGCCCTGCTCTCTCGCCATTGCCCTGCTCTCTCCTCATTGCACTGCACTCTCGCATTGCCCTGCTCTCTCCCCGTTGCCCTGCTCTCTCCCCATTGCACTGCTCTCTCCCCATTGCCCTGCTCTCTCCCCATTGTCCTGCTCTCTCCCCATTGCCCTGCTCTCTCCCCATTGCCCTGCTCTTTCCCCATGCCTCGCTCTCTCCCCATTGCCCTGCACCCTCCCATTTCCCTGCTCTTTCCCATTCCCCTGCTCTCTCCCCATTGCCCTGCTCTTTCCCATTCCCCTGCTCTCTCCCCATTGCCCTACACTCTCCCATTGCCCTGTGTTGCGTCTGTGTATAATAAGACACAGACTGCAGGAGAACGGTATAACAGGTGTTTACTCAACGTGGCTCACACTGGAACTGATATGTACAGATTACTACTCAGGGCTATAATACATGTGTGGTCACTGCCGGTACTGCAGTATACATGAGCTGTAAAAGGTAGTTCCCCCCTTAAAGGTATATACATTACAATTCCTCCCCTTTTAGATTAACAGTACCATAACACTCATTTAACAATTAAATATCAAACTAATTACAATTAACACTTTTAACATGCAACATTAGCCGAAAATAGTCTATTTATATATTCAGTTTTTGGGGAGGCTTCCTGATCCTTTCTGGATAGTGCCTTTCCCGAGTGTCTTGCTCTTGGTGCGGAGGCGATTCTGGCCCCCTGTCGTTGGTTGGTTCATCAGCTTCCGATGCTACTGTTTCTGGGGTAGATGCGACCTGTATGTCGGGTTCATCACCAGGTACGTATGGGCGAGGCATGGGGTTGACTTGTTCCTGTGACTCTAGGATCTGGTCAGCATGGCATCTCACGATGCTCTCCCCAACGTCCACTGTGTACATTAGTGGGCCCTGCCGTGTGCATATCATTCCTGGCTGCCATTTTTCTGTTCGGTAGTCGCGGGCCAAGACTGGTTGCCCTACATTGAAGCTCCTTGTTGGCTTCTCATGGATGTGCTGGAATTGCTTACTCTCAACATCTCTTCGTACGTTTGGTCTGAGCAAATCCAGGCAAGATCTTAACCTTCGGTTAAAGAACTTCATGGCTGGGGCCTGGTTGGTGACTGCATGTGTCGCATTCTGGTAGGCGAACAGGAAATTGTCCACTGTAGTGTCCATGTGTTGATAAAGACACTGAAGACAGGAGTTGGTTCATAGGTATTTACTAAGCAAAGTCTGGGGGGGGGGGTTCTAACGGATATACACAATATACAGGCTTATATAGCCCGAGTGGCAATTACCGGCATTACAGCACACCTGGGGTCCTTAAAGGCACATACACCACAATTCCTCCCCTTTTAGCGAACCAGTACATCATATTTTTAAGTAATTATTAATTACATGCTATAAGCCAAATAATACACATTGCTGTAGTTAATTAATTATAAGTTAGTCTCTCAGGAGGCGTCCTGACTCGGTCCGGTTAACGCCTCGGGGGTGTGGTAGTTTCTGGTGGTGTAGTAGGTTCTTCTGGCAAGGCTGATTCAGCTTGAATGCCAGTGTCGGGTTCATCGGGTTCCAGTATCACCGGATCGGAGGTAGATATGGGTATCTCTACTTCATCGTTAGATGTATAGAGTTGTGGTGTAGGTTGTCCCTTTTCGGATGACTTTATGATTTGGTCAGCATGGCGCCTTATTATGCTTTCTCCGATGTCCACGGTATACATCAGTGGTCCTAGTCGTGTGCAGATAGTTCCAGGCTGCCATTTCTCGGTACGGTAGTCCCGGGCCAAAACTTGTTGATCTATCTGGAAGGTTCTAGTTGGCCTTTCATTCATGCCTTGATACTGCCGGTTCTCCACGTCCCTTCTGATGTTGGGCTTGACCAAATCCAGCCGGCATCTTAGGTTTCTACTGAAGAACATCATGGCGGGAGTTTGGTTGGTAACCATATGTGTTGCATTCCTGTATGCGAATAAGAAGTTATCCACCTTGTGCTGAAGTTTTATGTCTTCATTACCCATGGCCTTTATGGCCTTCTTGAAGGTCTGGACAAACCTTTCAGCCAATCCATTGGTGGCGGGATGGTATGGGGCGGACGTGTAGTGCTTAACCCCATTGTTTTTTAAGAACTTTCTGAATTCTTCGGACACAAATTGCGGTCCATTATCAGAACATATCTGTTCCGGCAGCCCATTCCTGGCAAATATGGTCCTTAATACTGTGATGGTTTTTTCCGTGGTGGTGGAGGACATCTTTATTACCTCCGGCCACTTGGAGTGTGCATCAACCGCGATTAAGAACATTGAGTCCATAAATGGACCAGCAAAGTCGATGTGCACCCTTTGCCAGGGAGATGAGGACCACTCCCATGGATGTAGAGGGGCTTGTGGTGGAGCGTTTTAGACCTTCTGGCATCCTAGGCAGCTCTTGGTCATTTCTTCGATGTCTCCATCGATACCTGGCCACCATACAAACGCCCTAGCTAGGTTCTTCCTTTTCACTCCACCCAGATGCCCCTCGTGAAGCTCCTTTAGCACTTTATCCTGGAGTTTGGGTGGAATCACCACTCTGGATCCACACATCAAGGTTCCTCGGCACACTGACAGCTGTTCTCTTCTTTGCGAGAATGCTGGCAACAGTGGTTCGCCATGTGCTGGCCATCCCTTCACTGTTAAATCGTAGACCCGTGAGAGAGTCGGGTCATTTCTCGTCTCCCTTTCAATGGCAGAATTTGTCACTGGTAGACATTCCACTATGGTAGAGTGGAACATCTCCACTGGGTCTACTGTAGGTGCCTCTTCTACCGTTGGCAACGGTAGGCGCGATAAACCGTCAGCATTCCCATGCTGTTTTGACCCTTTGTATTCAATGTTGTATTGGTGTGCCCCTAGAAAAAGGGACCACCTCTGTAGCCTTTGCGCTGTCATAATGGGAACACCTTTTTTAGGGTTGAATATGGAGATGAGGGGTTGATGGTCAGTCAACAAGGTAAATTTTTGTCCGTGTAGGTAATGGTTGAATTTCTTCACTCTCCATACCAGGCTGAGTGCTTCCCTGTCGATTTGGGCATAGTTACGCTCAGCTGAGTTTAATGAGCGTGACGCAAAAGCTATCAGCCGTTCTGAGCCATCAGGGAATTTATGGGATAATACTGCTCCTATGCCATAAGGGGATGCATCGCACGCCAGTCTGATTGGCAGTGATGGGTTGTAATGAGCCAAAACTTCTTCGGATGTGATTAAGTCTTTGCATTTATGGAAGGCACGTTTACAGTCTTCGTTCCATTTCCAAATCACTCCTGTTTGTAGAAGTTCATTAAGAGGGTGTAGAAGAGTTGATAAGTTCGGTAAAAATTTATGATAGTAATTTATTAATCCCAGGAACGATCTTAATTGTGAAACATTTTCAGGTGCTGGGGCTTTTATAACCGCGTCAATTTTTTCAGGTGACTTATGCAACCCTTCATTATTAATTATGTGGCCACAATATGATATCTGATTTTGGAAAAATTCACACTTGGGGCGATTCGCTCGTAGGCCCCGTTCTTTCAGCCTAGTGAGCACCTGCTCCAAATTGGCAAGGTGCTCGTTGTCGTTTTCTCCTGTTATAAGGATGTCGTCTAGGTAGGATTGAGTCCCCGGAATCCCTTGCAGGACTTGCTCCATAGCTCTTTGCCAGATAGCTGAAGCTGATGCTACTCCAAAAACCAGTCGATTGTACTGGTACAGGCCTTTGTGTGTATTTATCGTGAGATACTTTTTAGAGGCCTCCTCAACCTCCATTTGTAAATATTCCTGTGCCAAGTCAATTTTGGTGAAACGTTTCCCTCCGGATAGTGAGGCGAAAATATCTTCTATCCTCGGAAGAGGATACTGTACCGTGTGAAGAACCGGGTTTACAGTCACCTTGAAGTCACCACAGATGCGAATTTTTCTCTGTCCTTCAGATTTATCTTTATTCAATGCTTTTTTCATGACTGGAACGATGGGTGTTGCCCATTCGCTCCAATCTATTTTGGATAATACGCCTGCTTTTTCCAAATTCTCGAGCTCTGCCTCAACTGCTGGACGTATTGCGTATGGCACCGGTCTTGCCTTAAAAAATTTGGGAATTGCTGCATCTTCCACTTTTATTGAGGCGGTGATGCCTTTCAAGGTTCCTAGTTTCTCTTGAAACACTTCTTTGGCGTTGGCCAAGATGTCTTTTAATCGTTCAGGTATGATGTCCTCATTGTTTTTTTCCTTACTGGTCACCGTCAGTGCCTGAATGGAGTGCCAGTCTAAACGTATCTTCCTGATCCATTCACGTCCCAACAACGGTGGACCACCATCTTGTAGAATGTATAAATACAACTTTGGTATTTCTTTGCCGTTGTATACAACAGGCACCCTTGTTTTTCCTTTGGGGTATACTTTCTGCCCCGTATATGTTTTTAAGATAATGGATGTGTCTTTTAGAGGTATATGCGAAAATAGCCTCTCGTAATCCCGTCGATTTATTACGGTTAGAGCTGATCCTGTATCTAGCTCCATTTTAACTGGGGACCCTGCTATTGTGAGGGTAACCCAAATGGTTTGGCAATCTTCTTTGGCTAGTACATTAGGTAATTTGAGACAGCTTAGTCTCTTACTTTTGAAGTCGCTATCGCTCTTCTGGTCTTCGGAGCTACTGTCCGTCATCATTTGTACCTTCCTGTACTTTTCTTTATTGATTTTTTTTTCTGTCAGTGGATTTTTTGTGTCCAGATTGGCATACCCGTGCAATGTGTCCAATCTTCCCGCATTGCCTGCATGCTTTGTCCTTGAACCAGCAGTCCCTCTGGTTATGGGTGGATCTGCCACAGTGATAACATCTTTTGAAACCCTGTGTCATTTCATGGGTGCCGAAGTCCTGTGTCTTTTGTTGTATCTCTGCAGCTCCTTTTTCTGCTGCTTCGTATGATACAGCCATACTGAAAGCTTTGTCCAATGTTAAATCTTTTTCAGAAAGCAGTCTTTTTTGTGTTCCTTCACTTAAGAGACCGCAAACGAATTTGTCTTGAAGATAATCTGATAGTCCTGCCCCGAATTGGCAGTACTTTGATAGCTTTCTTAATTCGGTCAGGTAATCAGCGTTACTTTCATTCTTGTGTTGATTTCTCTTGAAGAACTTGAATCGTTCCGCTATCAGCAGCGGTGTTGGGTTTAAGTGCTCCTGCAGGGTATCAACAATTTCTTTAAAATTCTTGTCCTTTGGTTTGGCTGGAGTGATTAAATTTCGTAACAGCCCGTATGTCTTTGCGCCCATTAAGTTCAGAAGTACTGAAGCTTTTTTTTCATCTTCTATTCCATTTGCAGTGCAATATACCTCTACTCTTTCCACATATGTGGTCCAATCCTCTATTTCACTATCAAAAGCATCAATATTACCAGATTTAGGCATTTCAGAAAAGATATGGCGCTTCCCGTGCTTTTTTTTTCTTTTCTGTAGCAAAGATATGGCGCTTCCCACGCTTTCCCGCCGCTGCTGCCGATAACAACGCTGTTTACTGCGGTTTCCGTTCTCCTCTTTTTAAAATTTACTGTTGGAGACTTGTTCCCGCTGGAGGTCTGAACGCTGACCTGCTTGCCGCGCCGGCCGTCTCCCGAGTGCTCCCTCCCAGTCCGTTATTGCTTGCCTCCGATTTCGCTGCCTGTCTCAGCTGTAGAGCCAGCCGCTGGAGCCCCAGCCTGACGCCCAGGAAGGATTAGCGCAGTACCTGCCACCAGCTTGGCCAGCTGGTGAAACCACAGCTTCTCTCACTTCCTTGAGTCTTCTGGACGCCCGAGGAATCGATGTCCTTGAGGTGCTGCCGAATTGCAGGTAAGTCCGTTTCCACTTCGTCGCCACTGTAGTGTCCGTGTGTAGATAAAGACACTGAAGACAGGAGTTGGTTCATAGGTATTTACTAAGCAAAGTCTGGGGGGGGGGTTCTAACGGATATACACAATATACAGGCTTATATAGCCCGAGTGGCAATTACCGGCATTACAGCACACCTGGGGTTCTTAAAGGCACATACACCACACCACTTGTGCTGCAGCGGAATGTTGTCATTGTACATCGCCTTTATTGCCTTCTTAAAGGTTTGTACGAACCTCTCAGCCAATCCATTTGTGGCTGGATGATACGGGGCGGATGTGTAATGCCTTACCCCATTCTTTTTCAAGAACCTCCGGAACTCTTCGGACACAAACTGTGGTCCGTTGTCGGAGCAAATCTGTTCTGGCAAGCCATTCCTGGCAAAAATGGTCCGTAGGACTGCAATAGTTTTCTCCGTGGTGGAGGAGGACATTTTGATGACCTCAGGCCATTTCGAGTGCGCATCCACGGCTATTAAAAACATTGAGTCCATGAATGGACCAGCAAAATCAATATGCACCCGTTGCCATGGAGATGAGGGCCACTCCCATGGGTGTAGAGGGGCCTGTGCTGGTGCATTTTGGACTTCCTGGCATCCTGAGCAACTCTTGGTCAGGTCCTCGATTTGTTTATCGATTCCCGGCCACCACACATAAGCCCTGACTAGGCTTTTCATTTTTACCCCTCCCAGATGACCCTCATGAAGCTCATTGAGCACTCTATCCCTTAACTTGGGTGGAATTACCACTCGGGATCCACACATCAAGGTCTCCCGGCACACTGACAGCTGTTCTCTCCTTGTCGAGAATGCTGGCAACAGTGAGTCGCCATGTGCTGGCCATCCCTTCACCATGAGGAAATCTACATGATATAAGGGGTTAATTTCAAGTGCTTGCTGGGTAAAAGTTTTCAGACTTGACACTGGGCAAGTGTCGATGTGTAACTAGAGCTATTGTAAGTACTCGGACTGCAGCCAGGAACAGATGTCTACCCACCTAATGAGAATGTAGAAGTGGAATAATGAGTTTCTTTGATGTACCAATGACCTGATAACTTGTGACCGAAAGCAAAGCTTGCCTCCCTTATATATGATTAAAGAGGACCTCCGGTTACACGATTCATGCCCTGTTATAGATTAACGGTTGACTTATGTGTCCAGGATCCTTCTGTCAATATGTTATTTCTACCTGATGATTAATCTAAAATGTATCCTGATAGAGGAACAAAGGGATTTCAATCAAACTTGTTTGTTACACTGTATAAATATAGAACGTTTACACTGTATCATTGGAATAGTAGCCTCACCCCTTGAGTGGAGGTACTGATTCCCCTTGCAAGAGAAGTTAAATAAAAGGCCTGTCCGTCTGACGAATCCAAGTGTGTATTGAGTCATTACCCAGAGCTAAGAAGTAAGGCACTTCTACAATTTGGAGGTTCCACCGAGATGGCTTGCTGTACCAATTGGTGAGTTAACAGACGCCGAGTACGTTGCTCGGTTGGGAAAATCCCATCGGCCGAAGGTGGTGTTTTGCCACATTTTTGGGACTTTCCCTGCCATAAGCATAGCTGCGCACAGTCTGTTTATTCCATTGGACAGCACTGCCATCGGGTAATTGACTCACAAGGTTCGGGGGTTAAACTGCCGTTGTGACTGCTTCCCTTTCAGAAACGGAACAGAGGACCAGCCATGAGGCGCTGACGCCCCGCGAACAGGATCGTGCAGAAAAGGACTGTAGGAAGCGCTGAAATAAAGGTACCAGAGAGAGAAGGTTAAGTCAGGAATTTGATTAACTAAGGAGCTAGCGATTTATTGGAAATTGAACTAGCAAGGTTCCAGCTTGCTGAGAGAGAAGGTTAAGTCAGGAATTTGATTAACTAAGGAGCTAGCGATTTACTGGAAATTGAACTAGCAAGGTTCCAGCTTGAAGTTAGCTGGGACAAATTGAAGGCCCTTTTTGCTAAAGATTTGGCTAAAGGGAGTAGGGTAGAAGGAGAGAAGAGCTTGAAGTTAGCTGGGACAAATTGAAGGCCCTTTTTGCTAAAGATTTGGCTAAAGGGAATATGGTAAAAGGAGAGAAGAGTGGGCGATTGTCTGAAACACAGTGTCAATGTTTAATGTTTATGAGAGTGAGTATTTAACTACTTGTTATTATCAATCAACTTTGCAGCTTTGTCCAGTAAGGCTGCATAGGTTGGGGATTTAGTAACACTTTGGTTGTTGTTTAACAAGTGTATTGTTTATTGTTTATTGTTATATGTATTAATGTTTAGTCATGTCTGATCTGTAGAGGCGTCCCACGCAGATCATAGAGTGTTACGGAATTGTTGTATGTTTTAACTAAAATATTTAAGCTGAAAAAAAACTGCAGAAGGGGTTGGAAAAGACCCAAGCCGGGGAAGTGAGTCCCGCGGCGGAATGTATGGTTGAGAAAATAGTGATGTCTTTTACATGATCCACTAAGCTATTGTGGATTCAGTATTTTCCCCAGTTAGAAATACCTTCCACGAGGGTTGAGAACCCTCGAGTTTTATACGTATGTATAGTTTATTAATCTGATCTGTAGGGGCGTACAACGCAGATCATGGATTGTCACGGGAGTTTAGATTGTTTTAAGTGAACCATTTAAGCTGCTAAAATGAGTGCTAGCGCCAGTAAGCCACCCGAGAAAGGCACGCCAGCAGCCTTTATGTTAAAGAACTGGTCAATCATCCATTGATCACCTACCAAATTGGTCCAAATGGACTGTAAATAAGACTAGACCCTTTCCCTCAGATAGTCATTTAACATAGAAAGAATTACTTGCCTCGAGAAATGTTTAACGGACGAGAGAGAAATAGAGAACAGCCAGATAAAAAGACTGCCTCTATGTTTGTTGAGTCAGAAAAAAAAATTACCCCGAAGAAACACCTTTCTCCTCTATTATGGTAGGATAACAAGGTAACTATAGAAGGATGAATAGAGGGGAATATAGAGGAAGACGTGGTAGAGTAAGAGGGTATGGACGATCTGGTAATTGTTACAATTGCGGACAACCCGGACATTGGGCAAACCAATGCCCTGTGAAAAATCGTCAGAACAAAACCTCCAATAATGGACCTCCGTTAGAGAATAAAGGTCCTAATTTCACTGTCCATAACCCTTTTTCGGACCAGTCAGGAGGTTACCCTACAAACGGACAGGGATTTAGGAGAAATAGAGATCAGAATTACTGACTGACACCAGCAGCCCCAGGCGCCACAGACCACCAAATGCCCGTTGTTTCTTTAAATTCACGCAGCGAACCTGAAATTAAAATGCAAATAGCTGGGAGACCTATGTCATTTTAGTAGATACAGGAGCAACCTTTTCAGTGTTAGGGAAAGGATATTCTGAAGGAATGCCTATTAATGGGAAAAAGACCCCGATAGCTGGATTGGCTGGAATACTACAACGCTTGAATCAATCGACTCCCCTCACAGTAAAAGTAGAAGAATTTGAGGAAGAACACTCCTTTCTGTTATCAGGAGATGTCTCTATGAATTTATGTGGAAGAGACTTGCTGTGCAAAATTAATGCTACAATTATTTGCTCCCCATCAGGAGTAACGGTAGAAATCCAAGTAGATAAGGCATATGCGTACCCAGTAACAGAAATAAAACACCCTGTTCTTTACGCATGGGAAATTGCCGACCCAAGTTTGAGTCCCAAACTTGTCAGTCTGTTAGGAGCGTGGGGATTCGTTACAAGCTCCATAAAACAACACCAGGAATCCCTGAAACTAGGGAAATGGCATTCAAAATTGCACTGCACGGCCTGCTATGACAAAACAGGACAAGATTATCAGCCGTTTTTAAATTTAAAATACCTCCTAACTATTAGACTGCACAGCCCTATAAAGTTACAATTAATCCAGCTGCACCATTACCCAAAAGGTCACAGTATCCATTGTCAGAGAAAGCAGAAAAAGGAATTGAGCCAGTGATGGAATCATTGTTAAAACAGGGAGTTAACGCCGGATAGAATAAAGGTCGTTTGCAACACATCGTTGCCAAAAACTAAAAGAGAAATGAAGCATTTTCTAGGAATGACTGGCTATTGTAGACAATGGATATTGAACTATTTAGAAATAACCAGACCACTATTGGACATGAGCATGACAAATTTGGAAAATTCGCGGTTACCTGACTTCCTCGGGAACCCAGATTAAAAATGCACAAGAAGTGAAAAATCTTTTACTAGCTATTCAGAGACGTAAACAGATTGCAATTATTAAGTGCCAAGCGCACACGGGGCATTTGGACAAGGTTGCGCTTGGAAACGCTGCTGCAGATAGCGCTGCTAAGTCAGTAGCTATATCAAGTACTGAACGACAAGTTTCAGCCTTCCCTGTTAGGGAAAAGCCAGAGATACCGCAGCCCCCGTCCTTAGATGATGTGCTGACCCATCAAGATAGGGCCAGTTCTGATGAAGTAAAGGAATGGGTTGTTAATCATTGTTTTAAAAAACACTGACGGCTTATGGGTTCATCATGACGGCCGCATGGTGGCACCCAAATCATTACTATCACCAATTGCCCGATGTGTTCATAAATTCACCCATGCGGGCAAAAGGGGGATGGCGGACTATATCCTCAAGACCTGGTATGCACCAGGAATCTCAAAGTTGGCAAAACAAATATGTGAAAATTGTACTATCTGCCAGACCATAAATGCAGGGAAAATAAAGAAGGTACAGCCCGCATCCCACCCAAACCCCATGGGCCCTTTTGTACACTTACAAATGGATTTTATTGAATTACCTGTATGTATGAGCTTTAAATATATATTAGTTATTATTGATATGTTTTCAAGATGGATTGAAGCGTTTCCTTGTAGAAAGAATGACGCTACTACTGTTGCTAAATGTTTATTGAAGGACATTGTACCTCGCTTTGGGATACCAGCAAAACTGTCAAGTGACAATGGGTCCCATTTTACGGGAACAGTGATTAAGGAACTATGCAAAGCTTTACAGATTAACCAGCACCTTCATTGTAGTTATCATCCACAGTCGGCTGGACTAGTGGAAAGATATAACGGGATGCTGAAAAACAAGCTTGCAAAACTGTGTAAAGAAACTGGACTTAAATGGGTTGATTTGTTACCCATAGCTTTAATGACAATGCGGTCTGCTACCAACAGAATTACAGGATTGTCGCCTCACGAGATCGTCATGGGAAGACCACAAAGATTGCCTTTTTCGGCACCTTTAACAGCTAAACAAATGGACATTCATAAAATGGAGGAAGAGATGTTGAGTTATTGCATTGCACTAACCAAATGCATTTCTAGTTTCCATCAACAGGTGAAGGAAGCCCAGGTCGATCCCGCTGAAGGAAAGTGCCATACTTTCGAGCCAGGAGATAACGTTTACATAAAAATCTTCAAACGAAAGAATGGCCTTCAACCCAGATTTGAGGGACCCTTCCAAGTACTCCTGACCACAAACACCGCTGTAAAAGTAAAGGAGCGACCAACATGGATACACGCGTCCCATTGTAAGAAGGCATCAGTTGAAGACAATACACTACCAAGATGAACTGGATTTGGACTCTGATGAGATTGTTCCTTTTGTTAACGATAATTGAAACTGCCATATGGATTTACCCAGATCCTCTGAAAGGCAAACTATGTATAGAAGAATGTGTACTTTTAACCAAAAATCTCTTTTATGTTATATGCTATAATGAGACCATGAAAGTTCAGCTTCAGGACCATACTATGCAGGTACCCCCGTATCAACCCCTAAATCTTAGGGTAAGACAGGGTAAGATAGTAGAAGAAGATAGTGGACAGAGGCTTGATAAGCTGTGGGTCACATGCCCTGATACTGTATTACCAAGTGACAAAACTGCGAACGGAGGGGTTTTCTGCAATGGTAATTCAAGAGGAGGACTGGCCCTGACAGCTAAGTTAATGTTTTGTGATAATCCTTTTACACAACCCCTCGTTTCAACATCAATTACTCAGAAAAGAAAAATTAATAGGACCGCTAGGAAACAAGGAGGGAGAAGTAGAAGACTGTTAAATAAGCATAACTATCATCAAGTTAATACCTTTGTATACATGAGCTATCTGTATGCTAAAAAAACAGAACCTTGCCAAATGCTGGATATGCAGCCACATCCCTGTGCATGCAGAGGGTGGAATACCTCTAAGGCCCATTCCCTTCGAGATAGAAGAGATGGTAGGGTGGTTATTACAGTCTAATACCACCTGGAATAAGGAGGCAGCCAGTACATTTCAGACCCAAAATAGTTTAAACCCAGATCAGTTGGAAAATGAATGGAAAGATGCAGGATACAACCTTATAAAATTTGAAGGGTGGTTTCATCCCCTATATGATAATCGAAGGAATCCAGAGAGTCTATTAGTTACGTCAATGGGAACCATAAATAAAACAAAAGGAGAAGTCTGTCTTGTAAACGACAATGGAGAAGGATTGATGGTTGGATGGAGTGAGTGCAAATGTAACTACACTTTGACTAAAACTACTACTAAACCACCAGGTGCAATCGAATGGCCTTATTGGGGATGGTGGAATCTGTCCACAGTACAAAATTTGACTAGCAAAAAAATCTGGAAAGGAGAATACGGAATAGGAATGATGCACCAGATATGGAACAAATTTGAAGCCTATAATAACACCTATTTCATCTGTGGGCATAGAGCATACCCTTGGTTACCACAAAATTGGACTGGGTCATGTTACTTGGGATATGTAGTGCCCTATATACATCATATTTCATCTTTGGATAGCCACCCTGGGACACGAGTAAAACGAGCCATTACAGAAACTGAAAGGTTCTTTGCTATAGCATTTCCCTGGTATGGAACAGGGAAGCTGGCAAGAGAATCTATAAACATGGCAGCAGTGCTGGAACAAATAGCCAATGATAAACGCAGAAATGGTGGCTATGCGCACTGTTGCTTTACAAAACCGCATGGCTCTGGACTAATTGTTGGCAAAAGGGGGCACATGTGCAATCATAAAAACCGAATGTTGCACCTATATCCCAGATAGCTCAGAAAATATCACCAACCTGGTAAACCACATAAAGGAGGCTGTAGAGAAACTACGTCAACCTGAACCATGGTCCATGTGGGATTGGATTTCAGGATGGGGAGGAGCACTAGGAAAGCAAATTTTGGAAACCTTAATCGCAATTGTGATGATAATAATTTTAATTAGTTTATTGATTGGTTGTTTAAAATTATTGTGTACAAAAGTCCTTTCCTTATTAACGTCAACTCCTCCAGTACCAATGATGTCTGAATATGAGGATATTAAGGGTGAGACCTTTGATGTAGAGTTTCTTAAACTTAGCGAAATAGATTGTCCTTAGAAAGGACAAAAGGGGGGAATGAGGAAATCTACATGATATAAGGGGTTAATTTCAAGTGCTTGCTGGGTAAAAGTTTTCAGACTTGACACTGGGCAAGTGTCGATGTGTAACTAGAGCTATTGTAAGTACTCGGACTGCAGCCAGGAACAGATGTCTACCCACCTAATGAGAATGTAGAAGTGGAATAATGAGTTTCTTTGATGTACCAATGACCTGATAACTTGTGACCGAAAGCAAAGCTTGCCTCCCTTATATATGATTAAAGAGGACCTCCGGTTACACGATTCATGCCCTGTTATAGATTAACGGTTGACTTATGTGTCCAGGATCCTTCTGTCAATATGTTATTTCTACCTGATGATTAATCTAAAATGTATCCTGATAGAGGAACAAAGGGATTTCAATCAAACTTGTTTGTTACACTGTATAAATATAGAACGTTTACACTGTATCATTGGAATAGTAGCCTCACCCCTTGAGTGGAGGTACTGATTCCCCTTGCAAGAGAAGTTAAATAAAAGGCCTGTCCGTCTGACGAATCCAAGTGTGTATTGAGTCATTACCCAGAGCTAAGAAGTAAGGCACTTCTACAACCATCAAATCATATACCCGAGACAGTGTCGGGTCATTTCGGGTTTCCTTTTCGACACAAGCGTTAGTTACCGGTAGGTATTCAACTATAGTCGAATGGAATATTTCGACCGCATCCACTGCTGGTGCTTCCTCCGCAGTAGGCAGTGGCAGGTGTGATAGCCCATCAGCATTTCCACGCTGTTTCGTGCCTTTTAGTGTTCCGTGTCCTTGCTGGAACACTTCTTTCGCGTCAGTTAGGATCTTTGACAGTCGCCCAGGTGTGACGTCGTCATCCTTTTTGTCAGCCACAGTCAGTGCCTGTATGGAATGCCAATCCAGTTGTATTTTCCAGATCCATTCACGTCCCAGTAATGGTGGTCCTCCATCTTGTAATACATACAGGTCTAGTTTTGGTGTTTCCTTACCGTTATGTATAACGGTCACCCTTATTTTTCCTTTGGGGTAGACTTTTTGCCCCGTGTACGTCTTCAAAATAACTTTTGTGTCTCTCACGGGTATGTGTGAGAATAGCCGCTCGTAGTCCCGTCGGTTTATGACTGTTAGGGCTGATCCTGTGTCCAATTCCATCTTTACCTGGACTCCTGCTATCTTGAGAGTGACCCAAATCGTTCGGTGATCATCCATTGTGATCACATTATGTAGTTTCAGACAACTCAGTTCCCTGCTTTCAGAGTTGTTATCACTCTTTTGTTCGTCTGAACTATTCTCTGTCATCTTATGTACCTTCTTGTACTTTTCTTTGGTAGGTTTCTTATTGCTGGTTTTCTTACCCGACCTGCAGACTCGTGCTATGTGTCCTACTTTTCCACACTGTCTGCACACTTTGTCTTTGAACCAGCAACCATTCTGGTCATGTGTTGTTCTGCCGTAGCGATAGCACTTCTCTGTTCCATATGACATTTCGTTTGTGCCATATTCTTGTGGTCTCTGTTGTATCTCTGCAGCGCCCCGTGCTGCAGCTTCATATGATACCACAATGCTGAAAGCCTTTTCCAGCGTAAGGTCCTTTTCAGATAAAAGCCGTTTCTGGGTTCCTTCACTTTGAAGCCCACACACAAACTTGTCCCTTAAGGTATGTGCCAGTCCCACTCCAAACTGGCAGTGTTTCAATAGTTTGCGCTGTTCTGTCAAATAATCAGCATTGCTTTCATCCTTATGCTGGTTCCGTTTGTGAAACTTGAATCATTCTGCTATCAGCAGCGGCGTGGGGTTTAAATGTTCCTGTAGTATCGTTACTATGTCTTCAAAACTCTTTTCCATTGGCTTCGTTGGGGTTACTAGATTTTGTAATAAACCATACATCTTTGCACCCATTAAATTTAACAATACCGACGCTTTCTTGTCATCTGACACCTCATTTGCCTTGCAGTATACCTCTATTCGTTCGACATATGTAGTCCAATCTTCGACTTCATTCTCAAATGCTGTGATACTGCCACTCTTCGGCATTTTGGGTGTGGTTTAAAATGGCGTCTCCCAATGGCTTAAAATGGCGTCTCCCGCGGTTTCCTTCCTCCCCCGCTGCTGCCAACGCCGCTCTCGGTGGTCCTCATGGCAATGGCGGCGCCTCGCGGGTTTCTGCGCGTCTCTCTCTCCCTCTCTTCGATGCTGCTCGGCCCCTGAACACCGGCTGCGCCCTGTGCGCTCTGCCCTCTCTCTCTCTCCCCCGTCGACGCTGTTCGGCCCTTTGCTGTGCCGCTCAGTCGGGCTCTAGCCCGCCGCTGTCCAGGAAGGGTCTGCACACTTCCTGTTGCCAGCCTGTTTCGCTGGACCACCTCGACTGGAAAGCCAAGCCTGGCTCTCGACAGCCTCCCCCACAATTCTCGAGTCTCTGCTGGATGACTGGCGGTTGCCCGTGGTCGACGTCCGAGTCTCTGGCCTTGACCTCCAATCCACTGATCTCCAGGAACGAATCCCCGGGAGGTGATGCAGAGTTGCAGGTAGGTTTGAACTTGCCTCGTCGCCAATGTTGTGTCTGTGTATAATAAGAGACAGACTGCAGGAGAACGGTACAACAGGTGTTTAATCAAGGTGGCTCACAGTGGAACTGATCTGTACAGATTACTACTCAGGGCTATACACAGGTGTGGTCACTGCCGGTACTACAGTATACATGAGCTGTAAAAGATAGTTCCCCCCTTAAAGGTATATACATTACACGCTGCTCTCTCCCCATTGCCCTGAACTCTTCCATTGCCCTGCTCTTTCCCATTGCCCTGCTCTCTCCCCATTGCCCTGCTCCTTCCCATTGCCCTGCTCTCTCCCCATTGCCTTGCTCCTTCCCATTGCCCTGCTCTCTCCCCATTGCCCTGCTATCTCCCCGTTGCCCTGCTCTCTCCCCATTGCCCTGCCCTCTCCCCATTGCCCTGCTCTCTCACCATTGCCCTGCTCTCTCCCATTACCCTGCTATCTCCCCATTGCCCTGCACTCTCCCCATTGCCCTGCTCTCTCCCCGTTGCCCTGCTCTCTCCCCATTGCCCTGCTCTCTCCCCATTGCCCTGATCTCTCCCCGCTGCCCTGCTCTCTCCCCGTTGCCCTGCTCTCTCCCCATTGCCCTGATCTCTCCCCGCTGCCCTGCTCTCTCCCCATTGCCCTGATCTCTCCCCGCTGCCCTGCTCTCTCCTCATTGCCCTACACTCTCCCCGTTGCCCTGCTCTCTCCCCATTTGCCCTGCTCTCCCCATTGCCCTGCACTCTCAATTTGCCCTGCTCTCTCCCATTGCCCTGCTATCTCCCCATTGCCCTGCTCTCTCCCCATTGCCCTGCTCTCTCCCCATTGCCCTGCTCTCTCCCATTACCCTGCTATCTCCCCATTGCCCTGCTCTCTCCCCATTGCCCTGATCTCTCCCCGCTGCCCTGCTCTCTCCCCGTTGCCCTGCTCTCTCCCCATTGCCCTGATCTCTCCCCGCTGCCCTGCTCTCTCCCCGTTGCCCTGCTCTCTCCCCATTGCCCTGATCTCTCCCCGCTGCCCTGCTCTCTCCTCATTGCCCTACACTCTCCCCGTTGCCCTGCTCTCTCCCCATTTGCCCTGCTCTCCCCATTGCCCTGCACTCTCAATTTGCCCTGCTCTCTCCCATTGCCCTGCTATCTCCCCATTGCCCTGCTCTCTCCCCATTGCCCTGCTCTCTCCCCATTGCCCTGCTCTCTCCCCATTGCCCTGCTCTCTCCCCGTTGCCCTGCTCTCTCCTCATTGCCCTACACTCTCCCCATTGCCCTGCTCGTTCCCATTTGCCCTGCTCTTTCCCATTGCTCTGCTCTCTCCCCATTGCCCTGCTCTCTCCCCATTGCCCTGCTCTCTCCCCATTGCTCTGCTCTCTCCCCATTGCCCTGCTCTCTCCCCATTGCCCTGTTCTCTCCCCATTGCCCTGTTTTCTCCCCATTGCCCTGCACTCTCCCATTGCCCTGCTCTTTCCCTATGCCCTGCTCTCCCCATTGCCCTGCTCCTTCCCATTGCCCTGCTCTCTCCCCATTGTCCCGCTCTCTCCCCATTGCCCTGCACTCTCCCCATTGCCCTGCACTCTCCCCATTGCCCTGCTCTCTCCCCATTGCCCTGCTCTCTCCCCGTTGCCCTGCTCTCTCCCCGTTGCCCTGCTCTCTCCCCATTGCCCTGCTCTCTCCCCATTGCCCTGCTCTCTCACCATTGCCCTGCTCTCTCCCCATTGCCCTGCTATCTCCCCATTGCCCTGCTCTCTCCCCATTGTCCTGCCCTCTCCCCATTGCCCTGCTATCTCCCCATTGCCCTGCTCTCTCCCCGTTGCCCTGCTCTCTCCCCGTTACCCCGCTTTCTCCGCATTGCCCTGCTCTCTCCCCATTGCCCTGCTCTCTTCCCTTTGCCCTGCTTTCTCCCCATTGCCCTGCTCTCTCCCCGTTGCCCTGCTCTCTCCCCATTGCCCTGCTCTCTCCCCGTTGCCCTGGTCTCTCCCCGTTGCTCTGGTCTCTCCCCGTTGCCCTGCTCTCTCCCCGTTGCCCTGCTCTCTCCCCGTTGCCCTGCTCTCTCCCCGTTGCCCTGTTGTCTCCCCGTTGCCCTGCTCTTTCCCATTGCCCTGCTCATTCCCATTGCACTGCTCTCTCCCTGTTGCCCTGCTCTGTCCCCGTTGCCCTGCTTTCTCCCCATTGCCCTGCTCTCTCCCCATTGCCCTGGTCTCTCCCCATTGCCCTGCTCTCTCCCATTGCCCTGCTATCTCCCCATTGCCCTGCTCTCTCCCTGTTGCCCTGCTTTCTCCCCATTGCCCTGATCTCTCCCCATTGCCCTGCTCTCTCCCCATTGTCCTGCTCTCTCCCCATTGCCCTGCTCTCTCCCCATTGCCCTGCTCTCTCCCCGTTGCTCTGCTCTCTCACCATTGCCCTGCTCTCTCCCCGTTGCCCTGCTCTCTCCCCGTTGCCCTGCTCTCTCCCCATTGCCCTGCTCTCTCCCCATTGCCCTGCTCTCTCCCCATTGCCCTGCTCTCTCCCCATTGCCCTGCTCTCTCCCCATTGCCCTGCTCTCTCCCCATTGCCCTGCTCTCTCCCCGTTACCCTGCTCTCTCCCCGTTGCCCTGCTCTCTCCCCATTGCCCTGCTCTCTCCCCATTGCCCTGCTCTCTCCCCGTTGCCCTGCTCTCTCCCCATTGCCCTGCTCTCTCCCCATTGCCCTGCTCTCACCCCATTGCCCTGCTCCTTCCCATTGCCCTGCTCTCTCCCCATTGTCCCGCTCTCTCCCCATTGCCCTGCTCTCTCCCCATTGCCCTGCTCTCTCCCCGTTGCCCTGCTCTCTCACCATTGCCCTGCTCTCTCCCATTGCCCTGCTATCTCCCCAGTGCCCTGCTCTCTCCCCATTGCCCTGCTCTCTCCCCGTTGTCCTGCTCTCTCCCCATTGCCCCGCACTCTCCCCATTGCTCTGCTCTCTCCCCATTGCCCTGCTCTCTCCCCATTGCCCTGCTCTCTCCCCATTGTCCCGCTCTCTCCCCATTGCCCTGCTCCTTCCCATTGCCCTGCTCTCTCCCCATTGTCCCGCTCTCTCCCCATTGTCCTGCTCTCTCCCCATTGCCCTGCTCTCTCCCCATTGTCCCGCTCTCTCCCCGTTGCCCTGCTCTCTCCCCGTTACCCTGCTCTCTCCCCATTGCCCTGCTCTCTCCCCATTGCCCTGCTCCCTCACCATTGCCCTGCTCTCTCCCCATTGCCCTGCTCTCTCCCCATTGCCCTGCTCTCTCCCCATTGTCCCGCTCTCTCCCCATTGCCCTGCTCTCTCCACATTGCCCTACTCTCCCCCCATTGCCCTGCTCTCTCCCCGTTGCCCTGCTCTCTCCCCGATGCCCTGCTTTCTCCCCATTGCCCTGCTCTCTCCCTGTTGCCCTGCTCTCTCCCCGTTGCCCTGCTCTCTCCCCATTGCCCTGTTGTCTCCTCGTTGCCCTGCTCTTTCCCATTGCCCTGCTCTTTCCCATTGCACTGCTCTCTCCCCATTGCCCTGCTCTGTCCCCATTGCCCTGGTCTCTCCCCGTTGCCCTGCTTTCTCCCCATTGCCCTGCTCTCTCCCCATTGCCCTGCTGTTTCCCCATTGCCCTGCTCTCTCCCCATTGCCCTGGTCTCTCCCCGTTGCCCTGCTTTCTCCCCATTGCCCTGCTCTCTCCCCATTGTCCCGCTCCCTCCCCATTGCCCTGCTCTCTCCGCATTGCCCTGCTTTCTCCCCATTGCCCTGCTCTCTCCCCATTGTCCCGCTCTCTCCCCATTGCCCTGCTCCTTCCCATTGCCCTGCTCTCTCCACATTGTCCCGCTCTCTCCCATTGCCCTGCTCTCTCCCCATTGCCCTGCTCTCTCCCCATTGCCCTGCTCTCTCCCCATTGCCCTGCTCTGTCCCCGTTGCCCTGCTCTCTCCCATTGCCCTGCACTCTCCCCGTTGTCCTGCTCTCTCCCCATTGCCCCGCTCTCTCCCCATTGCCCTGCTCTCTCCCCATTGCTCTGCTCTCTCCCCATTGCCCTGCTCTCTCCCCATTGCCCTGCTCTCTCCCCATTGTCCCGCTCTCTCCCCATTGCCCTGCTCTTTCCCCATTGTCCCGCTCTCTCCCCATTGCCCTGCTCTCTCCCCATTGCCCTGCTCTCTCCCCATTGTCCCGCTCTCTCCCCATTGCCCTGCTCTTTCCCCATTGTCCCGCTCTCTCCCCATTGCCCTGCTCTCTCCCATTGCCCTGCTCTCTCCCCATTGCCCTGCACTCTCCCCATTGCCCTGCTCTCTCCCCGTTGCCCTGCTCTCTCCCCGTTGCCCTGCTCTCTCCCCGTTACCCTGCTCTCTCCCCATTGCCCTGCTCTCTCCCCATTGCCCTGCTCTCTCCCCATTATCCCGCTCTCTCCCCATTACCCTGCTCTCTCCCCATTGCCCTGCTCTCTCCCCATTGCCCTGCTCCCTCACCATTGCCCTGCTCTCTCCCCATTGCCCTGCTCTCTCCCCATTGCCCTGCTCTCTCCCCATTGTCCCGCTCTCTCCCCATTGCCCTGCTCTCTCCACATTGCCCTACTCTCTCCCCGTTGCCATGCTCTCTCCCAGTTACCCCGCTTTCTCCCCATTGCCCTGCTCTCTCCCCGATGCCCTGCTTTCTCCCCATTGCCCTGCTCTCTCCCCGTTGCCCTGCTCTCTCCCCGTTGCCCTGCTCTCTCCCCGTTGCCCTGCTCCCTCCCCATTGCCCTGCTCTCTCCCCATTGCCCTGCTCTCTCCCCATTGCCCTGCTCTCACCCCATTGCCCTGCTCTGTCCCCATTGCCCTGGTCTCTCCCCGTTGCCCTGCTTTCTCCCCATTGCCCTGCTCTCTCCCCATTGCCCTGCTGTTTCCCCATTGCCCTGCTCTCTCCCCATTGCCCTGGTCTCTCCCCGTTGCCCTGCTTTCTCCCCATTGCCCTGCTCTCTCCCCATTGTCCCGCTCCCTCCCCATTGCCCTGCTCTCTCCGCATTGCCCTGCTTTCTCCCCATTGCCCTGCTCTCTCCCCATTGTCCCGCTCTCTCCCCATTGCCCTGCTCCTTCCCATTGCCCCGCTCTCTCCCCATTACCCTGCTCTCTCCCCATTGCACTGCTCTCTCACCATTGCCCTGCTCTCTCCCATTGCCCTGCTATCTCCCCATTGCCCTGCTCTCTCCCCATTGCCCTGCTCTCTCACCATTGCCCTGCTGTCTCCCCATTGCCCTGCTCTCTCCCCATTGCCCTGCTCTCTCCCCATTGCTCTGCTCTCTCCCCATTGCCCTGCTCTCTCCCCATTGCCCTGGTCTCTCCCCGTTGCCCTGCTTTCTCCCCATTGCCCTGCTCTCTCCCCATTGTCCCGCTCCCTCCCCATTGCCCTGCTCTCTCCGCATTGCCCTGCTTTCTCCCCATTGCCCTGCTCTCTCCCCATTATCCCGCTCTCTCCCCGTTGCACTGCTCTCTCCCATTGCCCTGCTCTCTCACCATTGCCCTGCTGTCTCCCCATTGCCCTGCTCTCTCCCCATTGCCCTGCGCTCTCCCCATTGCCCTGCTCTCACCCCATTGCCCTGCTCTCTCCCCATTGCCCTGCTCTCTCCCCGTTGCCCTGCTCTCTCCCCATTGCCCTGCTCTCTCCCCATTGCCCTGCTCTCTCCCCATTGCCCTGCTCTCTCCCTATGCCCTGCTCTCCCCATTGCCCTGCTTCTTCCCATTGCCCTGCTCTCTCCCTATGCCCTGCTCTCCCCATTGCCCTGCTTCTTCCCATTGCCCTGCTCTCTCCCCGTTGTCCCGCTCTCTCCCCATTGCCCTGCTCTCTCCCCATTGCCCTGCTCTCTCCCCATTGCCCTGCTCTCTCACCATTGTCTCGCACTCTCCCCATTGCCCTGCTCTCTCCCCATTGCCCTGCTCTCTCCCCATTGCCCTGCTCTCTCCCCATTGCCCTGCTCTCTCCCTATGCCCTGCTCTCCCCATTGCCCTGCTTCTTCCCATTGCCCTGCTCTCTCCCCATTGTCTCGCTCTCTCCCCATTGCCCTGCTCCTTCCCATTGCCCTGCTCTCTCCCCGTTGTCCTGCTCTCTCCCCGTTACCCTGCTCTCTCCCCATTGCCCTGCTCTCTCCCCATTGCCCTGCTCTCTCACCATTGCCCTGCTCTCTCCCCATTGCTCTGCTCTCTCCCCATTGCCCTGCTCTCTCCCCATTGCCCTGCTCTCTCCCCACTGTCCCGCTCTCTCCCCATTGCCCTGCTCCTTCCCATTGCCCTGCTCTCTCCCCGTTACCCTGCTCTCTCCCCATTGCCCTGCTCTCTCCCCATTGCCCTGCTCTCTCCCCATTGCCCTGCTCCCTCACCATTTCCCTGCTCTCTCCCCATTGCCCTGCTCTCTCCCCATTGTCCCGCTCTCTCCCCATTGCCCTGCTCTCTCCACATTGCCCTGCTCTCTCCCCGTTGCCATGCTCTCTCCCCATTACCCCGCTTTCTCCCCATTGCCCTGCTCTCTCCCCATTGCCCTGCTCTCTCCCCGTTGCCCTGCTTTCTCCCCGTTGCCCTGCTCTCTCCACATTGCCCTGCTCTCTCCCTGTTGCCCTGCTCTCTCCCCGTTGCCCTGCTCTCTCCCTATTGCCCTGCTCTCCCCCCATTGCCCTGCTCTCTCCCCGTTGCTCTGGTCTCTCCCCGTTGCCCTGCTCTATCCCCGTTGCCCTGCTCTCCCCCCATTGCCCTGCTCTCTCCCCGTTGCTCTGGTCTCTCCCCGTTGCCCTGCTCTATCCCCGTTGCCCTGCTGTCTCCCCGTTGCCCTGCTCTCTCCCCATTGCCCTGCTCTCGCCCCATTGCCCTGTTGTGTCCCCATTGCCCTGGTCTCTCCCCGTTGCCCTGCTTTCTCCCCATTGCCCTGCTCTCTCCCCATTGCCCTGGTCTCTCCCCGTTGCCCTGCTTTCTCCCCATTGCCCTGCTCTCTCCCCATTGCCCTGATGTTTCCCCATTGCCCTGATCTCTCCCCATTGCCCTGGTCTCTCCCCGTTGCCCTGCTTTCTCCCCATTGCCCTGCTCTCTCCCCATTGTCCCGCTCCCTCCCCATTGCCCTGCTCTCTCCGCATTGCCCTGCTCTCTCCCCATTGCCCTGCTCCCTCCCCATTGTCCCGCTCTCTCCCCATTGCCCTGCTCCTTCCCATTGTCCCGCTCTCTCCCCATTGCCCTGCTCTCTCCCCATTGCCCTGCTCTCTCCCCGTTGCCCTGCTCTCTCACCATTGCCCTGCTCTCTCCCATTGCCCTGCTATCTCCCCATTGCCCTGCTCTCTCCCCATTGCCCTGCTCTCTCCCCGTTTCCCAGCTCTCTCCCCATTGCCCTGCTCTCTCCCCGTTGCCCTGCTCTCTCCCCATTGCCCTGCACTCTCCCCATTGCCCTGCTCTTTCCCATTTGCCCTGCTCTTTCCCATTGCTCTGCTCTCTCCCCATTGCCCTGCTCTCTCCCCATTGCCCTGCTCTCTCCCCATTGCTCTGCTCTCTCCCCATTGCCCTGCTCTCTCCCCATTGCCCTGCTCTCTCCCCATTGCCCTGCTCTCTCCCCATTGCCCTCTTCTCTCCCCATTGCCCTGCTCTCTTCCTCTGCCTCTAATGTTTTTCCATGTTGGTCGCCTGTCAGAAAGAACTAAAAACAGAAAATGCTGGAGATACTTAGCAGGTCAGGCAGCATCTGTGAAGAGAGAAACAGAATTAACGTTTCAGGTCGATGACCTTTCGTCAGAACTGGAAAAAGCAGGAAATGCAACAGATTTTTAAGCAAGTGCAGGGGCTGGGAAATGGGGGAGGGGATGAAAGAACAAAAGGGAAGGTCTGTGATAGGATAGAAGGCAGGAGAAGTTAAGAGACATTAAGCGATATTCAAGGCAAAAGGAGATGGTAATGGGACAGGTTAAGAAACAAAGGATGGCTCTAGATGAAGTGTGAATTGTGCTGGCAGAATGAAAGACAGCTGCCCTGTGGGAGAGAAGAAAAAAAGACACAGACGCTAAGGGCTAGATTTTCGTGGAGCCGCGAGGCGGGGTTTCAGGCATGTGGGGGGGGGGGGAAATCCCGAATTTGGGGGTCCTGACACCATCCCGCCCAAAACCCCGCCCCACGTAAGTTTCAGGGGCGGCGGGTACCCGCCCCGTACTGGGACCTGCCGAAACCAGGCGGGAAGGGATTCGTGCCAATTAACTGCCTGTTAACAGGCAGTTTTTAGCCTAATCCCTATTTTGAGGGGTTTCGTGTGGGTTTCCCGACGGCTCCAAACCACGCCAGGTTAGAGCAGACGGGCCGTCGGGTTGAAGAAGTTGGAGAGGTCGCGATGTCGGTGCTCAGGTGAGTGATGGATGCATGAGTGTAAAGGTAAGTGTGTTTGGTGTGTCTAAAGCGTGTAAAGAACTTTTACTTACCTGTACTTACCTTCACAGCCTTTCTTCCTGTAGCCGTTGGGAGCGCATCACTCAGCCGGAACTGAAAGCTGAATGGCTGTGATCTGTGAAAAGTGACATCCTTCAGCTTTGAGTGCCGGTAAGAGTTCTAACTGAGTCTGTGCAGAATGACTCATGTCAGAACTCAGACTGTCAGTGTCTGACAGCTTCAAACAGCTGTGAAGCACTGATATTTCATCTGTCAAAAACTCTTGACAGATGAAATTTCAGTCTGTGACATCACCTGTTGCCGGGTGGCCCTTAATTGGCCTGCTGAGCCCACTGGGCGGGCTCAACAAGGTCAATCAAGGGAAAATCGCGCGGATTGGCCGGACGTCGGAGTAGGCGGGTCAAAAACCCGAAAGGGGAAGTCCTGCCTTCTTCCCGACAGGTTCGGGAAAATCTACCCCTAAGTGTGGATTAAAAATATATATATATATGATAGGGGCCGAGGTTATGATCTGAAATTGTTGAACTCTATATTGAGTCTAGAAGGCGCCACTGCCATCTCTCTTCCAGGAATGCCCACCTTGAAGAAGTTCTGCTCTTCTCTCCGACAGGATTTCCATTTGTCTCTTTTACCTTGTTTACCTTCATTGCTTTCTGTCTCCCTTCTTGTGTTTGATTAGGTACCTACCAAAACTCACTTTCACAGCCACATATCTTTCCTCAGCAACTGACTCCGGCTCCGACTTACTCCACGTGGATTCCAACTGAAATTTCACCCTTCGTGTTTTGGATCCACCCAGGACTACAGATATCTCCAAGATATTCAGCATTCCTCGAACCACTGCTCTCACCGTATCCTGAGATCCACGCTGAATGCCATGCGATGCCACATGAACACCCTCGACCTCTCTCTTCAGCAGCACCTACTCACTCTATCTCAAAGCTGTCCTGGTCCGCAGTTCCATTTCATCCTTCGCCTCATCCGGCGCTTTAATAAAAAACTTTTTTTCTTCCTGTCCGATGTCAAGGATCGCAAGCTTCAACAACTCTTGGACACCAATGCCCCTCCGGAACATTCTTCCCCTTCACTTTCCTCTGACCCCATCCCTTCTCCCAATCTCACCCCCTGCCATGTTTTCACTATCCCCTCCGACCTTCCCCTCTCTGACCCCGAACGATCAGTCCTTAGCAAAGGCCTGAGCTTCATCCCCTTACGCCCCCACCTCAATGAATTTCGAGCTCGCCACGATGTTGAGCTCTTTTTCCGCTGCCTTCGTCTCCGTGCCCACTTCTTTGGACAGGAGTCTTCCCCCCGCCGCACGGCTGACCCTTTCTCCCGCTTTCAGAATTCTCGTTCTACCTGGACCCCTCCCTCTGGCCTCTTAACCTCTCTAGATCTTTTCATTGCTAATTGCCGCCGTGACATCGGCCGTCTCCATTTCTCTGCTCCCCTCACTCACTCCAACCTACCTCCCTCTGAACTTGCAGCACTCCATTCTCTCAGATCAAATCCCAACATTGTCATTAAACCTGCTGACAAGGGTGGTGCTGTTGTTGTTTGGCGAACTGACCTCTACCTCGCGGAAGCTGAACGCCAACTCTCTGACACCTCCTCCTACCTCCACCTGGACCATGACCCCACTACCAAACATCCAGCCACCGTTTCATAGACTGTCACTGACCTCATCTCCTCTGGAGATCTTCCCCCCACGGCTGCCAACCTCTTAGTTCCTCAACCCCGCACAGCCCGTTTCTACCTCCTTCCCAAGATCCACAAACAGGACTGTCCTGGTAGACCCATCGTTTCAGCCTGCCCCACGGAACTTATCTCCTCCTATCTCAACTCTATTTTTTCTCCCCTTGTCCAGTTTTGAGGGGGTGACTAGGTGTGTGGATGAGGGTAGTGCAGTGGATGTGGTATACATGGATTTCACTAAGGCTTTCCATAAAGTCCCGCATAGGAGACTGTTCATCAAGAAGGTAAGAGCCCATGGGATCCAGGGTGCCTTGGCACATTGGATCCAAAACTGGCTTAGTGGCAGAAGGCAGAGGGTGATGGTGGAAGGTTGTTTTTGTGACTGGAAGCCTGTGTCCAGTGGGGTACCGCAGGGATCGGTGCTGGGTCCCTTGCTGTTTGTGGTCTACATTAATGATTTGGATGTGAATGTAAAAGGTATGATGAGTAAGTTCGCAGGTGACACGAAAATTGGTGGGGTGGTAAATAGCGAGGAGGGTAGCCTCATTCTGCAGGACGATATAGATGGGTTGGTCAGATGGGTGGAACAGTGGCAAATGGAATTTAACCCTGAAAAGTGTGAGGTGATGCATTTTGGAGGGACTAACAAGGCAAGGGAATACACAATGAATGGTAAGACCCTAGGTAAGACAGAGGATCAGAGGGACCTTGGTGTGCATGTACATAGGTCCCTGAAGGCAGCAGAACAGGTGGATAAGGTGGTTAAAAAGGCATATGGGATACTTGCCTTCATTAGCCGAGGCATAGAATATAAGAGCAGGGAGGTTATGATGGAGCTGTACAAAACGCTGGTTAGGCCACAGCTGGAATACTGTGTGCAGTTCTGGTCGCCACACTATAGGAAGGATGTGATTGCTTTGGAGAGGGTGCAGAGGAGATTCACCAGGATGTTACCTGGGCTGGAGCACTTCAGCTATGAAGAAAGACTGGACAGGCTGGGGTTGTTTTTCTTGGAGCAGAGAAGGCTGAGGGGGGACCTGATTGAGGTGTACAAAATTATGAGGGGCATAGATAGGGTAGATAGAAAGGAACTTTTTCCCTTAGTAGAGGGGTCAATAACAAGGGGGCATTGATTCAAGGTAAGGGGCAGGAGGTTTAGAGGGGATTTGAGGAAGAACTTTTTCACCCAGAGGGTGGTTGGAATCTGGAACTCACTGCCTGAAAGGGTGGTAGAGGCAGGAACCCTCACAACATTCAAGAAGCATTTGGATGAGCACTTGAAATGCCATAGCATACAAGGCTACGGACCAAATGCTGGAAAATGGGATTAGATTAGACAGGGCTTGATGGCCGGCGCGGACGCGATGGGCCGAAGGGCCTCTTTCCGTGCTGTATAACTCTATGACTCTATGACTCTTCCCACCTACATCCGTGTCTCTTCCGACGCCCTCCGCCACTTTAACAGTTTCCAGTTTCCTGGCCCCAACCGCCTCCTTTTCACTGTGGACGTACAATCCCTCTACACCTCCATCCCCCACCATGATGGCCTAAGGCCGCTCCGCTTCTTCCTTGAACAGAGGTCCGACCAGTCCCCATCCACCACCACCCTCCTCCGCCTGGCTGAACTTGTTCTCACATTGAACAACTTCTCCTTTGACTCCACTCACTTCCTCCAAATCAAAGGTGTTGCTATGGGAACCCGTATGGGTCCTTGCTATGCCTGCCTTTTCGTGGGATATGTGGAACACTCTTTGTTCCAGTCCTACTCAGGTCCCCTCCCTCACCTCTTTTTCCAGTACATCGATGACTGTATCGGTGCCGTTTCCTGCTCTCGCCCTGAACTAGATAATTTCATTCACTTTGCTTCCAATTTCCACCCTTCCCTCACCTTCACATGGTCCATCTCCGACTCTTCCCTTCCCTTCCTCGACTTCTCCATCTCCATCTCTGGGGATAGGTTATTGACAAACATTCACTACAAGCCCACTGACTCCCACAGCTACCTGGACTACACTTCCTCCCACCCCGCTTCCTGTAAGGACTCTATTCCATTCTCCCAGTTTCTCCATCTCTGCCGCATCTGCTCTGACGATGCCACCTTCCATACCAGTGCTTCCGACATGTCTTCCTTTTTCCTCAACCGAGGATTCCCCTCTACTGTGGCTGACACGGCCCTTGACTGTGTCCGTTCTATCTCCTGCACTTCTGCCCTCACCCCTGCCACTCCCTCCCGGAACCACAATAGAGTTCCCCTTGTCCTCACGTTTCACCCCACCAGCCTCCACATTCAACGGATTATCCTCCGACATTTCCGCCACCTCCAGCGTGATCCCACCACCAAACACATCGTCCCCTCACCTCCCCTTTCAGCATTCCGAAGGGACCGCTCCCTCTGCGACACCCTGGTCTACTCCTCTATCACCCCCAACACCTCTTCCCCTTCGCCCGGCACCTTCCCGTGGAAGCACAGGAGATGCAACACATGCCCTTATACCTCCCCACTTCCCACTGTCCAGGGCCCCAAACACCCCTTCCAGGTGAAACAGCGATTTACTTGTACTTCTCGCAATCTAGTATATTGTATTCACTGCTCACGATGCGGTCTCCTCTACATTGGGGAGACCAAACGCAGATTGGGTGACCGCTTTGCGGAACACCTCCATTCAGTCCGTAAGGGGGACCCCGAGCTTCCGGTCGCCTGTCATTTTAATTCACCGCTCCATTCCCACTCAGACCTCACCGTACTTGGCCTCTTGTATTGTTCCACTGAAGCTCAGCAGAAGCTCGAGGAACAGCACCTCATCTTTCGATTAGGCACTTTACAGCCTTCTGGACTCAACATAGAGTTCAACAATTTCAGATCATATCCTCGGCCCCTATCATATATATAAATATATATTTTTTATCCACACTCTTTGTGTCTTTTCTTCTTCTCTCCCACAGGGCAGCTGTCTTTCATTCTGCCAGCACAATTCACACTTCATCTAGAGCCATCCTTTGTTTCTTAACCTGTCCCATTACCATCTCCTTTTGCCTTGAATATCTCTTAATGTCTCTTAACCTCTTCTGCCTTCTATCCTATCACAGACCTTCCCTTTTGTTGTTTCATCCCTTCCCCCCTTTCCCAGCCCCTGCACTTGCTTAAAAATCTGTTCCATTTCCTGCTTTTTTCCAGTTCTGATGAAAGGTCATCGACCTGAAACGTTAACTCTGTTTCTCTCTTCACAGATGTTGCCTGACCTGCTGAGTATCTCCAGCATTTTCTGTTTTTATTTCAGATTTCCAGCATCTGCAGTATTTTCTTTTTGTATTAGAGTCAAAAGAACTTCTTGATTGTAACTAAAATGAAGCTTAGTAGGTTTAATTCCTGTTAATTCATTCACAAGACAGAAGGGAGCTAGTTTTAGTGCCCAATACGCACCATCTGCACCTGCTTTCAGTTGTGTTCCACCTGATTTTGGCCCCACTTACCTTTCTGGCCATGCCTGGCATGATCTTTGGCGGCTCCCATCTGGAGCTTCATTATTTTATTCACAAGGGAACGTGAACGGCCCCCACTCTATTTGGCGGAGGTTCCGCATGTCCTCTGCCACTGTTTGCGGCTGGCCTCCTCTTCCACTTGCTTCCTGGATCCACAAAAGTTCTTCTGTTGCATTTCTTCACATTCCATGTTTTGCTTTGGCTATGTCCAGCAGCTGACTAACTAGCCCGTCATCTGGGGCAGAAACCTATACTGTTTCTTAGTTGGGGCCATCTTCTGTGATGCTACATATCTCCTCCAGCCTACGTCAAGTAAGGTACATTTGGAGGTTGAAACTGCATAAAACACAGATGGCTACATTAATTTTGGACTCCTTTGCCAGGATGTATTACAGTCGTCCCCCTGATCAGTCCAGGCATCTGAATCTTTCCTTAAGGCTGTGTTCAACCAAGGCTCTGGTAGTAGCATGACCCTCATTACATCACTCTTTACTTCTTGTCCTTGGGTTTGTCAATGGGGCAAGCAACCAATGCTATAGTGGATAGCATTGGTTCCTCCAGAGGCCACCCATCCATCTGTTTTTTGTGGACCTTTAAATAATGGTGCAACGATGGATTGCCGTAAAATGAATGAAACGGAGCAACTGCCAGAATCATAGAATCATGATTTGGACAGGTTGGGTGATTGGGCAAAAGCATGGCAGATGCAGTATAACGTGGATAAATGTGAGGTTATCCACTTTGGTGGCAAAAACAGGAAGGCAGATTATTATCTGAATGGCAATAGATTGGGAGAAGGAGAAGTGCAAAGGGACCTGGATGTTCTTGTGCACCAGTCGCTGAAGGTAAGCATGCAGGTGCAGCAGGCGGTTAAGAAGGCAAATGGTGTGTTGGCCTTCGTAGCAAGAGGGTTTGAGTACAGGAACAAGGATGTCTTGCTGCAGTTGTACAGGGCCTTGGTGAGACCACATCTTGAGTATTGTGTGCAGTTTTGGTCGCCTTATCTGAGGAAGGATGTTCTTGCCATGGAAGGTGTAGTGTATGTGCCTTTAAGTCAGAACTACTTTTTACAGCTCCTGTATACTGTAGTACCGGCAGTGACCACACCGGTATATAAGCTGTGCGCATGCCTCTGTACCCCAGTCTAGAGATTACCCTCCTCCAGTAAAGACCTGTTATTTGTTAATGTGCAGCATCCGTGTGATTATTTATCCACTGAACCACGGATCTAACAGTGGCGACGAGTGTCGATTCGAATCTACCTGCAACATAAAAAAAAATAGTCGAGTCCAGGAACACGGGCGTCGACCGCAAGCAACCGCCCAGCAGTTAGGCAGAGATCCAACTTCGCTGGGGAGGCTGTGGAGAGCCGGGCTTGGTTCCCCAGCCACAACGAGCAGTAAGAGACCGATGACAGGTCCAGAGCAGACCCTTCCCGAGCAGCGGCGGCTGGAGCCGACCGACGGCAGAGAGAGAGCCGAGCAGCGTCGACGGGGTAAGAAAGAGGGTGAAGAGAGCAGGGCGCAGCCGGGGGTTGATCACCGAGCGGCGTCGAGGAAAAATACTGCAAACCAGAGAGAGAGAGGATAAGAAGCAGTCGGGTTCTAGACTGAGCAGCGTCGACAAATATCAAGAGAAGAACGCGCAGAGCACAGCCAGGGATCACGGGCTGATCAGGGTCCGCGGGGCGAAGCAAGGGGAGACGCCATTGAGCCGCGGAGAAGCAGGGAGAGTGCGGGAGATGCCATTGAGCCGTGGAGAAGCAGGGAGAGCGCGGGAGGCGACATTGAGCCGCGGAGAAGAAGGAAGAGCGCGGGAGACGCCATTTTGCGAAGCCGCAGCGGAGAAGACGGGCGAGCGCGGGAAGGAAGGAAAGCACGGGAGACGCCATTTTGTGCCAGCGGAGAAGAAGGGGAAGCGCGGGAGGCGCCATTGGTGATAGCTAACGCACAACCAAGGATGCCGAAGAGTGGCAGTATCTCTACGTTCGACAATGAAGTCGAAGATTGGGCGACATATGTGGAACGTATTGAGGTGTACTGCAGGGCGAATGAAGTGCCAGATGCTAATAAAGCACTGGTTCTGTTAAATTCCATGGGTGCAAAAACTTATGGGTTACTGCGAAATCTAATAACCTCAGAGAAGCCGGTAAACAAGAATTTTGAAAGCATAGTAGAAATCCTACAGGACCACTTAAACCCTACACCGCTGCTGATAGCAGAACGATTTAAGTTCCATAAAAGGAACCAACACAAAGACGAAAGCAATGCTGAGTACCTAACGGAACTGCGCAAGCTATCGAAATACTGCCAGTTTGGAGCGGGACTAGCAGACACGTTAAGGGACAAGTTTGTGTGTGGGTTACAAAGTGAAGGAACCCAGAAACGGCTTCTATCAGAAAAGGACCTTACGCTGGACAAAGCTTTCAGTATGGCAGTATCACACGAAGCAGCCGCAAGGGGCGCTGCAGAGATACAACGGAGACCGCAAGAATATGGCACCAACGAAATGACCTATGGAACAGGGAAGTGCTATCGCTGCAGCAGAACAACACATGACCAGAAAGATTGTTGGTTCAAGGACCAAGTGTGCAGACAGTGTGGGAAAGCAGGACACATAGCAAGAGTCTGCAGGTCTGGGAAGAAAACCAACAGTAAGAAATCTCCACAGGAGAAGTACAAAAAGGTACACCAGCTGATGGACAGTGGTTCAGATGAACAGAAAAGTGACACAGACTCTGGAAGCAAGGAGCTGGGTTGTCTGAAACAACATAATGTAACCGAAATGGAGGATCACCAGACTATCTGGGTTACACTCAAGATAGACGGAGTCCAAGTGGAAATGGAATTGGACACAGGGTCAGCTCTAACAGTCATAAATCAAAGAGACTACAAGCGGCTATTTTCACACATACTCTTGAAAGCTACAGAGATTGTCTTGAAGACGTTTACGGGGCAAAAAGTCTACCCCAAAGGGAAAATAAGGGTGAAAGTGACATATAAAGGTCAGGAAATACCTAAAATGGATATATATGTATTGCCAAATGGAGGACCACCACTGCTAGGACGTGAATGGATCCGAAAGATACAATTAGATTGGCATTCCATACAGGCACTGAAGGTTGAGGCCAAAAAGGATGACGACGTCACACCTGGACGACTGTCAAAAATGCTAACTGACGCAAAAGAAGTGTTCCAGGAGGGACTAGGAACACTAAAAGGAATAACAGCAACAATTAAAATAGAGGAAAATGCAAGCCCAAAGTTTCTGAAGGCCAGACCAGTGCCTTATGCGATCAGACCAGCGGTTGAAGCAGAGCTGGAAGGGTTGGAACGTTCAGGAGTACTGTCCAAAGTGGACTGGAGTGAGTGGGCTACACCCATCATTCCTGTAATGAAGAGGTCATTGAGTAATACGCCTGGGAAACCAAAGAAGTTCCGCATCTGTGGGGATTTTAAGGTGACAGTGAACCCAGTCCTTCACATGGTGCAATATCCGCTTCCACGAATTGAGGATATTTTCGCCTCGCTATCTGGTGGTAAACGCTTCACCAAAATTGATCTAGCCCAGGCGTACTTGCAAATGGAGGTAGAAGAAGCTTTGAAACATTACCTTACGATCAACGCCCATAAAGGTCTCTATCAATACAACTGGCTGGTGTTTGGAGTAGCCTCGACTCCGGCTATCTGGCAAAGGGCGATGGATCAGGTCCTGCAAGGGATTCCAGGGACCCAGTGTTATTTGGACGACATCTTGGTCACGGGCGAAAATGACGGTGATCACCTCGCTAACTTGGAGAAGGTGCTCGCCAGATTAAAGGAATATGGGCTACGAGCTAATCGCCACAAGTGCGAGTTTTTCCAGAAACAGATCTCGTATTGTGGCCACGTCATCGATGAAGAGGGGTTACATAAGTCCCCTGACAAGATTGAGGCAGTAGTCAAGGCTCCAGCACCGGAAAATGTGTCACAACTGAGGTCGTTCCTCGGGCTGGTAAACTATTACCACAAGTTCTTACCAAATTTGTCTACGGTATTACACCCGCTGAACACCCTACTGCAAACAGGGGTACCATGGAAGTGGGATGACGAACGTAGACGAGCTTTCCAGAAGTGTAAAGAATTGATCACATCAAAAGAGGTGTTGGCCCATTTCAACCCAGCACTACCAATTCGTTTGGCATGTGATGCATCACCCTACGGCATTGGAGCGGTGCTGTCGCACAAATTCCCAGATGGGTTGGAGAGGCTAGTAGCCTTTGCGTCTCGGTCACTAACCTCAGCCGAGCGCAACTACGCCCAGATTGACAGGGAGGCCCTCAGCCTAGTATGGGGAGTAAAAAAATTCAACCACTATCTGCATGGGCAGAAGTTCACCTTGCTGACTGACCACCAACCACTTGTCTCCATCTTTAATCCTAAGAAGGGCATGCCAGTAATGACTGCACAGCGGTTACAAAGATGGTCCCTGTTTCTAGGGGCGAATCAATATGAAATAGAATATAAAGGCACGAAACAGCATGGGAACGCTGATGGGCAATCGCGCCTGCCACTGCCTACGGTGGAGGAAGCACCAGCAGTGGACCCTATCAAGATATTTTATTCGTCGATAATTGAACGATTGCCAGTAACAAACGCGGATATAGAGAAGGAGACCTGCAATGATCCGACGCTGTCACCGGGATATGAATTGACGGTGAGGGGATGGCCAACACATGGCGACTCACTGTTGCCAGCCTTCTCATCCAGAAGAGAACAGCTGTCAGTATGCCAGGGGACAGTGATGTGTGGATCCAGAGTGGTGATTCCACCCAAGTTAAGGGAGAGAGTGCTAAATGAGCTACATGAAGGTCATCTGGGGGGAGTGAAAATGAAAAGCCTTGTTGGGCTTATGTGTGGTGGCCAGGAATCGATCAACAAATCGAAGACCTAACTAAGAGCTGCTTAGGATGCCAGAAGGTCCAAAATGCACCATCACATGCCCCTCTACACCCATGGGAGTGGCCCTCCTCTCCATGGCAACGGGTGCACATTGATTTCGCTGGTCCATTCATGGACTCAATGTTCTTAATAGCAGTGGATGCTCATTCAAAGTGGCCTGAGGTGATAAAGATGTCTTCAACCACTACAGAGAAAACGATTGCAGTCCTACGGACCATATTTGCCAGAAACGGTTTGCCAGAGCAGATCTGCTCTGATAATGGACCACAGTTTGTGTCCAACGAGTTCCAAAAATTCATGAAAAGGAATGGGGTAAGGCATTACACATCCGCCCCGTATCATCCAGCCACCAATGGATTGGCTGAGAGGTTCGTACAAACCTTTAAGAAGGCGATAAAAGCCATGTGCGACGAGGAAATTCCACTACAGCATAAACTGGACAATTTCTTATTAGCCTACCGAAACGCGACACATGCAGTTACTAACCAGACCCCGGCCATGATGTTCTTTAACCGAAGGTTGAGATCTCATCTGGACTTGCTCAGACCAAATGTGCGAAGAAATGTTGAGGACAAACAATTCCAGCACATCAATGAGAAGCCAACAAGGAGCTTCAATGTAGGGCAACCAGTCTTGGCCCGGGACTATCGAACAGAGAAGTGGCAACCCGGAATGATATGTACAAGGCAGGGGCCATTAATGTACACAGTGGATGTCGGGGAGAACATTGTGAGACGCCACGTCGATCAGATCTTAGCATCACAGGAATGCGTCAACCCCATGTCTCGAGTACCTGGGGATGAACCCGACATACCGGTAGCATCTACTTCAGACCCAGTAGCAGTGGAACCCGATGAGCTACCTGATGAAAAGGGGTCAGAATCGCCTCTGCACCAAGAACAAGTACCTCTGGAAAGGCGCTATCCCAAAAGGGTCAGGAAGCCGCCCCAAAGAGTGAATCTATAAATGGACTTTTGTTATTGAATGTACATGTAAAAATGTAATTGTTATTTGAATATTAAGGGGGTATTATTAATCTAAAAAGGGAGGAATTGTAGTGTATGTGCCTTTAAGTCAGAACTACTTTTTACAGCTCCTGTATACTGTAGTACCGGCAGTGATCACACTGGCATATAAGCTGTGCGCATGCCTCTGTACCCCAGTCTAGAGATTACCCTCCTCCAGGAAAGACCTGTTATTTGTTAATGTGCAGCATCCGTGTGATTATTTATCCACTGAACCACGGATCTAACAGAAGGAGTTCAGCGAAGATTCACCAGGCTGATACCTGGGATGGCAGGAATGACGTATGAGGAGAGATTGGGACGATTGGGCTTGTACTCGCTGGAGTTTAGAAGAATGAGAGGGGATCTCATTGAAACTTATAAAATTCTGACAGGACTGGACAGACTAGATGCAGGAAGGATGTTCCCGATGGTCAGGAGTCCAGAACCAGGGGTCACAGTCTAAGGATAAGGGGTAGGCCATTTAGGACAGAAGTGAGGAGGAATTTCTTCACCCAGAGAGTGGTGAACCTGTGGAATTCTCTACCACAGAAGGCAGTAGAAGCCAATTCATTAAATATATTCAAGAAGGAGTTGGATATATTTATTAAGGCTAAAGGGATCCAGGGATATGGGGAGAAAGCAGGGACCGGGTACTGAAATTGGATGATCAGCCATGATCGCATTGAATGGCGGAGCAGGCTCGAGGGGCCGAATGGCCTACTCCTGCTCCTATCTTCTATGTTTCTATGTTTCTATACAGCACAGAAGGAGGCCACTCAGCCCATCGTACCTGTGCTGGCTCTTTGGTAGAGCTATCCAATTAATCCCACTCCCCTGCTCTTTCCCCATAGCTCAGCAATTTTTTTTTACTTCAGGCACAGTAGACATTCACGTGAATGATATGGTACTTGTGGTCACATCCATTTTCACATTAATGGAGTTGTTCGTAAAAGGGATGGCATTGGGATTAGGGACCCATAACGCCTCATGTGTCCAATTAATAATGCTCTGCGCTTTAGGGAGGCCAGCCGGATGGTGCAAGTTGCAGGGTTGTTTTGTGTAGCATCGTGTTTTCCATGGGAATGTGATAAATTGAGAGGCCTGAGCAAATAAAGCATCTGTCACCTGCTGTATGCAATTGTGCATGGCAGACTGAGAGATTTGTCAGATAGCTCCTGCTGTTGCTTGAAGTGACCCAGTTAGCATAGAAGTTCCAGGCTGCAATCACCTTAACTGTGACTGACAGAGCCATCCTTGTTGGTGGAAGGAGTTTGTAGGTCTAGCTGCAGGAGTCTGCAAAGTTCAGTGGTGACATCCTCAGGGAACCATAGCCTCCACCTGCAGATTTCGTCTAATATGCCCAGGTACAAGGTCTGGGACTATAACCACAACTGGCAATATTAGGATGGATCCTCATTAATCTGTATCTGTTCAGTCTGCTTCCCCATTCTCCTCCTCCACAAGCTGCAAATAGAGAGAACATAAGAAATAGGAGCAGGAGTCAGCCATACGGCCCCTTGAGCCTGCTCCGCCATTCAATAAGATCATGGCTGATCATCTATCTCAACTTCACTTTCCCGCCTTATCCTCATATCTATTGATTTCCTTAGTCTCCAAAAAATTATCGATCTCAGTCTTGAATATACTCAATGACTGAGCATCCACAGCCCTCTGGGGTAGAGAATTCCAAAGATTCACAACCCTCTGAGTGAAGAAATTTCTCTTCATCTCAGTCCTAAATGGCCGACCCCTTATCCTGAGACTATGGCCTAGAAATTCGGTGGGCTGTGCCACCAGTTAGCGCCCAAAGAGGGCACTTAGTGGGTTGAGCGCCACTGGCCACGCCTCCCGCTAAATTTAGCGGGGCGCTAATGGCGGCGTTAGCCTGTAGCGCTGCGCCGCCACCGATGACGTCATCGGTGTGCGCAGCACCCCGCTACCACCCCGATCGCAATATTTGGTCACGCCCCCGCTGTAATGCCGGTCGCAATTTGCAACCGGTTCAAGGGGGCCTACCTGCGGCGGTAGAGGCGCAAATTAAAGGAGAGGTGTGGGGTGGCCATTTTTGTTGTTGGCCGCCTGCCAGCACCTCTCCGCGCTGCCGTCCCCGGCCTCCTGAGCACCCCCCCAGGTAGTGCCGGCTGTGTCCCAAGAGCCCGGCACTTCTCCTTGGTGCCGGGCTCTTTTGCCGGCACTCGCAATCGCCGTTCGCGCTGCAGCAGGCCCCTCCCCTTTAAGAAGGGGAGGAAGGCCTGCAGTACCGCAGCGCGCCATGCCACAGCGTGTGGCGCTGCGGCACGTTGCACTGCGATTTTCAGTTGCAGCGCCCCAAGAGGGATACGGGGCGCCTCAAGCAGCGCCCCGTTTCCGTTTGGGGCGCTGAAACTGAATATCGGGCTGGTGCTCGCGGCTCCTTCCGGGGCGGAACTTCCGGTGCCCAGGCAAGACTGGTGCCCCAAATGGGGCGCCACCGAATTTCTAGGCCTATGTCCCCTAGTTCTAGACTCTCCAGCCAGGGGAAACAGCCTCTCAGCATCTACCCTGTCAATACCCCTCAGAATCTTATATGTTTCAATGAGATCAACCCTCATTCTTCTAAACTCCTGAGAGTATGGGCCCATTCTACACAATCTCTCATCATAGGCAATCCTCTCATCCCAGGAATCAATCAAGTGAACCTTTGTTGCACCCGCTATAAGGCAAGTATATGCTTCCTCAGATAAGGAGACCAAAATTGTACACAGTGCTCCAGCTGTGGTCTCAGCAAAACACTGTGCAATTGCAGTAAGACTTCCTTACTCTTGTACTCCAACCCCCTTGCAATAAAGGCCAACATGCCAGAGGGATGCCATTCAGATACTCATGGCTCCTCTCAAACCAGTAAACAAAAACCCTCCCCTGGGGAAACGGTACAGAGATGAGATGCAGTACTGTAAGGGTCACAAGGATCCCAAGGACACAGCAGGGTCCCAGAAAGCTGCGGATTGCCCGAGCTAAGAAGGGGGCATTTCCCCAGAAACCTGTTTAAACTGTGTGATTTTGAAATGTGTGTGCGTGGTAATTTCTAGTTTAAGCTGAGGGGAAGGTGGGGGTCTCCCAGTTGGGGAGAGGCCATACGAGAACCTCTACCCAGAGTTGGAAGGGGTCCCCGGACCCCGGAAAGGAGGAATTTTTGGATCCCATGAAAAACATTTTCTTTAAAAAGGCAACACATCATTCTCAACCGACAGAACATTGCAGAAGGAAGGGTGAACTGGGGGCCATTAGCATCTAAAGGCCCTGGTCACCCCAACCCAAAACACCAGATGCAACACCTCTACAGGGCAAGAGCTCAACCCAAAACAAACCTCACAAAGAGGGAACAGACTGGTCAGAGCCAGGAGCTTCCAAAGCCAAACAAGACAAAGGAAAAGGATTAACGGACAATCTAGTCTACACTTCGCACCTACTCACACTTTGAGCACCGGACCGGACACAAAGGGACAGCCATCACCGGACCATTATTGGTATCTAAAGACAAAGGACTCTCAAGCCCAGATACAGTATAACTGGGGTGAGAATCTCACAGACAGCATGTGCGCGTGGAGGCAGAGTCGAAGGAACGTCCGACGAGAAGGAAGGAAGAAGAAGCCCGCGGACCACGGAGGCATCGGAACCAGAGACCGGAGAGCGAGGGGGGAGAAAAGCGTGCTGTTCCGGACCGAAAGCGTTTTCAAAACCGTACGAAAGGGGACTGTGAGTATGAGCTTTCCTCAATGAGGATCACCCCACTTAGTGATAGGAGGATGGGAGGCTTGTGGTAATAGGAATAGGGTTTAAGGTCATTTTAGTTTGGTTTCACCCTATGTTTTCCCTTCCCAGAACGATTGGTTAAGTTTAAAGTTCTATGTTTAAGGTGCTGTTTTAAGAACTTGTTCAGGTTTAAAGGCATCAAGGAACTTTCAGTGGGAAGTGCTGTGTGGAGTTCGGTACTGAGATTATTGCCTTGCTTGTGTTTCACGTGTCCAAATAAAGTGAGTTGCATCTTTTATCCGGTGTCTGCTTCTGGTTACTGCAATTTGAATCTGTCACAAATGTCCAAGCTGTAATTCGCATTGTAGAACCGTAGTGGGGGAAGTGGGATTCAAAACCTCACGCCAGTAATTTGGGGGATGAGCTGCAATTGGGAATGAGCAGTTAGATTAAGTGGGACAGGCTGAAACTCTGCCTGGGGTTGTATCTGGTATAAACAACCAAGAAGCACTTACTCAGAGAAATTCTCTGAGGACTGTGATTTGCTATAAACAGTCAAAAGCCCCAAACTCCTCAGGGACTGTACATCAGCCTGAGGTACCCAGGACTACCTGGGTGTAAGATAACCCCCCTTACAAAATGGCGAGCCAGGTAGGAGAATGTGTAAGCAAAGACAATGTGACAGACAGCAGTCCAGAGGTTGAACCAGAAACTAGAATGAAGGAGAAACTAGGAGACTATATCTGTACCAAGCTCAATGTTAGAAAACCATGGGTGGTGGGCCTGCTGCGCAGTGCACGCCCAGAGGCAGCTGCAGCAAAGTGGACCCAGGGTAAAGACCACAAAGCTAATGTGGAGAAGGCAGTCTGGCTGCTGTGCCTAGAAAAGCAAGTAAAGTTGCTCGACAGGCAGGTGGTGACCCTCCAAGCAGAGGTGGTAGATTTAAAAGAAAGGTCCCGTGCCGAGGTGTTAGATTTAGAGGAACAGGCTCGGGCAGCAGGGGAGGTAGCAAAGGAAAAGATAGCAGCTGTGGAAGAGAAGCTGGCTGAGGCACTTGAGCAACTAGCGGACGAAAGGAGAGAAAGGGCTATGGAGGCAGAGAGTTCTCGAATTTACAAGGAGTACCTGCAGGCGCAGGTAACAGGAGCCCAAACTGCAGCATTGAGGCTGCAAGAAAGAAATGCTCGCTATGCTCAAGAGAACGCTGAGTTGGGGGAGGATTTAAAGGAGGTTAGGGCAGCCTGGAAGCTCACGTGGCAGGAGGCGAGTCAAGCCCCGGCCACGGACCACGGCCCCTGCCTGGACCAAATCAAGTACCTCACCCAAGCTATAGCTAAGTCCCAGAGAGGCGTAGTGTGTTCAGTCACACCGGCCCCAGAAAGGGGGCAGGAGGAGGAAGAGGAGGTTAGACCCCTCCCCACAGCCCCTGTAATGGAGCCGGAGCTTGGGCCACAGGAGCCAAGCAAGCCGGTGGGACCAGGGCCAGTGTGTCCCGTCGCCCACGTTAAATTTGGTCCAGCTGTAAATGGGGTCCCGGGAGCAGTGACTAGCCGTTTCGTTCTGCCCCACTCTGTGCCTCAGTTACAGGCGATGGTCACCCACTTCTCTAAACTGGGATATAAAGGGGATGCCACTGCTCACTTTCTTAAAGTAGAGCAGGCGGGGGATTTAAACGGTTGCGACCAGGGAGAGAGAGCCAAGATGCTACTATTTTCCCTGGAAGAGGAGGTGGCCGACAACCTCTCCTCTGATAGTAAGATAGGGAGGAACACATTCGCCCAAGTCAAGGAGGAGGTTAAAGATGCCAAGAATCGGGAGTCCCAGCTTGAAAAATGCCAGGCAGAGGTAGAACGCCTGAGAGAGGTGTATGAGGCTAGAGCTAGTGGTCTGAGGGTGCGGGAAGAGAATGCACGCCTCACACTAGAGGCCACGAAATGCCAGGCATTTATAGAGCGCCTTGTGCAGGAAGTAGCAGAGGCAAGGGACTGTGAGATGAGGCTACAGGAGGAAATTGCACACCTCGCCCAAGGAGCTAGCGAGGGAAAAAGCCATGCAAGAAACGAGATAGAATTCCTAAAGTACCAAATCATAGAAGCAAAGAGGAGTGAGATGAGGCTGCGGGAAGAGAATGCCCGCCTCACCTCAGAAGTAACAGAGCAGGAGGAGAAGGTTAGGGAGGTAAAGGCAGCTTATAAGCTGGCCTGGGACCTAAGGATTGAGGAAGTAGATCATGGCCACCGTAGAGCAGGTCCAGTAGCAGAAATCCGGGACAAGGGAGGCACACAGGGGATAGTTTTGGACCCAGACCAAAGGCAGGTCCGAGTCCAAAATTCCCCATTTAAAGCCACCCGGGTAAGAGAACATGAGTTTGCCCACCAGACAAGTTCAAGTTCACCGCCTGTAAAGACAGGCACTGTGGCTTCTTTTAAGGGTAAAGTTGTCCAGCCCACAAATTGGGACACTTCCCTACCCCAGGGGAACCCTAATTCAAACCAAAGTTTAAATTTGGAAAGGTTATGTGGCTTAGAAATGGAGAAACAGCAGCCTGGGATCAGAAATCAGCAGGCTGCTGCCCATCCATTCACAGATCGCTTGGAGACTGCCGGCGCATGTGCAGTCGCTGGTCTGGAGACGGGAATCTCCCAGTCGTCTGAGCAGAAGTTTTGCGCAGGCGCAGTCATGCGCCTGAAGGGAGAGTTTTGCCAGGATCAGGTTCGCGCAAATGCGGTTCCACAGCACGTACCTCCAGCGGACTTTCTTAACTTTTCCCGCACAGGCGCAGTCGAGCGCCTGAGGGAAAAGGTTCCCCAACACCGGGTAGGCGCAGTCGCGGACCCAGAACTCCGAGAGGCCCTTACTCAGTTCTCCCGCGCAGGCGCGGTCGCGCGCCCGAGGGGAGAGTTTTGCGAAGAGGAGGTCTGCGCATGCGCAGTTGCCGGCGGGACCACAGTGGCTCTTTTGCAGGAGGTTTGCGCAGGCGCACTCGCCTGTTTAAAGGGACCAGCTTCCCAGCCAGCCTCTAGGATGGTTTTCCCCATGATGTGGGACCCTGGGGGTGCAGGGATAGCAATTCCTCTTGCAGGGGAGCTGACACCAGGTTTTGGATCAGGAGAGAGAGATTTGTACCAGCAGGCTGCCAGGTACATTATACAGTGCGGGCTATTTGGGCATGGGGGAGCAGGTTCCCAGCCAGCTGGGGCTGTGACCCAAGCTCAGGGTCCGCCAGCCAAAGTTTCCCCCGTAGAGACACCCCTCAGAAGGTCTCAGTGGGTGCCCCAGCCTAAGAAAGCATGGTCACCCACTTTACAGTGGAGTAGGGCGGTCTCCCGAGCCAGGGAAAAGCCAGAGAACAGAGGCCCCCACTCAACAGCCATAAGCTGCGAGGGACCAGAGACAGGAGGCAGTCCAGCTTCGCTGCAGCCAGCAGCAATCTGCGACAGTGCCAGAGATTAGACTGGCCGTCCGGAGACGGGCGGTATTTGTATTATAGCTATGTGTGTGTATATAGCATGCTTGGAAGGTGTATTTTAAGTTTTGTTAATTTAACTAGTTTGTTAAGTAAGTTTAAAGAGTTTCCAAGTTGAGCAGAAGCGTAGGACCCTCTCCGTGCTTGCGATAATTTTAGAGTACATTGTGTAACTAAGATTGTAACATTTTGTAATAAATTATGATGTGAAAGAGTATTTTTGAGGATATTATGTTATACGAGCCAAGCCTGGGTGAACCTAAGGCAAGGCCCTCTGTTTTGTGTTACAGAATGATGGAAAAGCCAAATAGGACTGTGACGCAAAGCAGAGAAAAGTCGTATACGGAGCAGTGTATAATGGAAATAATGTGTGGAGTGATTTGGTGTATTGGGAAATGTTATTTGGATATTGTGTGTGTACCCTAGATATGTACATTTGTAATTAGAGTGTTAACAAAATGTCTGTTTACTTTGTAAGGAAACCAGGATCCTTGCTCCCTCGCTTGGTGACACTCTATATTGGAGAGTGTCAAACGGGGGCCTGTAAGGGTCACAAGGATCCCAAGGACACAGCAGGGTCCCAGAAAGCTGCGGATTGCCCGAGCTAAGAAGGGGGCATTTCCCCAGAAACCTGTTTAAACTGTGTGATTTTGAAATGTGTGTGCGTGGTAATTTCTAGTTTAAGCTGAGGGGAAGGTGGGGGTCTCCCAGTTGGAGAGAGGCCATACGAGAACCTCTACCCAGAGTTGGAAGGGGTCCCCGGACCCCGGAAAGGAGGAATTTTTGGATCCCATGAAAAACATTTTCTTTAAAAAGGCAACACATCATTCTCAACCGACAGAACATTGCAGAAGGAAGGGTGAACTGGGGGCCATTAGCATCTAAAGGCCCTGGTCACCCCAACCCAAAACACCAGATGCAACACCTCTACAGGGCAAGAGCTCAACCCAAAACAAACCTCACAAAGAGGGAACAGACTGGTCAGAGCCAGGAGCTTCCAAAGCCAAACAAGACAAAGGAAAAGGATTAACGGACAATCTAGTCTACACTTCGCACCTACTCACACTTTGAGCACCGGACCGGACACAAAGGGACAGCCATCACCGGACCATTATTGGTATCTAAAGACAAAGGACTCTCAAGCCCAGATACAGTATAACTGGGGTGAGAATCTCACAGACAGCATGTGCGTGTGGAGGCAGAGTCGAAGGAACGCCCGACGAGAAGGAAGGAAGAAGAAGCCCGCGGACCACGGAGGCATCGGAACCAGAGACCGGAGAGCGAGGGGGGAGAAAAGCGCGCTGTTCCGGACCAAAAGCGTTTTCAAAACTGTACGAAAGGGGACTGTGAGTATGAGCTTTCCTCAATGAGGATCACCCCACTTAGTGATAGGTGGATGGGAGGCTTGTGGTAATAGGAATAGGGTTTAAGGTCATTTTAGTTCGGTTTCACCCTATGTTTTCCCTTCCCAGAACGATTGGTTAAGTTTAAAGTTCTATGTTTAAGGTGCTGTTTTAAGAACTTGTTCAGGTTTAAAGACATCAAGGAACTTTCAGTGGGAAGTGCTGTGTGGAGTTCGGTACTGAGATTATTGCCTTGCTTGTGTTTCACGTGTCCAAATAAAGTGAGTTGTATCTTTTATCCGGTGTCTGCTTCTGGTTACTGCAATTTGAATCTGTCACAAATGTCCAAGCTGTAATTCGCGTTGTAGAACCGTAGTGGGGGAAGTGGGATTCAAAACCTCACGCCAGTAATTTGGGGGATGAGCTGCAATTGGGAATGAGCAGTTAGATTAAGTGGGACAGGCTGAAACTCTGCCTGGGGTTGTATCTGGTATAAACAACCAAGAAGCACTTACTCAGAGAAATTCTCTGAGGGCTGTGATTTGCTATAAACAGTCAAAAGCCCCAAACTCCTCAGGGACTGTACATCAGCCTGAGGTACCCAGGACTACCTGGGTGTAAGATAACCCCCCTTACAGTACAGAGCTTTAAGAAGTTCTATGTAAGGCTCCAATAAGTTTCACTAACTTCCTTTTTCTTGGGACAGCAATATATCACAGAAGCACTACATCTTTAACAGCTGAGACCCATCTTGGGGGAATAGGTTTCCCAGGCAACAGCCATATCATACAGACTGAGCATCTAGAACACTGCGGATGCACGGACCAGGCATCCAGTGCCGATAGTGCTCTACAGGTGACCGTAGATTGCCTTATCAGATCCTATAAGCCAGAAAATCTTCTAAGATAATGAAAATGCATTAAATAAATGATCCAATCTAAAGCTCATTAAGGGTCATTGTTTTAACCTATACACATTTTCAATTTGGAACACAGTATTTATTCCTTGCACAACAGATTTAACAAATATAGATTGTATTTTCACATTTTATTATACGGTAGGATTTTTACCTGATATTCATACTGTAGCTTTTTTAGACAGCTTGATGCCTCGCAATTAATACAATATTTTGACCCTTTAATGCCACTAATCAACTAATGGAGCAAAGCAGACTTATCTGGTGGTTAAGAACATAAGAACATAAGAAATAGGAGCAGGAGTAGGCCATTCGGCCCTTCGAGCCTGCTCTGCCATTCAATGAGATCATGGCTGATCTTCTGCCTCAACTCCACTCACCAGCCCTATCGCCATATCCCTTGATGCCCTTACCAGTCAGAAATCTATCAACTTCTGTTTTGAATATACCCAATGACTGAGCCTCCACAGCCCTCTGGGGTAGAGAATTCCAAAGATTCACCACCCTCTGTGTGAAGAAATGTCTTCTCATCTCAGTCCTGAATGGCCTACCCTTTATCCTGAGGCTGTGGCCTGTAAGGGTCACAAGGATCCCAAGGACACAGCAGGGTCCCAGAAAGCTGTGGATTGCCCGAGCTAAGAAGGGGGCATTTCCCCAGAAACCTGTTTAAACTGTGTGATTTTGAAATGTGTGTGCGTGGTAATTTCTAGTTTAAGCTGAGGGGAAGGTGGGGGTCTCCCAGTTGGGGAGAGGCCATACGAGAACCTCTACCCAGAGTTGGAAGGGGTCCCCGGACCCCGGAAAGGAGGAATTTTTGGATCCCATGAGAAACATTTTCTTTAAAAAGGCAACACATCATTCTCAACCGACAGAACATTCCAGAAGGAAGGGTGAACTGGGGGCCATTAGCATCTAAAGGCCCTGGTCACCCCAACCCAAAACACCAGATGCAACACCTCTACAGGGCAAGAGCTCAACCCAAAACAAATCTCACAAAGAGGGAACAGACTGGTCAGAGCCAGGAGCTTCCAAAGCCAAACAAGACAAAGGAAAAGGATTAACGGACAATCTAGTCTACACTTCGCACCTACTCACACTTTGAGCACCGGACCGGACACAAGGGGACAGCCATCACCGGACCATTATTGGTATCTAAAGACAAAGGACTCTCAAGCCCAGATACAGTATAACTGGGGTGAGAATCTCACAGACAGCATGTGCGCGTGGAGGCAGAGTCGAAGGAACGCCCGACGAGAAGGAAGGAAGAAGAAGCCCGCGGACCACGGAGGCATCGGAACCAGAGACCGGAGAGCGAGGGGGGAGAAAAGCGCGCTGTTCCGGACTGAAAGCGTTTTCAAAACCGTACGAAAGGAGACTGTGAGTATGAGCTTTCCTCAATGAGGATCACCCCACTTAGTGATAGGAGGATGGGAGGCTTGTGGTAATAGGAATAGGGTTTAAGGTCATTTTAGTTCGGTTTCACCCTATGTTTTCCCTTCCCAGAACGATTGGTTAAGTTTAAAGTTCTATGTTTAAGGTGCTGTTTTAAGAACTTGTTCAGGTTTAAAGACATCAAGGAACTTTCAGTGGGAAGTGCTGTGTGGAGTTCGGTACTGAGATTATTGCCTTGCTTGTGTTTCACGTGTCCAAATAAAGTGAGTTGTATCTTTTATCCGGTGTCTGCTTCTGGTTACTGCAATTTGAATCTGTCACAAATGTCCAAGCTGTAATTCGCGTTGTAGAACCGTAGTGGGGGAAGTGGGATTCAAAACCTCACGCCAGTAATTTGGGGGATGAGCTGCAATTGGGAATGAGCAGTTAGATTAAGTGGGACAGGCTGAAACTCTGCCTGGGGTTGTATCTGGTATAAACAACCAAGAAGCACTTACTCAGAGAAATTCTCTGAGGACTGTGATTTGCTATAAACAGTCAAAAGCCCCAAACTCCTCAGGGACTGTACATCAGCCTGAGGTACCCAGGACTACCTGGGTGTAAGATAACCCCCCTTACAAAATGGCGAGCCAGGTAGGAGAATGTGTAAGCAAAGACAATGTGACAGACAGCAGTCCAGAGGTTGAACCAGAAACTAGAATGAAGGAGAAACTAGGAGACTATATCTGTACCAAGCTCAATGTTAGAAAACCATGGGTGGTGGGCCTGCTGCGCAGTGCACGCCCAGAGGCAGCTGCAGCAAAGTGGACCCAGGGTAAAGACCACAAAGCTAATGTGGAGAAGGCAGTCTGGCTGCTGTGCCTAGAAAAGCAAGTAAAGTTGCTCGACAGGCAGGTGGTGACCCTCCAAGCAGAGGTGGTAGATTTAAAAGAAAGGTCCCGTGCCGAGGTGTTAGATTTAAAGGAACAGGCTCGGGCAGCAGGGGAGGTAGCAAAGGAAAAGATAGCAGCTGTGGAAGAGAAGCTGGCTGAGGCACTTGAGCAACTAGCGGACGAAAGGAGAGAAAGGGCTATGGAGGCAGAGAGTTCTCGAATTTACAAGGAGTACCTGCAGGCGCAGGTAACAGGAGCCCAAACTGCAGCATTGAGGCTGCAAGAAAGAAATGCTCGCTATGCTCAAGAGAACGCTGAGTTGGGGGAGGATTTAAAGGAGGTTAGGGCAGCCTGGAAGCTCACGTGGCAGGAGGCGAGTCAAGCCCCGGCCACGGACCACGGCCCCTGCCTGGACCAAATCAAGTACCTCACCCAAGCTATAGCTAAGTCCCAGAGAGGCGTAGTGTGTTCAGTCACACCGGCCCCAGAAAGGGGGCAGGAGGAGGAAGAGGAGGTTAGACCCCTCCCCACAGCCCCTGTAATGGAGCCGGAGCTTGAGCCACAGGAGCCAAGCAAGCCGGTGGGACCAGGGCCAGCGTGTCCCGTCGCCCACGTTAAATTTGGTCCAGCTGTAAATGGGGTCCCGGGAGCAGTGACTAGCCGTTTCGTTCTGCCCCACTCTGTGCCTCAGTTACAGGCGATGGTCACCCACTTCTCTAAACTGAGATATAAAAGGGATGCCACTGCTCACTTTCTTAAAGTAGAGCAGGCGGGGGATTTAAACGGTTGCGACCAGGGAGAGAGAGCCAAGATGCTACTATTTTCCCTGGAAGAGGAGGTGGCCGACAACCTCTCCTCTGATAGTAAGATAGGGAGGAACACATTCGCCCAAGTCAAGGAGGAGGTCCTGGATGTGTTGGGGGCGGATGATGGTAGCTTCTTCTCCCGAGTTGAGAAGACTCAGCAAAGGGCAAAGGAGAACCCCAGGTGTTTTGCAGACAGGCTGTGGATATCGTTCAATGAGGCCCATGCAGGGGGTCTGGACCGAGTGGCCCTAGGAGCAGATGATCGGGTTCGCTGGTTTCGCACCCTGATAGCCAACAGCACTCCGGAGCTGCGAACCCAGGCATGAGCCTGGTTTGACCCCCGAGACCCCCAGCTGGCAGAGGAGACAGTCCTCCGGCAGCTTACCATTTTCTTTAAAAGTGCCCAAGCAGAAGGGAAGACAGGGAAGGGTAAGATCTGTGAGATTACACCCGCCCAGGGGCGAAGGGAATGGAGGCAGGAGGGCAAAAACTCAAACAGCCAGTACAGGCCCTTCCGTCCCGCGGATAGCCCACACCCCATTAGGAGAGAGATGGGCTGGGAGGGAAGAGATGGCTCCAGACCAAGCAGGGAGAAAGCCTGCTTCGGGTGTGGGGAGCTAGGGCATTGGAGAAAGGAGTGTGAGAATCCTTGGAGGGATCAAAGGGCCCCTGCCCCTGCTGAACCAAGCACAGACCAAGCCCAGAAAGCCAAACAGGCTGCAGCTCAAACCCAAAAGAGGCAGGCTCCTCAGCCACCAGCAGCCCCAGCTCAGAAATCCAGCCAGCTAGCAGCCCAGAGCGCGCCGCAGCAGGGCAGCCTGAAGGACATACTGAAGGGAGCGCTGAAGGTTTTAGAGGATCAGGAGCGGGGCCAGATAGCTACAGTGCAGGGGGAGAAGATCTCCCAGGCTGCAGAATCCTGACTAGCCCCCGGGGAACCTGTCTACCTGTGCCTGGTGAGCTATGATGAGTGGAAGCGACCGCGCGTTGAACTGGAGGTGCAGGGTGTCAGGGGATCATATCTGCTGGACACAGGGGCTTTGGTGACCCTGGTCCATGCAGACAGCCCCAGCACCTCACCCCTGTCCAGCGGCGTCCCTTTCAGCCTCACAAGCTTCACCAACAGTGAGCAGACAGGATTCCTCACAGTTCCAGTCCAGCTGCGCTTGGGACCTCTCCAGGAGCAATGGACTTGCGTTTTAACCAAGTGGAAGGGGACAGGTCAGGGGATACTGGGGGCTGATTTTACCAGCCACCAAGGCATCCTCATCGACCTGAGGAACCACTGCCTTTGGGGGGCAGTGGGGGACTTAGGTACGGAGGAGCTCGCGATCATACAGGGCGCACAGGAGAAAGGGGTCCTGTGCACAGTCAAACCCAAAGAGGGTTATGATCTGGCAGCCCTGATCAACAGCACCCCGGTACAGTTCCAAGCAGTTATGCAGACAAATTTAAAGGACTTCACCACTCACAAACATGACTGTGGAAGGATGCATGGGGTAGAAGTCAGGGTAGATGGGGACCCCATGACGCGCCCGCAGCGACAGTACAATTTCCCGAGGGAGGCTGAGGCAGATTTAACCATCGCTCTGGGATCCCTGGTTGAGCAAGGGGTTTTAAGAACGATAGCAACCCATGTGAACTCTCCACTTTGGCCGGTGAAGAAGCCGGACAATTCATGGAGAGCCACAGTGGACTATCGAGTCTTGAATAAAAATACCCCAGCCTGCGCCCCTACAGTGGCTGCAGTAGCCCACCTCATTGGAAGTATTCCAGCCTCTGCAACCATCTTCACAGTGCTGGATATTTCCAATGGTTTCTGGTCTGTCCCACTCAGAAGGGAAGATCAGTATAAGTTTGCCTTCACTTTTAAAGGGCAGCAGTATACTTGGAATTGTTTGCCACAGGGTTTCCACAATTCGCCAAGTATATTCCACCAGTGCATGGCTGACAGTTTAAAGAACTTCAGCCAGCCTGGGCAGCTGGTGCAATACGTGGATGACCTGCTGCTATTCTCCGAGACAGAGGAAGAGCATGGCCCCCTATTGGCCGAGCTACTGGAAACGCTATGGGAAGCCGGGTTGAAGGTAAACCCCAAGAAAGCGCAGGTAGGGCAAAGGGAAGTAAAATTCCTGGGTCTGACCCTACGCGCAGGAGAAAGAGCGATAGATGGGGCTCGGAGGAAGGCAGTGCAGGAGCTGCCTGCCCCCACCACAGTCACAGGGGTCCGATCATTCCTGGGATTGACCGGCTACTGCAGGGACTTTATTGAGGGGTATGCTGCCACTGCAGCCCCTCTACTCCGTCTTCTGCACAAGGGTGTGGACTGGGAGTGCGATGAGGGGTGCAGGGAAGCATTTGAGCGCCTCAAGAGGGACCTCCAGACCGCGCCGGCCCTGGGAGCAATTAATGGGGAAGAGGAGTTCTACCTGGAAGTAGCTGCCAGCGGGGACAGCTTAAGCTCAGTGCTGCTTCAGGAACGGCACGGCCAGCTGAGACCTGTGGTCTACTCCTCCAGGGTCCTCACCGACGTGGAGAGAGGATACTCCAATTGTGAAAGGCATCTGCCGGCCACTCACTGGGCAGTGAAACGGTCGCGGATTTTCACAGGTGCACCCACAGTGACCCTCCTCACCCATCACACCCCGACTCAGATGCTGCTGGATGGGAGAATCAAGGATGGGACTGTGAGCAGTGTGCGCATTGCTCGCTGGACCCTCCTGCTCTCATCAATGCCCCTGAAAGTAAAAGGACTGTGTGATCCCAAGCTGGCAGCCAATATGCTTTATGCAGGGGAGACTCATCAGTGCTCGGTCGAAGGGGTCTGGGACATCGACATCGGTCTCCGGGCCGGGATACACCCCACGGGCCGGGAGATCTATGTGGATGGATCCAGTACAATGTCAGCAGGGGAGAGGCTCACAGGGTGCGGGATTTATGATCCTGGGGCGGGCATTGCCCTGACCATAAAGCTCCCGAGCACCATGAGCGCCCAGCATGCTGAACTGTCGGCGGCGGTGTATGTAGTGACCCACCCCGAGGAGTTCCCTAGACCCTACACGATTTGCAGCGACAGTATGTTCACCTGCAACTCGTGCACTGAGTATCTGGCCATCTGGGCACGCCGGGGGTACACCTCAGCGGATGGGAAACCCCTGGCAACAAAGCCGTTGCTACAGAGGATAATGGCCGCAGTAGGGACCGAAGGGGATATTTATATCCATAAGGTAAAGGCTCACTCCAAAACGGAGCCTCGAGCGGAAGGGAACGGTATGGCCGACGCACTGGCCAAAGAAGGGGCTCGAGAGGACACCTTCTGGAATCCTTACGAGGGGGGTCCAGTAGCCGCTCTCCAGGGCGGGACAGGGGCACAAGGGAGCGCAGGGGTAGCATTGGCCCCAGACCTACAGGTGGTCCAGGCGCAGGATCCCGTCCTTAAGGCCGTCCTGGAGAAGCTAAAAAAGGGGGAAAAGGTCGAAGGACCTTACGGAGGGGCAGCATTCCAGATCAAAGAAAGGATGCTGTTCAGAGGGGATCAGTGGGTCGTACCGAAGCAGCACCAGAGGGAGTTCCTCCAACTGGCCCATGAGGGTCCAGGAGCGGGGCACCCCGGACCTGAGACCACCTGGCAACGGGTGGAACAGGTGGGGTGGTGGGTAGGACTCAGGGAAGACGTCCGAGAGTTCTGCGCAAGCTGCCTGGTGTGTGCAGCAAACAATCCAGATCCCCAGAAAAGAAAGGTGTCGATGGGACACATTAGGAGGGTAGAGGGACCATGGCAGTCGATCCAGGTCGACTACATCGGGCCCCTACCCACCACCCAGGGAGGTTACAAGTTCTGTTTAGTGCTTGTGGATGTGTTTTCAAAATGGGTTGAAGCCTTCCCCTGCCGAACAGCCACAGCACTAGGAACCGCTGGAATTTTAGTAAGGGAAGTGTTCTCCAGGTGGGGACTTCCCCAGTATGTGGAATCAGACCAGGGAAGCCACTTCACAGGACAGGTCATGCAAGCAACCCTCAAGGTGCTGGGCATAAAAGGGAAGTGGCACGTCTCACACAACCCACAGTCTTCAGGCATTGTGGAGCGTTCAAATCGTACCATCAAAGAAAGGCTGTGTAAGGAAACGGCAGACTCTCCCAAGAAGTGGGCGGAGGTCTTACCGTTGGTCCTTATGGGTGTCCGGGCCAGCCAGTCAAAGAGCACCGGGTATTCCCCACATGAGCTAATGACCGGGCGGACCATGAGGACCCCCACCCATGTACTAGCCCCAGTACTCACCGAAGGACAGGCCAGGGAGGTAAACCGGGACAAGTTTACCAAGAATCTGCATGAGCGCCTCAAGCAGATTCACTGGCAGGCAGCTAGTAACATGGGCAGACAGCATAGGAGTAACAAGCTGTTACTGGAGCCTAGGAAGCACCACGAGTGGGAGGTGGGAGACCAAGTCATGGTGAGGAACTTCGCCCGGGTGGGGGTGTTCGAAGCATTATACCAGGGACCTTATTCCATTGTGGACAAAGCCAGCCCCATGGTGTATGCAGTGAAACTACCTCGCAGAACCAAGTGGTTTCACATTAACCAATGTAAACTATTCAACCTGGGGGAGCCTCGCACAAAGAAAGGAAAGGCAGGAGTAGGGGCCGGTCCGGGAGACAACAGCCTCCCGACCACAGCCAAGACACCGGTGCCTGCAGCAGGTACAGCCACCGCGCCAGCCCCAGCAAAGGGGGCGGTGGTCTGTATGACTGGGCAGCTCACACCTATGCATTGGGACTCAGACGAGACCCCAGATGCCCCACCCATTCCGAGTCCATGGCGAATGAGCCCAAGGGAGCCGTGGACACGGGCCAATCTATGGCCTATGGGGAGTCCCCTATCAGGAGCCACTGGGGGGGAGAAGTCCCCCAGGGAAGGGGAGCCCACCCCAGTCGGACAGCCTACAGGAGGAGGGGTTAGAAGGGTGCATTTTGAAACTCCGCCCAGGGAGGAGGATACCGATAGGTCAGTTTCTCCACAGTCCAATAGGCAGAATGAAGAGATAGAAGGGGAGTACACAGAGGACAGGGCAGACCTCTGGGACCGAAGCCAAGCATCTAACGGGGGACCTGAGACTAGTGTAGGGAAGGCAGCCACAGCAACCCCGCTGCCAGTGCTCGAGTGGAGAGCGCGCGGAGGAGGGAGTGAGGGCTCCGGGGGGATGGTTTGGGATTCCGGGGGCACCCAGGGACCGGGGACAGACCCGCCCGGGAGACCCGTCCGAGTGCCAAAACAAGTGGTTAAGTGGACTCCAGACTTCAGGCCGCGTTACCGGCCAAGGAAGAAGCTGAAGAAACGCTTCCTCAGGACCAGCCCTGGCCACCCGGAGACGGGTGGCAGCAGTGCAGACTAAGATAAAACTTTAAAAGTTCGATCCTGGGATAAAAATTTAAAAAAAAGGGGGGGGGCTCTATTATGATGTGAAAGAGTATTTTTGAGGATATTATGTTATACGAGCCAAGCCTGGGTGAACCTAAGGCAAGGCCCTCTGTTTTGTGTTACAGAATGATGGAAAAGATGGAAATAGCGCTATTCGGGATAACCACACTAATCGCACTGGTCCTGATACGAGTGAGCGAGGGACGCAGAGGAGACCGCGAATTGGCTTATGTATACGGGTGCTCGGGAGGAAAGCCTCCCACAGTCACGACCGGAGGCGGGACACCAAGGGTAGAGGGGACCGAGGAGTACTTCCATGAGGGAAGGTGGCCAGGGTGGTTGGGGTCCAATTCGACCAAGTATTCTAGCCAGCCCGGGGTCACGTATGGGGAAGCATCCGTCCACTGCCCTAGGAGAACCATGAACGTCTCCCGGGTTGAAGTGACAGAGGGGAAGAGAGTTTGTTTACATTGTGAGGGGAAGATCCCGCTGGGAAGGTGGTGGTGGCTCAGGAAGCTGAGCGAGGATATGGGGAACCCGGAAGCTGACTGGGAGCGACTGGATAACAGCACCTACCGGACTGTAACGGGAAAGGGAGGGGGAGTGAGGGTGTGTTGGGACAAGTGGTGGAAGTCTGAGGAAGGCATGTATGTGTGCATGTGGGGCTCGAGTAGGGTCTGCCCGGAGGGCCTGTCTATAGCCTTTTTGAGACACTGGTTGGACGAGGGGAGCGGCGTCAGGTGGAACATCTCTGGAGCCGCCTGCGTCACCCCAAAAATCCCTATCAGCATGAACGCCACTCACCTGACAGCACGACCAAGACAACCCATACCTACCGCACCGACAGCTCCAATAGCAGTTGACAGATGTCCACCCACCACCCAGGGCCCAGGGAATGGTCTAGTTCTAGTCCCCACCGACAAACTACTCTACCAGGGGATACACTACGCGGTGGCTTCGGTGATCCTAAATCTAACAGAAGTCCACTTACCAAAGTGGTGCCCGAAAGAGACCGAACGGTTGTACCAGACCCTCCTCCGGGAGATGTTCAGGCAGTTCTACGAATTGGACCTGGGACACACCGGGGGCGAAACAGCATACGAAGCGGAAGCAGCACAGGAAGCAGATACAGTGTGTGGTAAACCACTGTTATAGTTATCACTGTATATTGTTCTCACTGTTCTCACTGTCACATCACTACACGAGGTCGCCTCTTGTCGCACTGTTATACCTGGGCTGACCACCTCCGACTCCGCCCATTACCTGCCCAGGTATAAAGGTAGCTGACTGGCTAGTATTCCTCCCTGTTGGATCGGATCACCCACGAGGGTGGGCTCTGTTATTTAGCCAATAAAAACCTTCAGTTACGTTCTTAACTCGTCGCCTTTTATTGGACTAATTGATAGGCATATCAATTTTATTGACTAAATTTTAAAGATGTCTGATAATGAACAGCAACAGCAAGGAGCTCACCCAGCAGCACAGCAACAGCAGCCTCCAGACAACGGGCCACACCAGCCGGCTTGGCTGCAAGCCTTGAAACCACCATACCTGGATCTAAACCCACAGGCGCCAAACTCAGCCAACGACTTCAAACACTGGCTGGACTGCTTCGAATCGTACCTGGAGGAAGCCGTCGTCCCTCAGAGATCCAAACTAAGAGTCCTGAAAGCCCAAGCGAGCCCGAGAGTATATACACTCATCCAGGACATGACTACGTACGACGACGCCATCAACCTACTGAAACAGCAGTACCGGAGCCCGGTAAACTACATGTACACTAGGCATCTCTTAAGATCTCGCCAGCAACAGCCAGGAGAATCGATAGCTGAATTTTCACGAGCGCTGAGACAACTCGGCAGGAACTGTGACTTTAAAGCGGTGACGGCTACTGCGAACATGGAAGACAATGTCCGCGACGCCTTGGTGAGAGGCCTACGTTCCGACTACACACGGCAAAGACTGCTTGAAGCTAAGGACATAGACCTGGACAAGGCCGAAGCCCTCGCCCTCACCCTAGAGGCCACCCAGCAAGACCAGGAAGCGTTTGCCAGGTACTATTCGCGACCCTGGGACTCGGGCCCGACCCCCACCCCACCACCCTTCACAGCGCTGCCCCCGGGACCTACCTCAGCGTCTGCATCACGGATCCGACCGGGCCCGCTAGCCCCGGTACCGGCCCCGACATCAGGCAACCCCGATCGGGCCGCTGGCTGCTTCTTTTGCAGCCAGGAGAAGCATCCGAGGTTGCGCTGCCCAGCCAAAAACTCGACCTGCAAAACCTGCCTCAAGAAAGGCCACTTCTCCAAGGCCTGCAGAAGCAAATCCTCAGAAGCCAGCAGTGCCTCATGCGAACCCTGGGGGCGGCCATCTTTGTGCGGGGCAGCCGAAGCCTGCAGAGCCTCATGGGAAAACCAGGGGCGGCCATCTTTGTGCGGGGCAGCCGAAGCCTGCAGAGCCTCATGGGAAAACCAGGGGCGGCCATCTTTGTGCGGGGCAGCCGAAGCCTGCAGAGCCTCATGGGAACAGCAGGGGCGGCCATCTTTGTGCGGGGCAAACGATTTAAACAGAGCCTCATGTGAACTACGGGGGCCGCCATCTTCGCCGCCATCTTGTCATGACAACGACGCGCTCATCTACACCCTAGCTTCCGTGACCCTGGATCAAGCCCGCCCGCACCACCTGGCCAGCTCAATGATGGACATCAAAGTCAACGGCCACGCCACGACCTGCCTGTTCGACAGCGGAAGCACGGAGAGCTTCATCCATCCAGACACGGTGAGCCACTACTCCCTCCCCGTCCTGCCAACGCGCAGCCGCATCTCGATGGCATCGAGGTCGCACGCCACAGACATCAGCGGCTACTGTGTCGTGACATTGTCGGTTAAAGGGACAGAGTATAAAAATTTTAAACTCCTCGTACTCCCCCAGCTGTGCGCTGCCGTCATACTAGGGCTGGACTTCCAATCCCACCTCCAAAGTGTAACCCTAGCATACGGTGGACCCCTCCCCCCACTCACAGTCGACAACCAGCGAAAGTTAAACCGCCCACCGCGTAACACCTGCAGCCTATCCACCCTCAAGGTACCGCCACCTTCCCTGTTCGCTAACCTCACCCCCGACTGCAAACCTGTCGCTACTAAGAGCAGGCGGTACAGCGCTGGGGACAGAGCCTTCATTAGCTCTGAGGTGCAGCGACTCCTGAAAGAGGGCATTATTGAGGGGAGCAGCAGCCCCTGGCGTGCCCAGGTGGTGGTAGTCAAGACCGGCGACAAAAATCGCCTGGTTATCGACTACAGCCAGACCATAAACAGATACACCCAGCTGGACGCATACCCCCTCCCCCGCATATCGGACATGGTCAATGAGATTGCACAATACCGCGTATTCTCGACCATCGACCTCAAGTCGGCCTACCACCAACTCCCCATCAGCCCGGAGGACAGCCAGTACACCGCCTTCGAGGCGAATGGCCGCCTCTACCAATTCCTTAGGGTCCCCTTTGGTGTCACCAACGGGGTCTCGGTTTTCCAACGGGAGATGGACCGGATGGTTGACCAGAACGGACTACAGGCCACTTTCCCCTATCTCGATAACGTCACCATCTGCGGCCGCAACCGGCAGGACCATGACGTGAATCTGGAGAAATTCCTCCGTACGGCCCAACGGCTGAACCTCACCTACAATAAGGAGAAATGCGTGTTTAACACAGCGCGCCTTGCCATCCTTGGCTGTGTAGTAGAGAACGGAGTCATCGGCCCCGACCCCGAAAGAATGCGCCTCCTCATGGAGCTACCCCTCCCCCACTGTCCAAAAGCACTTAGGAGAACCCTGGGGCTTTTCGCCTACTATGCCCAATGGGTACCCAATTATGCGGACAAAGCCAGACCCCTCCTGAAAACCACATCCTTCCCCCTCACGGAAGAGGCGTGCACGGCCTTCTCCCTCATTAAGGGAGACATAGCCAAGGCCACAATGCACGCAGTGGATGAGTCAATCCCCTTCCAAGTGGAGAGCGATGCATCCGACTTCGCCCTAGCCGCTACCCTTAACCAGGAGGGTAGGCCGGTAGCCTTCTTCTCAAGGACCCTACAGGGCCCCGAGACCCGACACTCGTCGGTCGAGAAGGAAGCCCAGGCAATTGTGGAGGCAGTACGGCGCTGGAGGCACTACTTGGCAGGCAAACGATTTACCCTCCTCACCGACCAACGCTCGGTTGCCTTCATGTTTAATAACAAGCTGAGGGGCAAGATCAAGAACGACAAAATCTTGAGGTGGAGAATCGAGCTTTCCACCTATGATTATGAGATCTTGTACCGGCCCGGTAAACTGAACGACCCCCCTGATGCTCTTTCACGCATTACATGCGCCAGCGCGCAAAGTGATAGACTTCAGACCCTCCACAATGACCTCTGCCACCCCGGAGTCACCAGACTCTACCATTTCATTAAGGCCCGCAACCTGCCATACTCCATCGAGGAGGTCAGGACCATGACCAGGAACTGCCAGATCTGTGCTGAGTGCAAACCGCACTTCTATAAGCCGGACAGAGCAAGCCTGATCAAGGCCACCCGCCCCTTCGAGCGTCTGAGCATCGACTTCAAGGGGCCCCTACCGTCATCCGACCGTAATGTGTACTTCCTCAACATCGTTGATGAGTACTCCCGTTTCCCCTTTGCCTTCCCCTGCCCAGACATGACCAGTAACACGGTCATTAAATGCCTGAACAAACTCTTCGCCTTGTTCGGATTCCCGAACTATATACATAGTGACCGGGGCGCCTCCTTCATGAGCGAGGAACTCCGTCAGTTCCTATTGGAGAGGGGTATTGCAGCAAGCAGGACCACCAGCTACAACCCCCGAGGGAACGGCCAGGTGGAAAGAGAGAACGCGACGGTATGGAAGGCCACCCTCTTAGCCTTAAAGTCTAAGGGCCTCCCAACCTCCCGCTGGCAAGAGGTCCTCCCGATTGCGCTGCACTCCATCCGGTCACTACTTTGCACTGCCATTAACACCACCCCCCATGCTCGAATGTTTGTCTTCCCCAGGAAGTCGACTACGGGAACCACCCTACCAACCTGGCTGACCTCTCCGGGACCCGTCTTGCTGCGAAAGCACGTGAGGGCCCATAAAACGGACCCCCTGGTCGAGAAGGTGAACCTCCTGCACGCCAACCCCCAGTACGCCTATGTGGCTTACCCAGACGGACGGGAGGACACTGTCTCCTTACGAGACCTCGCACCCTCACCCCCCCCTCCCAACCCCCCGAGTCCAGCCGAGGTAGACGGCATGCCGGAACCCCACGAGCCTTTGCCGACTACGCAGACACCAGCTTTAACACCGGATAATGTAACACCGCCGCTGCGACGATCGGAGAGGCTAACGAAGCCTCCGGACAGACTGACATACCAGAGCTGGTAATACACTTCACCCCGCCGGACTCTAATCTAAACAAGGGGTGAATGTGGTAAACCACTGTTATAGTTATCACTGTATATTGTTCTCACTGTTCTCACTGTCACATCACTACACGAGGTCGCCTCTTGTCGCACTGTTATACCTGGGCTGACCACCTCCGACTCCGCCCATTACCTGCCCAGGTATAAAGGTAGCTGACTGGCTAGTATTCCTCCCTGTTGGATCGGATCACCCACGAGGGTGGGCTCTGTTATTTAGCCAATAAAAACCTTCAGTTACGTTCTTAACTCGTCGCCTTTTATTGGACTAATTGATAGGCATATCACAGTGTACATAGGCAGGCAAAAAAGGGGTTTGATAAACGATGGGTTCACTGCTTTTAACATAGGGACCTCCATGATCAATAGCATGGATAATGCCCAATTGGCCATGCAAATCCGGGGGTTAAAGAACCAGCTCAGGAAGATACTGGGGGATGAGAATAGGGTAGTAGGGGAGGAGTTACATGAGGACCAGGCAATGACCATCCATTTAAAGGAGGTCATTGCCGAATTGGAAAAGCATGCCAGGGTGATCAATGAGTTGATCAGGGAAGATAGGAATGCGTCAGGACAGGCTGCCCAAAATGAGGTTTGTGTCCTATATGGGGCCTGGCTGCTGGGAGAGGGGCGGAGCAATTTAGAGGACCTGAAACAAGGCCTCGTCCCCTCCTGGATCAGCAATAAGCACCTGGAGGCACTCCACCCGTTCAACCACTCATTGAGCCCATGTCAGCTCCGTTTGGCCTCAGAGACGTACCCTGTTCCTGTAGATTGCAGGAAGTCGAACCACACCATCATGGGGATAATAGTGAGGATACCTGTACTGGGGGAGGCAGCTGTGCCTGCGCCCTTGTACAGGGTAGAGAACATTGGAGTTATCCACGGAGGGGTACATGTCCGGTTCCACACGGTCCCCCCCCTATGTCATAAGGTGGGAGCACTCTATAACAGGGACAGACCTTTCTGGGTGCTGAAGCAAGGGGTCACATATAGTCTTGTGTCCCCAGCACTTGAACAGTTTTGCTAGACCCCAGTGTGGGTTCAAGGCTGCCAACTCCGCACCTATAAATTGCACCATGGAGGTGATGGCCGTGGACCATGTACCACCCCAGGTGGCATATGTAGGGGGTGGGACCTATTGTGTTACCACCAGCGTGAAGCACTACCGGTACGGACAGAACGTGTCATGTCCGGTCAGTGACAGCAGTTTCTGCTTCAAGCCACAGGCTGAGGTTCAAGTGGCCCAGGAACAAATTACTCCGATCCCGGACCCCTCCACGGTTCACCTCACTATAAAACACAACACCTCTAACTTGCAGGATTATGCTGCACATTTTGGATACCCTATTCCCTTCCTGCCTGAACACTTAACCACATTATTGAAAGCAGTTGCATTATCACAGAAACATTTTTATACCTTACTACAAAAAACGATAGAGTTGGGGGCAGAGATCGAGGAAATTGCGGCTAGACCATGGTGGGACATAGGGCTCGACGTAGAGACCACCCCCTGGGAACGCATCGCATCTCATGCCGTGGTGATCGGTCAGCTAGTAGTAATGTTTTATTTAATATTCATCACCTGTAAGATGAGAAGAGCAAACCGTCAGGCCCGCTATGTACACGCGATGGAGGGATTAGGGGCCAAATAGGACTGTGACGCAAAGCAGAGAAAAGTCGTATATGGAGCAGTGTATAATGGAAATAATGTGTGGAGTGATTTGGTGTATTGGGAAATGTTATTTGGATATTGTGTGTGTACCCTAGATATGTACATTTGTAATTAGAGTGTTAACAAAATGTCCGTTTACTTTGTAAGGAAACCAGGATCCTTGCTCCCTCGCTTGGTGACACTCTATATTGGAGAGTGTCAAACGGGGGCCTGTAAAGGTCACAAGGATCCCAAGGACACAGCAGGGTCCCAGAAAGCTGCGGATTGCCCGAGCTAAGAAGGGGGCATTTCCCCAGAAACCTGTTTAAACTGTGTGATTTTGAAATGTGTGTGCGTGGTAATTTCTAGTTTAAGCTGAGGGGAAGGTGGGGGTCTCCCAGTTGGGGAGAGGCCATACGAGAACCTCTACCCAGAGTTGGAAGGGGTCCCCGGACCCCGGAAAGGAGGAATTTTTGGATCCCATGAAAAACATTTTCTTTAAAAAGGCAACACATCATTCTCAACCGACAGAACATTGCAGAAGGAAGGGTGAACTGGGGGCCATTAGCATCTAAAGGCCCTGGTCACCCCAACCCAAAACACCAGATGCAACACCTCTACAGGGCAAGAGCTCAACCCAAAACAAACCTCACAAAGAGGGAACAGACTGGTCAGAGCCAGGAGCTTCCAAAGCCAAACAAGGCAAAGGAAAAGGATTAACGGACAATCTAGTCTACACTTCGCACCTACTCACACTTTGAGCACCGGACCGGACACAAGGGGACAGCCATCACCGGACCATTATTGGTATCTAAAGACAAAGGACTCTCAAGCCCAGATACAGTATAACTGGGGTGAGAATCTCACAGACAGCATGTGCGCGTGGAGGCAGAGTCGAAGGAACGCCCGACGAGAAGGAAGGAAGAAGAAGCCCGCGGACCACGGAGGTATCGGAACCAGAGACCGGAGAGCGAGGGGGGAGAAAAGCGCGCTGTTCCGGACCGAAAGCGTTTTCAAAACCGTACGAAAGGGGACTGTGAGTATGAGCTTTCCTCAATGAGGATCACCCCACTTAGTGATAGGAGGATGGGAGGCTTGTGGTAATAGGAATAGGGTTTAAGGTCATTTTAGTTCGGTTTCACCCTATGTTTTCCCTTCCCAGAACGATTGGTTAAGTTTAAAGTTCTATGTTTAAGGTGCTGTTTTAAGAACTTGTTCAGGTTTAAAGACATCAAGGAACTTTCAGTGGGAAGTGCTGTGTGGAGTTCGGTACTGAGATTATTGCCTTGCTTGTGTTTCACGTGTCCAAATAAAGTGAGTTGTATCTTTTATCCGGTGTCTGCTTCTGGTTACTGCAATTTGAATCTGTCACAAATGTCCAAGCTGTAATTCGCGTTGTAGAACAGTAGTGGGGGAAGTGGGATTCAAAACCTCACGCCAGTAATTTGGGGGATGAGCTGCAATTGGGAATGAGCAGTTAGATTAAGTGGGACAGGCTGAAACTCTGCCTGGGGTTGTATCTGGTATAAACAACCAAGAAGCACTTACTCAGAGAAATTCTCTGAGGGCTGTGATTTGCTATAAACAGTCAAAAGCCCCAAACTCCTCAGGGACTGTACATCAGCCTGAGGTACCCAGGACTACCTGGGTGTAAGATAACCCCCCTTACAGGCCCCTGGTTCTAGACTCCCCGGCCAAGGGAAACATTCTCCCAGCATCCACCCTATCAAGCCCTGTAATTATTTTGTATGCTTCAATGTGATCCCCTCTCATTCTTCTGAATTCAAGAGAATACAGGCCTAGTTTACTCAATCTCTTCTCATACGACAGTCCCGCCATCCCAAGAATCAATCTCGTGAACCTTCGTTGCACTCCCTCTATGGCAAGTATATCCTTCCTTAGGTAAGGAGACCAAAATTGTACACAGTACTCCAGGTGTGGTCTCACCAAGACCCTATATAATTGGAGTAAGACTTCTTTACTCCTGTACTCAAATCCTCTTGTAATGAAGGCCAGCATACCATTTGCCTTCCTAATGGCTTGCTGCACCTGACCTGCACATTCACTTTCAGTGACTCATGTACAAGGACACCCAGGTCCCTTTGAGCATCTGCATTCCCCAATCTTTCACCATTTAGAAAATACTCTGCCTTTCTGTTTTTTCTACCAAAGTGGATAACTTCACATTTATCCACATTATATTCCATCTGCCATGTTCTCGCCCACTCACTGAGCCTGTTGAGATCCCCTTGAAGCCTCTTCACATCCTCTTCACAACTGACACTGCCACCTAGCTTTGTATCATCAGCAAATTTGGAAATGTTACATTTAGTCCCCTCATCCAAATCATTGATATAGGTTGTGAATAGCTGGGGCCCAAGCACCGATCCTTGCGGTACCCCACTAGTCACAGCCTGCCATCCTGATAAAGACCCGTTTATCCCTACTCTTTGTTTTCTGTCTGTTAACCAATTCTCAATCCATTCTAGTATATTACCCTCAATTCCATGTGCCCTAATTTTGTTCACCAACCTCTTGTGTGGGACCTTATCGAAGGCCTTCTGAAAATCCAAATACACCACATCTACCGGTTCCCCTTTGTCTACTCCACTAGTTCCATCCTCAAAGAACCCCAATAGGTTTGTTAAACAGGATTTCCCTTTCATAAATTCATGTTGACTCTGCCCAATCTTACTATTAGTTTCTAAGTGCCCAGTTATTGCATCCTTTATAATAGATTCCAGCATTTTCCCAACTACTGATGTGAGGCTAACAGGTCTGTTACTTTCATCTTCAGCAATGCCTCAAAGTGTTGTTATTCAGGGTTGAAAAAATATCTCAACTTTTCAAGTTAATGAAATGGTCGATGTAAAAGAGCAGGTGACAGTGCTGATCTGAAGCATTAGTCAGCATTAACACCTATACTAAGAATGGATAAAGCTTGCAATCCTATTCCATTAGCCTAAACAGAATTATTTGTACAACAGTATATATACAGTACCGCACATTATTTCTCCATCAGCAGGGCATCTCATTTGCTTTTTGCCTTCAATAGTTTTTTTTGTTCAGTGAGCAGTTTCTAGAAATTATGGTTACAAATTACTAATAGTTCTGGAGTCTAACAGTTGGTTATATTTTACTGTTTGCTGACAACATGACTGAGAAAGCCTCGAACCCCCCGGTCTGTGTGCAGATATTCTCACTGATTCTCCTGGTTGTCTTTGGACTTTCCTGCATTTTGAAAGGAGCTTCTTTAGCAGCATTCAGCTGGTGGTACATAGTGGGAGCATCCTGCATGGTGGCAGCAGCCTTCACCTCCCTCCGTATTTATGAAGTTTGTACACTTGCGTCACGAAAGGACACTGCTTCAGAACTCTCTGCACTGAACCCTTAACAACAGTGAGCTGGAGACTGCTTTACCAAATCCTAGCATGTCAAGGAAGAGAATAACTACACCGCATGGACTCCTGTTTAGTGTCACGACCTACTGCCCCTTGGCAACTTGTTAACTTATTTTGAACCTGGGGCGCCATTTCTTAGAATGGAATGTGATATACATAGTGTACAACATTCTGAAGACTGGAGTGGTAAAGAAAGAACTTGCATTTCACGACCACCGGACATCTCAAAGCGCTTTACAGCCAATGAAGTACTGTTTGAAGTGTAGTCACTGTTGTAATGTGGGAAATGCGGCAGCCAATTTGCGCACAGCAAGGTCCCACAAACAGCAATGTGATAATGACCAGGTAATCTGTTTTTGTTACGTTGTTTGAGGTATAAGCATTGGCCAGGACACCGGGGATAACTAACCTGCCCTTCTTCGAAATAGTGCTATGGGATCTTTTACATCCCCCTGAGAAGCAGACGGGGCCTCGGTTTAACATCTCATGCGAAAGACGGCACATCCGACAGTGCAGCACTCCCTCAGCACTGCACTGGAGTGTCAGCCTAGCTTTACCCTGGAGTGGGACTTGAACACACAACCTTCTGACTCAGAGACGAGTGTGCTACCCACTGAGACACAGCTGACATACTGGGTACGATATACTGGGTATTCATTTTTTTCTGCAGGACTAGGCAAATCTCTTGGAACTTTTATCTCTAATTACCTCCTCAAGCCCTACAACCCTTCCCCCGAATCCGCTGACTCTGGCCTTTCCTGCATCCCCTTCTCCCTTCACCCCATTATTAGCAACCGTGCCTTCAGCCACTGAGGCTCCATGCTCTGGAATCCCCTTCCCAAACCTCTCCGCCTCTTCATCTCCCTCTCCTACTTTAAGGCCCTCTTTCAAAACCCAGCTCTTTGATTAAGCTTTTGGTCACCTGTCCTAATATCTCCTTCTTTGGCTCAGCATTTATTTTTGTCTGATTGCACATCTGTGAAGCACCTTGAGACATTTTTTCTATGTTAAAGGTGCTACATAATTGCAAGTTGTTGCAATTTAGATGATCCAACACAATAATCCCGTAGAAAGGGATCCTGTCTACTATGTGAATTGGTTATCTGAAAATGGGTTTTGTTATATTATCAATGCCGTTTATTGCATATCGGTATCATTCAGCATAATTTCTAACAATTGTTATTCTTCTTTGTATTGTATGGGCATTTTTACCATTATTACCATACCCTCTCTCCCGGATACCAGCCATGGGTGCTCCAAAGTGGGTCATTATTGAAAGAATCTGTCAAAGACACGGGGTGGGATGGGGTGGGGTGGGTAGATTCGTCTCGGGCGTTGGCATACAACGGGCAGTATCGGATCGGGCGCCCGTTATATGCAGCATCTGATATCAGGCGCTGTGTAAAATGGGCAGCCAATCCGATACCGCCCGCTCTGCACCACCGCCCGAGATTAATTTCTATCCAGGGTTTATTTATTTCACTCTCCCAGTCGAGGCACAGCATCCTGCTTCTGAAAATAAATAGCTCTTGCGCATCCCCGATTTTAATCACTCCATCATTGGTGGCCGTGCCTTCAGCTGCCTAGGCCCTAAGCTCGGGAATACCCTCCCTTAAACCTTACCGCCTCTCTACTCTCTCCTCCTTTAAACCTGCCTCTTTGACCAAGCTTCTGGTCATCTGTCCTGATATCTCCTTCTGTGGCTCGGTGTCAAATTTTGACTGATAAAGCACTTGTGAAGCGTATTGGGACGTTTTGCTACATTAAAGGCGCTATATAAATGTAAGTTGTTGCCCAGTGAGCTGGCCAAGCGTATACAGGCCCACAATCCCTGCCATTAGTGCTGTGTGGATGGAGGGATCTGATCCGGCACATCAGTACCCTATTTTAATATCATCTGCAAATTTGGACACCACTTTTTCTAGCCCTGTATATTAATGATTTGAGGAGGAGTTGGGAACAGGGGAGGTCCAGCCAACTAATGATGACCCAGCCGTCAATGCTAACCATCAGCTCAAAACGTTGATGATTGGCATGTCCACTACAGCACTCACAGAGGTGGCGAAAGCCTGAATAGGCCCTCAAGTAATCTCACAGCGTTCTCTACTTTTTCTTGCTCTCCAGCGACAGAAAAAATGAGAAAATGTGGTTGTGCATATGCCCATCAGCAGTCAGCCATTTTTTGGATGACCAAAATGGACAAAAGGGGGATAAAGAGGAAAGGTACAGGAAAAAAGACGCTAAGGTAGGGGAAAAAATCCAGAAAAGGCACAGGAAAAGAGAGAACAGGAGAGACAGAAAAAGGAAAAGATGTCATTGTGGCGGAGCCACCAAAGGACTCAGAGCGGTTGTACATAATTCCTTTAACAGCAATGTAGTTACTGTCTGTGCCTGTACCTTTAATTACACTGTTTGACTGTACAATGTCTAGTTACCTTTACAGCGCGGTTTCAACGTGATGACGTCATGCTGTTAGTCATGTGATGCCCCAATGGCGGGCCACAATTTTCCTCGGAGCTTTGGAACGCTGTGGCTCAGGGGCTCGGCACCAAACTTCATCGCACCACCGCCTATCATCCACAGGCGAACGGCCTTTGCGAGTGATTCCACAGGTCGCTTAAAGCCTCTCTTCGGGCCAGTCTTCAAGGTGCAGGATGGGTGGACAGACTTCCATGGGTCCTTTTGGGTCTTCGTACGGCGCCCAAAGATGACCTGCAATCGTCTTCAGCTGAACTCATCTATGGCCAGCCGCTCCGAGTACCAGGGGATTTCCTCCCTTCTCCCACAGAGCCATGGTCCGCCTCCCAGCAACTCGTTCGCCACCAGGAAGTGGCCAGATGCTTTGCTCCGATACCTACATCCAATCACAGTTTGCAGAACTCCTACGTGCCACCGGGACTGAAGAATGTGGAGTATGTATTCATCCGCCACGACGCTCACCAGGATCCGCTCAAGCCCCCTTACACTGGTCGTTTCCGCGTCATCGAACCAGGAGACAAATCCTTTTCGGTCGACGTCGGAGGGAAGCCGGATCACATCTCGGTGGACCGATTGAAGCCTGCTCACCTGGACCTGGACCACCCTGTTGTAGTCGCTCAACCACCCGAACGTGGCCGAACGCCCGCAGCCACCGCACCAGAGCAACCAAAGCCGCCCGCCAACTCGACTGCGCTCGCCGCGCCTGCTCAACCACAACCGACTGCCAACTGAACCACCAGTCATCAACTTCCTCTACCAGGGTATCGAAGTCGATCGGACAGACTTGTCAGACCTCCTCCTCGTCTTACTTTTTCTGTTAAAGACAATTCTGGGGGGGCGCATGTGGCGGAGCCACCAAAGGACTCAGAGCGGTTGTACATAATTCCTTTAACAGCAATGTAGTTACTGTCTGTGCCTATACCTTTAATTATACTGTTTGACTGTACAATGGCTTGTTACCTTTACAGCGCGGTTTCAACGTGATGACGTCATGCCGTTAGTCACGTGATGCCCCAATGGCGGGAAGAACATGATAACATCATGACGTCAGTCTTCTGATCAGTCCTCGTGGAGCCCTCAAGGAGAGCAGACCTGTAGTTAATGTATTCCAGCAGTTTCCAGTTAAAACCTGTTTTGTTCCATTAAAGTTCATTGTTTTAATTGCCTGAGTCGAACTCAGTCTTTTTGATAGGAACCTCCGTTCCTACATCATCATGGTTCTACTGTGCTGTAGTATGCAGTATAGACTCTGTTGTCATAGCAATGTAAGTGGCAGCCACTTTGATTGCCTGCAGGCATCATTATGAAGTTGGGGAAGGGAGCAAAGCAAGGTGCTCAAATGTAGAACAAAATGCTACTGAGTGTGATCATTAATGATGACAAAATAGGCAGCTCTTTCCAATCATTAAAATGTGAATGAGACTCACAAGAATTATAACTTTAAGTCTGCTTGCTTACACCGTGACTGTAGCATTGCGTCAACACTAAAGTTATGTTATAAAGAAAGAAAGAAAGACTTAGGGGGAAAATTAGGTCGCGCCCCCTTTGGAGCGCTAACTTCGCCGGCGCTACTTTTAGTGCCCTGAAAAGGTTAGCACCCCCGCGCCCAAAATTCACCGGTAACGCCCCAAGAGGGAGGCAGAACACTACTGGTAGCCACCCAGCATCCCTCTTGTGGGCTGAGAGTGAATATTAAAGGGGAGGGGCTTACCGCAGCACGACCCGGGGCCCAGCTGGGCCACCAGGGATCAGAGTGCCGGCAAAAGAGCACGGCACTCAAGAGTAGTGCCGGGCTCACGGAGTGCAGCCAGCACTCCGCGGGGGAGCTGCACAGGAGGCCGGGGACGGCAAAGTGGGCAAGTGCTGGCAGGCGGCCAGAAACAAAAATGGCTGCCTGTCACCTTCCCTTTAATTTGCGCCGCCCTGGCCGCAGGTAGGCCCCCCTGACCCCGTCGGACATAGCATCCGGCGGTAAGCCGGGGGCGCTACCGAAGATCGCAGCCAGGGTGCGAGCGGGGCGCTGCGCACGGCAATGATGTCATCGCCGGTGGCGTAGTGCCGCGAGGTGCTAACGGTTACCGCCACTGCTAACCTCCCGCTGAATTTCGCAGGAGGTGTTAGCAGCGCCGTGCACAGGCGCTAGTTGCTTTGTGCCCCGTTAGCTCCAGGAATATGCGGGAAGAGAGCAGCAGAACCAAGGGAGCCCACAGAAAAACAACGGGAATGAATTTCAGAGTGAAATGTTATTAATGTTTGGAAAAAGTAACAAAAGTTAATTGATTTATAAAGTTGGACATGAAATTAAAACTTCAGAACTAAAGAACTTACCTGCAACAGTTGGAATCCGTGATGGCAATTCAGAGCTCAGAAAATGATTCTACAACTCCACAGTGTCGCCCAGTGGCCAGAGCATGAAGCTACAGGCAGATTCAAACTATTAGGAACATAAGAAATAGGAGCAGGAGTAGGCCATTTGGCCTCTCGAGTCTGCTCTGCCATTCAATAAGATCATGGCTGAGCTTCTATCTCAACTCCACTTTCCCACCCTATCCCCATTTCCCTTGATTCCCTTAGTGTCCAAAAATGTATCGATCTCTATCTTGAAAATTCTCAACGACTGAGTATCCACATCCCTCTGGGATAGAGAATTGCAAAGATTCACAACCCTCTGAGTGAAGAAATTTCTCGTCATCTCAGTCGTAAATAGACCATATTTTGCTGTAACAGTCTGCCGTTAGTTAGACTTTTAGGTTTTTAATTTTTTTGCCTGGCAAATTGCTGAAAGTGTGAGCTGATAACGTCGCAGCGAGGGAAACAGGGCATCTGGGACCTGAGTGAACAGGGCAAGCAACAGGTCATCTCCTTAACCAATATGGTTGAAGGTTTGTAAAATTAACAGTGCAAGGGCTGAGCAGGAAGTGTAAATTAGAGTGAGTGAATTCCACATCAAATCAGGTACAGAAAGAGAAATAAAGAGAGAGAAAGAAAGATGTGATTGGGAGAGAAAAAAGAGACAGAAAGGAAAAGGAAAAGTTTAAAATTTTACATTTTTAAATTCGAACAGCAACTTTTGGGTATTTGAGTTTAACCACACATCTGCCCTCGCCTGATGTTGCTGCACCATTTGCATATAAATAACGGTGCATGCCATTAGTCTCACCGTAATTATGACAGGAAATTATGGGCCAATATTTTTAAGAGGGAATAAGCAGATTATGATGTCACATAACATTAGCTAATGCTAAACATTGGAAACATTGGAAACACCTATCCCAAAGCAGCCTACATTCCTAACAGGTATTGCTTGGAATAAGGTGACCTGTGTACCCATTTACAATTAGCTTTTTACTTAGCAAACCTCTCAATTGCCTCCATTTTACTGCAGCCCTTCTTTTGAAACGTCCTTATCTTCTCAATTCTTGAAACCATATCTGCTGCTCTCAAATTTGCCTGACCCACTCCTGCTGTCAAACTTCCTAGCCCAGTGTAATATTTTTCTTCACAAAACCTAAGATCAAACCCCATAACCCTGGACCTGTAGTGTATGTAACCGTTCCACCTTTAAGAGAACTATTTTAAGGGTTGCACTACTTTATCTTGGCTGCTGTATACTGTAATACCGGTGGTGACCACACCGGTATATAAGTGCTGTGTAATGATTTATTGGGCAGTTCCGCCCTGACCTTCGACTAGTAAAGACCTGTTAAAGTTTACTCTTGTGGTCTGTGTAATAATTCTCGTTATAACACACAGACTTAACAGTGGCGACGAGTACGATCTTACCCTGCGGCAGAGATACATCCAAGGCAGTTTAACGGGCGTCGAGAGGAGGCATCCGCCCTCATCATTCTGCTGAGAGAAGACTCGGGTCTGCAGAGCAAAGGAAGAATTCTGACACGAAGCCTTCCATCAGCAACAGGCAGTGATCATCCCTCTATCACGGTGGTGGGTAAGCCGATCAGCGACGAGCAGCAAGTCGGCCACGTTGACTGTGAGTAGGGGAGAAAATAAAAAACAGAGGATATAAGGGCGGAGAACTCGACCACGGCCGGGGAAAAGAGCCGGACAGAAGTCGGGGCCAGAGACGCTGAGACTGGGGCAGCGTAAGGCACGGAAGCCGCGGTAAATGCAAACGCAGCCGGTGTGAGAGACTGGGCTACAAGCGGGCTGGGAGACGCAACAGCGTCGAGAGAGAGCTCGACTGCGACCGGTGAAAAAGGCGGGCAGCTACCGAGGCCGCGAGGCGCAGCGACCGGGACGATCGTAAGGCGCGGGAGAAAAAAAAAAAAAAAAAAAACAAAACCGCGGAGAACTCAGCCGCAGCCGGGGGGGAAAGGACCGGACTGCAAGAGGGGCTGGGAGGCACGATTTGAAAACCACTGGGGAGGGCGAACGCAGCAATACGGCAATCGCCATTACAGCCAGCGGGGGGGAGAAAGGCAAATGCGGGAAGCCGCCATTTTCATAGGCGGGGGAAGAAGACAAGCGCGGGAAACCGCCATTTTGGAAAAAAAAATAAATAAAAGAAAAATTTCTTTGTGTTTCTCAAGAAGGTTGCGAAGATGCCTAAGCGTGGTAACATCAATGATTTCGATCCCGATGTTGAAGATTGGGCCACGTATGTAGAACGCATAGAGATATATTGTAAGGCAAATAAAATATCAGATGAAGATAAAGCACTAACCTTACTAAACTCAATGGGTGCGAAGACATACGGGCTATTGAAGCATCTTCTATCACCAGCTAAACCGGCGGATCAGACTTTCGCTAAAATTGTGGCTGTCCTGAAAAATCATTTGAACCCCACACCGCTGATGTTAGCGGAACGATTTAAATTTTATGCGAGAACGCAACTGAAAGAGGAAAGCAACGCGGAGTATTTAATTGAACTGCGTAAGCTAGCGGAATACTGCCAGTTTGGGGGAAGCCTGACAGAGGCACTGAGAGACAAATTCGTGTGTGGATTGTCGAAAGAAGGAACACAAAAGCGGCTGCTTGAAGAGAATGATCTTACACTTGATAAGGCTGTCTCTATTGCAACATCGCACGAAGCCGCAGCGAGAGGCACTGCGGAAATGCAGCTGAAGGCAGCGGTACTTAGCGTAGATCAAATGGCTTCGGGTACAACGAAATGTTATCGTTGTGGGAAGACAACACACGATCAGAACCAATGCTGGTTTAAAAACCAGGAATGTAGAAAATGTGGCAAGCTTGGTCACATAGCTAAAGTATGCCGGTCAGGAAAGAAGACCAGCAACAAAAAGTCACCGCAGGAAAAGTGCAGAAAGGTACATAAGGTGGCTGAGAAGAGTTCGGATGAACAGAATTCGGATTCAGACTCCAACAGCAAGGAACTGGGTAGTCTGAGAATTCACAATGTGAGTAAGGAAGCTGACCGACAAACTATCTGGGTCACACTGCAGATAGCAGGTGTCCAAATGAAAATGGAATTGGACACCGGATCGGCGTTGACGGTCATGAACAAGCAAGATTACAAAAGGTTATTCAAACATATTCCCCTACGGGATACGAAGATAGTATTGCAGACATACACGGGGCAAAGAGTATACCCCATCAGAAAGATAAAAGTCAAGGTGGTACACAAGGGCAAAGAACACCAAGGAATGGACTTATATGTACTACCTGAGGGAGGTCCACCACTTCTGGGACGGGAGTGGATCAGGAAAATAAATATGGACTGGCACTCCCTAAACGCAATAACGGTAGATTCCGGGAAAAAAGATGTCAAACCTGAACGATTGTCCAGAATATTGGATGAGGCTAAAGAGGTGTTCCAACAGGGACTGGGAACACTGAGAGGAATTAAGCCAAAAATCAAGATTGCAGAACATGCAAACCCAACATTTTTCAAAGCCAGACCGGTACCTTATGCGATACGACCTGCTGTGGAAGCTGAGCTGGAAGGGCTAGAACGTTCAGGAGTACTGTCTAAGGTGGACTGGAGTGAGTGGGCCACGCCCATTGTTCCTGTCATGAAGCGTTCATCGAGTAACAAGCCAGGGGAACCGGGGAAAGTCCGCATCCGTGGAGACTTCAAGATCACAGTTAATCCGGTGCTTCACACGGTGCAATATCCGCTTCCGCGGATTGAGGATATCTTAGCTTCATTGTTTGGCGGGAAACGCTTCACCAAGATAGACCTGGCACAAGCGTACTTACAGATGGAAGTTGAGGAAGAGTCGCGCCAGTATCTCACAATCAACATGCACAGAGGCTTGTATCGATATAATAGATTGGTTTTTGGAGTGGCTTCGGCTCCAGCAATTTGGCAGAGGGCCATGGAGCAGGTATTACAGGGAATTCCAAGCACTCAATGTTACTTGGACGATATCCTGATTACAGGAGATGACGATGAGGAACACCTTGCAAATTTGAAACTGGTGCTCACCAGGTTGAAGGAATATGGCCTTCGAGTTAATCGCCAGAAATGTGAGTTCTTTCAGAAACGGATCTCGTACTGTGGTCATGTCATTGACCAGGAGGGGCTGCACAAGTCACCTGACAAGATCGAAGCTGTTGTGAAGGCTCCCGCTCCGGAAAATGTATCCCAGTTGAGGTCGTTCCTAGGGTTGATTAACTATTACCATAAGTTTCTGCCAAATCTATCCACGGTGCTGCACCCGCTGAATGCTCTTTTGCAGAAAGAAGTACCATGGAAGTGGAGCGAGGACTGTAAGAAGGCCTTTCGCAAAAGCAAGGCATTGATCACCTCAGAGGAAGTGTTGGCTCACTTCAATCCAACGCTACCTATTCGTTTAGCTTGTGATGCTTCCCCTTATGGTATTGGAGCAGTACTCTCACACAAGTTGCCAAATGGCTCGGAAAGGCCAGTCGCATTTGCATCCAGATCATTGACCTCCGCTGAGCGCAACTATGCTCAGATAGATAGGGAGGCTCTCAGCCTGGTGTGGGGAGTAAAGATGTTTAACCATTACCTGCAGGGCCAGAAGTTTACACTGCTGACAGACCACCAGCCGTTGGTATCCATATTCAACCCTAAAAAGGGCGTTTCCATTATGACAGCGCAAAGGCTACAGAGGTGGTCCCTCTTCCTAGGGGCACACCAATATGACATAGAATACAAAGGATCAAAACAGCATGGGAATGCTGACGGGTTATCGCGCCTACCGTTGCCAACGGTAGAAGAGGCGCCTACAGTGGACCCAGTGGAGATGTTCCACTCAACCATAGTGGAATGTCTACCAGTAACAAATTCTACCATCGAAAAGGAAACGAGAAATGACCCGACTCTCTCACGAGTCTACGATTTAACGGTGAAGGGATGGCCAACACATGGCGAACCACTGTTGCCAGCATTCTCGCAAAGAAGAGAGCAGCTGTCAGTGTGCCGAGGAACTTTGATGTGCAGATCCAGAGTGGTGATTCCACCCAAACTCCAGCATAAAGTGCTAAAGGAGCTTCACGAGGGGCATCTGGGTGGAGTAAAAATGAAGAACCTAGCCAGAGCATTTGTGTGGTGGCCAGGTATCGATGGAGACATCGAAGAAATGACCAAGAGCTGTCTAGGATGCCAGAAGGTCCAAAACGCCCCACCACAAGCCCCTCTACATCCATGGGAGTGGCCCTCATCTCCATGGCAAAGGGTACATATCGACTTTGCTGGTCCATTTATGGACTCAATGTTCTTAATCGCAGTGGATGCACACTCCAAGTGGCCGGAGGTAATAAAGATGCCCTCCACCACCACGGAAAAAACCATCACAGTATTAAGGACCATATTTGCCAGGAATGGGCTGCCGGAACAGATCTGTTCTGATAATGGGCCGCAATTTGTATCCGAAGAATTCAGGAAGTTCTTAAAAAACAATGGGGTTAAGCACTACACGTCCGCCCCATACCATCCCGCCACCAATGGATTAGCTGAAAGGTTTGTCCAGACCTTCAAGAAGGCCATAAAGGCCATGGGTAATGAAGACATAAATCTACAACATAAGGTAGATAACTTCTTGTTGGCGTACAGGAATGCAACACATGCGGTCACAAACCAAACTCCCGCCATGATGTTTTTCAATAGAAGACTAAGATGCCGGCTAGATTTGATCAATCCAAACATCAGAAGGGACGTTGAGAACCGGCAATTTCAAGGCATGAATGAAAGGCCAACTAGAACCTTCCAAATAGGTCAACAAGTTTTGGCCCGGGACTACCGTACCGAGAAATGGCAGCCTGGAACTATTTGCACACGACTAGGACTGCTGATGTATACCGTGGACATTGGTGAAAGCATAATAAGGCGCCATGTTGACCAGATCATCGAGTCATCCGAAAAGGTACAACCTACTCCACAACTCTATACGCCTAATGATGAAGCAGAGATACCCATAGCATCTACCTCCGATCCGGTGATACAGGTAGACTACCCTTTATCCGGACTTCCGAAAACCGAAACCCTCTAAAAACCGAAGGTTTTTTCGTTCAGCGTAAGTCGTGCGTACGACTTACGCTGAACGAAAAAACCTTCGGTTTTTAGAGGGTTCCGGTTGCGGAAGTTCGGATAAAGGGTAAGTCGTGCGCACGACCCCCCGCCGACCCCGCCAGCCCCGACAACCGCCGACCCCCCCGCGGACCCCGCCAGCCCCGACAACCACCAACCCCGCCAGCCGCCGACCCCCCCGCGGACCCCGCCGGCCCCGACAACCGCCGACCCCCCCGCGGACCCCGCCAGCCCCGACAACCGCCGGCCCCCCCGCGGACCCCGCCGGCCCCGACAACCGCCGACCCCGCCAGCCCCGACAACCGCCGACCCCCCCGCGGACCCCGCCAGCCCCGACAACCCCCCCCCGCGTACCCCGCCGGCCCCGACCCCCGCCGACCCCGACTGACTTACGCTGAGCGTCAGCGTAAGTCGTGCGCACGACCCCCCGCCGACCCCCCCGCGGACCCCCGCCGACCCACCTTCCGAAATCCGAAATTCTCCTTTATCCGAAACTCGGCTGGTCCCGAGGTTTTCGGATAAAGGATAGTCTACCTGTACTGGAATCAGATGAACCCGACACTGGCATTCAAGCCGAATCGACCTTGCCAAAAGAACCTACTACACCTCCGAAAACTACTACACCACCAAGGCGTTATCCGGACCGAGTCAGGAACCCTCCAGAGAGACTGAATCTGTGAACTGTTTTTACATGAAGTTGTGTATATATGTTATGATGTTATGTTTAATGGGGAATATATACTGTTAAGCTAAAAAGGGAGGATTGTAGTGTATGTAACCGTTCCACCTTTAAGAGAACTATTTTAAGGGTTGCACTACTTTATCTTGGCTGCTGTATACTGTAATACCGGTGGTGACCACACCGGTATATAAGTGCTGTGTAATAATTTATTGGGCAGTTCCGCCCTGACCTTCGACTAGTAAAGACCTGTTAAAGTTTACTCTTGTGGTCTGTGTAGTAATTCTCAATATAACACACAGACTTAACAGGACCCATTTCCCCTCCCTCCCTCCCTCTTCTTTGTCTAGTCAACTCTGCAATTACTGTTTGCAATGCTACAGGTGATTGATTAATAATACAGCTAATAGTTCAGAAGTGAGTGGTGAGTTGCAATGTCTACATGTGATATCCCTTTAAGGTGCCAGAACAACAGAATTTAACAAAATAAACTCTCCATCTGACATAAGTGCCAGGCAATGACTATCTCCAACAAGAGAGAGTTTAGCCACCGCCCCTTGATATTCAACAGCATTACCATCGCCGAATCCCCCACCATCTATATCCTGGGGTCACCATTGACAAAAAACTTAACTGGACCAGCCACATAAATACTGTAGCTACAAGAACAGGTCAGGGGCTGGGTATTCTGCGGCGAGTGTCTCACCTCCTGACTCCCCAAAGCCTTTCCACCATCTACAAGGCACAAGTAAGGAGTGTGATGGAATACTCTCCATTTGCCTGGATGATTGCACTTCCAACAACACTCAAGAAGCTCGACACCATCCAGGCAAATCACCCCACTTGATTGGCACCCCATCCACAACCTTAAACATTCAGTCCCTCCACCACCAGAGCGCCGTGTCCGCAGTGTGTAAAATCTACAAGATGCACTGCAGCAACTCGCTAAGGCTTCTTCGACAGCACCTCCCAAACCCACGACCTCTACCACCTAGAAGGACAAGGGCAGCAGGCGCATGGGAATACCACCAGCTGCAAGTTCGCCTCCAAGTCACACACCATCCTGACTTGGAAATATATCGTCGTTCTTTCATCGTCGTTGGGTCAAAATCTTGGAACTCCCTCCCTAACAGCACTGTGGGAGTACCTTCACCACACGGACTGCAGCGGTTCAAGAAGGCGGCTCACCACCACCTTCTCAAGGGCAATTAGGGATGGGCAATAAATGCTGGTCTTGCCAGCGACGTCCACATCCCATGAATGAATAAAAAAATGAGTTAAAAGGTGGTTGCATTTGTGACCAGCGGTCACTGTGAGGGGGAGCATGCCTAATAGGCATGATTTTATAGAATGATACAGCACAGAAGGAGGCCATTCAGCCCATTGTATCTGTGGCAACTCTTTGAAAGAGCTGTCCAGTTAGTCCCACTCCCCTGCTTTTTACCCATAGCCAATGTTTCCTTTTAGCTGCGTGGCCATGTGGCTGGGCAGTGCTCCAAGGGTCCCGCGCGGCCAGTGAGCTGGGCAATGATCCAGGGGTCCCATGCAGCCAGTGAGCTGGGCAGTGCTCCAAGGGTCCCGTGCAGCCAGTGAGCTGGGCAATGCTCCAGGGGTCCCACGCGGCCAGTGAGCTGGGCAATGCTCCAGGGGTCCCGTGTGGCCAGTGAGCTGGGCAATGTTCCAGGGGTCCCGCACGGCCATATGGCTGGGCAGTGTTCCAGGGTTCCGCGCGGCCGGTGAGCTGGGCAGTGCTCCAGGGTCCCGTGTGGCCGTGTGGCTGGGCAGTGCTCCAGGGGCCCTGTGTGGCCGGGCAGTGCTCCAGGGTCCCGTGTGGCTGTGTGGCAGGGCAGTGCTCCAGGGGTCCTGTGTGGCCGGGCAGTGCTCCAGGGTCCCGTGTGGCCGTGTGGCTGGGCAGTGCTCCAGGGGTCCCGCATGGCCGTGTGGCTGGGTAGTGTTCCAGGGGTCCCACGCAGCCGGTGAGCTGGGTAGTGTTCCAGGGGTCCCGTGTGGCCGGTGAGCTGGGTAGTGTTCCAGGGTCCCGCGTGGCTGTTGAGCTGGGCAGTGTTCCAGGGGTCCTGCGTGGCCGGTGAGCTGGGCAGTGTTCCAGGGGTCCTGCGCGGCCGGTGAGCTGGGCAGTGTTCCAGGGGTCCTGCGTGGCTGTTGAGCTGGGCAGTGTTCCAGGGTCCCGCGTGGCTGTTGAGCTGGGCAGTGTTCCAGGGGCTCCCGTGTCCGGTGAGCTGGGCAGTGTTCCAGGGTCCCGCGTGGCTGTTGAGCTGGGCAGTGTTCCAGGGTCCCGCGTGGCCGGTGAGCTGGGCAGTGTTCCAGGGGCTCCCGTGTGGCCGGTGAGCTGGGCAGTGTTCCAGGGGTCCTGCGCAGCCGGTGAGCTGGGCAGTGTTCCAGGGGCTCCCGTGTGGCCGGTGAGCTGGGTAGTGTTCCAGGGGTCCTGCGTGGCTGTTGAGCTGGGCAGTGTTCCAGGGGCTCCCGTGTCCGGTGAGCTGGGTAGTGTTCCAGGGGTCCTGCGTGGCCGGTGAGCTGGGCAGTGTTCCAGGGGCTCCCGTGTCCGGTGAGCTGGGTAGTGTTCCAGGGTCCCGCGTGGCTGTTGAGCTGGGCAGTGTTCCAGGGGCTCCCGTGTGGCCGGTGAGCTGGGCAGTGTTCCAGGGGCTCCCGTGTGGCCGGTGAGCTGGGCAGTGTTCCAGGGGTCCCACGTGGCCGGTGAGCTGGGCAGTGTTCCAGGGGCCCCCGTGTCCGGTGAGCTGGGCAGTGTTCCAGGGGTCCCACGTGGCTGTTGAGCTGGGTAGTGTTCCAGGGGTCCTGCGTGGCCGGTGAGCTGGGCAGTGTTCCAGGGGCCCCACGTGGCCGGTGAGCTTGGCAGTGTTCCAGGGGCCCCACGTGGCCGGTGAGCTGGGCAGTGTTCCAGGGGCCCCACGCGGCCGGTGAGCTGGGCAGTGTTCCAGGGGTCCTGCGCGGCCAGTGAGCTGGGCAGTGTTCCAGGGGCCCCACGTGGCCGGTGAGCTGGGCAGTGTTCCAGGGGCTCCCGTGTCCGGTGAGCTGGGTAGTGTTCCAGGGTCCCCACGCGGCCGGTGAGCTGGGCAGTGTTCCAGGGGTCCCGTGTGGCCGGTGAGCTGGGCAGTGTTCCAGGGTCCCGCGTGGCTGTTGAGCTGGGCAGTGTTCCAGGGGTCCTGCGCGGCCGGTGAACTGGGCAGTGTTCCAGGGGTCCTGCGCGGCCGGTGAGCTGGGCAGTGTTCCAGGGGTCCCACGTGGCCGGTGAGCTGGGCAGTGTTCCAGGGGCCCCACGTGGCCGGTGAGCTGGGCAGTGTTCCAGGGGTCCCGTGTCCGGTGAGCTGGGCAGTGTTCCAGGGTCCCGCGTGGCTGTTGAGCTGGGCAGTGTTCCAGGGGTCCTGCGCGGCCGGTGAGCTGGGCAGTGTTCCAGGGGTCCTGCGCGGCCGGTGAGCTGGGCAGTGTTCCAGGGGTCCCACGTGGCCGGTGAGCTGGGCAGTGTTCCAGGGGTCCCACGTGGCCGGTGAGCTGGGCAGTGTTCCAGGGGTCCCACGTGGCCGGTGAGCTGGGCAGTGTTCCAGGGGTCCTGCGCGGCCGGTGAGCTGGGCAGTGTTCCAGGGGCCCCACGTGGCCGGTGAGCTGGGCAGTGTTCCAGGGGCCCCACGTGGCCGGTGAGCTGGGCAGTGTTCCAGGGGTCCCACGTGGCCAGTGAGCTGGGCAGTGTTCCAGGGGTCCCACGTGGCCGGTGAGCTGGGCAGTGTTCCAGGGGCCCCACGTGGCCGGTGAGCTGGCTTTTAAAATGAAAATAACGCACATGCGTGGACTTTTGAATGGGCCATGCGGCCCCAAAATAAATTACAGGGAATACTGTGTATAGCCCTGCAAATTTTCCCCTTCAAGTATTTATCCAATTCTCTTTTGAAAGTTACTATTGAAGCTACTTCCACCGCCCTTTCAGGCAGTGCATTCCAGATCACAACAACTGGCTGTGTCAAAAAATTCTCATCTCTCCTCTGGTTCTTTTGCCAGTTACCATAGATCTGTGTCCTCTGGTTACCAACTGTTCTGCCAGTGGAAACAGTTTCTCCCTATTTACTCTATCAAACCTCTTCAATTTAGTTTTTTAAGTTTCTTTTTGTTGAAAAGTACAATTTATGTTGAGTTGCTTTATTAGCTGTGCCCCTTTAAGAAAAAGAGGGACACGTGTAAATGTGTTTTTTGCCTCTGTTAGGACGATTACAACAAGGCAGGATGTGGCCCATTGTATTTACGCCCAATGATTGGGGTAATTGTGACGGTGCAGCGATTGGAGCGGGCGGACCGCCCGCGGGTAATGAGTCCGCTACAAGTGTCGGGGTTCAACCGCAGAGTCCCGGGAGGGGTGAGGGACAAAAGATGCTGAGGGCCACTGGCTGTTTCAGTTCGGTTATTTGTCCCTTCTCCAGCCGCGGCTCCTGCCAGCGGGGTTATTGTCACTTTAAACATGACGAGAAACCGGCCGAGACAGTCCAAAGACTGCAGGGTAAGGAACGGGGCGAGGAGAAGGCAGTGACGGGGTTTGACATTGAACGCCATTTGTGAAAAGCGTGGACAAGTTCACTTTTTCCTCTTTTGATTCCGTCTGTTTGGGAGGAGAAGAAACATCAATTGGCAATTTAAATTAAATCTGCCGTTCCTTAAGTGGTGGTTGCATAAACTTGGGAAATTGTGCATAACTGAACCTCGACCTTTCACTGCCCCCTCCCAATTAGGAGTGGCTACTGGCTCCCTGTATCTCTGGAACCCTGCCCAAGAGGTTACTGGTTGCAGACCCTAAATAATGGTCATGGGAGCATTTTGGCCAAATTAATCCTACACTTCCATTGCACACACTTTCTAGTCGGGCATCATTAGACAGAGATTTACCCTCTCCAACACTAGGATTACTCGACTGCTCCCACTGAGCTCACTTGACTAGTGTCAGCTGTGGCTCAGTGGATAGCACTCTCTCCTGAGTCAGAAGGCTTAAGCCCTACTCGAGAGACTTGAGCACAAAAATCCAGGCTGACACTCTTAGTCCAGTACGGAGTGAGTGCTGCAGCATCAGCGGTGCCGCCTTTTGGATGAGATATTAAACTGAGGCCCTCTCTGCCCCTCGGGTGGATGTAAAAGATCCCATGGCACTATTTTGAAGAGCAGGGGAGTTCTCCCCAGTGTCCTAGTCAATATTTAACCCTTGACCACCATTACTGAAACAGATTCCCTGGTCATTATCACATTGCTGTTTGTGGGAACTTGCTGTGCGCAACCTGGCTGCTGCATTTCCTACATTACAACAGTGATTCCACTTCAAAAGTACTTCATTGGTTGCAAAGCACCCTGGGATGTCGTGAGGCGCTATATAAATGCAAGTTTTTCTTTTACTCATCTGAGTCATTGGTGTGTCCTGAAGCAATTGTTTCTATTTAAATCCTTTCCTTTATTGAACAATTGGATATAGTTAATGTAATTTTTGTCAAAACATGTCGTAAGGATGTGCCTCTCCCCCTTAGTTGCGTGATATGTTGTGAGAGGGAAACCTGGGGGTGTGGTCTATTTTAATAAGTAACTTTTAGGTAATGTAAATAATTGTCTCAAATATTTAAATGCTATTGAACCTTTTACATGATCCTGAATAAGGGGTGATGTTTTGAAATATTCTCTCCCTGTTGTAAGGTATGACCTGATGTTGTGGTCCTTGATGAAGAAAGTTTGTTATATCATCACTGTGCCTAATCTAACTAAATCTACCTGCACAATCATGGTTGAAATGATTAATTTTTTTGATCTTGGCAGGAGAGGGTGTGGTAGGTGAGACTGTAGAAAGCCCAGTGATGTGGTTGGTGCACCCTGACTTCCAAAAAGTGTTTGCCTGCACTGATGGCTACTGTTTAAGCTTAGTCATAGGTTTTCAAGATAAAAGTTTGGATGCAAATATTTGAAGTGTAAGAAGCCTTCAGTGCTTCCAGTTTACATTAAAGACTTTGATTTGGAATAAAATGGACAAGTGTACAAATTAAAGTAAGGATTAATTGAATCTAGTAGGAGGTAATACAATAGCAAAATACTGCGGATGCTGGAAATCTGAAATAACAGAAAATGCTGGAAAGACTCAGGTCAGGCAGCATCCATGGAGAGAAACACCTGCTTAAAATCTGTTACATCTCCAACTTTTTCCAGTTCTGACGAAGAGTCATCGACTTGAAACGTTAACTCTGTTTCTCCATGGATGCTGCCCGACCTGTGTGTTTCCAGCATTTTCTGTTGTTATTCTAGTAGGAGTTAACTTGGGAACTGTGTTAGACAAAGTAAACGAATGGGTAAAATAATGGCAGATAAAATTTAATACATGTTGATGCACGCAGGAAGAAAATATAGGTGGCATAATTACTTGTGAGAATAACATCTAAATAGCTAACAAAGTTGCAAATAATTTAAGGTTTTGGTAGACTCGATCACTAACATGTCCATTGTTACGTTGAAAGATGCAATGGTCTGCCTCAACTATTACCTGTAGTAGAGCATTCCTTGCTCCAACAATTTCTCCCAACATCTTGATGGACCATTTGCCCAATGTCCACATTTGGATAAGTCTAGACGTCTACTAGCAAAATGTTGGGAAGACTGAAGCCATCATCTTTGGCTCCTGCCACAGACTCTGGTCCTTTTCCACTGACTTTCCCCCTGCCCCGCCCCGCCCCCCTCTGGGCACTGCATTGGGCTCAAACAAGCAACTTGCAGCCTCGGAATTCTATTTGAGCTAAATTTCTAACCTCCTATCCACCCCAGCAAAAACAAATTACCTTTCTCCACCTCTAGCAATACCTGGTTTTGTTCCTACTTCAGCCCATCTGCTGCCAAAATCCACATTCATACTTGATTACTCCAATGTTCTCTGCCTTGGCTCAGTGGGTAGCACTCTTGCCTCTGAGGCAGAAGGTCATGGGCTCAAGTCTCACTCCAGAGATTTGAGCACATAATCCAGGCTGATGCTCCCAGGGCAGTAATGAGGGAGCGCTGCACTGTCGGAGGGGCAGTACTGAGGGAGCGCTGCACTGTCGGAGGGGCAGTACTGAGGGAGCGCTGCACTGTCGGAAGGGCAGTACTGAGGGAGCGCTGCACTGTCGGAAGGGCAGTACTGAGGGAGCGCTGCACTGTCGGAAGGACAGTACTGAAGGGGTGCTGCACTGTCGGAAGGACAGTACTGAAGGGGTGCTGCACTGTCGGAGGTGCTGTCTTTCAGATGAGACGTTAAACCAAGACCCCCATCTGCCCCCTCAGGTGGACGCAAAAGATCCCATGGCACTATTCAACAAAGAGCAGGGGCGTTCTCCTGGCGTCCTGATCAATATTTATCCCTTTATATTGTGTAATCTCTTTCGTTCAGAATTCTGACGGAAAGCCAATTTTATTCAATTGTATTTTAGGTTCTGGGAAGATTCTTGCACATGTTGGTGAGTACAGAATGCCACATCTGATCCATTCAAATTAGACAATCAGGTAGATTTTCTGCATGCCTGGAGCATATAGTAGGAAATTGGGCATCTCCAGACTGCAATTTTCTGACTATTGAAATTAACGGATGGAAATAGATTTGCGATTTCCTGATATTGTGATCTTGGCATATGCTGGACGCACCATAAATGGCGGATTCGCCCCTGTTTGTTTAAATGAAAGTCTACAATGTTTCCTTGGCCATTGGGTGTTGTCAGATGTAGTAAGATTAATAATAATTGGCTTGCCTCATTGTAAGTGTCTGAAAATGGTTTTATTGGCAACTGCAATAGAGGAATGATGTATTTTTGGTCATTACTTTTAGTTAAAAAATACACTATGAACATGATGCACCTCTTTTATCACACCACTTTTTATACTCTGGCTATTTGGTAATATTAGTGAATAGTGGAGAAAAAATCAGAATTGGTTAGAAATATTTTTACAGTAAACTGCTTCTTGATTTCTCTTTCCCCCCCCCCCCCCCCCCCCCCCCCCCACCCCCACACGCCTCTTGCATGTGTCCTTTTTGGGTGGGGAGAGAGAGGATTTATTTTAGTATTGCTGATCTTTCAAGTTTTAATACTTTGTTCCAGATCATGTATACAAGTCACCTGATGCTGATGTTCCAACAACTCTGGCTCCTAATGCTTTGGAAAAGCAACGTGACCAGCCAATGTTGCCTGCATGTACAGTACTCGAGTTAGAAAAGGTCAGCAAAGCAATTGAGGTAGTCAAGACTGAAGTAGAACAGCAACAGAACAGGCTTTTGATGTACAAGTCTTCCTTGGAATGTGAAAACCACAACACTGTAACTCCATCAACAAGCAGCAAGTATAGCTGTGCCTCTTCTAGTATCAGCATGGTAAACTTTTTGGCATCTACAAAACCGAACCCTACCGCTGGATTTGAGTGTGAGATGCAAGATGCTCGCCTGAATAGTGTGGTGTACAGTCCAACACCGGTGTCTAGCCGTTCTTTAAGTAAGCATACATTTGATGTCTTAAATGAGGTAAACGAAGAGGATACATTCCAATATATTCCCATGGCTAGTTCCAAGATCAAAAATGCTTCCTCAGTTTTGAATAAATATGTGATTGAGCGGTGCAGGCCATGTACTGATTTAGAGTATGATCCATTGGTAAACTACTCTTCCAACTTGAAACAAAATATCAAGAAGGAATATATGGAGGAGAAACAAGAATTCAAAAGAATGATTGAGCAGAGTCCTGAAAAGAAGTACTCTCTGGCATCCAAAACAGTGAGGAACTTTCAACCCTTCGAAGCAGAGATGAGCTCTGATGATGAGCTGGTCATCGATATACCAGAGTTACCTCCGCCCACTCAAAATCCTAGGGTTTACCGGAGATTTCAGAGAAAAGGAAGTGATGCCAATACTTCAAATCTCAGCTTAATTCGTAAAGTAAGGCATCCAAGGACTGGCGATTCCACTGATCCAGCGTTGGATGTGGGTAAATCTGTGGACAATTCAGTTGCTAAAAACCTCATGTCAGAAAATAGTAGCAGAGAGAATGAACTGAACTCTGGTGCTTTGCAAAGAAAAAGAAAACCTGACTTAAACGAAAGTAGCAAATCTTCCAACTTAACAAATGTTCCAATGAATAAAGCTGGCAGGCACCATGATGTTCCCAAGTGTGGTTTCAAAGTCAAAGGAATAGAAGAACCATTGAAACTAGAACTGGTTAAAAAGGAAAATTCTATTGCTCATGTTAATGCCAATAAAGTTAAATTGTCAAATCGGAAATATAGAAGAGAGTGTGTTCCTGCAAAGTTGGACATGGAGGTGCAGAAATGTGAAAAAACTGAAGAGCAAAGTTTAATCCATTTGGACAAATTGGTAAAGTCAAATGACAAAGGGCCACGGGCTGGGTCTGAAAGCAGAAATGCATCGCTAAAAGTTGATCAACAGGTGATCTCCGCTGCAGTGAAATGTAATAGACCAGGGACGGCAAATGAGAGCAATTGTACCAGTAACGTAGGAGCTGGGCTGAGCACTGGTCAACAGGAACTAAAGATTCTGAAGCAAGCTGACCATTTTGGCAATGAAAACTGGGATGAAAGTCTCCAAACTAAAAGCGATAAAGGTGAAGAATCATCGGATGAAGAATTGAACTCTATAGCGACAGAGGATTTGGACTTTTCTGAATCGGACCCAATGGAAGAGTGCTTGAGGATTTTTAATGAGTCCTCAAAACAGGAAATTGAAGATAGTGAGACCGACACTGAGGAGGTATTTACTGTATCTTTGCAGTGGATTTTGGGGGAAGTGATAGGAAACTAAATTAATTGAGCAAGATATCCAACTTCAATGAGTACGGCTTATTTGCCAGTAATATTTTGCGTTTGGAAAGTCCCAGTATTGTGTAATTGGTCTAAAGCAGTAGTTAAAAATAAAAATCTTAATACTCCCAAATTCAAAGCCCATTCCAAGCTCGCGTCCATCATGTAGAACTACATCTGTAACTTAATTTTGCTACTACAATTGAGAACTTACACTTTGAGAATAATTTGACATGACTTCAGCATTTATTTCCACACACTTGTACGGAATTTCTACTTCAAGAGTTTCATTAACTCAGCATCATCCCATAGTGTTTATCTGATTTGAAGGGTTGAGACACACTATTGTATTAAAATATTTTAGATTGCATAAGTGAAATTTAATCCTTTTACGGTCGTGTGTTCGCCCCATTTTGTGGCATTGCCTTAGTGCTCCAAAGTGCGGAGTGTATGATGTTGAACGCCCAGTATTTCCGGTATCTGTTCTACATTGTATATATCTTATTTAGGATACTGTCGCAAAAACCTATGAAAATATTCAAGATTCTGGGAATGCAGGAAGTTGCAACATGGGACAAAAGAAGAGGATTGCGCATGTTGCAAAATTTAATAAGGTAGATATTCAGTGCAGTTGCACTATTACTTTTCAATGTTTTGCATGTGCAAACTGGAAACTTATAGGACCAACGGAAAGTCTGCGACACTGTTCCTAATATTAAACTCTGTGATGCTCTTTTTCAAAGGTACTCCAAGCTCAGCTAGCCAATCACGTGATAAGATAACTCCTATTAGAATGAATTATTGAAATAAAACTATATAGCATCGTTAACTCAGTAGATGATTTGTGTAGAGTTCAGTGGACTATGAATGGTCTGTGAAAGCAATGGTCCTTTCTCATTCCATGCTTTTTCATTTTCCCCTTTTCTCCCCCAGAATGAGCTTTCATTGGATCAGTTGGAAAGCTATTTTATTTAACCTGTTAAGTGTTCCATGATTCAGTGCTAATGAAGAGGTACTGTTGACACACATGGCAGCTGCTGTTCATTCTGCCAGTGCAATTCATACTTCATCTAGAGCCATCCTTTGTTTCTTAACCTGTCCCATTACCATCTCCTTTTGCCTTGAATATCTCTTAATGTCTCTTAACCTCTTCTGCCTTCTATCCTATCACAGACCTTCCCTTTTGTTCTTTCATTCCCTCCCCCCTTTCCCAGCCCCTGAACTTGCTTTAAAATCTATTCCGTTTCCTGCTTTTTTCCAGTTCTGACGAAAGGTCTTCGACCTGAAGCGTTGACTCTGTTTCTCTCTCCACGGATGCTGCCTGGCCTGCTGAGTTTTTCCAGCGTTATCTATTGTTATTTCAAACCTAGTTTGTTCTTTTCAGCTAGTGGGTTGGACAACATTCCCCTATCTGTGACTGGAACTGCTTTGGAGCATGAATTGAAGACTATCTTGACCAAGATCTTGTTTCAATTGATGAATAATCTTATTTAGAGATTGTTTTATTTATAGTGCATTTTACAAGTTGTGATTTTTTTAAATATCTTTTATTTAGAGATTGTTTTATTATTTCTACTCAAGTTCTGTCCATGTGACAGGAAGTTCTAGTTTATTTATAGTGTTTACAAGTTGTGATTTTTAAATATCTGATAACTTTACTAGAAGGTCTGTTTTGAATGGCTTATTTTGTAAGGGACGATCCAGTTGTAACCGGATAATTATTCCACGCACTCTACCAATACCAAAGCAGAGGTGCCATAGTCGGATCAGACAGATCCAGCAGCAGGCCGTGCAGTTAATGGCAAACGTGAAGAGTGCTCAGGTTTATAAAGCTACCGTTTCTGATTGTCCTGGGCGGAAGAGGCTGATTGTGCAAGGATTCGAGCCCCAGCCTGTCAGTGTTGCAAAAGCAGGTAATGTTCTGGGATTTGATTTCTATATTCAACTAGAAGGTCAGATAGCTCTGATATTGAATATATTTGTAACACTAGATCATTTCACGCACTGACTCCGATCCAGTTATTTCTACTCCTGAAGTTCTGTCCATGTGACAGGAAGTTCTAGTTTTTGTGAAGTTATCTCTGACCGTTACACTCGTCTATTTAGAGAGAGCCTTTGGGGTAGAGTTAAGTACAGCAATGTTGTGCATCTCTGCCACACATCTTGAGTTCATTGGTTGCCTGCAGTGACCTGGGTCAAAGGAATACCTTTGTTGGCATTTACTCTGTTGTATTGTGAATGCCATTGCTGTGTGTGTTGTCTGTTAGGACTATTCGGAGGTAATTTTAACTTTGGGTGATATCGAATTGGCCATCCATTATATCCCAATCTTTCCCTTGACTTCAATGGAAGGGAAAATAGGGTGGGGTGTATAAAACGCGGCTAATTCGATATCGCCCAGAGTTATAATTACCGTCCTTGTGTGTTTTTTTTATTTTTCTGTTTCTTGGTGAGTATATGCCAAGTGTTAGTGGAGGGCTTCTAAATGAGGAAAGAGAAATTAACCTATAAAGACTGCGTGCAATAAACATAGAATGCATGTTGCACAGTGATTGGCTGCATTAGCCATGCATCCCAACACTGAATTGCATTTCATAACTTTCCTCTCCACCCCTCCCCGCAAAAGGCTTCTTTACACGTAAATCGTTGTTCCAGATTTTAAATATTTCTGTGGCTTGCAATCGTCACCCTCCCCACCTCCAACTTTCTGTCTTTGTCCTTGTTTTCCAGAAATGGACCACAACATTAGTGTGTCAGTGACGCTCCCAGGTGACCATACTCCATCTGTGGCCTTTATCACCGAGGGATGGTTGGCTATTTGACTGTAGAGGGAAAACCACAATTGAGCCCTAACCCTTCACCTAATGCAAGTACATTCAAGAGTTACCAGATCAGGAGTTGTAGCCACTTTTTCATTTTCTTTCCCTGCTCTGGAAAGTCAACTGGAGCTCCCTGGCTGAAATGGGTTATCATACCACATACAGGGGATTGAATCTGGGGCATTTCCTGCTGTCTTGTGCAACACTCTGTGATGCATTTATCCAGCGGGGATGAGGAAGGGGTAATGGGGAAAGGGGCATGGGGTTTGGAAAGAACATTCCCCAATCATTGTTTCAGCATAACATTCATTTGCCACAATGGTTAGAATTTTCTTAATATTTACCACTAACTCTGGAATTGCTCCTAGTTTCTCGGAATTCCTTCAGGAAAGGTCCAGCTTCTCTCTCTAGCTCCAGCTGTAATGTGCCGTTAAAAGAATGGACAGTCATGAGCAGTACATCTAAAACTGCTGGTATTGTTTCACCACAGGGATCAGCCAGACATGCTCCTGCACCACAGGTAAAGTCACGATTTCATTTCTAAAGACATTTTCTGAAATGTTTGTCCCATTCTGTGCATAAGGTAACTTCCTTTCTCCTTTTGCAGGGAATAAATTCAAAGCGAGGATCCAAAGTCTCCAACAATGTCCGAAAGCAATATCTTGGCTTTTTCATCGAAGAGTTCTTAAAGACTTGTTCGTCTCGGCAAGAAGCAATCAATAAGGTTAGTGCGGAAATTTGAATCGCCGGAAGGCAGGCAGGTTCCTTGAAGCTTTTTTAACCACCACAACATAGGTTCCCTCAGAATGAATCAGAGTTGAACAAATTTTCCTTGCTTGGGTGAGAAGACCGGGCGTTTGATATTACAGTGGAACCTCCATTATCTGCTCTGCAATTATCTGTCCGAATATTCAGGATAAAATCTAGTGTGAAAAATCACCTGAATTGCAGTTATACAAATAACAAAGGTTAAAAACATTGGCTCGTTTATGTACATTTAATGCTTTTATAAACTTGCCTAAGTAAATTACACACTTATTTTCAGTGTACTCATGCTCACTTCTCTGCCTAAAGTATTGATGCACCATATGTGTTAAAGTCAAAATTTGGGCATCCCGATTATCAGACTATTTCCATTCTGTACTGGGGTGAATCCCCTCCATTACGGAAGTTGCCCTATATATGCAGTAGACTGCATCACACGTTCTTACAAGAGCATAAGAATTTTTAGGAATTGGTAGATTAGTAGCCTCAACAAGCCTGTTCCTTATTGATAGATTTCAATCCCATCAAATGATAACCACTTGCATTTATATAGTGCCTTTAATGTAGTAAAATGTCCCAAGACTCTTCACAGCAGTGGTTATCAGACAAGATTTGACACCGAGCCACATGAGATATTGGACAGGTGACCAAAAGAGGTAGGTTTTAAGGAACATCTTAAAGGAGAGAAGCAGAGAGGTTTAGGGGGGGGAATTCCAGAGCTTGGGTAGCTGGAGGCATGGCCGCCAATGGTGGGGCGGAGAATGTTGATGTGCAAGAGGCCAAAATTAGAGGAACGCAGCAATTTCTGAGGGTTATAGGGCTGGAGATGGGGAGGGGAGAGGCCATGGAGGGATTTGAAAATGAAACTGAGGATGCGAATGGACCTGGAGCCAATGTAGGTCAGCGAGCACAGGTGTTATTGGTAAATAGGATCTGTCGTAACTGGGCAACCACAGCAGTTAAATTCACAGGACTTGGTGGCATAAAGTCAAAAATATCTGAGCAGAAAATGGCATCCAGTGAGCTGTTACATGTGGTATAAGATGATCAGATAGTTCCTGGGTGCGAGCAGGGGGATAGAATGTAGCCTATAGAGCCCAGAATGCCAGAGTTGAGTAGTGAAAACAAGGACGGATAAATATTCTGGAATCTTGTTTGATTACCTTTTTGAGGGAACTTTATCTCTGGGTGTTGATAAGCAGGTAGAGTAGAATCCATGATGTAGTAGATTTGATTGTACATGACTCCTGAAAGAAATGAACTTATTTGCCATGTGGCCTTTCCTGTTCTCAAGTTCTTTACCTGAACTCTGAACTAGTGATTCTATCTCTCCTTTTCCAGATCCTTTCTTGCTCCTCCCTCTTTCAGATATAGTCAGCAGTCATTGTGACTCTTTATATTATCAAACCAATGCAGAATACTCTAGTACTATACAGCAAGCTTACCCTGCCCCTTTCCCTTCATCCGTTGTTTGTGATTTCATGGATATACAAGAATGCTTATTGACTGCACTTTAATGAGGGCTTGGAGTAGACTAATTTATATTGTGGGTGTTTTTGCTCTTTTTTTCTACCAATTTTCTTGCTCCTGCTATCTCGCACTCTTTTCATTGAAACCTTGCCGAGGTACAGTTCCATGATGCCAGGAGCTCTCTGTTGTCCAAATTACTATATTTTCTTTGTGCAAGCCTAGATAGTAAATGTCATTGCATTCTTTGATTACAGCAAGCATCATGCCAGCACCTGCCTTCACCCTAACATCCATAAAAGTTTCCATCAGGGGTCTCTGGATAGCTTTACTTAGTCTCAGTACCCCTGGGTTAAGGAGGGCAAATTGTGATCCCATTGCCATTCTTGGCAATCGGTTGATGCGGGACAGTCTGGGGAATGAACCTGTGACCTTCTTGATCCGAATGGCTCAGCTACCAGTTGCGACATGCTGTGCCAACGGGAGCTAATTGTTTCAAAAGATAGTCAAGTCTCTTTTTTTCTTTTCCCCTCTTGTCTATTTTAGGCCTTGTCTGAAGAAAAGGCAATTTTTGAACGGAGCACAAGCAAGTTCATGTATTTGAATGTGGCTGTACATGCCTTGAAGATTCTACGGAATCCAGCAAACCGTGGACCAGTGGTTTCAGATGGTATGCCTTCATAGCAAGGGGTATACATTTAAAAAATAATAAATATAAAAATATATATAGTGTATTGGTAAATGTTAGAGTAGTGAACATGAATCAATTTCCCATTGAAATGTTGGTCAGTGCTTCTGATAGGCCAATGACCTGATCAATACGTTGCACAGTAACTCCTTGAATCACCTAATTTTCTGGGTAAGTCAAATATTTGGTTTTGCAGGTTTTATTTGAGAGCTGACTTTCAGCAATTTGAATACCACAGAATGGGTATTATGATTGCAATTAGCTTGATTTTCTTAGTAAGTGACTGGTCCATTGAGTTCAAATAATATAACTCTTCATTTTCATCCATTACATTTACTGGGTCAACATGAAATAGTAACTAACAAATAGGAAAACTCTAACTAACTGCATTCAATTTTCCTTTTAGGTCACTACTCTGCTAAAAGGAGAAGATCTTCAGGACCAATTCTAGAAGGTGAGTTAATTAAGAGTCCTTTTCACATGTACATTCTCTTGGAGTGAAATATTGAAGATATATTCTTTGCTTCTTTATCTCTTTTTCTTGAACTAAGAGTCTTTTTTGTTCTTATCTAATCTCCTTCATAGCATCTGATTATAAGGGCCATAATAGTCATAACATTCAAATAATTCATTGTGAAGTGCTATGAGACTTTTTAATATAACTGATACATAAATGCAAATATTATTAGGGCATGTCAGTGGGGCTCCTTTCTCTAGATAAGAGAAGACTGCGGGGTGAGCTGATGGCGGTCTTTATGATTATGGAAGGTAGGGTAGATGTAGAGAAGATATTTCCAATTTCAGGCTAGGGAGCATAAATATAAAATAGTCACTAATAAATCCAATGAGTAATTCGGGAGAAACTTCTTTACCCAGAGTGTGGTTGTAATGTGGAACTCGCTACCACAGGGAGTAGTTGAGGCAAATAGCATAGATGCATTTAAGCAGAAGCTAGATAAGCTCATGAGGGAGAAAGGGATAGAAGGATAGGTTGATGCAGTGGGAGGAGGCTCATGTGGAGCATAAACACCAGCTTGGGCCGAATGGCCTTTTTCTGTGCTGTAAATACTATGGGCTCGATTTTAATAGCCCTTTGGAGGCAGGTGGGCAGTGAAAATTGGAAAAAATGGCTTCAGACTGCCAACCTGCCTCCATCCCGCCCCACGTGATTTTCGTGAGTGTTGGGTCAGCCGCTGCCAAACTGACCCGATGAGTACCGGTGGGACAGGTAGTTAACAGCCTGTTAACTGCCTTGCTAATCCTATTTTTATAGTGGATTCCCATTTTCGTGCTTCTTGCTCCTGTTTCCCTTCTTGTCAGAAACTGGCCAGCTGCAAGGAGAGGAGTTGCTGGAGGACATGATTTGTCGTCATTGTTGCAGCACTTTAAAAGCGCTCCTGTAACATGGCTGACATTCAAATGCAACAACTTTGTTGGAGGTTTGGGATAAGATTTTGCAACTCTACTGACCTTGTGACTGGTCAAGCTGACAGCTATCTGTAGTGTGACCTGATTGGAATAATTTCAGACCACTTCGACTGTGTGCTTGCAAGCTTCTCGCCTCAACTGAAATCTATAGCAACGGGATGAGGACTGTAATGTATATACCTTTTAAGGGGGGAACTATGTTTTACAGCTCATGTATACTGCAGTACCGGCAGTGACCACACCTGTATATAGCACTTAGTAATCTGTACAGATCAGTTGCAGTGTGAGCCACGTTGAGTAAACACCTGTTGTACCGTTCTCCGCAGTCTGTGTCTTATTATACACGGACGCAACATTGGCGACGAGGCAGGTTCGAACCTACCTGCAACTCTGCATCACCTCCTGGGGATTCGTTCCTGGAGATCAGTGGATTGGAGGTCAAGGCCAGAGACTCGGGCGTCGACCACGGGCAACCGCCCAGTCATCCAGCAGAGACTCGAGAATTGCGGGGGAGGCTGTCGAGAGCCAGGCTTGGCTTTCCAGTAGAGGTGGTCCAGCAAAACGGGCTGGCAACAGGTAGTGCGCAGACCCTTCCCGGACAGCGGCGGGCTAGAGCCCGACCGAGCGGCACAGCAAAGGGCCGAGCAGCGTCGACGGGGGGAGAGAGAGCGAGAGAGAGAGGGCAGAGCGCACAGGGCGCAGCCGGTGTTCAGGGGCCGAGCAGCGTCGGAGAGGGAGGGAGAGAGAGACGCGCAGAAACCCGCGAGGCGCCGCCATTGCCACGAGGACCACCGAGAGCGGCATTGGCAGCAGCGCAGGAGAAGTGCGCGAAACCTACAGGGCACTGCCATTGCCACGAGAACCGCCGGGAGCGGCATTGGCAGCAGCGGGGGAGGAAAGAAAGCGCGGGAGACGCCATTTTAAGCCACACCCAAAATGCCGAAGAGTGGCAGTATCACCGCATTTGACAATGAAGTCAAAGATTGGACTACATATGTCAAACGAATAGAGGTGTACTGCAAGGCAAATGAGGTGTCAGATGACAAGAAAGCGTCGGTATTGTTAAATTTAATGGGTGCAAAGACGTATGGTTTATTACGAAATCTAGTAACCCCAACGAAGCCAATGGAAAAGAGTTTTGAAGACATAGTAATGATACTAAAGGAACATTTAAACCCCACACCACTGCTGATAGCAGAAAGATTCAAGTTTCACAAACGGAACCAGCATAAGGATGAAAGCAATGCTGATTATTTAACAGAACTGCGCAAACTATCGAAACACTGCCAGTTTGGAGCGGGACTGGCAGATACCTTGAGGGACAAGTTTGTGTGTGGGCTTCAAAGTGAAGGAACCCAGAAACGGCTTTTATCTGAAAAGGACCTTACCGCAATGCTGAAAGCCTTTTCCAGCGTATCATATGAAGCAGCAGCACGGGGCGCTGCAGAGATACAACAGAGACCGCAAGAATATGGCACAAACAAAATGTCATATGGAACAGAGAAGTGCTATCGCTGCGGCAGAACAACACACGACCAGAATGATTGCTGGTTCAAAGACAAAGTGTGCAGACAGTGTGGAAAAGTAGGACACATAGCACGAGTCTGCAGGTCGGGAAAGAAAACCAGCAATAAGAAACCTACCAAAGGAAAGTACAAGAAGGTACATAAGATGACGGAGAATAGTTCAGACGAACAAAAGAGTGATAACTACTCCGAAAGCAGGGAACTGAGTTGTCTGAAACTACATAATGTGATCACAACGGAGGATCACCGAACCATTTGGGTCACTCTCTCAAGTTAGCAGGAGTCCAGGTAAAGATGGAATTGGACACAGGATCAGCCCTAACAGTCATAAACCGATGGGACTACGCGCGGCTATTCTCTCTCATACCCTTGAGAGACAAACATTATTTTGAGGACGTACACGGGGCAAAAAGTCTACCCCAAAGGAAAAATAAGGGTGACCGTTGTATATAACAGTAAGGAAACACCAAAACTAGACCTGTATGTATTGCAAGATGGAGGACCACCATTACTGGGACGTGAATGGATCTGCAAAATACAACTGGATTGGCATTCCATACAGGCACTGACTGTGGCTGACAAAAAGGATGACGACGTCACACCTGGGCGACTGTCAAAGATCCTAACTGACGCGAAAGAAGTGTTCCAGCAAGGACTCTGAACACTAAAAGGCATGACAGCGATGATTAAAATTGAAGAAAACGCAAGCCCAAAATTTTTTAAGACCAGACCGGTACCTTATGCGAACCGCCCAGCCATCAAAGCAGAGCTGGAGAGTCTGGAACGTTCAGGTGTACTGTCCAAGGTAGACTGGAGCGAGTGGGCTATACCCATTGTCCCTGTGATGAAAAAGTCGTTGAGCAGCACGCCTGGGGAACCAAGGAAAGTTCGCATCTGTGGGGACTTTAAGGTAACAGTGAACCCGGTCCTTCACACCGTACAATATCCACTTCCATGGATTGAAGATATTTTCGCCTCGCTATCTGGAGGGAAACGCTTCACTAAGATAGATCTGGCCCAGGTGTATCTGCAAATGGAGGTAGAAGAAGCATCAAAAAAAATACCTCACAATCGACACCCATAAAGGTCTCTACCAATACAACCGGCTGGTATTCGGGGTAGCATCAGCTCCGGCTATTTGGCAGAGGGCAATGGAACAAGTCCTGCAAGGGATCCCAGGGACCCAGTGTTATTTGGACGACATCCTGGTCACGGGCGAAAATGACAGTGATCACCTTGCCAACCTGGAGCAGGTGCTCACTAGATTGCAGGAATATGGGCTTCGAGCTAACCGCCCCAAATGCGAGTTTTTTAGAAAACAGATCTCGTATTGTGGCCACGTTATCGATAGAGGGGTTACATAAGTCCCCAGAGAAGATTGAGGCAGTAGTCAAGGTTCCAGCACCAGAAAATGTGTCACAACTGAGGTCGTTCCTCGGGCTGGTAAACTACTACCATAAGTTCTTGGCAAATTTGTCTACAATACTACACCCACTGAACACCCTACTGCAAACTCGGGTGCCATGGAAGTGGAGTGACGAATGTAGACAAGCTTTCCAGAAGAGCAAAACACTAATCACATCGAAAGAGGTATTGGCCCATTACAACCCGGCATTACCAATTCGGTTGGCATACGGCATTGGAGCGGTGCTGTCGCACAAATGCTCAGAGGCCAATAGCCTTTGCGTCACGATCACTAACCTCAGCCGAGCGTAACTATGCCCAGATTGACAGGGAGGCCCTGAGCCTAGTGTGGGGAGTGAAAAAGTTCAATCACTATTTGCATGGGCAGAAATTCACCTTGCTGACTGATCACCAGCCTCTTGTCTCCATTTTTAATCCGAAGAAGGGCGTTCCGGCGATGACTGCGCAACGACTACAAAGATGGTCACTTTTTCTAGGGGTGCACCACTATGAGATTGAATATAAGGGCACGAAACAGCATGGAAATGCTGATGGGCTATCACGCCTGCCACTGCCTACTGCGGAGGAAGCACCAGCAGTCGATCCTGTCGCAATATTCCATTCGACTATAGTTGAATACCTACCGGTAACTAACGCTTGTATCGAAAAGGAAACCCGAAATGACCCAACACTGTCTCGGGTATATGATTTGACAGTGAAGGGATGGCCAGCACATGGCGACTCACTGTTGCCAGCATTCTCGACAAGGAGAGAACAGCTGTCAGTGTGCCGGGGGACCTTGATGTGTAGATCCCGAGTGGTAATTCCACCCAAGTTAAGGGATAGAGTGCTCAATGAACTTCATGAGGGTCATCTGGGAGGGGTAAAAATGAAAAGCCTAGCCAGGGCTTGTGTGGTGGCCGGGAATCGATAAACAAATCGAGGACCTGACCAAGAGCTGCTCAGGATGCCAGAAAGTCCAAAATGCACCACCACAGGCCCCTCTACACCCATGGGAGTGGCCCTCATCTCCATGGCAACGGGTGCATATTGATTTTGCTGGTCCATTCATGGACTCGATCTTTTTAATAGCCGTGGATGCGCATTCGAAATGGCCTGAGGTCATCAAAATGTCCTCCGCCACCACCACGGAGAAAACTATTGCAGTCCTACGGACCATTTTTGCCAGGAATGGCTTGCCAGGACAGATTTGCTCCGACAACGGACCACAGTTTGTGTCCGAAGAGTTCCGGAGGTTCTCGAAAAAGAATGGGGTAAGGCATTACACCTCCGCCCCGTATCATCCAGCCACAAATGGATTGGCTGAGAGGTTCGTACAAACCTTTAAGAAGGCAATAAAGGCTATGTACAATGACAACATTCCGCTGCAGCACAAGGTGGACAATTTCCTGTTCGCCTACCGGAATGCGACACATGCAGTCACCAACCAGGCCCCGGCCATGATGTTCTTTAACTGAAGGTTAAGATCTCGCCTGGATTTGCTCAGACCAAACGTACGAAGAGATGTTGAGAGTAAGCAATTCCAGCACATCCATGAGAAGCCAACAAGGAGCTTCAATGTAGGGCAACCAGTCTTGGCCCGCGACTACCGAACAGAAAAATGGCAGCCAGGAACGATATGCACATGGCAGGGCCCACTAATGTACACGGTGGACGTTGGGGAGAGCATCGTGAGATGCCATGCTGACCAGATCCTAGAGTCACAGGAACAAGTCAACCCCATGCCTCGCCCATACGTACCTGGTGATGAACCCGACGTACAGGTCGCATCTACCCCAGAAACAGTAGCATCGGAAGCTGATGAACCAACCGACGACGGGGCCAGAATTGCCTCCGCACCAAGAGCAAGACACTCTGGAAAGGCGCTATCCAGAAAGGATCAGGAAGCCTCCCCAAAGACTGAATATAGAAATAGACTATTTTCAGCTAATGTTGCATGTTAAAAGTGTTAATTGTAATTAGTTTGATATTTAATTGTTAAATGAGTGTTATGGTACTGTTAATCTAAAAGGGGAGGAATTGTAATGTGTATATACCTTTAAGGGGGGGAACTATCTTTTACAGCTCGTGTACTGCAGTACCGGCAGTGACCACATCTGTATATAGCACTGAGTAGTAATCTGTACAGATCAGTTGCAGTGTGAGCCACGTTGAGTAAACACCTGTTGTACTGTTCTCCTGCAGTCTGTGTCTTATTATACACGGACGCAACATGGACCATTTATATCCTCTCCTCCTGATCATCCGGTTCGGAGGAAATGCAGCCATGGCAGCACCACAACAGCAGCACCAGGAGTGCCAACCTTCTCCTCACCCACCTGATGATGCACAGGGCGGAGGGCCTCACCACAGGGCTGCACCTTGCCGCAGGAGATACCCCCAACAGAGTTTACAAGCAGAGGGTCAGCTTCCTCAGCATGACTGAGCAGCAGTGCCAAAGGAGGCTGAGACATTCGCAAGAGGTAGTCGCTGACATCTGCACAATGCTGCACCAACACCTGGAGCCCAGAGGAGCAGGTGGACACTGCTTACCAGTTGCTGTCAAAGTCACTACTGCACTCAACTTCTTTGCTTCAAGCTCATTCCAGGGATCAGCTGCAGACATCAGCAGCATCTCCCAGTTGGCTGCACGCACCTGCATCACTCAGGTCACCGATGCCCTCTTTGTAAAGGCCTACAATTATATCCACTTCTCCACCGATGGCCCAAGTGTGACCACACGTGTGGTTGGCTTTGCCAATATGGCAGGCTTGCCAATGGTGCAGGGCATCATAGACTGCACACATGTGGCCATGAGGGCCCCCTATCACAACCCAGCTGAATGTCAACCGCAAGTGCTTCCACTCCCTGAACGTCCAGCTGGTGTGTAACCACAGGAAGATCATCATGCATGTTTGCACAAAGTACCTGGCAGTTGCCATGACTCCTTCATCCTGCGCCAGTCTATGTTGCCTCAGCTCTTCCATCTGCCAACCCAACTTTACAGATGGCTTCTTGGCGACAAGGCTATCCCCTGAAAAAGTGGCTTATGACACCGATGAGGCCAACAAATGAAGCTGAGGAGCGGTACAATTTGAGTCACATATCCACCAGAAGCATCATCGAGCAAACCATCGGCTTGCTCAAAATGCGCTTCCAATGCCTTGACGGATCTGGAGGAGCCTTGCAGTATGCACCAGCCAGGGTGTCCAGAATCGTCGTGGTCTGCTGTGTCCTGCACAGCAGGCCTGGCTTAGTGCTGCCGGATGAACAAGTGGCTCAGCACACAGCCTCCTTGGAGGTGGAGGAGGAGGGTGAGGAGCGACGCCTTGCGGGGCCGGATGTGGCCAATCCAGCAGCAGGCAACCACATTGCTGGCCGTCGGGCAAGGGATGCACTCATCCATGCCAGATTTATGTAAGGTTACGCTTCAACCACAGGTGGCTGGCACATGGAGATGAATATAAGCCTGACATTCTCAAAACCCCTGGCATCATCTGTCCAATAAACAATGGTTTGTGCTCCGTGTCACCACCAACATTCTACATGGAATTCTCCCTGAGCCCTCACTCTTGAACTTCCATTTCCCAGAACACAGAGGCCACACTTTAGGTGATCTCAGCAGATCATTAAACCTTTTTCGACCCTGAACCCATGTGCACAGACCTCGAACTCACCACCTCAGCAACTTGCAGCCAAGCTGCCTTGGTTTGCTGAGGAGGCCTCCTCCTTGGGTTTCCAGGGAAGAGGATCTCCTGATGTCTTCTAACTCCCTCCACAAGAGCATGGAGGGAGCCCTCATTGAACCTGGGGGCAGTCTTAGTTTTTGGGGCTGCCATTCCTGCAGCAACCAGCACCTTTAAGAGGAAAAACCTAATACTTTTGCAGAGGGGACATGGCCCCTTTAAATTTTTACCAGAAACAGCGCGTCATCAGAGGAGAGAATCTGACGCTCTGCAACCAATTCCCTGGAGGGACCCGCACGTCGGCCGTAACGAGGCCAATCAAGCAAAAATAGTAACTGCTGGCCAGCAGCATCTGGGGAGCGGGTCCGAAAGCTGCCGAGCAGCGGGCACGCCCTCAACATGCCTTCTATAAAGATCATGGCCTATGTAAAGATGCCAAACAGTATTGTATGATCTAGCCAAGTTTTCCTGAGAGTAATACATTGGCAGACAGTTCAATTACCTTCAGGGGCAATAATGGGCCAGAAATTCGGGTCGGGGGCTTCCCGCAGGTGCAAGCCCCCGATCTGCACTTAGCTTGCGCGCCAGCAGTTGAGCTGTAGGGCCCCGTGGAATTCCGATCCGGGGCCTAGTCCAGCTGCCGGCGTGCAGTGCTTGCATATCCCAGGGGCGCAGTTAGTTCAATGCATCCCCTGGGATCACGTGGGCCATGGGCAGCCAATCGGAGCAGGGAATGCTCCATTCATAAGTCTGACAGGAAGAGCTGTCAAGACTTATAAATACTACGGCCCCAAAATAGCACTAAACCTTCAAATAATTTTTTTTTTAAATCACATTTTTTAAATAAACTATAAATTACATGAAATAACTATTTTAAACAATTTAAATTTTTTTCAAAAATTTAATTTTATATTCTAACGGGGCTAAAAATAAACTTACCTTGCTTTAAAGTATTTAAAAATAATAAACCTGTGGAAAAAATGTTTTAATTTTAATTAATTCACCACTTACCTTGTAAAAAGCAGACCTTACGCCTGCTTTTTATATTTCTAACTTCTGCAGGCTTACGATCCCGGAGAAACCTGTATTTATAAAAAAAAAAAAAAAAAAACGTAAGTTCGATGCGCGCGCGCAGCCTCCCCCGCGCACACGTTCAACCTCTGAACCGCTTCGTTCAGAGGAACGGAAGTGCTGGTTTCCCACGCATGCGCAGTGCATGCAGGAAACCGGCACTTCCATTGGGCCTACGGGTGAGTACCCCGTGTGCACTCACCCGTGGAGACCCGAAGTTCTGGGCCGATGTTTCTTGAGACTGAAAAACATTTCACTTGACCAATGTTTGTGGTGCATAATGCCAACTGCAACATTACCAATGTAGTAACAGTTTATTGGAGAGTTACTGGAGCCATAGCCTGTAGTAAAGCTGCTCCTTGTTGGTATCCCAAAGCAGCTGTTCAAAGTCTTGTGTGTTCCCAGCAGCCACCAGCGTCACTTTCCTGAGCTGTCTGCTTTTGTTAGTTGTTTCTGGCTGCACTGTTGTCAAATTAATTTTTTTGTTTGTATCTTTTTTGAAATCTCAATTCTATTTGCTCTCTGAACTGGAATAAGATTATAGGAAGCTGGATTCTGGCTAAATTTGCTTGGAAGGTGTCTCTGGGGAATGGGGGTTGATTACAACATCACTCAAAGTGTAGGAGAAAACGGTTGATTCATCTTAGGTTTTTTTCTCCTTTCTCTGAAGGTACAGAATTTGCCTCTGTTATTTAATAGCTCAACTGAACATGGGAATTCACTTGTGTGTGGACCCATTCCTACCGCTGTGTTTCTGCTTGTTGATATATTAGCAGATTATGCCAATAGAGTACGTGAGTTGTCTTTTTGAACCGTGTTTTTTTTGGTCTTTCGCAACAGTTTCTAAAATTCCAACTGGACGCTTTTAGTTTTGCTACATTTTTGTTTCTTACAATCTCTTGATTGTTTTCCAATAGGTACACAGTGCTGAAAAAGTTGGGGTGCTACATCAAAAACTTACTTAAATTTGTGTCTCGGTTCTCCAATGTTATGAAAATAAATTTCCACTGGACCTTACAAGATACCTAGAATCGTGTGGGTAGATTTTCAACTTGACACCCGGGTATAAAACTGGCATTGTGCGCCAGCTGCCCGTTACAGAAACCGTCCGATGTTTCATTTCTTTTAACACTGGGTTTCAAAGCACCCTGGACTGATTGGTATGAAAGTTGACCCTAATGTGCCTGTGACAAATGGGCAAAATGTTAAACTGGCACAGCGGGTGGTGATTTACTCTGCACTTGGCTGCACTATACCTGACCTTGGGAGTACTTGATCCTGGGAAGAGTTCCACACTCCGGACTCTGAGCGCAAGTTTGATTAAAGGAAAATATATTTAACTGTAAATCAGTACCTTGTATTCCAATGTGGCTGCAGATGAAAAAGTCTCCAATAGGTTATTTACACTGGACTTTCATCTTGCAGAGTATAATATCTCAAACTTTACAGGTGCTGCACTTTATAGAGCACTCAAGAACTATGTCTTAACTGAGGGACAGTTGAAGGAGAGTGGATATCCTCGTTACAACCCTGATAAACCAGGAACTGCTCTATTGTTTAATGGTGAAGCAAAGAAATACATTGCTGACTGTGAGTGTAAAATCTTTCCAATTTATTATGGTTGACAAAAATGTTTGGTTATAAATGCTACAGCAAAGTCTTTGTGATTCTGTATTTCCTGCAAGTGATGTTTTAAAAAAATTAGGCATAGTATGCATTCTTTTAATGTGAAGTAATGGCTCACATAGAACGCTTGGGATTGTTTATTGTAATTCAGCTTTATTTATCCAGCTAATGTGAGTAATATCTGCAGTGGCAGGTCAGAAACCAAATCTTCTTGGTGTCTGAGCTGAGCTTCTGACCCCATTGCTTTCATAACATTGCCGCCCTTCCCCCCCCCCCCCCCCCCCCCCGCCTCAGCGGATTTTGATACTGAAACCCTCATCCGTGCTATTATTACTCTAGACTCTACTATTCCAACGCTCGCCTGGCTGGCCTCCACACTCCATAAACTTCAGCTCATCCCAAACTCTACTGCCCGTATCCGAACTCGCACCAAGTTCCGCTGACCTACATTGACTCCTGATTCTCCAGTGCCTTCAATTTAAAATTCGCACCCCATGTTTAAATCCCTTCATTGTTCCTCCCTATCTCTGCAATCCCCTCCAAACCACCGCCGCCCCCCCCCCCCCCCCCCCCACAATCCCATGACTTCTCCCATCATCCAACTCTGGCCTCTTGTGCATCCCTCCCTCTTCCTGCCCCACCATTGGTGGCTGTGCATTCAGCTGTCTAGGCCACTCGCTCTGGAATCTCCTCCCTAAACCCCCTCTGCGTCTCCACCACCTGCTCTGCCACCTGACTCCATTGGACAAAGCTTCTGGCCGCCCCCTCCCCTCTTAATTGCTCCTTCTCGGCGTTTAGTTTAGTCTGATTACGCCTCTGAAATACCTTGGGACATTTTTCTATGTTAAAGGTGCTATCTAACTGCAAGTCATTGTGCATTTTTCATTTTGTGATCCATGCATCACTTCTTCTTCTGTTTTATTTGGTGCAACTACATCAAATACTAATGTTTACAATCTTCCTGCATTAATGAGCTTGTATTTCTGTCAAATTGTGGCAGAGCCACTAAGGGACTCCGATTAACTGTATATAATTCCCTTTAACAATATGTTAGCTACAGCCTGAGTCTGTATCTTTGTATATGCTGTTTGCATGTACAGAGCGCGGTCCCTTTAAGAGCGCGGGCAAACGCGATGATGTCACGCCGTTCATCACGTGATCCCCCACCGTTGGGGAAAAATGTGATGACGTCAGCCACGGGACCGCCCAAGCAGTCCTCGTGGAGCCTCCGAACTGACTAGACCTGTATGCGTAGTTCTCTTGCATTTTGTTTGTTAAACTCAGTTAGTTTCACATTAAACATCGTTTGTTTGATCGCCTGAGTCAACCTCAGTCTCTTGATAGGTTATTTTGTAGGAATGTCTAGTTCCTTTCTTATAGTTGAACTAATCCTCCAGCAGATGTTGCTGTTGATGCATAAAATGCAGTTCCTAATCCAGTGCACACGTTGTAGTCACATTCAGATAAATCATAATGGGCCGTATTTTCCAATTGGAGGCTTTCCGCCTGCGGAGGCCTCCGATCTGGAAAAAAATCTGCGCACTTACCTGAGTGCTCCTGGGGTGCGTATAGTCCGATCCTGGGCCTCTCCAACTCTAAGTGCGCAGAGCCCACATATCCCAGAGGCGCATGCGGTTCGCAAGCGTCCCTGGGGATCACATGGGCCATGGGGCACCAATCAAAGAAGGGAATCTCCCTTCATACACTTGACAGATAGACCTGTCAAATATATGAATGGAGATCACCCCAAAACATTTTAAAACATTAAATAAAATTTTTTTAAATCACATTTTTAAAGTTACTGTAGTTGAAATTACAATAAATTAAATATTTTAAACAAAAATGTAATTTTTTTGAAAAAATAGTTTTTTACAGGGCTAAAAATAAACTTACCTTTTTTAAAAGTATTTTTAAATGATAAATGAGTGAAAACATTTTTTTTACTTTTTTCAAATCTTATCCTGGTAAAAGCAGGCCTTACGCCTGCATTTACCAGGCGTAAGATTTCTAAGGATTTTCTGTGGGCGGAAGTTCTCCAGAAAGCGGAACCATCTGCCTGCAGAGGCCCTTCTCCAGGGCAGGTGTCCGATCTGTCAAGAGATTCTTGACAGATCAGAAATACCAGTTTTCAGCACATGTGCTGTGCATGCCAGAAACCAGCATTTCTGATGTCCCTACAGGTATGTACACAGTGCATACGCACCCGTCTGGATCGGAATATCCGGCCCAATATCGAACTCCATTGCACCAAATCAGACTCTTCAAGCGCGGCATGTGAAAAGGATGACTAGAAGTTGACAATGTGCTAACATGATGCTGTTGTCTCTGCAAGTATCTGTTCTGTACCAGAGACAGAATTTTCCAGTTTACTTCTCAATAAATCTGAAATAATGTCCTTCAGTACGAGAGTTAGTTTGATTTTTTTTTTGTTTTTTTTTTGGATATGATCTCCTATTTTCCTCTTAATTAGATTGTGGTTTCAGGTGCCAATGATTCTCAGTAAGCAAGTTACAGGGCTTTTGTTCCTCATTAAACGTCTGCAGTAACAGCAGAGTTTAAGCTGTACAACCAATGTGCCTTTAAAATTCAATGTGCAGATCACTTTTTTGTTGCTGTGTCAACTTTAACCTTTTGATAGTCCAGTCATATTAACATACAATGGATGTAATCCATGGATGAAATTTTAAGTAGGCTAGAGGTTTAGGATCAACATTCCTGACTGGGAATGATGCCAATCCTTGCTCCTCCAATTGACAGCCATGAGTTGACTGACCAAGCATGAATAGAGTGGCTCATTTCCAACACAGGCGTCAGCTGGGAAACAGTTGTCATTTCACCATTGGCCCACCACAGGATTGGTTTGCCCTGTAATGCCCTTTAGTCCATGCATTTTGTTTCAAATGACTTATTTTAATGATTTCCATTCTGGGATGGTTGACATTTGAGTTGAAATACAGTTCTGCAACCATGACCGTTTTTGATCTTTGGTACTGTGTAAGTTTTGTCTTTGTGCAAAAGGTTCAAGTTGTAATTTTTATCATTTTAAGCTTTGATCCGGGTTTGCTGTCGTTGTGGGACATCGTTCTCTGTAACGCCTGAAGGAAATTACATCTCTAAGGAAGAATGCAACCACCACTGGGGAAGAGTAATAACACGCCAAGGTGAATGTTGTGTGAAAATCCATTATTATGTATATAAACTGCATACTAAAAGTGATCCATTTCTCAAGTGTGTTTATATGAAGAAAAAACCTCCTTTCTCCATGTAAGATTATGGTATATGATAAAACACACGCAGTACATAAAGAATATATTGGCTTAGATTTTGTTGCCAAATAACGGTGCGTTTAATGGCGCTCACTGTTAATGTGTAAATCGTCCATCAACTTGTGGTGAGGGAGAGATACCCTGTGGATTCCAAATCACCACAAGTTGCTGGACGATTTACGCCGCTCCGTATTAGCCTCACAAAAATGGCAGCTCACCCTCGACCTCCCCGTGAATTTCATGAAGTTGCTGCATTTGCGCATTAATTATGCGTTAAACTCGACGCAGAAAATTGGGGCTGGTACTTAACAGCGTATTTATGTTCCTGCAATGCCACTCAACCTCTCCAGCCCAGAAAGAGAACAGTTTTAACTGTGGAGTCTCACTCCTGCAGGAAGTAAATTGTTAGATTTTTAAAGAAAATCTAATTTAAAATTGTAAAATATTTTTCTTTTCCTTTGTCTTTTTTTTTCTCCCATTTTAAACTTTCGTTCCCTCTCTCTTTCTCTATCTGTACCTGATTTGACTCTAATTCACCCGATTTCCTTCTCTGTCCATCCTCTTTCTTTCTCAGTCCTTAAATCTCATTGGTTAAGGAGATAGACCGAGGTCCTAGATGTCCCGTTGCCCTCTCCGCGCTGTTATCAGCTCTCACTTCCAGCAAGTTACAGCGCACAACGTGTTCGAGCTGAATGGTGGGGGTAAAAAGTCTAACGGGTCACGCAGTGAGATGCCGCACTCCAGCAAATTCTGGGCCAATATCTGAATTTCCAATATTCAGCCAATATACATTGAAAGGTATTAGCTGCATCTTTGTCCTTTTTACTAACTTGTGTACACAGCATTGGACTATACTTCTACCACACACATCTATAGTTTATAAAATGTAGCTTGCTTCTACATTGCCTTGCATACCTGGTCAAAAGCATTTTAGTTAACTGTCATAACCACAACTACAGTACAATCCTGAGCCATTAACTTCAAAGGTGAAGTTTGACACATGCATTAATTAAACTTAATGAGAAGCATCCGGGAAGGCACTGAACACCAAGTCTCTTTGCCGGGAGCAAGCGCAAACAGCGGAAGGAGCGCATGTCAACCCAAGCACCCCACCCACCCGCCCCTTCAACCACAGTCTGCCCCACCTGTGACAGAGACTGTAGGTCCTGCATTGGACTCATCAGTCACCTGCGAACTCATTTTTAACCTGGAAGCAAGTCATCCTCTGTTCCGAGGGACTGCCTAAGAAGAAGAATTAATTAAACTACTTTTATTCATAACATTTAAGTTAACACAATTAATACCATTGTACAGTTAGGCATCGAGAATTACGATAGGTACATGTAGCGGTTATTAACTGAATCGTTAGATACACAAGTTTAAGGGTATTGCAGTATCTTGGGTTATCTTGCATTATAACAGTTATGTTTAGTGTCCGCAGTTACCACACAACTTAGCAAGTTTGTTTGTAATTTGTATTCAACGTTTTGCAGGTAAGTTAATGGTTTTGAATATACAGTTTATCCTTGTTATAGTATGAGCAGATATATAGCATCTTGTCCTTTTTAAGTAGATTAGATTTTTGGTACCAATTGTTTGACTTCCCTGTGAGATACTCAGTTTCACCTCGGCGGCGGGGGGGGGGGGGGGGGGGAGGAACTGGCAGGGAGTCTCCTTCCACTGCAGTTTTATTCTTTTGTTGTTGACTTCTGATCCTGGCTTAACTGATTGTGCTCGCTGACCTCCACTGGCTCCCAGTCTGGCAATGCCTCGATTGTTAAAATTCCTGTCCTTGTTTTCAAATCCCTCCATGGCCTCGCCCCTCTCTATCTCTGTAACCTCCTCCAGCCGTGCAACCCTCCGAGATCTCTGCGCTCCTCCAATTCTGGCCTCTTGCGCATCCCCGATTTCCTTCTCTCACCATTGGTGGCCGTGCCTTCTGTTGCCTAGGTCCTAAGCTCTGGAATGCCCTCCCTAAACCTCTCTGCCTCTCTATCTCTTTCCTCCTTGAGATGCTCCTTAAAACCTACCTCTTTGACCAAGCTTTTGGTCATCTTCCCTAATAGCTCCTTATGTAGCTCCGTGTCAAATTTTGTTTTATAACGTTCCTGTGAAGTGCCTGGGGACATTTTGCTACTTTTAAAGGCACTATATAAATACAATTTGTTGTTGCTTCTCTATTGCACTACAAATTTATACTCCTGCTGTGCTCAAGGACACAAGCTGTAATGCATTTGCAATACACTTTCCAGTCTACTTCTGTCAGATTGAACTCTTGAAATTTCTTAATCTCGCTCTACTTCTCTGCTTTGAAGGTTGTTTATACTTTCTGTTTTAATTTTCTGTCCATTCTAGACAGTTTCCTAGCATTATCTTGGAATGTACTCTCTGTTCTGGACCTGCTATCTCTGCCTTTACATTTTTTTTACTCCCTAGGCCTGGAGAAAAGCATGGCTTTATACATTAAATTCTACTAAGACAAGCCCAGTTCTTGGACTGAAATCTTTATGATCAAGTCAAAAAGGGTTAACTCTATCTTTTCCAAGGTATCAGTCAATTGGATGGTCATGTGTATGATGGTCAAATGAAAATCGTTTGGAAAACTTTATCTTTATCCCAATCCCTTTTATCTTTAGGTGATCCCATCCCTCTTGATTAACCCTTTACTTCTGTATTTAAAGGTCCTAGATATTTCCTTTTATGTTGACTGCTAATCTTCTTTCTTGCTCCACCTTAGCGTCCAAATCTCTTTCTTGCTTCCTTTCTAACATTCTTTATATTTCTCATAATTTCCTTCCATATTATTCCCCCTTGTATTGTTTCTGATTTAAATCTCATTTGCACAGATCTATTCATGCATGGCATGTGAGCTTTTGGGCACCTTTTTGCTTTTTTTTACTCCGTCAATGTATTTAATCTGTACATTATTGAGCTGTTATTTAAATACCTTAAGTTGTTTAGATCTTTATTTCCAACCATTTAATCTGACAGGGTCCCATTTCATCCCAATGAAATTGGCCATAGTCCAACACCTTTTATCTTTGACCCCTTTTTCAATGTGAATCTAATTAAGTTATGGCCACTATTTCCCAAGTGTTTTAGTTTCAGTCACTTACAGGGCCTGTCTCTCTTTTAACCCAGAGCCAGATCTAATACTACATTGTACCTTATTGGACAGACAATTTACAGATTAAGCCTCTGCCACTTCCCTCTCTTCCCTTAGTCTACCAGGCCAAACTTGCTCTAAGGCTCTCCCCTGAACTCTCATCTTTCTCCAGTTTCTCTCCGATCTCCTCTCATGCTGTCACGAGCTCATCTTGTCCATGAGATCCATTTCCTGCTCCCTCGACCCTATTCCCACTAAACTGCTGAATACCCAACTTCCTTTTTTGGCTACCATGTTAGCTGATATTGTAACGGTTCTCCTTGGGTACTGTCCCCCGCTCCTTCAAATCTGCCGTCATCACCCCTCTCAAAAAAACCAAAAAAAAAACCAAACAAACACTGACTCTTCAGTCCTTGCAAACTACCGCCCCATCTCCAACCTCCCTTTCCTCTCAAGTCTTGAATGTGTTGTCACCTCCCAAATCCATGCCCATCTTTCCCGGAACTCCATGTTTGAATCCCTCCAATCAGGCTTCCTGCCACAGTACCGAAACGGCTCTTAGCAAAGTCAGAAATGACATCCTATGTGACTGTGACAAAGGTAAACTATCCCTCCTCATCCTTCTTGACTTGTCTGCAGCCTTTGACACGGTTGACCACACCATCCTCCTCCACCATCATCCAGCTGGGTGGGACTGCACTCGCCTGGTTCCATTCTTATCTATCTAATCGTAGCCAGAGAATCACCTACAATGGTTTCTCTTGCACAGTTACCTCTGTGTCCCCCAAGGATCTATCCTTGGGCCCCCTCCAATTTCTCATCTACATGCTGCCCTTCGGCGACATGTTTTACTATGTTAAAGGCACTATATAAATACTTGTAGTAGAAAAACTATCCAGAATGCATTCCAAGTACACCTTCCCTTTTGACCACATTGCAGACTTATCTCATGATGTCCTCCACTGTTACAACTACTACAGTACTGGAAACCTCTTAAGTTGCCTCTAAATCTCACCTTCAATTTCTTTCCTCCTATTTGGTGCTCAACAACATTATCCCAGTATGTTCTTGTACCGAACAGCGTGCTCTGATGCTGGCTGAAACATCCATTCCATTCTCCAGCTGCTGTTCAAGTACAAATTTCACCAAATAGTTGTTTAGTGTGATTTTATTTTAAATATATACAAGATGCTGTAATATATGCTGTTTTAATTCCAGTGTCTGGTGGATGGGAAACTCGATATGGTTGCTGTGAAGGATCTCTGGGATCTGTTGGATGTCAGGTTGCTCAGGTATAGATATGTGATGGAAAATGTAAATAGCAACTTGGATTGGGGTAGGATTCCTTTTTTCAGAGGACCATATTAAGAAATCTTAAGAATTTGTTATCCGAGAAACCCAGAAATTAATTTTGAAGATGACTTAAGATTTCATTGGGAAATGTGCGCCGACGACACCCAGCTCTACCTCGCCACCACCCCTCTCAACCCCTCCATTGCCTCTGTTATCAGACTGCTTGTCCGATATCCTGTCTTGGATGAGCCAAAATCCCCTCCATTGGGAAGACCAAAGCCATTGTCTTTGGCCCCTGCCAAATACTCCATTCACTACCCACCGATTCCATCCCTCTCTCTGGCCACTGTCTCCGACTAAAGCAGACTTTTTGCAACCTCCGCACCCTGTATGAACCTGAGCTAAGCTTCTGACCCCATATCCTCTCCATTACAAAGACTACCTTCTTCCACCTGCATAGCATTGCTCGTTGTCACCCCTGCCTCAGCCCATCTGCTGCTGAAACCCTCATCCATGCTTTGTTACCTCCTTGACTCAACTATTACAATGCTCTCCTGGCCAGCCTCCCAGCTTCCACCCTCCGTAAAGTTGAGCTTATCCAAAACCCCGCTGCCCATAGCCGAACTCTCTCCAAGTTCCGCTGACCCATCACCTTTAACCACTAGGCTGTGAGGAGGTGCTACCTTCATCTTTGTGTCATTGCTATTGAAGAAAGATAGAGAAGTTTGTTAATTCAAATGCTTTAATACATTGATGTTGAATAAACAGAGAATCAGCGCAAACACTTTGTCTAAGATAACTTGGTTGCTGGAGTAGCTTCATTCATTCAATCTAATCTAATTTGTACTTCTTGGTGAGTCTTTGACCAAAGTTATGATGGAATGTGTTTTTTTTGTGTAATGGACTTTATGAATGTTTGGTATTAATTATCACCTAAATGTCCTTTGTGTAGCTACATGTCTACAATCGAAAAGAAAACCTTAATGGGTTTGTGAAGACTTCCCTTAAACTGCTTCCTCTTGATGGAAATCCTGGTGCCTATGCAGTAAACTCTGAAATGGTAAGTAAAATTGGTGATGTCACACAAACCAGTATAAAATTAGCTCAATATTTTAGGTCATTCAAATACTAAAGTTGCCCTTGGTAATGTTCACTGGCATTGTAACTGTAAAGCATTGCAACTGTAAAGATCCAGGCCCATCTCTCCCACAACACACAGTCCTAACCAAAGTCATGAACAACATTCTCTGACTGACCAGAGCGAATTACTCTTCCATGCCTTCTCTGTGGATTTTGACATGGCCCATCACATTATCCTCCTCCTACACCTCTCCTCCTCCTTTCTCTGTCTCAGTGCCTCTCTTTCCACTCTGCCTATCTGAATCTAGCTAGAGCAGTTCTACCAATAGCTTCTCTTCCCACCCCAGCACAGTCATCTTTGGAGTCTGTCAAGGAACTATCCTTGGTCCCCACCCCACCTCACTGATATGCTGCCTGTTGATGACATCATCTGTAGACAGGGACTGGGCTTCTGCATGTATACTGCCTGGTTCTACCTCCTCCACTTTTCTCAACCCTTCCACTGCCTCGTACTGTTCGATTGCTTGTTCGACATCCAGTCTTTTGAGTTGCAATTTCTTATTGTTAAATATTGGTAAAACTGAAGCCATTGCTTTTGCCCCCCTACCAAGACTCCATACCCTTGCTACCAATTGCATATACCCCTTCCTGGCCACTGTCTCAGGCTGAAGCAGCTTGTTTGCAACCTTGGTGTCATATTTGAGCCTGAGCCGAGTTTCCAACCCCATATTCTCTCAATCACAAAGACTGCCTACTTCCACCTCTAACAACATCCATCTCCCTCCCTTCCTCCCCCCTCCAACTCTGCCCATCTGCTGCTGAAACCCTCATCCATGCCTCTGAAGCCTCTGAACGCATCCAAAGCTCTGCTGCCTGTATTCTATCTTCCCCACCCCGTGCCTCATTTAAAATATTAATCTCCCCTCCCTAGCTCTGTAACCTCCCACAGCACTTCTACCATTCTCTCTCTCTCTCTCTCTCTCTCTCTCTCTCTCTCTCTCTGATTTCTGGCCTCTCTTGCATTGCTCCCTGACTCCCTTCGCTCCACTATCGGCAGCCCTGCCTTCAGCTGCCTAGGCCCCACACACTAAGTCCCTCCCTAAACTGGCTCTTCACCTTTCGTTAAAGACCTTTGTTAAAACCCACCTTTTTGACCAAGCTTTGTCACGTTTCCTAATTTCGTCTGGCTTGGTACCTCTTTTTTCTCTCCCCCCCCCCCCAAACAAAAACCCCTACAGCTTTTGTGAGGTGCCTTGGGGCATTTTTGTTTATTAAAGGCACTATATGAATTTTTTTCTAATATGACATGCACTATGTACATGCAATTTCTGCAAACATGGTTGAGGTTCTTGATTTAAGGAGCAAAACAAAAGTTGATGTTAGAATATGGGGTTCAGCTTTGAAGGAAAGACTTGCATTTATACAGCGCCATTCATGACCTCTGGCCATCCCAAAGCGCTTTACAGCCATTAAATTACTTTTTGAAGTGTGGTCACTGTTGTAATGTAGGAAATGCGGCAGCCAATTAGCACACAGCAAGATCCCACAAACCGCATTGAGATCATGACCAGATAATCTGGTTTAGTGATGCTGGTTGAGGGATAAATATTGGCCAGGACACCAGGGAGAACTCCCCTGCTCTTCAAGTAGTGCCATGGAATCTTGTGTCCAACTGAAAAGGCAGATGGGGGCCTTGGTTTTGCATCTTATCCGAAAGCAATCTGAGCTGTATCTCGACTTGGGACATGTACCCTTGCCAAGCATCAACTTGCCTTTACCAAATGTGCTTCAGGTGCAGATCATATATTATGTAGATAAAAGGAAGGCTGTCATTTTTAAGAAACTGATCTTGGCCCTTCCAACCCCCTGCCCCCAAAAAAGCAATTAATCTCAATTAAAATGTGAAATTGACAATAACTTTGCTATTTCATGTTTGGTTCCTGTTGCAGCTTAGTGTTACTATTTTTGTAGTGCAGGAAAAAATTCTAATGGAATTCTTCCAAAAAAAAAAGGACAAACTTCTATTTATGTAAAGCATATTAATCACATCCTCGGGGCAGCCCAAAGCACGTCACATTTAATAGATTAGTTTTCAAGTACAGTCACTATTGGGTAACATGGCGGCCAGCTTGTATACACGATCCCGTGAACAGTGGCAAGATAAATGAGCAGTTAATCTGTTTTGATGATGTTGGATGAGGCATGGATCTTGGCCAGGAAACTGAGAGAATTCCCTACTCTTCAAAAAGAAAAATTGCCATGGGTTCTTGGTTTAACTTCTCATCCGAAAGATGAGAGGGGGACTTGGGGCTCTTTTCTCTAGAAACTAAAGACCAAAACTAGGGGCCGTAAATATAAGATAGTCACTAATAAATCCAATCGGGAATTCAGGAGAAACTTCTTTACTCAGAGTGGTGAGAATGTGGAACTCGCTACCACAAGGAGTGATTGTGGTGACTAGCATAGATACATTTAAGGGGAAGTTACATGAGGGAGTAGAAGGATATATTGATGGGGGGTTAGATGAAGAGGGGTGGGAGGAGGCTTGTGTGGAGCATAAACACCAGCATAGACCAGTTGGGCTGAATGGCCTGTTTTTCTGCTGTAAATTCTCTAATAGAACCTCTGACACTGCAACACACTCAGTATTGCACCAAAGTGTGTCTCCAGGTTTATGCCCATGAACCGTGGAGCTGATTCAGAAGCCAAGTGGCAGGAGCATAACTAGCTGTTGTCCTAGACCTCCCAGTAGCTGACTCAAAGGCTTCAATTTTAAGTAGCCTGAAAGACCATGGATTAGCCAGATAAAGTATATAGACACGTCCGTCCGTCCTTCCTTGCTTGCTTGCTTCCTTGCGGCCTCCGAACCTGCTCTGCCATTCAATAAGATCATGGCTGATCTTCTACCACAACTCCACTTTCCTGCAGTATCCCCATATTCCTTGATTCCCTTAATATCCAAAAATCTATCGATCTCTGCCCGGTGGGTAGAAAATTCCAAAGATTCACAACCCTTTGAGTGAAGAAATTTCTCCTCATCTCAGTCCTAAATGGCCGATTCCTTATTCTGTGACTGTGACCCCTGGTTCTAGACTCCCAGCCAGGGGCAACATCCTCCCTGCATCTACCCTGTCAAGCCCTGTAAGAAGTTTGTATTCTTCTAAACTCTAGAGAATATAGGCCGAGTCTACGCAATCTCTCCTCATAGGTCAATACCCCCATCTCAGGAATCAGTCTGGTGAACCTTTGCTGCATTCCCTCTATGGCAAGTATATCCTTCCTTAGATAAGGAGACCAAAACTACACAATACTCCAGGTGTGGTCTCACCAGGGCCCTATATAATGGCAGTAAGATGTCTTTACTCTTATACTCAAATCCTTTTGTGTACTTGCTCTACCTGCATATTATTTTTAGCAATTCATATACAAGGACACCCAGGTCCCTCTGAACACCAACATTTGCCAATCTTTCACCATTTTAAAAAATACTCTGCTTTTCTATTTTTCCTACCTAAGTGGATATCTTCACATTTCTCCACATTATATTCAATTTGCCATGTTCGTGCCCACTCACTTAGCCTATCTATATCCCTTTTCATCCTCCTCACAACTTACATTCCCACCTAACTTTGTATCGTCAGCAAACTTGGATATATTACATTTGGTCCCCTCATCCAAATCATTGATATAGATTGTAAATAGCTGAGGCCCAAGCACTGATCCTTGTGGTACCCCACTAGTTACAGCCTGCCAACCCGAAAATGATCCGTTTATTCTTGCTCTGTTTTCTGTCCGTTAACCAATCCTTAATCCATGCTAGTATATAACCCCCAATGCCAGGAGCCCTAATTTTGTTTAATTACCTCTTGTGTGGCACCTTATCAAATGCCTTCTGAAAATCCAAATACACCACATCCACTGGTTCCCCTTCATCTAGCCTGCTAGTTAAACCTCAAAAAAAACTCTGAACAGATTTGTCAAACACGATTTCCCTTTCATAAATCTATGTTGCCTCTGCCCAATCCTATTATTACTTTCTAAGTGCGCTGTTACCACGTCCTTAATAATAGATTCTAGCACTTTCCCTGCTACTGATGTCAGGCTAATTGGTCTATAGTTTCCCGTTTTCTCTCTCCCTCCTTTCTTAAATAGTGGGGTTACATTTGCTACCTTCTAATACGCAGGAACTGTTCACGAATCTATGGAATTTTGGAAGATGACAACCAATGCATCCATTATCTCCATAGCCACCTCTTTTAAAACCCTAGGATGTATGCCATCAGGTCATGGGGATTTATTGGCTTTCAGTCCCATTAATTTCTCCAGTACTATTTCCTTACTAATGCTAATTTCTTTCAGTTCCTCATTCTCGCTAGACCCTTGGTTCTCCACTATTTCCAGAATATTTTTTGCGTCGTCTTCCGTGAAGTCGGACACAAAGGCCCCGATTTTCCCCCAGCCGTCGGACGGGTTTTCAGGTGGGCGGGGGCTGAAAATCGCAGAAATAGGGGGTCGCGACCCCCCCACCCGATTCCCCGCCCCGCCCGACTTTCGCCCCCGTGTTTCAGCGCGACCCGAATCAGTCCCGCCCACAGCAGGCGGGAATGGTCGGCGGAAACCTAATCAATTATTGGCATGTTTAATCCTATTTTCAGGGTCCCTTGCAACTTTCAGCCTTTCCCCACGTAAAACAAGCCTGGTGGGAACACCGCTGATGAAACCTGGCATGAACAAAGTTGGCTTGCTTGCTTTCAGCTGCAGGTCAATCAAGACTGAAGAGATTTAAACAGACCGCATTTGCAGGCTGCAGGACCTTGTAGCTGAAGGCTTGGGGCAACTTGTTGAAGGCTTAGGCACAGCTGTGGAAGGTTGGAGCCTCTCACACTTCTCCAGTGTGAGCTCCTGGGAAGCCCCTCTCACCATCCTAACTCAGCGCCTCCTCAATGGAGGCATCTGCCAGAAGCATGGGCCTTTTTGTTCCTTCCCTTCCTGGCATTAGAGGATCTCCAACAGCAGAGGAGGCTGGAGCAACTCCAGAAACAGCAGCACCAGCAGGAGGTGCAGGCTGCGGCTCGGCCACCTGAGGCAGCAAAGGCCAGAAGGGGCCAGCGCATGGAAAGCCGTCGGCGCAGGAGATACCCCCCAAACAGGGTCTACAGACACAAGGTCAGCTACCTCAACATGACTGAGCAGCAGTGCCAGAGGCGGCTCCGACTTTCGCGAGAGGTTGTGACTGACATCTGCGCAATGCTGCAGCAAGACCTGGAGCCCAGAGCACCAGGACCACACTCCTTACCAGTGGCCATCAAAGTCACCACCGCACTCAACTTTTATGCCTCAGGCTCCTTCCAGGGATCGGCATCTCCCAGGCGGCCGCACACACTTGCATCAAACAGGTAACCGATGCCCTCTTTGCCCTCGCGCACAATCACATCCATTTCACCCGGGATCGCGCAAGTGTGAGGGCGCAAGTGCTTCGATTAGCTCAGCTGGCAGACTTTCCAAGGGTGCAAGGCATCCTTGACTGCACACATGTGGCCCTTGGGGCACCCCACCACAATTCAGGAGTTTTTGTCAACCGCAAGGGCTTCCACTCCCTAATGTTCAGCTGGTGTGTGACCACAAGAAGGTGATTTTGCATGTTTGTGCCAGGTACCCTGGCAGCTGCCATGACTCCTTCATACTGCGCCAGTCTACTGTACCTTCGCTATTCAGTCCGCCAAACGAACTTCAAGGATGGCTACTTGGAGACCAGGGATATCCCCTGTGCTCTTGGCTAATGTCGCTGTTGAGACCAGCCAGCGAAGCTGAGGAGCGCTACAACTCAGCCACATTACCACCAGATGCATTATCGAGCAAACCATCGTATTGCTGAAGATGCGCTTCAGATGCCTCGATAGATCAGGTGGAGCCCTACAGTACTCATCAGCCAGGGTCTCCAAAATCGTCGTGGTATGCTGTGTGCTTCACAACATGGCACAGCGTCGTGGCTTGCCGATTCCGCAGGACCAAGAGGCTCCTCACAGAGCCGCCTCGGATGAGGATGATGCTGAGGAGGAGGAGGAGGACGGAAACGAGCATCCTGCAGAGGCCTGCCAACCAGCGGCACCAGTGCACGAGAACATTGCTGGGCGGAATGCAAGGAACGCACTCATCCTGGGCAGATTTGCGTAGCCTGGTACATCAAACACTGCAGCCTCGCTGCTTCTTAACTGACCATGGACAATGGCCCATGCCTGCACATTCCTACGTATTTGACCAGCTTGCTGACATCTGCAAGTTATCCTATGGCTTCTGTGATATCCACATTCGCCAAATGACAGATGCTATAACTGCAGCAGTTGCCACCAGATTTTTTATGTACAGGAAAATGATGGCATTAAAACTATTTACAAGACTTTTCACCCAAGTGACTACCCTTGTGATTAGTGGTGCTTTATTTTTCTCTTACGCGTGCTCCTACATAGTGGTACCCCTGTGGCTTCAGCAAATGTGGAGGCCCCTTGCTCACTTTCCTGCTGCGCCTGTCTCGACACCTTTGGCGGGCGACCTCTGGGGTGGCGAACCTGTGAGGGCTCGCCAGCAGTCTGCTGCTCCTGCGGCTGTGCAGGGCTTGAGACTCCTATCTCACTGGGGTGTGGACTCCGGCGGGGCTCTGACCGAGGGCTTTGAAGTGGCATGGAAGTATGAGCGCGTGGAGAGGAGCCCCCACTTCCTTGAGGTGTGCCAACAACCTCCCACTCATGGGTCAGCTCCCCCTCAGCGCCTGCAAGTGGCTGGAGAGCACCTTGCTGCACATCAGGGGGGCCATGGGAACCCGTATCTGCAATGGCAGTCCTGCACAGAAGGACTTCCATGAAGGTCTGGTTTCGGTGCTCAATAGATGCTCCTCGAGATGCCATTCTATTTAGAGCACTCACCATGTTTTCGATACCCTGGCGACTAAGCTCCTCCATGGCTACAGCCCTCCTCTCCTCGGCCGCAGCCCTCCTCTCCTCGGCCGCAGCCAGCCTTACCACTGAGGTTGCCAACCTTTCCATGGTGCTGCGTTCATGCACCAATGACTCCAATAAGGCTCTGCTCATGCTCACCATGGACTCCTCCATTCGCTCCACACTCGCAGCGACCCTGGAGACAAAACCTGCCAGAGACTCCGGCATCTGTGCATGGAGATCCATCACCTCCTCTCTTGCGGATGGACCCAGAGGCATAGGGTCGACATGCAGCTGAGCTGAGCTGGCAGAGTCCTGCGCCCTCCGACGAGGACTCTCCACTGCTGTCCCTGTCTCCACACTCTGCTGATGCTCACTTGTGAGCTGTGATACACCAGGTGACAACACTACTCCATGTCCCGAAGGTCCCACTGAGGTGTGAGTGTCTGCGCTGGTGCTGGGTGCACTTACTTCTGCTGACGTTGCGCCCTCAGAGGCTGGAGCTTCCTCAGGAGTCTGGCTGCAAAGCCTCTTCCTCCTCGGCAGTGGCGACGGGGGCTCCGGATGGTCCTGTGGGGGAGTAAAGGAAAGAGTTAGAGATGTGATGCCAAGGCTACTTGCACATTGGATTTGGCATATGCTCATAAGTCAAAATGATGTGGCTTCAGAATCATATCAGCAACTCACGCTATGTCAATGAGAGAGATGGGGAACTATTCTGTCACCAGCTTGCGGGCTTGCTCCTGTTTCTCCTGCCCCAGCAACCACAGGCACGTCAGCCCCAGCAATCTCGATCGCAGCCTCCGCCCAGGGGCTCAGGTGGGCGAATGAGCGTGGTCCTACTCCAGTCCTCGCACGCTCTCGTCTATTGTGAGCTCTCTTTTCCTGCAATGAGGGAGACAAGTGGAGTTGGAGTGAGTGTAGAGATTGCATAGCATTGATACTTAGAAGGAGACAAAGATGTTGTGAGGCTGCAAGACCAAGGGCCCTCCCTCTGTGTTGTCAGTTGTGTTCCAAGCATCAGAGTGAGCGGCAGTGTGAGGGCTGCATGGTGGAATAGTTATGTGAATGTGAGCATAGAGATAGGGAATGGGTAAGGGTGCATGGATGTGACTGTGAAGTGGGATGTGGAAGAAGAGATTGCTGAAGCCGAGTGCTGTTGGGGAAAGGCAATGGGGATCAGGTTGAGGGTGATGGAAACTTCGTACTTACTTTCCCTGTGCGGTGAAGGTCATGGAAGCGCTTCCTGCACTGCATCCAGGTCCGACGGGTGACTTCCAGAGAGTTGACCTCTGCAGCCACTTCCATCCAGGCAGCCCTGGTCTCTTTGGGAGGCCTCTTCCTCCCTGAGCGAGGGTAGAGGACCTCCCTGTGGGCCCTTGCCCCATCCACCAATGTCTGCAGTGACATCTCTTCTAATTTGGTGGCAGCTCGGCCTCTGCCGCTGGCAGCAGCTGGTGCAGGCTCCTCTGCCATTCTGAGACTGGTTGAGAAGCCTGCAGAGGTTGAGACGCTTGCTGGACACTTTAAAAGCACCACGAATGATGACATCATACTGTGTCCATTTCCAGTCAGAAAGCCCCAATTAGCAAGGGTGCCCACACGTTGGAACTTAATTGGCCACTTGAGGGAAAATTGCGTGCAGCTGGCTGACCCATTTTTTTTCGGGGGGGGGGAACCCGAAAATTTCCCACACGATCGGGAAAATCGGGGCCAAAGTATTTGTTGAATTTCTCTGCCACTTCCTTATTCTCCATAATTTCTCCTGTCTCAGCCTGTAAGGGACCCACATTTACTTTCGCTAATCTTTTCCTTTTGTACATACCTATAGCCGTTTTTACAATCTATTTTTATGTCTCTCGCTGGTTTACTCTCAGATTCTATTTTCAGTTTCTTTATCAATTTCTTGGACCACCTTTGTTGAATTCTAAAATCCTCAGGCTTACTCTTTTTGGCAACATTATAGGTCTCTTCCTTTAATCTAATACTATCTTTAATTTCTCTTGTTAGCCATGGGTGGACCATTTTTCCCATGGTGTTTTTATTCCTTAAGGGAATGTATATTCGTTGCGCATTAAGAATTATTTCTTTAAATGTTTGCCATTGCTTTTCTACTGTCACGTCTTTTGATCTAGTTTCCCAACCTACCTTAGCTGACTCACCTCTCAAACTTACGTAGTTTACTTTGTTCAGATTTGGGACCCTAGTTTTGGATTTAACTAAATTACACTCAAACTCAACATAAAATTCTATCATATTATGATCACTGCTCCCCAGATGCTCCTTTACTACGAGGTTATTAATTAACCCTGTCTCATTGCACAATACTAGATCTAAAATAACCAATTCCCTATTAGGTTCCTCGACATACTGATCTAGAAAACTATCTTGAATGCATTCCATGAACTCTTCCTCTGAACTATTACTGCAAATTTAGTTTGCCCAGTCTATATGAAAGTTCAAGTCCCCCATGATTACTCTATTACCCCTGTTACATGCATCTCTAATTTCTTGATTTATACACTGCCCAACACTACAACTACTGTTAGGGGGCCTATAAACCACTCCCACTAGTTTTTTCTGGCCTTTGTTGTTTCTTGGCTCCACCCAAACTGATTCTACATTTTGTTTTCCTGAGCAAAGATCCTTTCTCTCTACTGTCTCTATCCCCTCTATTATCAGGGCTACCCCTCCTCCTTTTTCATTCTGCCTGTCTCTTCTAAAAGTCAAATATCCTGGAATATTTAGTTCCCAATCTTGCTCACTCTGCAACCACATCTCTGTAATGGCTATTAAATCAAACCTTTTTTTTATCTGGGCTATTAATTCATCTATTTTGTTGTGAATGCTTCATGCATTCAGATATAGTACCTTTAGCTTTAACTTTTTTTCCCTGATGTCACTTTAGTCACTGGTGCCCTATTACCTTCATTAATCTCTGTCTCTTCCTGACCCACTCTGCTTAACTTTACCCAGATCACTACTCTTCTCTACAGCCTTGACATTTCTCTCACTGCTTTTGAATTTACCCTTTCCTGAATCCTCCACCCCCCCACCCCCGCCTTCAGTAGTTTAAAGCCCTATCTACCACCCTAGTTATTCAATTCACCAGGACACTGGGCCCAGCCCGTTTTAAGTGGAGCCAGTCCCAATGGAACAGCTCCCTACACGTGTGTGTGTGGTGTGTGTGTGTGTGTGTGGTGTGTGTATACAATATTTTCAATTTGATGAAATCTCCACCTATGGGTCAGTGAGTAAAGGTGATGCTCAGTATATTGAGCCCTACATGCTAGCTGCCATTCCTGGTCTGGCTTCAGGTAGGGCAGCAGTTGGGGTGCTACTGTTGATTCTGTACCTCTGACCTGCATTCTCACTTTCTAGCAGGAATCACCAGGCAGTAACACCTGCATTTGTTGGGTAGGGATAGAATTGGACTAAACTGAATGGCCCAGAAATTCGGGTCTCCACGGGTGAGTACGCACGGGGTACTCCCGCGTAGGCCCGATGGAAGTGCCGGTTTCCTGCATACACTGAGCATGCGCGGGAAACCGACACTTCCGTTCCTCTGAAAGCAGGGGTTCAGAGGTCGTGCGCGGGGGAGTCTGCGCGTGCGCTTTGAACGTACGTTTTTTTTACAGGTTTTTTCGTGAGGGTAAGTCTTTAAAATTTAGAAATGTAAAAAGCAGGCATAAGGCCTGCTTTTTACAAGGTAAGTGGTCAATTAATTAAAATTAAAACATTTTTTCCACCGGTTTATTATTTTTAAATAATTTAAAGCAAGTAAGTTTATTTTTAGCCCCGTTAGAATATAAAATGATTGTTTAAAATAGTTATTTAATGTAATTTATAGTTTATTTAAAAAATGTGATTTAAAAAAAAAAAAAAAAAAATTATTTGAAGGTTTACTGCTATTTTGGGGCCGTAGTATTTATAAGTCTTGACAGCTCTTCCTGTCAAGACTCATGAATGGAGCATTCCCTGCTCCAATTGGCTGCCCATGGCCCACGTCATCCCAGGGGACGCATCGCACTAACTGCACCCCTGGGACACGCAAGCACTGCGTGTCGGCAGCTGGGCCAGGCCCCAGATCGGAATTCCACGGGGCCCTACAGCTCAACTGCCGGTGTGCAAGGTAAGTGCAGGTCGGGGGCTTGCACCCGCGGGAAGCCCCCGACCCGAATTTCTGGGCCATTAGAAATGATGGTTGAGCTCTGGTCTCTTATCTGTAAATGCTGAATCTATCCCTTTTCCTGTTCCAGTGCTACACCAAGCAAGGTGCGGAACTTGCTCGTGTAAGTGTGGTCAATGCCAATCTTGAAGTGGTTTATGATGTGTTTGTTAAACCAGATAATGAAGTGATTGATTACAACACCAGGTAAGCAAGCAAGCATTTGTGCACATCATTTATATGCATGTTTTAATAGGCTGAACAACAAATATCCAAACATACAACCAGAAGAAGTGTTTAAACATTTTTTTTAAAGCCAATACTGATCCCAAAAGTATGCTCGAAGAATTGAACTGAGTGAAAATATTAAATTATATTTTCAAAAATGAAATGAATAGAAATAATGTATTCATGTAATTAATAAACTTTTAAAGTATTATCTCAAGTCACCCATGGGGAGGTTTCTTCAGTATTGTGCAATGAAATTATAAATCCATTTAAAAAAAAAAAAAAAAAAAAATATATAAACTATGCTAATAATTTTGGTAATGTACAAAGGAAAGCTCATCCAATCGTGCACTTCCCTCTCTTTCCCCACCCTCCCCCTGGGCCTCATTGCATGTAATGCACCTTAATGACCTTGTGCTTTTTTTAAAAAAAAACAAACAAAAAACCGCCAGCTCCGTTCAGTTTACAAGGTTGGTTCTTTAAAACTGATTAGACAGGAAACCATAAACTTCCAATTTGTAGGTTTTCTGGTGTGACTCGGGAGGACTTGATGAATGCAAAAACAACTCTCTCTGACGTTCAGGCAGCGTTGCTGACCACCTTCAGTGCTGACGCCATCTTGATTGGCCATAGTTTGGACAAAGACTTACTTGCGCTCAAGGTAAGGCAGCATTAAGAGAGTCTTTCAATTGTAGTGAAAGCAAAGAACTTAAGTTTTGTATAAAATGCCCTTTTAAAATAATTTAAGTTTTTGTGTTCAATATCGCTGAATTTTTAAGAGCTTTCTGAAATGTGCCTTAACTAGTTTCCTTTTCACTGGGGGTAGACTGAGCTTTAATATTGCTTGTGAGCAGTTAGAATATGATTTAAAGCATCTCTCTGCCTGTGAAACCATCTGCTGTAATCCTGGATCGTAGAGGAGACAAACTTAAAGTTCTAGCACAGTTTCCAGAAATGCTTAGTGTATCAGACCCCTAATCTTTTTTAATTCTTTTGTCTACTTGAAGCTTTCCATTCCCTGGCCTCCCATGCATCATGTGCACCTTGATGACTTTCTGCATCTTCCAGTTCCCAAATGGTTTAGCCTCTTTCTTATCCTAAGTTGCCCTCTCCTAGAGTTTGTGATTGCCTTTCCTGGTATAGTAATCACACATGTCTCTGAGCTTGAACCCACTGAACTGTGAATTCTGTCACAGAAAAGGAGTCCAAAATGATTTACATTGTGCCAGTTGTGTTGTTTTGCATATGCTATAACTGTCAATGAAATCTTAATAAAAATCAGTGTCAAGGGGAGTTGACCACTAAGGCAATTGCTTACTCTTTGCTATTTGACAAATGGTCTTTTTAAAATAGCCTCAACTTCATGAAATAATCATTTGACAAATTACTTTAATTTGCTTAGGAACAGGTGCTGTGGTGAAGTAGCTCTTGTTCAGATCAGTGCTTCACTTGCATACTAGTCCATTGTGACAAAAAGGCTCCTCTGTCTCCCCAACCAAAGCCTGGTTTGTCAAAAAAAAGAACTCTTATTTATATAGCGCCTTTAATGTAGTAAAATGTCCCAAGGCGCTTCACCGGAGCGATTATCAAACAAAACTTGACACCGAGCCACATGAGATATTGGGGTAAATGAACAAAAGCTTGGTCAAAGAGGTAGGTTTTAAGGAGCATCTTAAAGAGGAAAGAGAGGCAAAGCGGCACAGACCGTGTCCCCTTTTAAATGATTTCCGAGGCTTTTATAATCATGGATTTAAAATGATTAAAAAGATAACCACAACATGCCCCATTGTCAGTCTCATTTAGTATTCACAATGGCTAAAATGAAAACTTCCTGTGAATGACGATCTATGGGCTTCGTAACTCAGGATCACCCTGTTTCTATTATAATCTAGAATTTGAGGCACATTTTTCACTGTTTTTTGAATAAAAGGTTAGTTGTCCTTGTTTTCAAGAAAATAACAAATCCAATCAAGTTTGGTGAGCGCTACTGAAATTTGTGTATTCTGAATTCAATAGTGAGAATGAAGGAAAATTGGGCAATTTCAAAGCAAGGTGTCCGCCTTGGGCCAATGGTGGGATTCTTGCCTCAGAGTTAGAATATTGCATTTGAACGCATAATCTCGAATGACACAGTGCTGTGCGATCTCCATCTGATGATACACTGTGCTTACACTGAAACTGCCTTGTAAAGCAACATTGTTAAATTATAGAAAGTGTGAACTTACACTTGTGTACCTCAGCAAATTTCATAGTTTAGAGCACAGGTAAGACGCCGTTTAAATTGTTCAACTCCCATCCAGGCTGCTCTTGACCAGAGGATGTCCCTCAGTAGAAAAAGAGCCATCTTTCTCCAGCTCTTCCAAAGCAGAATGATGATCTGGTTTTTCACCCAGTTTCTGACATCTTGTAAATTTGCAGCCAGTCCCATTTAAGGGTGACTAGCATTCCTTTAAACACTGCTGGCCACTGATCGTGTCTCTGCTCCCTGCGCACTCCAGCACAACCGTGCACTGTGCTTGGAGTGCCAAATTTATTTAAGTAGGTTGACCTTTTCATCCAGCTTGAGGTCAGCTTTGCACTACAGTAAGGTGCAGTGTCTATGGAGCAGTGGTCCTGGTACCTAAAAAGCCCCTTTTTGTATTTGCTTTGATGGTAGACCTACTAAGTTTTTATATATCGTACACTTTTAGTCCTGTTTTAATTTGACCCCAGTTTGTCCTTGCAGCTATAGGAAATTCTTTTGTAGATTCACTGCCATGTTGGGTATCTCCATTGGTTGGAGGACTTGTTTTTTAAGCTGGCATCTCCCCTCAAGCCTGGCAAGCTAGTTTGGGGTTGGCATCTGGTTGCTTGAGACCTGCATGTTTGGGATTTGTTGCCACCAGCAAAAAAAAAAAAAAAAAAAAGGTTTTGTGCAATATAAGCCACTTAGCTAATTTTGGCTTTGTTCAAATCATAAAGATGCATTCTCTTGATTAATGAATTTATTGGACAGTTTAAAATCTTTCAATATGTCAACATGATTACAGCTACATTTTGTGCATCTTTATCAGAAACCATGTCACAGCCACATTTGCAAAAGAGAATTTTATTTTTAACCTCACTGCACCTGCTTTAAATAGTAAGCATTAGGGACGGTAGCCTAGTGGCTATTGGACTAATGATCCAGAGACAGGAGTTCAAATCCCACCATGGCAGCTGGGGAATTTAAATTCACTTACTAGCTTTTTATTCCAGATTTTTTTAATTATCAGTAATGGTGACCATGAAACTATCTGGTTGTCGTAAAAACCCATCTGGTTTACTAATGTCCTTTTTAGGGAAGGAAATCTGCCGTCCTTACCTAGTCTGGTCTGGCCTGGCCTATATGTGACTCCAGACCCACAGCAATGTGGTGGATTCTTAACTCCCCTCTGAAATGACCTAGCAAGCCACTCCGTTGTAACAAACCGCTACGAAAAGCAGTAATCATAAAACTGTACGGACCACCCAGCATTGACCTCTGCACTGGCTTCGGACATGACAACGGCACGCTGAGCCCAATCAACCCTGCAAAGTCCTCCTCACTAACATCTGGCATGTGCCAAAATTGGGAGTGCTGTTTCACAGACTAGTCAAGCAACAGCCTGACATCATCATACTCACAGAATCATACCTTTCGGCCATACCCAGGGGTAGTGATGGAGGAGACGTGGCAAAAGACAAGGCTGAAGCGTTTGCAACCTTCTTCAGCCAGAAGTGCCAAGTGGACAATCCATATCGGTGTTCTTCTGAGGTCCCCACCATCACAGAAGCCAGTCTTCAGCCAATTCGATTCACTCCACGTGATATCAAGAAACGGCTGAGCGCACTGGATATAGCAAAGGCTATGGGCCCGGACAACATCCCAGCTGTCGTGCTCCAGAACTAGCCACGCCTCTAGCCAAGCTGTTCCAGTACAGCTACAACACTGGCATCTACCCGACAATGTGGAAAACTGCCCAGGTATGTCCTGTCCACAAAGCAGGACAAGTCCAATCCGGCCAATTACCGCCCCATCAGTCTACTCTCAATCATCAGCAAAGTGATGGAAGGTGTCGTCGACAGTGCTATCAAGTGGCACTTACCAATAACCTGCTCACCAATGCTGTTTGGGTTCTGCCAGGACCACTCGGCTCCAGACCTCATTACAGCCCTGGTCCAAACTTGGACAAAGGAGTTGAATTCCAGAGGTGAGGTGAGAGTGACTGCCCTTGACATCAAGGCAGCATTTGACTGAGTGTGACATCAAGGGGCCCTAGTAAAATTGAAGTCAATGGGAATCTGGGAAAACTCTCCACTGTCTAGAGTCATACCTAGCACAAAGGAAGATGGTTGTGGTTGTTGGCGGTCAATCATCTCAGCCCCAGGACATTGCTGCAGGAGTTCCTCAGGGCAGTGTCCTAGGCCCAACCATCTTCAGCTGTGGCTCAGTGGGTAGCACACTCACTCGAGTCAGAAGGTTGTGGGTTCAAGTCCCACCCCAGGGACTTGAGTACATAAATCTAGGCTGACACGCCAGTGGAGTGCTGCAATGTTGGAGGTGCCGTTTTTTGGATGAGACGTAAACCGAGGCCCTGTCTGCTCTCAGGTGGACGTAAAAGTCCCCATGGTACTATTTCGAAGAAGAGCAAGGGAGCTATCCCCAGTGTCCTGGCCAATATTTATCCCTCAATCAACATAACAAAAACAGATTATCTGGTCATTATCACATTGCTGTTTGTGGGAGCTTGTTGTATGCAAATTGACTGCCGTGTTTCCTACATTACAACAGTGACTGCACTCAAAGTACTTCATTGGCTGTAAAGCAGTTTGAAGCATCTGATGGTCACGAAAGGCGCTATATAAATGCAAGTCTTGCTTTCATCAATGACTATTCATCCATCATACGGTCAGAAGTGAGGATGTTCGCTGATGATTGCAGTGTTCAATTCAATTTGCAACTCCTCACATAATTAAGCAATGCATGTCGCAAGACCTGGACGACATTCAGGCTTGGGCTGATAAGTGGCAAGTAACATTTGCGCCACACAAGTGCCAGGCAATGACTATTTCCAACAAGCGAGGGTCTAACCACCACCCTTTAACATTCAATGGCATTACCATTGCCAAATCCTTGACCATCAACATCCTGGGGGTCACTATTGACCAGAAACTCAACTGGACCCGCCACAAATAATGGCCCAGAAATTCGGGTCCCAACGCGTGAGTACGCACGGGGTACTCATCCGTAGGCCCAACAAAAGTGCCAGTTTCGTGCATGCACTGCGCATGCGCGGGAAACCAGCACTTCCGTTCCCCCTGAAAGAAGGGGTTGACCGGTGGAACGCGTGCGCCAGAGAGGCAGCGCGTGCGCAGCGAACTTACCCTCCCGGAGAAAGCTGCAAAAAAAACGTAAGTCTCCAGCAGTTAACTTTTAAAAAGCAGGCGCAAGGCCTGCTTTTAACAAGGTAAGTGGTGAATTAATTAAAATTAAAACATTTTTCCCACAGGTTTATTATTTTTAAATACTTTAAAGCAAGGTAAGTTTATTTTTAGCCCCGTTAGAAAATAAAATTATTTTTTTCAAAAATTTAAATTCTTGTTTAAAATAGTTATTTCATGTAATTTATAGTTTATTTAAAAAATGTGATTTTTAAAAATTTATTTGAAGATTTAGTGATGTTTTGGGGCCCGTAGTATTTATAAGTTTTCCTGTCAAACTTATGAATGGGCATTCCCTGCTCCGATTAGCTCCCCATGGCCCACGTGATCCCAGGGGATGCTTTGAACTAACTGCGCCCCTGGGATACGCAAGCACTGCGCGCTGGCAGTTGGAGCAGTCCCAGGATCAGAATCCCATGCGGGCCCACAGCTCAATGGCTGACGCGCTAGGTAAGTGCAGGTCTGGGGCTTGCACCCGCGGGAAGCCCCCGACCCGAATTTCTGGGCCAATGTACTCTGCAGCGAGTGTCTCACCACCTGACTCCCTTTCCACCATCTACAAGGCACAAGTCAGGAGTGTGATGAAATATTCTCCACTTGTCTGGATGAGTGCAGCTCCAACAACACGCAAAAAACTCGACACCATCCAGGACAAAACAGCCCACTTGACTGGCACCTCATCCACCACCTTAAACATTCACTTCCTCCACCACCGGTGTACCATGGCTGCGGTGTGCACCATCATCTACAAGATGCACTGCAGCAACTTGCCAAGGCTTTTTCAACATCACCTCCCAAACCCGCGACCTCTTCCACCTAGAGGGACAAGGGCAGCAGGTGCATGGGAACACTATTGGCTCCAAGTTACACACCATCCTGACTTGGAAATATATCGCTGTTCCTTCATTGTCACTGGGTCAAAATCCTGGAACTCCCTCCGTAACAGCACTGTGGGAGGAACTTCACCACATGGACTGCAGCGGTTCAAGAAGGTGGCTCACCACCACCTTCTCGAGGGCAATTGGGGATTGGCAATAAATGCTGGCCTCGCCAGCGACACCCACATCCCAGGAACGAATGATAAAACATTTTTTAGTAATCCAGCCCTTGGCCTTCTGAGATTTAGTTAACCTGCTTCAATTTGAATGCTAAAATAGGGATTACAGGAGTCATCAGATACCTGGGAGTAGGAGGTTTTGCCAGAGATTCGCTGCGAATAATGCAGTGAGGTGAAAAAAGAAAAACCTTTTGTTGTAGGCTTGAGTTCCAGGAGATACCGATCAGATTCCAAAAGCAGACTTTGGCTTTAGCTAGAACTGAATGCTCGTTAACTCTTGGCCTGTATGACTCACTTATCTTGACTAATGTAACAAAATCTTATTCGAGATGCCCTGGGAGAAGAGAGAGACTACATTTAACGTTTAGTAAAAGCAGACAGACATAGGGGTCATGTGAGAACTTCATAATTTGAATCAAAGTGCTGTTGCTTGGATACAAATGATTGGTAAGAATTACTTTGATAGCTTGATATTAGCTTTCAGCTTATTTGAAAGAAGAACCAGGGTTTTGTTAGGTTATTGACCAGAATGTTTCTCTGTTCAGCTGAATTTTATTTAAATATCATTTGTTTTAATATGAACATTAGAGGATACTTGATGGTATTCACATGTCCACCTTTTTTGTGGATATGTTATCTGTACTTTGACGCAACTTGCGTGTTCAAAGGTACGTTGCTGGGATTGGATTTTCATGCACACTTCAAGCATCAACAGGTCACCTCACTGCATTATTTGCAGCTAATGTACAACAACAGCTTACATTTATATAGCGCCTTTAATGTAATAAAATGTCCCAAGGCACGTCACAGGATTGTTATCAAGCAAAATTGGACACTGAGCCACATGAAATATTAGGACAGGTGACCAAAAGCTTGGTCAAAGAAGTAGGTTTTAAGGAGCGTCTTAGAGGAGAGAGTGGTAGAGAGCCAGAGGTTTACAGAGGGAATTCCAGAGCTTAGGGCCTAGGCAACTGAAGGCCCAGCTGCCAATGGTGGAGTGATTAAAATCAGTGATGTGCAAGAGGCCAGAATTGCAGGAATGCAGAGATCTTGGAGGGCTGTAGGAGGTTACAGAGATGGGGAGGGGTGAGGGAATGGAGGAATTTGAAAACTAGAATGAGAATTTTAAAATTGAGATGTTGCTTGATGAGTGAATGGAACTTGGTGAGCGTTAGCGTACGGGCTGCAGAGTTTTGGATGACCAAGTTTATGGAGGGTGGAAGATGGAAGGCCGGCCAGGAGAGCGTTGGAATAGTCGAATCTAGAGGTAATAAAGGCATGGATGAGGGCTTCAGCAGCAGATGAGCTGAGGCAGGGGCAGAGTCGGGTGATGTTAGAGGTGGAAGTAGGTGGTCTTTGTGATGGAGCAGATTTGTGGTTGGAAGCTCATCTCTGGGTCAAATAGGACAACACCGAGTTTGTGAACGGTTCAGCCTCAGATCGTTGCCCGGGAGAGGGATAGAGTTGGTGGCTAGGGAACAGAGTTTGTGATGAGGACCGAAGACAATGACTTCAGCCTTCCCTAAATGGAGGAAATTTCTGCTCATTCAGTACTGGGTGTTGGATAAGCAGTGTGGCAAGTTAAAGACCGTGGAGGGGTGATGGTGAGGTGGAACTGGGTGTCATCTGTGTACATATGGAACCTGATGCTGTGTTTTGTAAAACAAAACTCCCACATTGTACCTCTGGCAAAGATCCCTGCTGTGTTGGTGTGACAATTATCCAGCTCCTGCACCAGCCTCAGCCCTTCAGCACTGAAGATGAGAAAGTCTTTCAATAGAATTATTTAAGAAAATGGAAAGAGGAACTCGGCACAGCTGAAGTTAATGGGCTAAATTTCTTGGCTTAAGAGAAAAGTGGGAGATTGCTAGATAGTATAAAAGGTCATCTGTTGGGTTTTGAAGACCTATTGGCCTAGTAATTCCTGTCGGGGGCTTGCCGCACGTGCAAGCCCCCGATGTGCACTTACCCGACGCGCCGACATCTGAAGCCTGGCCCGCAGTGGATTTCCTGTAAGTGGCCCGGTTCTGATCTCGGCGCGCTGTGCTAACCTGACCCAGCGGCGTAGTTAGTGCGATGTGCTGGCTGGGATCAGGTGAGCACTGTTCAGCCAATCAGGGGAGGGGAAACTTCATTCATAAGTTTGATAGTAAAGACTGTCAAACTCATGAAAAGTACGGCACCCCAAAACACTACTTAAACTTTAAATAAAATTTTAAAAAGCATCCCAATAATTAAATTAACTATGAATAACTTTAAAAAACTTTTAAACAATTAATCAAATTTTTGAAAAAATAGGGTCTAAAACTAAACTTACCTTACTGTAGATTCTTTAAAAATAATAAACCTGTGGGGGGAAAAAAAATTCTAAATTGTACTAAAAGACCACTTACCTGTAAAACTAAGTACTTACGTGTGGTTTTTCAATGCGTAAAAACCGGAGCCCTTTACACATGCGCAAATCTGTAAAAATACAGGAAATCCAAGTCGCACGCGCTGCCCAATACCGCGCATGCGTTCAGCCTCTTAACCCCTTGGGTCAGAGGACAGGAAATGCCAGTTTTCAGCGCATGCGCTGTGCATGCTGAAAACCAGCAATTCCTCCTGGTACACGCATGAGTACCCTGTCCGTACTCACGCGTTGTGACAGGAATTACTGGGCCATTAAAGAAACAGAAGAACATGCAAATTAGTAAGATGGATAGAAGAGTGACCAAGTAGGATGCAGAAGAACAATGCTTCTGTAAATAGGGAGGCGTAGATATGCCTATTGATTGAATAATTTAGGCCATGGAAGATGAAAAACTGGCCATGAAAGATGAAAAACTATCTCTGGCATGGACCTGTTAGGCTGAATGGCCTGTTTCTGTGCTGTAAATATTTTGTAATAATATAGCAAATGCAGAAGCTGGTTGAGTGGAAGGTGAGGGTGAGAGGGGACTCTGCCATGGTTGTGGGAAGGGGAAGGAATGGAAGCAGATGTGGGGGGGATTGGGATTGACATGGTCACGTGTCCTGTTGACCATTGTGGAGAGGCAACGTTGGCCATGGAAAAAGGGTATTGTGCAAGGTCTGGTTGGGGAGGTAGAATTTTCAGAACTCATGTCTGAAATGGAGAATGGTTTGTGCTATTTACGCAAGGTGGGGGTGGAAAAACTGCTCATATTTGGAGCCTTACAGACAGTGGAGACCCTTCATCTTAGTATCTATTGGAATCCAGGTCCCAGTTGTGAAAGTCTAAACCACTGCATCACCCAGTTCCTCAGCACAGTGCATTCTCTCCATCAATATCAAGATTCATTGATTGCAATAGTAAACACTGGTCTTGATTCATCCAGTTTGATGGTGATTGGTGCAGATTTTGTGACCCCGTGAGGCAGGGGCAAGTGTTGGCGACATTACACGTGCCTCCATATGAAGATGATGCCCATTTTATCAGTTAAATGATGTGGGTGAATGTGCTAATTTAAAAAAATAAAGCTTGTGTTGAGGTTTTTCTTTAACTGGAGAGCAAAGCTTTAACCTTTCTCATGAAATTCTTTCTTTATTCACAGCTTATACACAGCATGGTCATTGACACATCAGTTCTGTTCCCACATCGCTTAGGGTTACCCCACAAGCGAGCGCTCAGGAGTTTAATGGCAGATTACCTCCGCCAAATCGTCCCAGACAATGGTAAGTAATTTGAGTAGAAATCACACAAAACATTTCCACTTGTTAGATATGGATGGGTGATTTGAGGTAAACTTGATTGAGGCTGCTCCAAAAATATATATATATTGGTGTGACTTTGGTAGAATGATGTGAAATTAGACCAGGAAATTACTTGTTTAGTAGAGTTTGTAATCAAATGGTTTTAGAATTTGACGAATAATCAAAAAAAATGCAGACTCCTTTGGTTAACTTATAAATTGAGATTTTATTTATTGCAGGTACTAATGGTTGGCTTTCACTTTTAATTATTTTCAGCAGGTCCCCCTGATAGCCACAGTTTCTATCTCTGACCCACACAGACAAGGACATTCCCAGGTTTAATCACTTTCATCCAGGGCAGCAGCAGAGGAGCAACAATTGGCTGCAGTGTCCCAAGTTAGGGAAAGGGAAACTATGACCCGGTTCCCTTTCCCAGATCTCGATTCCTGCTGGAAGGGGTCCGTCTGTGCATCCTGGCAGAGGTCTGGGCTCAGCTTGCCACAGTCAGTCTGCTTACACTTGGCCAAAACTCTCACATGAGCTATGAGCCTTTGGGTGAAGTATGAGGGACTTCTGTTATGTGGAGAGACTGGAGAAGCTAAGATTGTTCTCCTTTTAGATTAGGGAAGGTTAAGCGGAGATTTGATAGAGGTGTTCAAAATTATGAAAGGTTTTAATAGAGTAGATAGGGAGAAACTGTTTCCAGTGGCAGGAGGGTTGGTAACCTGAGGGCACAGATTTAAAATAATTGGCAAAGAAAAACAGAGGGGGAAATGAGGAGAAATCTTTTTACGCAGCGAGTTGTTGTGATCTAGAATGCTCTGCCTGAAAGGAGAATACATTTGATTTGCTTTTCTCATTTCTTGTACCAGTTGTAGGCCCTGAATCTGTCGAGAATGGGTGTGCATGCATGGGGCTTGTGATGTGGAAAGTGAAAAAGGATGCAAAAGGCAGGAAGTGGTGAGACTCCTTGAAGAGGCCATCAGCAGCAAAATGAAATGCACTTCAGAACCATCCAAGTGGATCTACTGAACACCTAACGCCCTCCCCCTGTCTCGCCAGTTTGAAGAAAATATTTGAATTCTGTATGCAATGTTATGTTCATGTTTGTGTTGAGAAATGGCTACTCCTAAGGCAGATTGGTGAGTCCAGATTACAATATAAACTGGGCAAATAAAGCTCCAGTGGCTTTAAAATCTTTTTAAGCTTAAAGAAAATACTGCCTTCAAATCATGCTCATTTCTCTTGGGATGCACACAGTTTCAATTCTAAGTGAGAGGGGGGGACTGGTTTTTGAACTACTTATGTACTGACCAGTAATTGGTGTGCTGTGATGCATGTTAACCTCCATACAATATAATTCATGGTAATGATGTCGTAACTGCAGGTTCATTTAAATACAGTGAGGGGCTGTGCTGGAGTAACTCCTAGTCAAGCTAATAAACTTCCATTAGTAGAGGTCATAATAGGTATTCCAAAAAAACAGAAGACCACTGTGGTCCTTCAGTCAAACCCTAGTACCCTCGGGGAAAATAAATTTGTTCTGGATGCATTCATGGTTTAAAAAAAAGTGCCGTGAAATTGAGGAAAAGTAATGATTTATAAAAATGGAAAAAAACAATTTTTTTGTAACTGATGATCTTCAGCCTCTGTTCACTTAAAGGAATCTCTAGTGGATGGTTGTGAACGTGTACAGATTTATCAGTCACTATCTATCCTTCCTACGCCTAGTCCTGTGCACTTACCTACAATGTATTTTACATGTAGGCTCTTTTGCATGGAGTGAAACTGAGGAATCGGGACACCCTGGTATGCTATCAGGTTCACATCAAAATGCTGATTTATTTTGGTACCTAATTACTGCTGTACCGTTAGATATTTAGGGAGAAACAGGAAGCCTTAGACTGGAAAGGATGGAATCCACTTGTAAAGTGCAGGTAATAGCAATTCTGTGTAGTTAACAAAGATTTGGAAAAAAAAAAGTTACTTTTGAATTTAGTGGCTAGATTGCCAAATGTCTTGGAAGCATTTTGTGATACATGGATCCATATCTTCATTAAACATTAAAACTGTAATAATTTGGCTAGGCGCTGGACTATTAAAATTTATTAAAGCAGTTTGGTTTGTGTTTTTGTAAAAGATTTGCCAGAAATATTTTGCCTGCTTTTTGTGTTTCATAGCTGCGCAGATGACATTGTTTTGTGTTTTTAAAGAAACTTTACATTCCGTCTTCAGTTTATGGGCTAGTTTCATTAAAAGAAAAAGGAACAATTGTATTTATATATCTGTGACACAACGCACTTCCCATATAATGATAAACGGATACTTCTTTCTGTCTGTCTATCTGTCTGTCCTTCTGTTTGTCCTTGGGTGTGCGTCTGTCCGGCTATGCACTCGAAAGTTACAGAGCGTACCTACGCCTGTGTTACGTCGAAAGAAAGCTCACCGTTCCAAAACGATGGTAAGCGTAGTTACGTTGCGCCCGCGGTATCCGAAAAACCTGCAACATTCCACTCATTAGCATCTCATTATCCGCTCATTAGCGATAGTGACCTTGAGGTCGACCAATTGTACGCCGGGTTGCTGGCGCGTGCGGCTGGGCCCGCCTACGGTCGAGTGACGGGACGATTGACCAATCCTACGCTTCGGTCACCTGACGGTCGACCAATCCGTGCGTGTGTGGGCGGGCCTTATCGTTCTGAACCGAGGTGAGTCGCCGCCATCTTGATTCCAAACTTTTCCTTTTTCCCGCTTTCTGCATCTTTAAAAAAAAACGTTGCTTTTAAAGCACATATTGTTTTTTAAAAAAGTTAATTACTTTCTAAATCTTTTATCTAATCTCATTAATTTTCCTACCTTTCCCCGTTTTTCCAGGTAGGCCTCGAAGCCTCGGCCTCTCCTCCACACCCATGCCCGAGCTAGGCACCTCCCGGCCCCAGTCAACAAGCGGCCCCCGATCGCCGCCATCTTTGTGAAGGCTGGCGGGGCGGGGCGGGCCTCAGCCGAGTGCCGCTACCGTCGCCATCTTAGTAAAGGCTGGTGCGGCGGTGGCGGCACGGAGCTCCGCGGAGCAGGAGCCCGGCGGCGGCTAACTCTCCCCCCGCCCCCCCCCCCCCCACAGTCTGTCTCTCTCCCCCGCGCCTCCTGAATGCGTGGGGGAAGAGGCCTGGGGCACCGTGGCCGCTTTCGGAGACTTCAACTCCGTGACAGGTGAGGAGGGTCTTTGTTAATGCAATCGGCCGCTCAGGCCCAGAGATCGGGAGGCGGAGAGGGGAGGAGGGTTACCAAGGCGGGCGGGGGGCGGGGTCTCTCTGCTCTTGAAGCCGGCTCGGCCGAGGGGCGGGGCTCCAGAGATCGGGCATCTGGAGATCGGGGGGGGGCGAGCCTCGGGAGATCGCGGGGGCAGGGGGGGACGAGCCTCGGGAGATCGCCGGGGGGGGGGGGCGAGCCTCCCTAACCCCCTCCTCTCCCTCCCCCCCTCCCCTTCACCCCCTCCCCATCCCTTTCCCCCTTCCCCTTCCTCCTTCCCCTTCTCCGCTGTGGTAAACCACTGTTATTGTATCCTACTGTTATCGTTATTGCATATTGTTACCTCTGGTTGGCGCTGTGTACCAATGCATGCCTCAGCTGGCTCCGCCCACATGACCAGGTATAAAGGTGGGTGTTTCGGCAACCCACTTCCTTCTTGGAACCAGTTGGCCACGAGAGGCATGCTCTGTTCTTTAGTTAATAAAAACCTCTTCATTACTTTCCTAATTCATCGCCTTTTATGGAGTAATTGATAAGCGTATCAATTTTATTAACTAAAAGTAAAATGTCGACACCTGAACAGCAACAACAGCAGGCGTTGCTGCGAGCCCTCAGACCAGCATGCCTGGACCTCGACCCTCAAGCAGCGGGTTCATCGACCAATTTCGAACACTGGCTGAGCTGCTTTGCGTCCTTCCTCGAAGCCTCCGCCGTGACATCGGAGGAGAACAACCTAAAAGTTTTGACCGCCCAGGTGAGCCCTCAAGTATATACACTAATCCGGGACGCTACTACGTACACGGCGGCCCTCAAACTACTAAAAGGGCAATACACGCGCCCAGTGAACACGATTTACGCCAGACACCTCTTGGGATCCCGCAGGCAGCAACCGGGGGAATTGGTAGAGGCATTTTTACGGGCGTTACAGACACTCTGCAGGGACTGCGACTGTAAGGAGGTAACGGCTGCGGGGCACGCGGAGGGACTTACCTGTGATGCCTTCGTTAGGGGCCTCCAGTCCGACTACTCCCGGCAGAGACTGCTCGAAAGCAAGGAGCTCGACCTGAAGTCGGCCGTAGCCCTTGCGCTCTCGTTAGATGCGGCCCACCGAAACCTCGAAGCACACTCACGTAACGGCGCTGCGCCATGGCCATCGCGACCTTGGGACATGGGACCGCCGCCCCCGGTACCAACTGCTGCAGCGATGTCCCGAAATCAACCGGGACCGCTGCCCCCGGTACCAACTGCAGCGATGCCCAGTAACCAGGCCCAAAAATGCTATTTCTGTGGTCAGTTAAAACACCCTAGAGCGCGCTGCCCGGCTAAGACCGCTACCTGCTCGGGCTGCGGGAAGAAAGGCCATTACCCCAATGCCTGCAGGGGGAAACCTGCGAACGCCAGCAGCGCCGCGTGCGAACCGTGGGGGCAGCCATCTTATCCGCCATTTTGTGCACCTCCGGCCGCGTGGGGACCTGAATCATGGCCGCCGCCATTTTGTCCGCCGCACTCAACCGCCATTTTGTCTCCGGACTCGACCACCGTCTCGTCGGACGACCATATCGACTCACTAAGCCATACACTGGCCTCCGTTACGCTGGATCAAGCCCTGCCTCATTGTCTGTCCAGGTCCATGATGGACATCACGGTAAACGGCCGCGCCACCACTTGCCTATTTGACAGCGGGAGCACAGAGAGTTTTATTCACCCCGACACGGTACGTAGCCACTCCCTCACGGTCCTGCCAACGCGCCATCGGATTTCTATGGCGTCTAAGTCCCATTCAATGGACGTCGGCGGCTACTGTGTGGTGACCCTTTCGGTTAGGGGCACAGAATATAAAAGTTTTAAACTTCTTGCCCTGCCCCGTCTTTGCGCTGCCGTGCTGCTAGGGTTGGATTTCCAGTGCCACCTTAAAAGTGTCACATTAGCATACGGTGGACCCCTCCCCCCCACTCACAGTCTGCAACCAACACCTTTTAAATCGCCCGCCGCACACCACTTGCAGCCTTTCCACACTCAAAGTCCCCCCCCCTTGTTCGTTAACCTCACCCGCGACTGTAAACCCATCGCTACCAAGAGCAGGCGGTACAGCGCCGGGGACAGAGCTTTTATTAGCTCTGAGGTGGAGCGGCTCCTGAAGGTGGGCATTATCGAAGGGAGCACCAGCCCCTGGCGAGCCCAGGTTGTAGTCGTTAAAACCACCAATAAACGCCGCCTGGTCATTGACTACAGCCAAACCATAAACCGGTACACTCAGCTGGACGCATACCCCCTTCCTCGCATATCTGATATGGTCAATCAGATTGCGCAATACAGAGTATTCTCCACCATTGACCTTAAGTCAGCATACCACCAACTCCCCATCCGCCATGAGGACCGCCAGTATACTGCCTTCGAGGCGAACGGCCGCCTCTACCACTTCCTTAGGGTTCCCTTCGGCGTCACCAACGGGGTTTCGGTCTTCCAAAGGGAGATGGACCGGATGGTTGACCAGAACGCGCTGCAGGCCACCTTTCCCTACCTGGATAACGTCACCATCTGCGGCCACGACCAGCAGGACCATGACGTTAATCTAGAAAAATTCCTCCGTACGGCCCAGCGGCTGAACCTAACGTACAATAAGGAGAAATGTATGTTTCGCACCAAACGCCTTGCCATTCTCGGCTGCGTAGTGGAGAACAGAGTCATCGGGCCCGACCCCGACAGAATGCGCCCCCTTATGGAGCTCCCCCTCCCCCACTGCCAAAAAGCACTGAAGAGATGCCTGGGGTTTTTCTCTTACTATGCTCAGTGGGTGCCCCACTATGCGGACAAAGCCAGACCCCTCATCAAATCCACCTCCTTCCCCCTGACACCAGAGGCGTGTGCAGCCTTCACTCTTATCAAGAGCGATATTGCGAAGGCCACAATGCACGCAGTGGATGAGTCCATCCCCTTCCAAGTGGAGAGCGATGCATCTGACTTCGCCCTAGCTGCGACCCTTAACCAGGCGGGGAGACCCGTGGCCTTTTTCTCAGGGCCCCGAGATTCGACACTCCTCTGTCGAAAAGGAGGCCCAGGCTATTGTGGAAGCGGTGCGTCACTGGAGGCATTACCTGGCCGGAAAACGGTTTACCCTTCTCACTGACCAGCGTTCAGTTGCTTTTATGTTCAATAATAAGCAGAGGGGCAAAATCAAGAACGACAAGATCTTGAGGTGGAGAATTGAACTCTCCACCTACAATTACGATATCTTGTACCGGCCCAGGAAACTCAATGAGCCCCCCGATACCCTATCACGTGGTACATGCGCCAACGCGCAGGGTAATAGACTGCAGTCCCTCCACAATGACCTCTGCCACCCGGGGGTCACCAGGTTCTTCCATTTCATCAAATCCCGTAACCTGCCCTACTCCATCGAGGAGGTCGGGACCATGACCAGGAACTGCCAAATCTGTGCCGAGTGCAAACCGCATTTTTATAGGCCAGACAGAGCAAGCCTGATCAAGGCCACTCGCCCCTTCGAGCGCCTGAGCGTCGATTTTAAAGGGCCCCTCCCCTCCTCTGACCGCAACGTGTACTTCCTCAACATAATTGATGAGTACTCCCATTTCCCGTTCACCATCCCTTGCCCAGACATGACCAGCACCACGGTCATCAAATGTCTGAATGACCTCTTCGCCCTGTTCGGGTTCCCTAGCTATATACATAGCGACAGGGGCTCATCTTTCATGAGCGACGAACTTCGTCAGTACCTGCTCACGAGAGGTATTGCTACGAGCAGGACCACCAGCTACAACCCCCGGGGGAACAGCCAGGTGGAAAGAGAGAACGCGACGGTTTGGAAGGCCGTCCTCTTAGCCTTAAAATCTAAGGGCCTTCCGACCTCTCGCTGGCAGGAGGTCCTCCCTGCGGCGCTCCACTCCATCCGGTCACTGCTTTGTACTGCCACTAATGCCACCCCTCATGAGCAAATGTTCGCTTTCCCCAGGGAGTCCACATCGGGAACCTCGCTACCGACATGGCTGACTTCTCCTGGGCCCGTCCAACTGCGGAGGCACGTGAGGACCCATAAAATGGACCCCCTGGTCGAGAGGGTGAACCTCCTACACGCCAACCCCCAGTATGCCTACGTGGCGTACCCAGGCGGGCGGGAGGACACGGTCTCCATACGAGACCTCGCACCCTCGGGTGCCCCTGAATTACCACCGTTATCCCCCACCACTTCTCCCAACCCAACCCCTGTAGACTGCATGCCGGAGCCCCAGGACCCTTCGTTGACCACCCAGACACCAGATTCGATGTTGGATTCTGCACCACCGCCGCCGCCACCACGACGATCCGGATGTCATACAAGGCCTCCTGATAGACTTACCTACATGAACTTGTAGTACACTTCACCCCACCGGACTAAATTTTAAACAAGGGGTGAATGTGGTAAACCACTGTTATTGTATCCTACTGTTATCGTTATTGCATATTGTTACCTCTGGTTGGCGCTGTGTACCAATGCATGCCTCAGCTGGCTCCGCCCACATGACCAGGTATAAAGGTGGGTGTTTCGGCAACCCACTTCCTTCTTGGAACCAGTTGGCCACGAGAGGCATGCTCTGTTCTTTAGTTAATAAAAACCTCTTCATTACTTTCCTAATTCATCGCCTTTTATGGAGTAATTGATAAGCGTATCACCCCCCTCCCCTTCCCCCCTCCCCTTTCCCCTCCCCCCCTTCCCTCCCCCCTCCCCTTCCCTCCCCCCTCCCCTTCCCCCCTCCCCTTCCCCCCCTCCCCTTCCCCCCCTCTTTCCCCCCCAGTCGCTCGCTCTCTTCCCCCCCAGTCGCTCGCTCTCTTCCCCCCCCAGTCGCTCGCTCTCTTCCCCCCCAGTCGCTCGCTCTCTTCCCCCCAGTCGCTCGCTCTCTTCCCCCCCAGTCGCTCGCTCTCTTCCCCCCCAGTCGCTCGCTCTCTTTCCCCCCCAGTTGCTCGCTCTCTTTCCCCCCCAGTCGCTCGCTCTCTTCCCCCCCCAGTTGCTCGCTCTCTTCCCCCCCAGTCGCTCGCTCTCTTCCCCCCCAGTCGCTCGCTCTCTTCCCCCCAGTCGCTCGCTCTCTTCCCCCCCCAGTCGCTCGCTCTCTTCCCCCCCAGTCGCTAGCTCTCTTCCCCCCCAGTCGCTCGCTCTCTTCCCCCCCAGTCGCTCGCTCTCTTCCCCCCCAGTCGCTCGCTCTCTTCCCCCCCAGTCGCTCGCTCTCTTCCCCCCAGTCGCTCGCTCTCTTCCCCCCCAGTCGCTCGCTCTCTTCCCCCCCAGTCGCTCGCTCTCTTCCCCCCCAGTCGCTCACTCTCTTCCCCCCCAGTCGCTCGCTCTCTTCCCCCCCCAGTCGCTCGCTCTCTTCCCCCCCGTCGCTCGCTCGCTCTCTTCCCCCCCCCCCGTCGCTCGCTCTCTTTCCCCCCCCCCCCCAGTCGCTCGCTCTCTCTTTCTCTCCCAGCAACAACATGCCCTCGAAAAAGCCTCGGCACCGCCGGGCACTCCAGCTAGTTGACTATAAAGCGCTTTGGGACATCCGGTGGTCATGAAAGGCGTTATATAAATGCAAGTCTTTATTTTAAATGTCTCTTTTTATTTCTTGTATTTCTAACTGTAGCTTCCTGTAAGAAAGAAAGAACTTGCATTTATATAGTATCTTTCCTTGACCTAAGGAAATCCAAAGCACTTCACTGTGAAGTATTGCCTGGGCCGGCAGCGACCACCAGTATTTTAGTGGGGTCCAGAGGAACACTCTGTTATTACAATAATAATGTGACCTGTATCTGCCCAGTGCCTCTTCAGCCCTAACACATGGCACAAACTCCGACTACATTTCTCGTAAAATGACAGTCGGGGTCTTGTGTACGTCACCAGACCACGATTCGCATATAAAAGGGGGCCTACTGCTTGAAACACGCCTGGGCTTTGGCCGCCCAGTGCTAGACCCCTGCGAGAGGCCCAGTGGGCTAATTGTCAGGGTTAGTGGACCAGTAACTCTACCCACCCCATTTTGAGGTCGTAACGCTGATTTCAGCAGATTGACTTGAATCTCAATATCTCAACACATTGATATTGACATTTAGGAGCAATAGTTTCTGAATTAATATGAACAAAATGTTTAAAATGCCAGCCATTTCTTGTATGGAGGTCAGACAAGGTTTACCCAGAAACTTGGGTGGAGGCTGATTTTCCCATGACCCAATAATTATAGTGGTTTTGGTGTGAATATAGTTGGTTTGTGCAGTGAAAGTAAAAATCTTTCAGTGAAATTAAGGATTATAGGATTCATTAGTGCACAGAAGAGTTTATTTTCTTAGGGGGTGTACAGGTGATTGAGGTAGGATTAACCTAAATCTAGTAAGGGGGTTTAGAAATTTAAATCCATTCGGCCTCCAATGCAGATGTCATTTGTTCATTCCACCTCTTAAACACATTTCAGAATTAGCTGTTGGAGTAAAAAAGAAGAAAAGATTGAGGAATAAAGAGATTAAAAGGCAGAAACTTGCTGGAAGAAATTAGCAAAGGATCAGAGGGCAGCTTTGTCCCTTGAGGCGATTAGATCAGCAGGTGATTTAATGCCCCATATTAGTTTTATGTGGCTTCCTACTTGTTTTGAACTAAACAATGGTGATCTGCTTTAGAATAGATTGATGTGGGGGGGGTGGGGAATATGTCGTTGCTCATGAGCAACAACAACTTACATTTATATAGCGCATTTAATGTAGCAAAATGTCCCAAGGCGCTTAACGAGTGATATCAATTAAAACATTTTTTGACACAGAACCACAGAAAGAGATATTAGGATAGATGACCAAAAGTTTGATCAAAGAGGTAGGGGGAAAAATTCGGTATCGCCCATTTTGGGGCGCTAATACCGTCCGGGCGCAAAGTTTAGCGCCCGGTGCTAATTATCGCCTCCGACTGCAAAATGCACTTCTAGCGCCCCTGGAGTTGATTTGAGTGCTAAATCAGGCGCTACACACCTCAAGACGCAAACGTCAGGGAGCGAGGCGCTACCTCGACGCTACCGAAGCTCAGGCGATGTCAGTTACCATGGAAGCCAGACACACTGGTGTCATCCAGTTCGTAAAGGGGCGGGGCCACCTTGCTGGCCAGCCACACACTGCTCATAGCAGCCTTGAATCTTGGCCTGGAGAGACCTCAAAAGCAATTGTGTTGGAAGCACACTAATGGATAGGCCCTGGGAAAGAGCTTGGCACTTAAGAACCTCAAAAGTGGTGCTGAGGGCCAAAGCTCCTTAGGACAATGTTAAAACCAAAAATTTTGCCAACAAGAAAAGGCAGGAAGCATCTGCTTTTAAATAGCGATTCCCCAGCCTCTTCCTCACTTGAAAACGTTTCCCTCTACCTGACGTTCCTAGCAGCCGGCCCTAAGGCAGGGGGCGCGACTCAATATCCAGTCCAGGGTGCTACCGGGGCGTTGCACACTTGACTGACATCGCGATCTGCGGGCTAACTGGAGGTGCTAACCAACCGACTTTTTCCCCCGTAGTTTTTAAGGAGCATTTTAAAAGTGGAGAGGGAGGTAGCGAGGTGGAGAGGTTTTGGGAGGGAATTCCAGAGCTTGGTGCACAGGCAGCTGAAAGCATAGCCGCCAATGGTGGAGCGATTAAAATTGGGGATGTGCAAAAAGCCGGAATTGGAAGAGCGCAGAGATCTCGAAGGCTTGTTGGAGGAGGTTACAGAGATAGGGAGGGGTAAGGCCATGGAGAGATTTGAAAATAAGGATGAGGATTTTAATATTGAGGCGTTTTTGGACTTTTCTATTACCAGTTAGTTTGCATCTGGTTATTTCTTTCCCAACAACTAAATCCTCTAGATATCAGGTAGGTCTGAATGTGTCCTAAGTGGCACTAGCATGTGTCTTGATATTATTTCACATCCCTATGAATTATTTTTCAGCTATTTCTCTCACCTGAAGGTGCTTACTTTGACATTAATATGTACGCGAATAGGAAATTGTCCACCTTGTGTTGTAGTGGCAACCTTTCCTCCCCCATCGCCTTGATGGCCTTTTTAAAAGTCTGTACAAATCGCTCTGCCAGCCCATTTGTAGCCGGATGATATGGTGTGGACGTATAATGTTGCACTCCATTCCTTTTTAGGAATGCTTGAAATTCTCCTGCCACAAATTGTGGCCCATTGTCCGAACAGACTTGCTCGGGCACCCCGTTTCGGGCAAAAATGGTCCTTAAGGCTGCGACTGTCTTTTCGGCTGTCGTTGATGACATCTTTATGACCTCCGGCCATTTTGAGTGGGCGTCCACTACAATAAGGAACATCGCATCCAGGAAGGGCCCAGCGAAGTCCACGTGGATCCTTTGCCACGGCGTTGAGGGCCACTCCCACGGATGTAGTGGGGCTTGGGGTGGTACATTCTGTACCATCGGGCACCCTTGGCATGCTTTTGCTACTTCCTCGATGTCCCTGTCAATACCGGGCCACCAGACGTAGGCTCTGGCGAGGCTTTTCATTTTGACACCCCCCAGATGACCTTCGTGTAAGTCCCGCAACACTTTATGTTGTAATTTTTGAGGGACCACCACCCTGGCTCCGCACATCAATGTGCCCCGGCAGACAGACAACTGGTCTTTCCTTGCCGAAAACGCCGGCAATGATGCGTCACCCTGCGCCGGCCAGCCTTTCACGGTCAATTCGTAAACCCTTGCCAGTGTCGGGTCGTTCTGTGTTTCCCGCTCGATACATTGGCTGGTGATGGGCAAGTGTTCCATAACAGCCGTATGATATATTTCCACGGGGTCCTGTACTATCTCTTCGATCTCGGCAGGCAATGGTAGCCGCGACAGGCCATCCGCATTGCCATGCTGTTTGGTACCCTTATATTCGATAAGGTACTGGTGTGCTCCTAAGAAGTGACCATCTCTGTAGCCTTTGGGCCGTCATCAGGGGCACCCCTTTTGTTGGATTAAATATGGACACCAACGGTTGATGATCCGTCAGTAGTGTGAAACGTTGCCCATGTAGATAGTGGTGGAATTTTTTTACACCCCACACCAGACTGAGGGCCTCCCTGTCGATTTGCGCGTAGTTTCTTTCGGCTGTAGTTAACGACCTTGAGGCAAATGCTATTGGCCTCTCCGTCCCATTGGGAAATTTGTGTGACAACACTGCCCCTATACCATACGGGGAGGCGTCACATGCCAACCTCATTGGCATTTTTGGGTCAAAGTGTGCAAGCACTTCCTTTGATGTAATGAGTTGTTTACCCTTTTTAAAAGCAGCCTCACACGCTTCGTCCCAATTCCAGGAGACTCCCTTTTGCAGCAATGAATTTAGTGGATGTAAAATGGATGATAAGTTCGGGAGGAACTTATGGTAATAGTTTATAAGGCCTAAGAATGATCGTAACTGAGATACATTCTCAGGGGGCGGGGCCTTCACTACTGCCTCGATCTTTTCCGGGGACTTATGCAGGCCTTCCTTATCTATAATGTGACCACAGTGTGAGATACGTTCCTGGAAAAACTCACATTTCTGCTTGTTCGCCCTGAGTCCGTATTGTTGCAACCGTAGAAGTACTCGCTCCAGGTTAGCGAGGTGGTCGTTATCCGTTTGTCCTGTCACCAGGATGTCATCCAGGTAGCACTGCGTTCCTGGAATGCCCTGTAGGACCTGTTCCATGGTCCTCTGCCATATTGCTGGGGCGGACGCCACACCAAATACCAGGCGATTGTGCTGGTACAATCCCTTGTGTGTGTTAATCGTTAGGAGCTTTTTCGAGTCCTGCTCCACCTTCATCTGTAAATAAGCTTGACAAAGGTCAATCTTCGTAAAGTGTCTACCCCCAGCTAAGGATGTGAATATGTCCTCTATCCGCGGCAGCGGATACTGTACCATGTGCAGGACTGGGTTAATAGTTATCTTAAAATCCCCGCAAATGCGAACCTTCTTTGGTTCCCCCGGCGTGTTATTTGCAGATTTCTTTATAACTGGGACGATGGGCGTGGCCCACTCACTCCACTCAATCTTTGTAAGGACACCTGCACTCTCTAAGGCATCCAGTTCTGCTTCCACAGCTGGCCGAATGGCGTAAGGCACCGGTCTGGCCTTACAAAACTTGGGGTTTGCGTCTTGAGCAATAGTTATTTTTGCTCTAATGTCCTTTAAGGTCCCCAGCCCTTGTTGGAACACCTCTGGCGTTTTTGCCAATATTTTCGACAGCCTGCTTGTAATGGTTGTATCATCCTTGGTGGTTTCTACTTTTATCTCGTGTATCGACTTCCAGTCGAAATGGATTTTTCTTATCCATTCCCTACCCAAAAGTGGTGGTCCACCGTTTGGTAGGACGTATAAATAAAGTCCTGGCACTTTTCTGCCGTTGTATTTAACTGTTACTTGCATTTTTCCCTTCGGGTAAACTTTTTGTCCCGTATATGTTTTTAATTTGATTTCGGTATCCTTTAAGGGAATGCGTTTGAACAGCCTGTTATAATCTTGTTCATTAATTACTGATAGGGCTGAACCCGTGTCCAGCTCCATATTAACTTCGACGCCTGCTACCTTCATTTTAACCCACATTGTGCTGTGGTCCTCCGTTTTGTCTACACCATATAACTTGAGACATCCCAGACCTTTAGGCTCTGCTTTTGTGCCTTCCTGTGACTCGTCTGAGCTACTGTCAGATATCTTATGTATTTTTGTCCTTGCCTTGGTACTGCTCGGATTGCCCCCACTATTGGGTTTCGTACCCGACCGACAAACTTTCGCTATATGCCCCTTTTTCCCACACTGCCGGCATATTTTATCACGAAACCAACAATTACTTTGGTCGTGGGTGGTTTTGCCACAACGGTAGCATTTACCTTTGTGAAATGTCACCTCATGGGTGTCATAGCCGGTTGTGTTTTGTCGTATTTGAGCAGCACCCTGTGCTGCTGCTTCATGTGCCAATGCTATTTCCATCGCCTGACCTAGGCTGAGCTGTTTCTTGGCCAGCAACCGTTTTCGTGTACTCTCATTTAGCATGCCACAGACAAATCTGTCTCTGATTGCTTCCACCAAAAAGGCTCCAAACTGGCAATGTTTGGACAACCGTCTGAGCTCAGCCAAATAGGCTGCCTGCGACTCATCATTCCTTTGGTCGCGTCTGTAGAAGCGGTACCTTTCCGCTATAAATGGTGGCTTAGGGTTTAAATGTTCCTTTAACGTATCAACAATTTGGGCATACGTTTTGTCTGCTGGCTTTTCTGGAGTAAGAAGATTCCTCAGCAGACCGTATGTTTTTGCCCCCATAGAATTTAATAAGGTTGCTGCCTTTTCATCATCTTTCACCTTGTTTACTACGCAATAAAGTTCATGCCTTTCGACATATGCGTCCCATTCTTCTGTGTCCGCAACAAATTCTGACAACCAAGCTTCTCTGGACATTTTAAAACTGCTGAAGAGGTTTTCCCACCTTTTTCCACTAGATGGCGTTTGTTTTTATTTTAAACTGCTGAAGAGAAAAACGTTTCCCCTTTTGTCCACTAGATGGCATTGTTTTTTTAAAAATGTTAAACTGCTGAAGAGAAAAACTTTTCCCCTTTGTCCACTAGATGGTGCTTTTCCTGCCTTTTCTCCCTCTGCTGTCAACGACCTCTCTCCAGCATCGTTATTTTTTTTTTGTTTTTTTTGCAGCTCCCGTTATTGCCACCGCCGCTATTACAATGACCTTCCCCTCTCGTGGCCCGCTAGTCCTCGTGGCTCCGTTTGTTCCCCAGATCGCCTGCCCGTTCTGGCCCTTGTAGCTCGCGTTCCCCGGGAAGGATTGCAGTTTACCTGGCCCTGGGTGGACTTTTGCCCCGTGTCTGGAGCGCCTGTTCAGCCTCTTCTCTCAGCTGCTGCAGCCTCCGCTGGAAACCTCTCTCTCTCGCTCCGTTGCTGCCGCTCCTCCCGAACTGGGCGGCCTCCTTTGGTCGACGCTGGACTCCGCAGGCTGGCTGGTAAGAAGCTTCTCTCCTTCTCTCTCCGTACTGCTACCGATCCTTGTTGCACCGTGTACTGGTGAGTTCGAACGTAACTCGTCGCCAGTGTAAACTATGTGACTATACTTAATACAATAATGAGGAGACAGCTTGGAAGGTTCAACTTCGGTCTTTACTTCATACCAACAGGCGGGAACTGAGGGGAGATCAGTACCCACAGTACTATTTATACCCCTATGGCCAGGAGTGGTACTACGGTATCACTACGCCCTACAAAGTAGTGCTGCCCTGGCCATAGGTTTAAAGTAACATACATATTACATACACAACAGGATCGAACCTGAAACTGGCTCTATTGGAGATGTATTGGGAGCTGTTGACAGCTGAGGAGTCTTTTCTCAGCATGAAACATTACCCATGGCAAAGGAGGGCAGAAGAAATGGTTGGTTTACATGACTAAATAAATCAAATGCTGTTTGTAAGAGTCATGAAAGTTTAAGAAAGAAAATACTTTAAAATATTGGTTAAATAGTATAATACAGTTAATTTACCTGACTGACTTATTGTATTGAGAAACCCCCTATTTTCTTGTTCCAGTAGTATAGTCTGAGATACCCCCTTTATTCTTGCTACAATGGTACAGTCCTTAAGATTGTCACATGGTATCCAGCCATTTTACAGCTCAAGCTGCACGAGGCTGGAGAGAAGGTAAAGGCTTTTGAGGGCTGGAGCAATACAGTTTTTGACCGTGTTTGTTTAAACGTGTTTTGCTTTGTAATTCTGTTTGTAAGGTGTTACAGTAAACAGTTTAAAGACAAAGTTACGTTTTGGAACGTTTTATTTCGACACGCGTCTACTCGTTGTTAAAAGCCTCAAAGCTCAGTGGCTGCATGTTTGGAAATTACGAAGCGCCACTACACTGTTTTTATTTTATGGGATTATGGATTTTCCAGGATTTTTACTGGTATTTTGTGGATTGCATTTCATGATGCCATCCATTTTTTTCCCCATGCAAACTGCAAAACAGTGGCTTTCTCTATTGTCAAGGAGAATTGTTGCGTTGCAAGCAAGAAATTTCAACACTCCCCAAAAGGTTAACGGGTTTGGAACCGTGATATGAAGGATCAAAGTCTGGCACAATGTTAGACAGTCTCTTCACCGCTGGCCAGAGCTTTGATCATTACCACTCATTACCATAATTGCCAACCTCCTCAGCAGGGGAACAATGCCCCTTTAAGACTAGGAAATAATTGTGTGCCTTTCAGCTGCATGTTTGCCCTGTAAGAGACCTCTCTATCCCTGCTCAATCATGTGCTCACTCAGACCTGCTATTGGCTGCAGTTTTTCTTTTCTCCTATTGGCCCACGTCAGGCTCTGTTCTTATTGGATAATGCTGCTTTCAGCAGTTAAACCAGTCCCAAAGATAATCGTAAACCATCTGGGTTTCCTGCTGCGTGGCTTTGAAGTATTTCAGCTCAAAGAAAGCCACTCCCAGGAGGTTTTGCAAACCACCTTTAGGACCAGTTTATTTTTCATATGCTCCCCATTACAGCTGGAGCTGGATTAAGAAGAATCTTTCCCTGCAGAGAGGAATGGGAAAATTAAAGCAGAGACTTCCTGTCTGTATTGATTTGACAGGTGAGTCACTTTGTACCTGCCTGGTTCAAATTAACGACAGTTTGTGCTTGTGTATCTGAATAGTCATTCATGGTCCATAATTGGTCATTTGCTGTAAGGTTCAGTTCCTGTTCGGTTCTGACACTTTATCTGAATGGTTCATAAGTGACTGTACAGACCGGTGCTTATTTGACCGGACAGTTACTGCACAGGTTTATGTGTGTTTTTCTGATCCATCAGTCTCTCTGCAGTGTGTTTATTTGACTGGAGAGGCACTCCAGGCTCATTATGCATTTATCTGTCAGTCATTTTTATGTCAGTACATCTTTATTTGACTGGTCATTTATTTGATTGGTAAGTTACTGTACAGGAGATCCCGAGATCTCTGCGCTCCTCTAATTCTGGCCCCTTGAGCATCCCCGATTTTCATCGCTCCACCATTGGCGGCTGTGCCTTCAGCTGCCTGGACCCTAAGCTCTGGAATTTCCTCCCTAAACCTCTCCACCTCTCTCTTCTCCTTTAAGATGCTCTTTAAAACCTACCTCTTTGACCAAGCTTTTGGTCATCTGCCCTAACATCTCCTTATGTGGCTCAGTGTCAAATTTTGTTTTGATAACGCTCCTGTGAAGCATCTTGGGACGTTTTACTGCATTAAAGGTGCTATTGTGGTGGAGCCACCAAGGGTCTCAGAACAATTAGCAATAATCCCTTTAACTACAGTGTAGTGCAGCCGCGGACTGCACCTTTAAACTGCCTGTTAACTACTGTATTGTGTTTTCCTGCACTCCACGTGATGACGTCATGACGCCGATCACGTGACTGCCAGTGGCGCGAAGAACGTGATGACGTCATGACGTCAGCTTCCAGAATCTTCCAGTAGTCGTCGAGTGCCCAGCAAGCTGATTAGACCTGTGTACCGATTCTCCTGTAGTTTCCCTGTTAACTTCGTTGTTCATTAAAACCTGTTGATTTGATTCATCGAGTCGAATACCTTATTCAGATAGGAACCTCCGTTCCTACATTGGTGACCCCGATCTCGTCGGACAACTTTCGTCGAGGATGAACACGAACGCCGTCGCCCTTAAACTGCCGCAGTTCTGGGAACAGCAGCCAGCAGCATGGTTTTTCCAGGCAGAAGCACAGTTCGCTCTCCGGGAGGTCACAGCGGATTCGACCCGTTATTATTATGTGGTTTCCGCTCTCGACAGTGCCACGACCTCGCGGGTCGTCAGCATCCTTGGCAGCCCACCGGAGGAGGGCAAGTACGAAGCGCTTAAAGCCCGTTTGCTACAGGTATTTGATCTTAATAAGTCGGAGCGGGCACGCAAACTTATTTCCATGCCCGGCCTCGGGGACTCAAAACCGTCAGAACTGATGAGTCAAATGCTCACGCTGTTGGGCGCGGAACCCCAATGTTTTTTATTCCGTGAGCTTTTCCTCTGCCAGCTACCCGAACTGGTTCAGGTGGCCTTGGCCAACACTGCCATCACAGACGGTGCTGAACTCGCTGCAGAGGCAGACAAGATATTTACTGTTACTCAGCAATGTTGTGCAACCACGAGGCGCCTTTCCCCCACGCAAGCGAAGTCCAGCCCTCCCCCAGCAGGATGGTGCGCGTACCATGCCCGTTTTGGCGCCAAAGCTCGATGCTGCCGGCCTCCTTGCAGTTTCCCTCAAGAAAAAAAAAACTCCAACAAGCCCGCATCCTCCCGGACGGATGACAAGGTCTGAAAAGCACGGCAAGTTAGCTATGGCGGTGGGCTCAGCGGGCAAACTCATTTACGTTACGGATTCCGTTACGGGCCGATGATTCCTGTGCGACACTGGTTCACAGTGCAGCATCCTGCCAGCTTCAAAGCTGGACCTACTATCCGGCGGCCATGGGCCCTCCCTCGTGGCAATAAACGCGCTGCCATGCGTACGTTTGGTAAACGGACGGTAAACTTAACCTTCGCCGGTCAGCGTTTTGTCTGCGACTTTATTACAGCTAAGGTCTCACAGGCCATCCTGGGAGCTGATTTTTTCTGTGCCAACGGTCTGCTGGTCAACGTCCAACACTGCCGACTCATTAATGCGTCCACTTTCCACGCAGTGCCCTGCCACCGCAGCACCGCTGTGTCCTGGTCGGTGGCCTGGGTGGTTCCCTCGCAAGACGGGTTTACGCGCCTGCTTGGCGAATTCCCGGAGCTCACCAGGCCTACTTTTTCGGTTGCAGGCACACGGCACGGGGTGGAGCACCATATCTCCACGACCGGAGCACCCGTTTACGCTCGGGCGCGGCGATTAGAAGCCGGCAAGCTGGCAGCCGCAAAGGCTGAGTTCCAGACCATGGAGCACCTCGGGATCATCCGGCGTTCGGACAGCCCTTGGTCCTCCCCACTGCATATAGTACCCAAACCAGGCGGCGGATGGTGACCTTGTGGGGATTACAGACGCTTAAACGACGCCACGACACCGGACAGGTATCCTATTCCCCACATCCAAGATTTTTCGGCACATCTGGCTGGCAACTCTATATTTTCTAAAGTGGATCTGGTTTGTGGATATCACCAAGTTCCGGTGCACCCTCCAGACGTCCCCAAAACGGCAGTCATCACTCCGTTCGGCCTTTTTGAGTTCCTCCGCATGCCATTCGGTCTGAAAAACGCAGCTCAAGCATTCCAGCTATTGATGGACTCTGTCTTACGGGATCTGCCCTTCATTTTTGTATATTTGGATGACATCCTAATAGCCAGCAAGGATACGACAGCCCACATGGCCCATTTACGTACACTTTTCGCCTGGCTCAGCCAACATGGCCTTATTGTCAATCCGGCCAAATGCACGTTTGGAGTATCCAGTATTGATTTCCTGGGACACAGGATTACCCCAGAAGGTGCTGTCCCGCTAGCCACCAAGGTAGAGGCAGTTACCACATTCCCGCGGCCTCACACAGTCAAACCCCTGCAAGAGTTCTTGGGGATGGTAAATTTTTATCATCGTTTCGTCCCCAAGGCGGCCCGGTTAATGCAACCTCTGTACGAAGCACTAAAAGGAAAGTTGGGCAAGGATGTTCTCACTTGGACACCGCAAATAGACCAGGCGTTCCGCGATACCAAGGCGGCGTTGGCGGATGCAACTATGCTGGCACACCCACTCCCGGGCGCGACTGTTGCCCTTACTACGGATGCCTCCGACTACGCCATCGGAGCAGTTCAAGAGCAGTGGGTCGACGGGGGTTGGTAGCCGTTAGCCTTTTTCAGCTGCCAACTGCGCAAGAACGAGCGAAAGTATAGTACTTTTGACAGAGAGTTGCTAGCCCTGTTTTTGGCCATCCGGCATTTCCGTTTCCTTCTAGAAGGCCGTCCGTTCACTGCATTCGTGGACCACAAGCCGCTCACCTTCGCCATGGCCAAAACGGCGGAACCTTGGTCAGCTCGGCAGCAGCGCCACCTCACGTTTATATCCGAATTCACAATGGATTTGCGGCACGTGTCAGGCAAGGATAATCTCGTGGCGGATTGCCTTTCCCGGGTTCCAGTCCAGGCAGTCCACCTGGGCATCGATTTCGTCGGACTGGCAGAGGATCAACTGGCAGACCCAGAGGTACTAGCGTTTAGGACCACGCCTTCCAGTTGACAGGTTGCAGACGTGCCATTTCAAGCGGCAGGAACCACGCTCTTGTGCGACACATCCATGGGAGTGCCCCGGCCCATTGTGCCGGCCGAATGGCGCAAGAAAGTATTCCAGGCAATCCACGGGTTATCTCACCCGGGGATGCGGGCTTCTCAACGGCTAATGTCCCGCAAATTTGTTTGGAAAGGCATGCATTTGGACGTCCGGGACTGGACAAACAATTGCGTCGAATGTCAAAAATCCAAAGTCCACCGTCACGTCAAGGCTCCGGTGGCCAACTTCCCGGTGCCTGAGCGCCGTTTCGACCACGTTCACGTGGATTTAGTAGGTCCCCTTCCCAGGTCACGTGGATTCACACACCTCCCGACGGTGGTAGACCGGACCACCAGGTGGCCAGTGGCGATTCCCTTGGCTGCTACCACCGCAGCAGACGTCGCCAGGGCGTTTCTTTCGTCGTGGGTGGTTCGATTCGGGGTGCCATCGGACATCTCCTCGGACCGCGGTCCGCAATTCACATCAGAGCTGTGGAACACAGTGACACAAGGCCTGGGTACCAAGCTGCACCGTACCACCGCATACCATCCGCAGGCGAACGGTCTGTGCGAAAGGTTCCATCGGTCTCTCAAAGCATCCCTCCGTGCCAGCTTGAGGGGACCCAACTGGGTGGACAGGCTCCCATGGGTGATGCTGGGCCTCCGGACAGCTCCAAAGGAGGCTCTTCAGTCTTCATCGGCTGAGCTGGTTTATGGCCAGACACTCAGAGTGCCAGGTGACTTTCTCCCTCCACACACCGAACCACGGTCTGCAGCTCAACAGCTTCTACTACATCAGGAGGCGGCTAGTAATTTCCTGCCCATCCCAACCTCGCAGCATGACCTGCAGAGGCCTCACGTCCCGACAGAGCTCATGAGTTCGGACTATATCTTTATTAGACAGGACGGTCACAGAGACCCGCTCAAGCCGCCGTATACCGGACCTTTTCATGTCATCTCATCAGGGGAAAAGTTTTTCACAGTCGAAGTCGGAGGAAAGTCCGATACCATCTCTATCGGCCGGCTCAAACCAGCCCACCTAGATCAGAGTGAGCCTGTCGTGGCTGCCCAACCACCTCGCCGCGGCCGACCACCGTTGGCTGCCAGACCAGCCGTGCACCAGCCCACCGTCGAACAGCCCGATTCGGCCTCAGACGCGCCTGCACCTCTATCTACCATTTCTGCCTCGCCCGAGACGCCGCTTCTGCCGCAATCTGGCACTGGTTCGTCTACCAACGCACCGTTTCCGCTGCCTGAGTTTCGTCACCGTTCGGCCAGGATCATTAAACCTCCTGCTCGGTTGACAATGTCCGTTAAAGTGGATTCTGGGGGGTTACCTGTGGCGGAGCCACCAAGGGTCTCAGAACAATTAGTAATAATCCCTTTAACTACAGTGTAGTGCAGCCGCGGACTGCACCTTTAAACTGCCTGTTAACTGTACTGTATTGTGTTTTCCTGCACTCCACGTGATGACGTCATGACGCCGATCACGTGACCGCCAGTGGCGCGAAGAACGCGATGACGTCATGACGTCAGCTTCCAGAATCTTCCAGTAGTCGTCGAGTGCCCAGCAAGCTGATTAGACCTGTGTACCTGTAAGATTCGAAATTTTCCGCAAAAATCACGCAAGAAAACTGGATGAAATAAGACTGTTTATTGACCAAAGTAAGCTTGCACAGAAAAACCTTTGATAAAAGGGCATACAAAATGGCCGCCAGGCCCCGTGATCAGTTTCTGAACCATTTTATTTCTGTTACTGCAAGCCAGACAGGCTTGTGGATTGAAGACAGTAAGCCCGCGAAAGCCAGTATCTGGGAACTGAGACTCAGAGAAACAGCATACATATTCAATGGATTCTAAGTACAGGATGGGGCCCATCAAGATATGGGCGGACAATGCAAAAACACATACCCATTTATTGTACAAAGGAAAAACCGTTTAGCAGCCATCAAGGAAAATCTCCGGACCGATCAATATGCGAACCGAGCCGCAGTGACAATGAAAAAGACATTAAAAGACATTATCGGCCAGGAAGGCCAGTTTAAGTTATCACCGGCTCCGTTACAAGACAAAGCGCCCCTGCAGAGATTTCTGCCTGCCAAAATTAATACAAAGACAGGACTATGATTTGGCGGGAGATAAGACTGTCCCAAAAGAGTATAACTATGGATTGAAAGTCCATCAAAAACTTCACTTGACTGGACGGCGGCTGCTTCTTCTTCTTGGATGACTTCAGACTTGACTTTTCTTCAAGGACTTCTCCTACAAGGAACGAACGAAGGACGGACGGTGCCAGGATCGGCGCCTCTTCCACTTCGGCAGATGCAGAATCGATGAAAACGTTTTCGTCTTTTTAAAGACGGACGGTTTCGGTGAAAAGACAACGTGGTTGGTGTTCAGCCAAACAAGGCTCGGCCACGACGAGAAGACGACGAGGGTGGCCCGGGTACTGAGGTCGGGAGATCATCGACGACCCAGGCCGACGGAGAAGAAACCCTCTGGAGGACCGGCGATCCAGGCCAAAAGATTCTCCCATGTGCATGCACTTCTTCAGCAGCCTGCATCTAAGTCTGCTCCATGAACCCAAATAGTGGATCTCAACCTTGACGAGCGCTCATCGAGGCTGTGTCTACCCCACCGCCTCGAGGGAGAGAAAATATCGACTGCGCCAGAAGCTTCCAAATCCATGTGACGACGGAAAGCGGTGCCAAAAGGCTGCGAACCCCCCTTTTTCACGATTTCGAGAGTGGTGAGCATGATCCCAAGTTCCCCAGGTCGAAACTTAGTTTAGGTATAGGGGAGGGAGTTGAGGGTATTCGTAATGTGTTTCCCCTTTTACGATGTGCCGTGTGTTCCCCATTTCCATAGAGTTAAGTTCATAAATTTGTGTATGATTGTAGTAACTTTAATCTGTGCCTATGACATGTATTTTGTAATGCTTCAAACTGTTTAAAAATAAAAGCATCCATTTCGTGCTATTCAACCTGGTCTATTGAGTTCTTTCTCTGCACTACTGTTCTCTGCATCTAAGTCCAAGGTCTAGAACCGTAGGGGGAGTGGGTCGAACCACTCAAGGGTAATTATTGCACGAAACCTGGCAGGAGACCAGAACGAGCAAGAGAAACCCCCTACAACCGTTTCTCCTGTAGTTTCCCTGTTAACTTTGTTGTTCATTAAAACCTGTTGATTTGATTCATCGAGTCGAATACCTTATTCAGATAGGAACCGCCGTTGCTACACTATATAAATGCAAGTTGTTGTTTATTTGATTGGTCAGTTACTCTATGCATTTACTGTACAGGCCATTGTTTGGCAGGGCAGTCACTGTAAAGATTGTTATGGAATCACTAATTATCTCAATGCGAGAACACTAACAGAACTACTGTTTGCTGGAGTGACCACAAAATGCTGATGTCTGATTGGTTATTTATTGACTTAAATTCAGAAATTCGTCCAGCTCCAGATCACAGAACATTTTTTTAATTTTTCACCGTAAGGCAAATAATCTGTTTAATTTAAAGCCAGTTCTGGTGTATGTGTTGTCAGCAGCTTCTCCCAGTGTTATCTGGTGAGACTTGGCAGGTTTTACAAATGGGTTCAAGTCAGTGCCAAGTTATTTCTAAGTAAAAAGTCAAAAGTAAATGGCCTAGAAATTCAGTATATCCACTTTTGGGGCGGTAAAGTCGGGCGGCCGCTAAAGTTTGCGCCCGGCGCAAAGTTGTGCCCCCTTCGCCGATATTCAGTCGCATCGCCCCAAGAGGTTGCTGCTGCGCTAAAACAGGCGATGCACGACTATCTTTAGGCGCTATGCCGGCGGTGCTGAGCGATACCCCCGAGGCCGTGCGCAGCGCCGGTGCGGCGAGTCCTTGATTGACGGCAGACACTCTGGCGCCGGTCAGCTCTTAAAGGTGGAGGGTGGATTTGTTTGCCTGCCACGCCCTGCACACTGCAGCCCTCAACCTAGGCCTGACCACTTCAGCTTCACCTGCACAATGCCCAGGGCTATAGAGAAGGCCAGGGAGAGAGCGCAGCGCTTCAGCGACGGTGACCTGAGGCTGCTGGTTGGCGGAGTGGAGCGCAGGCGCCATGTTCTGTTCTCAGAAGGTGGCAAGAGGCCACTGCCCAGCGCCTACCGGACAGCCTGGAGGGAGGTCTCCAACAGGGTGTCTTCCAACAGCGTGGTTGCCAGGACTCCTGTGCAATGCCGGAAGAAGTTCAACGACCTCACTCGGGTTGTCAGGGTGAGTACCCTTTCCAGTGTCCTCCTCATCCTTGCATGTGCACCTCACTTTATGGGCAAAGAGACCTGAAAGCCCTAATGGCCAGCCCTCATCCAGCAGCTATGGGACTGGCATGAAAATCACTTGCACATTCAGCACTTTACACACTGTACAAGCTATTCGACCATGGGAGGCATTGCAGACAAGATCAGGGCTACACACTGTACAAGCTATTCGACCATGGGAGGCATTGTAGACAAGATCAGGGCTACACACTGTACAAGCTATTCGACCATGGGAGGCATTGCAGACAAGATCAGGGCTACACACTGTACAAGCTATTCGACCATGGGAGGCATTGCAGACAAGATCAGGGCTACACAGTGTACAAGCTATTCGACCATGGGAGGCATTGCAGACAAGATCAGGGCTACACACTGTACAAGCTATTCGACCATGGGAGGCAGTGCAGACAAGATCAGGGCTACACACTGTACTTAGAGGCCGTCCTTTCTCTTGCAGGCCAAGGTGGCGCACAACCGGCGCAACCGAACTGAGACCGGGGGAGGCCGTCCTGACCTCAAAGAGCTCTCCGACCTCGACCAGCGTGTGGAGCGCATTATGGCAGGCCGGCTGATTGGCCCCGTCGCCAGTGGAGATGCCGACCCTGTTCTGGGCACCAATGGTAAGGGCATCACCTTTTGGACCTCTCTCGTTACACTTGCGCATGAGATCAGCATCCTTTGCCACTGTCCGACCAATGCGGTGAATGGCAGCACTCATGCCTCCCTCGCTGCCGCCCTGTCCTCACTCTAAAGCTACTCTTGTGCCTTCCTGCTTTCAGATGGTGAATCATCAGGTGAGGAGGCGGGCCCTCAAGCTGCCACTGTCAGCCCTTCGGAAGACGAGGAGGAGGAAGAGGAAGCCGGCCCATCAGTGCCACCCTCAGCCGCGCCAGCCCATGGCGATGTAGGGGACACGTCTTCCCTGGAGGGGAGCCGGGGGGAAGGGTCGGAGGAGAGTGAAGCTCCGGGGCCCAGCGGCCTGCAGCAACGCGGGAGGGGTGGGGAAGCTCGGCGGACTTCTCCCCAGAGGGTGAGTGCGGCCTCCAGTCCTGCGACGGTCAGCGCAGAGGAGGTGCGGCTCCTGGAGGAAATGGCCGTCCAGGCTGAGCGCAGGCACAATGAGCTCATGGCTGCAGTGGCAAGGATGCCTGACTCCATTGAGTCTTTGTCAAGGAGTGTACAGCAATTTGGAGCAGCACAGGCCAGGTGTCTGCAGGACTTCGCGGCAGCACAGGCGGCTTCGAGCCAAGTGCTCAGTCGTGCCGTCCATTCACTGGCTGTTGTCATGCGGACACAGACCAGGGCCACACGGGCACTAACTGCTGCCACCCTCGCTGGATCTGCCAGGCATCGCCACGACACCCGTCGCGCAGCAGCAGCCCAGCAGTCTGTCCTTCAGCTGTTTGCTGCGCATGCTGCAGTGCTGGCCCATGCGAGTGCCACTGTATCAGGCGACCAGCGAGCACCTGCGATCTGCCAGGTTGGCACCATTCCTGCAGCCGACACTGCCACTCCGCCATTGCAGCTGCCACGAGCCGCTGGACAGACTGCTGCTGCCCAGCCAGAGTTGGAGCAGTCAGCAGCCGGCCACTCCAAGGCCAGAGCTGGTGCAGGCCGACCCCCAAGGGCATCTGCCGTCACGCCATCTGCCCCTCAGCAGCCTTCCCCCAGCCTTGCTGCAGCCACTGGGCTCCCATTGAGGAGGAGCTGCAGGGTGGGCAGGGACCAGGCAAGGATGCGAAAGGCATCGCCCTTGCAGGGCAAAAAGTAGAAGGTATGCTCAAATGCCTGTTGTGTTTTTGTAAGGCTGAGACTGGTGTCTTTCTTTCTTTTTGTAAGGCCGAGACTGGTAGTTTTGTGTTTTTGGAGGGGGCTTCTCCACATGAGGATGTAATGTGGGAAGGGCAGAGGTTTTCAATAAATTATTGTTGTTAAATTGCACTGTGCATGGTTTTTTTGTTAAGTCCTGGTTGCCCTGCTCGGCTGAGGGCTTGTGGAGCGGCTACATTCATCTGCTGACATTGGCACAAGCCATTCCCTGAGAGGGGGCCTAGAACCGACGTTCAATAAGCCGGCAACGGGCGGCCCTTGCACTTTCTGCCTCCCTCCTGTGCTGCTCCTCCTCCTCCTCCTCCTCCTCCTCCTCCTCCTCAGGTGGTCCTCCAATGTCTGGTGGCAGTGGCTGAGTCCTGCGGATAGCCAGGTTGTGCAGCATGCAGCAAACGACCACGAAATGGGAGACTCGCTCCGGCGAATATTGTAGGGCTCCACCGGAACGATCCAGACAGCGGAACCGTTGCTTCAGGACGCCGATTGTTTGTTCGATGATGTTCCTGGTCGCTTGATGGCTATCATTGTATCCCTCTTCAGCAGGGGTGCTGGGCGCACGGAGCGGGGTCATCAGCCAGGTACACAAAGGATAGCCTTTGTCCCCGATAAGCCATCCTTGTGGGTGAGGCTGGGCCTGGAACATGTCTGCCACAGAAGACATCGTGGCTGCTGCCTGGAAAGCGGGCATTGACAGCTACGATGAGCTGCCTGTGGTCACACACCAGCTGGACGTTCAGCGAATGGTAGCCCTTCCGGTTGTGGTAATCCTCTGCATTCTCCAGAGGTGCCCGCAAAGCCACATGCGTGCAGTCAATTGCGCCCTGCACCATGGGGAAGCCCGCGAATGCTGCAAAGCCCATTGCACGCTGTTGCTGCTTGGCAAGGGCCATGGAGAAGGAGATGAACTGACGTCTCCTTTTGAAAAGGGCATTGTTGACCTGGCGGATGCAGCAATGCACGGCGAACTGGGAGATGTTGGCAATGTCCCCAGCAGCGGATTGGAAGGAGCCGGTGGCATAGAAGTTGAGAGCCACCGTCACCTTCACTGCCACCGACAGAGACGTCCTGCACCTCAGCTGTGGCTGCAGATCACAGCCAAGCAGGTGGCAGATCTCTGTGACCACCTCCCTTCGGAATCGCAGCCTCCGAACACACTGCTCTTCAGACATGTTGAGATAGGAGAACTGCTGGCGGTATACCCTGGGTGGGTAAGGCCTCCTTTGCCGACGCCTGTTGCCCCCTCTCCGTCTAGCCAGGGCTGCCACTCTCTCATGGCGTCTGTGAGCCCTTTGGATGTAATTGAGAAAGCCAGCGTTTACACCCATTGCAGCCCCCATAATATGCTGGCAAACAATGAGATGTCAATGAAGGCAAAGACAAGTGGAAAGCTGTGGCCTGAAGCCACAAGTACCGGTCCGAGTGATGAGCCAAAGCAGAAAGCTCTCTACCTTGGTCTCTCTGCAAAGATCCGTCTCTCAAGAAGGAGTGCTGCGAAATGGCAGCCTTTTATAGTGCAGGAGGAGTGCCCTTTAATTTGCGCCCCCCGTGCCCCGCATCGACTGAGCACCGTTCCACTGTAACAGTTGCTAGGGGCGCCAAGCGCACAATGGGGCGAAGCGACTGAATTTCCGGTTTGGGGCGCACAAAGGGCGTTGCACGAGGAAATGACGTCAGGATCTGCGCGCGCAGCTGAGCGCGCGCAAAGACTTTGCGCCGCCGCTAAATCTTGAGTGAAGTTGGGGCGAGGCGCAGATCGCGCTGCGCCCGGCCGCTAGCTGCCTTGCACCCGACATCTACTCCTCCTAAGGCGCTACCGGCTGGCGCAACCAACTGAATTTCTAGGCCAATGTGTTTAATTAGAAATTAGTGATTAATATATGATTGTGAATATTAAAACCTTCTTCCATGCAGAGTAACGTAAAATGACCGGATGTTTCCTTTTAATCTGGAGATCAGCAGCAAAACCTGAGTTTAGAAGTGAGGGTCTAAATGTGATTCCAAGCATAACCATACTGGGAGCAACAAAAAGGCTGAGGATCTGCCTGCCGAGTGACCAAACTATGAGATTCTCAGGGCCACGAGACTGTTCCAGGCAGGGATAATATTAGGAAAAACTTACAGAATCTTCCTGAGCAGAGAACACTCTGAAATATGATTTATTATATAGAATTACAAATAATTTACAGCACAGAAACAGGCCATTCGGCCCAACAGATCCATACTGGTGTTTATGCCGCGCATGAGCCTCCTCCCACCCATCTTCATCTCACCCTATCAGCATAGTCTTCTATTCCTTTCTTCCTCATGTGCATATTTAGCTTCCCTGCATCTATGCTATTCGCCTCAACTACTCCTTGTGGTAGCGGGTTCCACATTCTCACCACTCTCTGGGTAAAGAAGTTTCTCCTGAATTCCCCATTGGATTTATTAATGACTATCTTATCTATATATATAAAACAGTATGTCTCTCTGTCTGTCTTTCTGTCTCTCTGTCCGGCTATACAATCAAAAGTTATAGAGCGTACCTACACATGTGTTATATCAAAAGAAAGCTCATCATTAGGGGACTCTTGTAGGCATATTTACTTTTTCGTCGGACAAAAATTGTGCCGACGGTATCTAAAAAACGTTCAAAATTCCGCTCATTATCCGCTCATTAGCATCGAGTGATGAGAAGGTTGACCAATCGTACGGTCGAGCGACCCGACGGTCGACCAATCGATGCGTCACGGGGGCGGGTTCATTGCATGTGCGGGTGGCCATCCTACAGTCGAGTGACAGGACGATTGACCAATCCTACACTTCAGTGACCTGACGGTTCACGTGTGTGGGCGGGCCTTATCATTCTGAACCGAGGTGAGTGGCCGCCATCTTCGATGTTTCTATGTTTATGTTTCTATTCCAAACTCTTCATTTCTTTTTCCCGCTTTCTGCGTGTTTCTTTTCAAATCTACATTGCCAGCAAAAAAAAAGTTGCTTTTAAAACACAAATTGTTTTTAAAAAAAAAAGTTAATTCATTTGTAAATCTTTTCTCTAACCTCTGTAATTTTCCTACCTTTCACCGTTTTTGCAGGCAGGCCTCGAAGCCTGGGCGTCTGTTGCCCAGCCACGCCTGAGCTACGCACCGGCCGTCCCGCTGGGCCCGATTCTGAACCAGCGGCCAGCCATCTTGGTAAAGGCTGGCTGGGCTCACTGCAAGCTGCTCGCGCTTCATTCGCGCTCGCACTGCACGGCGCACGCACACCTCCACACAGGGCCCACAGAGCGCGGGCAGAGGGAAGCGAGCAGGTTGGGGGGGGCGGGGCTCGGGAGCGGAGAGGGTTACCCCGGCAACCGGGCTCGCCAGCTGCAATCGGCCGTCTCAAGCCGCTCAGGCCCGGTCCCGGAGATCGGGAGGGCGGAGAGGGGAGGAGGGTTACCCCGGCAACCGGAATCGGCCGTCTCAAGCCGCCTCAGGCCCGGCCTCAGGAGGGGGGGGGCGGGGCTCGGGCTGACCGGGGCGCTGCGCTCGGCTGGGCCATGTCAGTGCGTGGGGCGGCACGGAGCTCAGCGGAGCCATCGCCGGCAGAAGGGAGAGGGTCTGCTGGCTCCCCCCCTCCTTCCCCCACCTTTCCCCCTCCCCTCCCCCCTCCCCTCCCCTCCCCCCTCCCCTCCCCTCTCCCCTCTCCCCTCCCCTCCCCCTCCCCTCCCCCCTCCCCTCCCCTCCCCCCTCCCTTCCCCTCCCCCTCCCCTCCCCCTCTCCTCCCCTCCCCCCTCCCTTCTCCCTTCCCCTCTCCCCTCCCCTCTCCCTTCCCCCTCCCCTCCCCTCTCCCTTCCCCCTCCCCTCCCCCCCTCCTCCCCTCTCCTCCTCCCCTCCCCCTCTCCGCCTCCCCTCCCCCTCTCCTCCTCCCCTCCCCCTCCCCTCCCCCTCTCCTCCTCCCCTCCCCCTCTCCTCCTCCCCTCTCCCCCTCTCCCCCTCTCCCCCTCTCCTCCTCTCCTCCTCCCCTCTCTCCTCCCCCTCCCCTTCCTCCCCCTCCCCTTCCTTCCCCTCCCCTTCCTCCCCTCCCCTTCCTCCCCCTCCCCTTCCTCCCCCCCACTTCCTCCTCCCCTTCCTCCTCCCCTTCCTCCCCCTCCTCCTCCCCTTCCTCCCCTTCCTCCCCCTCCCCTTCCTCCCCCTCCCCTTCCTCCCCCTCCCCTTCCTCCCCCCTCCCCTTCCTCCCCCATCCCCTTCCTCCCCCCTTCCTTCCCCTCCCCTTCCTCCCCTTCCTCCCCCTCCCCTTCCCCCCCTTCCCCCAGTCGCGCTCTCTCTTCCCCCCATTCGCTCTCTCTCTTCCCCCCCAGTCGCTCTCTCTCTTCCCCCCCAGTCGCTCTCTCTCTTCCCCCCAGTCGCTCTCTCTCTCTCTTCCAACAACAACATGCCCTCAAAAAAGCCTCGGCACCGCCGGGCACTTCAGCTAGTATGTTTATATATAAGTGTAGTATATAGGTGTAGTGCCAGAGGACTGGCAGATAGCTAACGTAATGCCTATATTTAAGAAGGGAGATAGAACATGTCCAGGGAACTATAGACCAGTCAACTTAATGTTGGTGGTAGGAAAAATATTGGAATCCCTACTAAAGAAGAAAATAGAAGAACATCTAGAAACCAAAAATATAATGATTAATAGCATGGATTTCAAAAGGGAAAGTCTTGCTTGACCAACCTCATTGAATTTTTTGAAGAGGTAACAGAGAGTAGACAAAGGTAATGTAGTAGATGAAGTTTATCAAGATTTTCAAAAGCCCTTTGATAAGGTGCCACATAATAGATTAATGAATAAGGTCAGAGAATGCGAAGTCAGGGGACAAGTAGCAGAATGGATAGCTAGCTGGCTTCAACACAGAAAGCAGAGTGTAGGGGTAAAGGGTAGCTATTCAGAGTGGCAGAAGGTGGCGTTCCACAAGAATCAGTGCTGGGACCACTGCTGTTCACAATTTATATTAATGATTTAGAATTTGGAATCAAAAATACAATTTCAAAATTTGCGGATGACACCAAATTTGGGGGGGGATAGTCAATATTGAGGAGGACTGCAACAAATTACAGGAAGGCATTAGTAAACTTGCAGAACGGGCACATAATTGACATGAATTTCAACACAGATCAATGTGTGGGTATTACATTTTAGTAGGAAGAATAGGGAGGTCACATATCACTTGGAGGGTGCGAGTCTAGGTGGGGTACAGGAACAAAGGGATCTAGGAGCACAAATTGCTAAAAGTAGCAACACAGGTTAACAAGGCCATAAAAAAATCAAACCAGGCACTAGGGTTTATTTCTAGAGGAATTGAATTGAAAAGTAGTGAAGTTACATTAAACTTGTATCGAACCTTGGTTAGACCACAATTACTGCGTACAGTTCTGGTCGCCATATTATAAAAAGGATATAGAGGCACTGGAGAGGGTGCAGAGAAGATTTACAAGGATGATACCAGAAATGCGAGGGTATACATATCAGGAAAGGATGAACAGGCTGGGTCTCTTTTCTCTTGGAAAAAAAGAAAGCTGAGGGGTGACCTCAGGATCTTTAAAATTATGAAAGGTTTTGATAGAGAAGATAGAGAGAGTGTTTCCACTTGTGGGGAAGAGCAAAACTAAAGGCCATCAATAGAAGATAGTCACCAAGAAATCCAATATGGAATTCAGAAGGAACTTCTTTACCCAAAGAGTGGTGAGAATGTGAAACTCGTTACCACAGGGAGTGGTTGAAGCGAATAGTATAGATGCATTTAAGGGGCGGTTAGATAAGCATATGAGGGAGAAGGGAATAGAGGGTTACGCTGATAGATTCGGATGAGGAAAGATGGGAGGAGCATTGAGTGGAGCATAAATGCCTGCATGGACTGGTTGGGCCGAATGGCCTGTTTCTGTACTGTATATCCTATGTAATCCTATTGTAATATATATTCAATTACTGCATCATTTGATCTGTAAGCATTAAACGATTCACAAGCTGATTTCTGTAGGGGGTTGGTGGCGTGTGCACCCAGTCAGCTTCACCTCTGACTGTCCCTTGAGCGGTTCGAATCGCTCCCACACCCCTGGGTTCTAGACACCGGACTTAGGTACAGGCGGCGATACAGAAAATCGAGTAGACAAGTGGTTTGGTATAAGAAAACCAAGATTTTATTAAAAGCAGAGTACAACAATCTTATGAAAATTACTGGTATGAAAATACAGGCATAAACAATAATTACACTTATATGGGAATGGGGAACACACGGCACATCGAGGGAAAACAACTACATTAACAATCCCCTTATCATTATCCCACCCCCTATACCTAACTAGATTAAGCTATGAGGGGCCGGGAAGTCATGCTCACCAGTCCAAAACCTGTTGCTTTAATGGTTGTGAGTTTTGAGGTCTGTTCCTGCTGTCCTTTGGGGTACCCCGTCGCCACATGGTCTCAGGGCGTGGCGCTGAAGTTGTTGATGCGAAGCACCATCCTTTTCTTCAGCTGCCATCGTCGTCTCGTCACGATGGGTTTTCTTCTTCTTCTCCCTCGGGCGGTCGTCGGCGGTCTTTACCGTCTGAATGATTTCACTACCCAAGCTTCGAGCGCTGGTTTATTCATCGCGGGCGCCGCCACCCGCGTTTAACGGCAGCTTATTCGCAATGTTCAAACGCCAACTTATTCTCACTGTCCATACACGCGCTATCACTTTCTTCACCAAACACCAGGTTATAACTAGGCGTTTGGGTTTTACCAATGCGTCTGTCGCTGCCCTTCTCTGCTTTTATCGGTTACCACCACCTTCGTCTCGTCTCGTCTCGTCTCGTCTCGTCTCGCCCCTTTGTGGCCCGTGTGTCCTGTGTGGTATTGAACTCGGGTCTCGTTCTCCTCCCGCGTTTGGCCCCGGTGTAATGGGCGTCCTTGGTTGTTGAGCAGTGCGGGGAGCGAGAAGAGAGCCCGCCACGAGGCCAGGGCGCGAGTACGAGAGGCAGCAGGCCAAGGCCACCGGCAAGAGGTCAGAGTCAAGAGCCAAGAGCTAAGAGAGCGATTGCTACTGATAGGCCTACTATTATACCCGTTTCGTCAACTCCTTATCTGCGTGCCAAATCAGGTCAGTTCATTGTTTAACTTTTGGCAGGCTTGTTTAAATGATTACAACCATTTATTTTAACGACTTTTGGAGTGGTTGTCTCTGTGTCTAATGGCCCCGATGTCCTGGTTGTTTGTCATGGATAAGACCTAATTGTCCCTGTAAGGATTTCAGGATTTCTTTTAAACTGGTTTAAGGTAATCTACCTGGCCAGCAGTCTTTTTGCTGCTGCACTCTAAACCAATTTCGCTACCCCTCCTTTAGTTCTGAGTGGAGGAACTTATAATTAATGATATTAAAACAGAACACGTGGTTTGGATGAGAGAAAATTATCAAGCTTTATTAACTAAAAGAAACTACAATCACAATATCAAACTATCCCACACGAACACAGTAAAATTGTAAAACTATATATCAAGGGGATACACACGGCGAAAACGAGGGGTACAATGGCTACAATGTTATTTAAACAATCTTAGCAATTCCCTTAAATCACCATCCCCCCTTAACTCCTGCTAGGTTGCCTTGTTGAGAGTCAGAAAATCTCTGCTCACATGGTCCAGCGAAGAGAGAGAGAGAGAGAGAGAGAGAGCGAGCTCACCTTATCGTCCCAGGAAGTCAAGAGCCAAGAGCCAAGAGCCAAGAGAGCGAGCTGGCTGCTCAGCCCTTTTTTTATACCTGGTGAGCCCCTCACATCCGTGCCTTGCAAGGGCTGTGTGCAAAATTAACCCCAAAGCTGTGATAGGCTAACTCAAAGTGGTTAGATTGAGTTAATGTGATTTTCAGAGCTCCCTTTGCTGAAACAAAAGGGAGATACATCTGCTCCATTGTCCAGTACTGGGTGATTGGAAACCCATTTAAAGTTAACGCTTCCCATTCAAGGTGCAAACGTCTCTTCTGCAGTTTCAGGTGTATCTAAACAAATGCTAATAGCATTCAGTTGCTTTGTAAACAAAGCATTGTCCTTTGTCTTCATCGAACCTTACTTCCAGACACAGAAAGCTGCATTCCAAGCCTTTTTGTCTCGGCCATGTGGTGACTGCCATTTTATCCCTGGAAATTTAAAAAGCACATTGGCCAGGGATACTTTAATCAAAAACATGAATCTTCAGAACTGTAAATCATTGCGAACCCTTACAGTCCCCATCCTGACTTGATGGCTACTGTGAGCTGTTACCCATTAAACATGCAGAAACCTAATGGCCATGATTATAGGCCCATTCTAGCTTGATCGGATTCAAGTCGAATGAGTGCATATTCTGTGTTTACTTTGGCTGCCTCCAGAGAATTCCTTCTCACAGATTCCTGCATTTTAAGTTTCGTCTCCGGGCCTGCCTGTTTTCAGAGCCCTGTTTAAAAATCCTGTCTGTTTTGATCACGAGGTTACAGAAGCCATTTTGGGTACCCTGTTTTTAATAACTTGTCCAAAACAGGGTCCCTTGATCCATAATTTGGGGAGTGCGGGAATTTTGAGAACCCTGCAGTTTACACTCCCCCCTGTTGATACTAAACTTGCTTTAAGTATCATCCTGATAAGGTGAGCAAAATTTCCGACCCTCCACAGTCAACCTTCCCCTGTAATTACCTATCTACTGTACCCATGACACGTGCACTTCCCATTCCGCGAAAATGTGGTGTACATAAGTATACATAGAATAATTACAGTCGTTTACACACATCCAAGCATGGAAGGGGGTCCAACACCCCTGCACCATTTGGTACACATACATCTTTATTAACAACACATTTGAAAATCTTTATTAAAAACAACAAACACAAGAAACAATCTTTAATCAGAAATACAAAAACTCAAACAGGTGTATCTCCCTCCAGCCTCACATAATGTTCCTTCCATGTCCTCTGGTTTTGGAATTCTAGTATTTGATCCTTTCCCTTGCACTGAGTGCAAACTAGGTACAATACTATCCCCAGCTGGCACACCACGAGGATGTGGGAAGCCAGCCTGATCCATGAAGGGACCTCCATATTATTGAAAATGCCCCACCAGGGTGGAATCACAATGTCCAATATCTTAGCCCCTATCTCTACTGTTTTCTGCTCCAGAGTGTAAAAATGTTTCTGTGAAACTATAACGGCTTTGAGTATCTTGGTAAGGTGTTCTGGGAGAGGGGGAATTTCGTAGCCAAAATGTGCTACGTACTTTTGCAAATTGGTGAAATTCTCCTTTACAGTGAGGTGAACAGTGGAGGGTTCAGGAATGGGGCCAATTCGTTCCTGGGCCACTTGAACTTCTGCCTCGGATTTAAAGCAGAAACTGCTGTCACTTACCGGACACCAGCTATGCTGTCCATGCTGGTAGTGGGGCGCGCCTGTGGTGACATAATATGTCCCACCTCCTATATATGCTACCTGTGGGGGGACATGGCCTTGTGCCATTGCCTCTATGGCGCAATTTATAGGTATTGCGCCAACAGCTTTAAACCCGCACTGTGGTTTTGAATAGGCGTTCAAGTGCTGGGGACACAGGATTATGTGTGCTCCCCGGTTCCAGCACCCCGAGAGGTCAGTACCTGTTATAGCGTGCTCCCACTTTATGACGTAAGGTGGGACCGCTGTGAAACGAATGTGTGCACCCTCTTGAATGACTCCAATGTTCTCTACCCTGTATACCAGTGCGGGTCGGGCTGTCCTACCCTTGACCGGCATCCTAACTACTATTCCCATGATGGTGTGGTTAGACCACCCACAATCCACTGGGACTGGGTAGGCTTCGGAAGCTAGCCGGAGTTGGCACGGGCCTAATGCATTCTCAAATGGGTGGAGGGCTACGAGGTGTTTGTTACTGATCCATGAGGGGACTAAACCCTGTTATAAATCTTCCAGATTACTGCGGCCCTCGCCCAGCAACCACGCCCCGTATAGCACTGTGGTGATTATTCTTTATGTTTAGTAAGAAGTATTGTGATTGGTTGTTTGTTTCCTGCCTTGGGATATATGCTGTAATCTCATTGGTAGTTGATGTCATGTGATTTGTGGTGGCCATCTTAAATTCAGTTCTTTCCAGCCTTTAGTTGGGACTGGGTGTTGAAGATGTGCTATAGGATTTTTAAGTTAATAAAGCCTAGATTAGAAAGGCAAATCTATTCTTTATTTCAATTTATTAACTTTATGTCAGAATGGAGCGATATCTTTAACCAGAACGATTCAATGCTGACCCTAATTCTGCAGGAGTGGATGATAAATGGAAACACTGGTATTGTACAGTTAAAAACTTTTTGGGCGTGTTGGACCAAGAGTCTCTAAATAAGTTGAATATGCTGATCAACTACATTGCTCCGGATGTGTATAAGTATATTTTGGACTGTAAAACTTACGAAGTGGCTATTTCTACATTGGAAAAGATTTTTGTTAAACCAAAGAATGAGGTATTTGCACGTCACCTTCTATCTGCCCATAGGCAGCAGGTGGGAGAATCTTTGGATACTTATTTACAAGCACTTCGGTGCCTTAGTGTTAACTGTAATTATAAGGCCATGACGGCTGAAGAATATAAGGAAAAATCGGTACGGGATGCTTTTATTAATGGATTACTGTCTAGATCAATTCGTCAGCGGTTGTTAGAAAATAAGACTTTGGATCTTAAGAGTGCTTTTGAGCAAGCTTCTACATTGGATGTGGCTCAGAGAAGTTCGGATCCTTATGCTCTTTTTAATCGGCCTATGACTGTGGTTTCAGCAGTTCCGGATGAAAAGGAATTATGTGGACTTAATAGGAGTGGTTCACTAGATTCTGAAACAGTTTCTACTTCAGCGGCTGTTGCCTCTAGGATTCAGAAGTGTTATTTTTGTGGGAACGTCCGGCACCCTCGTCTGAAGTGTCCTGCTCGGGAGGCTGTGTGTAGTAAATGCGGCAAGAGAGGTCATTACGCACGTGTGTGTAAATCATCAGGTTCAATTACCTCCTCTGTGACTATTCAGCCTTTAGATAGGGCGTTTATTGCATCAATTTCTGCTGCATTTGCTCATGGCCTAAACAAAGCTATAGTTACGGCCCAAGTTAATGGGTTGGAAGTGAAGGCCCTTATAGATACGGGCAGTACCGAGAGTTTTATAAGTCTTCAGTTTGCAAAGGAGAAGCATTTGAAAATTTCGCCTGTTTCCTATCAGGTGTGTATGGCTCAGACGACTCTCACTTCACAAGTAGCTGGTTGTTGCCTTGTGAAATTGATTCTTCTAGGTAATACGTATACTGATATATGCCTATCTGTTTTGCCTAATCTCTGTGTGGATATTTTGATTGGTCATGATGTGCTTCAGTTACACGAGTCTCTCAGTCTTTCATTTGGAGGGACTAAGCCACCTTTATCTATTTGTGGATTAACCTCTTTATCCATTTCTCCATTATCACTTTTTTCCAATTTGATGCCGGATTGTAAGCCAATTGCTACCAAGTCAAGAAGGTATAGCAGTCAGGATAGAGAATTTATTAATTCTGAAGTTCAACGTCTCTTATTGGAAGGAATCATTGAACCTAGTTGTTCGCCTTGGCGGGCACAGGTAGTTGTCACGACTAACGAGAGACATAAGAAATGAATGGTGATAGACTATTCCCAAACTATTAATAGGTATACTCAATTAGATGCGTACCCTTTGCCTAAGATTGATGAGCTTATCAATAAAGTATCTCAGTATAAGGTTTTTAGCACTATTGACCTAAAGAGTGCTTATCATCAGATTCCTATTGTTAAGAAGGATCAACCATATACGGCCTTTGAGGCTGGTGGAAAGCTGTATCAGTTTTGCCGAATACCATTTGGTGTTACTAATGGTGTTGCTTGTTTTCAATGGGCAATGGATGCTTTTATAAGTGATAACTCTCTCTCTGACACCTTTTCATACTTAGATGACATCATGGTGTGTGGCAAATCAAGGGTGGAGCATGATTCTAATTTAGAAAGATTCCTTCAAGCTGCGGAAAAAGTTGGTTTAACTTTCAATAAAGAGAAGTGTACCTTTTCGACCACTGAGGTAAATCTACTGGGGTACATTATCTCGGGAAACAAGATTAAACCAGACCCAGAACGTCTGCGACCATTGATTGATTTACCTTGTCCTACTAATTCTAAGGCTTTGCAACGAGTTGTTGGACTGTTTTCTTACTATTCTAATTGGATTGCAAATTTTTCACAGAAGATCCGGCCTCTTATTCGGGTTACGACATATCCTCTATCATGGGAGGCCAGGGCGTGTTTTGATAATTTTAAAAAGGATATCCTTGGAGCAGTTGTGCATTCTATTGATGAGCAGGTTCCTTTTGTGATTGAGACGGACGCTTCTGATTTTGCAATTGGGGCTACTCTGAACCAAAATGGAAGACCTGTGGCCTTTTTCTCACGTACCTTGAACAATAGTGAAAAAAGGCATTCTTCAATAGAGAAAGAGGCGTATGCAATAGTAGAAGCACTGCGTAAATGGAGACATTATTTATCGGGGCGACATTTTACGTTGGTAACTGATCAAAAGTCTGTGTCCTTTATGTTTGATGTCAAACATTTTGGAAAGATTAAGAATGATAAAATAATGAAGTGGAGGATTGAGTTGGCATGTTACCATTTTGATATAGTTTATCGTCCGGGGAAGGATAATGTTGCTGCTGATGCGCTGTCGAGGGCTTATTGTTCTGTGATTCACGGAGATATGCTTATTAATCTTCACAATGCCTTATGCCATCCTGGGGTTACGAGGATGATACACTTCGTACGCAGTAAGAATTTGCCCTTTTCAGTTGAAGACGTCAAGCGGATGACTTCATCATGTTCTATCTGTGCTCGGTGTAAACCGAATTTCTTTAAGCCTCAACGAGCTCATCTTATAAAGGCTACTTCTCCTTTTGAACGTTTGAGCGTCAATTTTAAGGGGCCTCTTCCTTCAACTACTCAAAACCGATATATATTTACTGTTGTGGATGAGTTTTCAAGGTTCCCTTTTGCTTTTCCTTGCGCAGATGTATCAGCTGCTACAGTTATCAAATGTCTGACTCAACTTTTTGTCATCTTTGGGATGCCTGCGTATATCCATTCGGATCAGGGAAGTTCTTTTATGTCTTCCCAGTTGAAGGAATACCTTCAGAGTCGGGGAATTTCTACTAGCAGAACTACCCCGTATAATCCCCAGGGTAATGGACAGTGCGAACGATACAATGGGGTGATCTGGAAGGCAGTTATGTTGGCTTTGACATCCCGGAACCTTAAAAATACACAATGGGAAATGGTACTGCCTGATGCCCTGCATTCCATTAGATCATTGCTTTCAACGGCTACTAATGTGACCCCCCATGAAAGGCTCTTTAACTATCCGTGGAGATCTACTACGGGATATTCGGTACCTTCATGGCTTACTATGCAGGGACCTGTGCTGCTTCGACGCCATGTTAGATTGTCAAAATATGATCCTTTAGTGGAGGAGGTGGATCTGTTGGAGGCAAATTCCCAATATGCTCATATTCGATTCCAAGATGGGAAAGAAAGTACCGTTTCAATTAAAGACTTGGCTCCTTGTGGTGGCCAGCCCTCTTCTGAGGATATTAACAATAGTCATGATTCAGATAATGTGGATGCTGTTACAGATACTACGAATATTTCCAATCCGACTGCAGATAATTATACTTCTATTAGTCAGCCCTCGATGGATGTTCATGACCGTCCCAGTTTACCTCCTGATGGGATTTCTAATCCGGAAACCGTTGAAAATCGGGATATGGATAGCCTTCCTGCAGAAGATACTTCAGTGTCTCCTGGTGTGGGAGGGCAAGGAATTTCACCAAGGTTAAGAAGGTCGACACGAACAAGATATCCGGTCAACCGATTGAAAATGGACTTTTAAATTGATAGTAATGTTTCAAAATTGTTGAAATATTATATTATATTGTTTTAGTTGAGAGATACTTAATACTTATGTGCAATGTTACTATTTGTTGTTGCTCACTTAGTATTGTGTCATGTTGAATAGTTTTATTTGTCTGTACATAGTTTTAGTTGTAAATAATTAATTATAAATTGTAAAGGTTATTTAGGTTGGAGTATATTTTAAAAGGAGGGGTGAATGTGGTGATTATTCTTTATGTTTAGTAAGAAGTATTGTGATTGGTTGTTTGTTTCCTGCCTTGGGATATATGCTGTAATCTCATTGGTAGTTGATGTCATGTGATTTGTGGTGGCCATCTTAAATTCAGTTCTTTCCAGCCTTTAGTTGGGACTGGGTGTTGAAGATGTGCTACAGGATTTTTAAGTTAATAAAGCCTAGATTAGAAAGGCAAATCTATTCTTTATTTCAAGCACGCACACCTCGTTCTGCGCAGCCTGGTCAGAAGCATTTCTGTCCTCCCTTATGAGGGCATTTATAGTCTTTGCGTGCTTCTCCAGCTCGGTTATAATTTCCTTTAAATGGACCGTCATGGCCTGGTCCTCATGCAACTCCGAGCCCACTACCTTGTTCTCATCCATTAATATCTTCCTTAACTGTGTTTTTAAACCGTTTATCTGGGTCTGCAGCTCTATGTCATCCAGACTGTTGATGACAGAGGACCCAGTGTTAAACGCAGTAAAAACATCATTCCATACTCCCCTTCTTTGTCTCCCTGCATTACCCAAAAACTCACGGTGTATGGTGTACAGTTTGGTTTTGTCGACATTGGCGAAATCGAACTCATAAAATTTCCTGAACATCTCCTTTAATAGGGCCCGGTATAGCTGCACTGTTTCTTTGGGACACCACTCCGGCAAGTGTACCTCGGTGAGGTTTAAAATCACGGAGGCTACCGCGTAGTGTATCCCCTGGTACAGCACCTGATCGGTAGGCACTAGTACCAGCCCATTCCCTGGTCCCTTGGTGGTGGTGGGGCACCCCTCCCTGTGGGTTCTTGCTGCCTGGGTCATGGGCAGGGGTTTTCGGGAGCGGGTCACAAGCTCGGTGGCATTCACTGGGATCGGGGAGTATGGGACTGCGCACGCCTGCAGGCTGGAACCCCACTCCACCCTCTCCCCAGCATCTTCCCACTGCCGGTGGAAAATGATGGATATGCCCATGGGGCAGACCTTCTCTGACCCCCACATACAGACATAAATCCCCTGATCCAGTTCCCACCACTTGTCCCAGCACACATTCAATCCCCCGTGAGTCCCTGTAATCATCCAGTGGGTATTGTTCCCCAACCGTTCCCATTTGACTGCGGGGTTTCTCATGTCTTCACTCAGCTTTCTGAGCCATCACTACCTATCCAGAGGAATGTGTCCCTTGCACGTTAAACATACACGCTTCCCTACGGTGATGCTAACCCTTGTGGTAACGACCTGTACCCTGGGGCACAGGAGGGAGGCCTCCCTGTACGTGAACCCGGTCTGGCTGGAGTACTGGGACGAGTTGGACCCCAGCCACCCTGGCCACCTTCCCTCGTGGAAGTAGACGGTGGTCTCCTCCACATCCCGTTCGCCGCTTCCGTCGGTTGCTATTGGCGCTCTATCTCCTGAGCACCTATAGATGTGAGAGTCCTCCACGTCGCCCCTCTTTCCAATGCTCAGTCCCATCAGGGCGAGTAGGATTACGATCCCCTTCATTCTGAGAGTCTTTCTGCAACAGATACAAAAACATACAGCCAGGTCCCCAAGAGATTCTTTGGCTTGGGTGAAACATAGTCGGGTCTCGCGACCTCGACTCTCATACACACACTCTTAGCAGATTACTACTTAATTAAAACTACCCATCACCTTACTTAACTTAAGCTAAAACACCCAGACTTAAGCTAAATACCTAAACTTAAATATAAACTTGTTATCTAAACTATGTACGTAAGGACCCTCTACTGTTTTTCCCTCAGTTACTGCACTGAGGACTGCCTTGAGGACGGGTCTTGGGCTTGGACCGTCTTGAGGTCCGGGGCTAAAGCTACCCCTGCACTCCCTTGTGTCCCATCCCTTCCTCTGACTGCCGCCATGGGTCTGGACCCATACGGGTCCCAGAAAGTGCCTGCGCGGGCACCCTCCTTGGCGAGCATGTCAGCCTGCTGGTTGCCTTGGCTGTGGGGTTCTATGGAGGAATGGGCCTTCATCTTGTGGATGAAAATCTCCCCTTCCTCCCCCACTGCTGCAAGGATCTTTTCCAGCAGGGGCTTTACTGTGAGGGGTCTCCCGTCGGCGGAGGTGTATCCGCGGCGGGACCAGATGGCCAGGTACTCCATACACCAATTGCACGTAAACATGCTGTCCGAGCAAATCGTGTATGGGGTAGGGAAGATTTCGGGGTGTGTAACGATGTACACTACCGCGGATAGCTCAGCCTGCTGGGCGCTCATGGCACTGGGGATCTCGATCGCCAGGGCAATGTTTGCCGCTGGGTCGTAAACTCCACACCCCGTGAGACGCTCGCCAGCAGATACCATGCTGGAACCGTCTACATAGATCTCGCGGCCCGTGGGATGTATCCCGGCCCGTAAACCTATGTTCACTTCCCAAACCCCTTCTATGGAACACCGGTGGGCTGTTCCAGGATATACCAGGTTGGCTGCGAGCTTTGGCTTGCAGAGACCCTTCACTTTAAGATCCATCTGTGAGAGGAGCAGGGTCCAGCGAGCAATGCGGGCACTGCTCACTGTTCCATCCTTGATCCTCCCATCCAGAAGCATCTGGGTGGGTGTGTGATGGGTGAGGAGGGTGATGGGAGAGGTGCCTGTGAAGATCAATGATCTTTTCACAGCCCAATGTGTGGCCAAGAGGTGCCGCTCACAGTTGGAGTAGCTCCTCTCCACATCTGTGAGTATCCTGGAAGAATAGACCACCGGCCTCAGCCGGCCGTGCCGCTCTTGGAGCAGCACAGCACTCAGGCTATACCCGCTAGCTGCTACCTCCAGGAAAAACTCTTTCCCCCCATCTATGGCCCCTAGAGCTGGTGCGGTCTGCAAGTCCTTCTTGAGTCTGACAAATGCTGCCTGGCAACCCTCATCCCAGAGCCACTCCACTCCCTTGTGTAGGAGTCGGAGCAGAGGGGCTGCTGTGGCTGCATAGTCCTCAATAAAGTCTCTACCGTACCCGGTTAGCCCTAGAAACGACCTCACACCCGTGACTGTGTTGGGGACCGGTATCTCTTGTACCGCTTCTCTCCTAGCCTTATCTATGGCCCTTTCTCCAGCACGTACGGACAGGCCGAGGAAATTCACTTCCTGCTGGCCGATCTGCGCTTTCTTGGGGTTTACCTTAAAACCCTTTTGCCCTAGCAGCTCCAGCAGTTCGGCCAATAGTGGGCCATGCTCCTCTCTCGAATCGGTGAACAGGAGCAGGTCATCCACGTATTGTAACAACTGTCTGGGCTGGCTAAAATCCTTTAAACTGTTTGCCATGCACTGATGGAAAATGCTGGGGCTGTTGTGGAAGCCCTGTGGCAAGCAGTTCCACGTGTACTGTTGCCCTTTAAACGTAAAGACAAACTTGTACTGACCCTCCCTCCTCAAAGGGATGGACCAAAACCCGTTGGAAATATCCAGGACCGTGAAAGTAGTCGCGGACGCTGGGATACTTCCTATCAGGTCGGCAACTGCTGCTACCGTGGGTGCACAGGCTGGGATGTTACTATTGAGCACCCGATAGTCCACCGTGGCCCTCCAGGAATTGTCCGGCTTTCTAACCGGCCACAATGGAGAGTTCACGTGGGTGCCTATCGGTCTCAGAACTCCCTGCTGTACTAAAGAGGACATGGCTGCTTCCATGTCTGGCTCCGCTTCCCTGGGGAAGTTATACTGTTTCTGTGGTTGGGCCATGGGGTCCCCGTCTACGCTGACCTCAAACCCGTTGACCCTCCTGCAGTCGTGTTTGTGTGTGGCAAATGTGACCAGGTGGGCCTGCACAAATGCCTGGAACTCCTGTGGGGTGTTACTGACCATGAGCTCGAGGTTATAACCCTCTTTGGGCTTCATGGTCCCCTTCCCTTCCTTTCCTGGGATTACTACTACCTCTTGCGCCCCATAGGCAATGATTTCTTAAATCCACCAGGATCCCGTGGCCTACAATAACGTCGGCTCCCAGGACCCCTCTTCCACCCTCCACTTCCCATTTCATCAGGAACAGGTCCACTTAGAGCGGAGTGGTCCTAAACGAATGGCGAGCGGGATGGAAAACGAGCCGGCCTGTTCTTTGCCTGTGAATCCCAATAGACTGTATGGGACCCCATTAGATAGAGGCAAGGTGGTGGGGTTAGCTGAGTGGACCACGGTGCATGATGCCCCCGTGTCTCTACCTCCATCTCCATGAGGGGTCTTTTCCATTCATCGTACCGGAGAGAACACAGGTAAACAGGCTGCGCTGGCTCTAGTCAGGGCTGTGGGTTGGATGGGGCTGATGGGGTCAGAGCACTGATAGCGGCTGCTACTCCCCCCTGGCCAGTCAATAAGGACCTCATGGTGTCCAAAAATGACTCGACCGCGGCGGGAGGGATTTCTGCCTCCGCCTTTTGGGCTAGGGCTGTGGAATTCTTTCCCTTGTTGTCTTTCCAAGGGTTTTTACACTCCTTCCGCCAATGACCATCCTTCCCACACCCGTAACAATTCGTCTTTGTGTTGGGGGGGTTATTCACTTGCTGATGCCACTCTTTCCTACCCTGTCCAGGTTTTACCTCATGCACCTTCCCCTTGGGTGGGTGTGCATCGGTACCCCTACCATTCTTATAGGCTAGGGTCAACTGTCTGATCACCGTGAGCTCGGTGGTCTGGGGATTCTTGGGGTCGAACCAGACTTCCGCCTTGGCCCGGACCTGTGACAAGCTGTTTGCTACCAGGCAACGGAGCCAATGGGCCAGCAGATCCCCGTTCAGGAACGCCCGGTTAGGTGTCCCCGGGCAGGCACTCCGGTACACCAGCCATAACCGGTCCGCGAAAGCCTGCGGTGTTTCCCCTGTGAGCTGGACTGTCTTCTCCACATGGGAGAAAGGACTTCCCTCATTCATCCCCATGGCCTCCAGAACTGCATCCCTGAGCTCCTCCTACCAGCTCTGCCCCTTCTTACACTCGTCAGAGAGGGATTGGAGGAGCCTACTCTCCAGGGAGAATAGCATCTTGGCCTTCTCAGCACCATCGCAGTCATTGACGCTGGCTGCCTGCTCTACATCCCTGAAGTGGATCGAGGGGTCTCCCTTTTCGGAGAGCCTCAGGATATGGTTGACCATAGCCCTAAGCTGTTGGGTGCTGTAGGGTAATACGAACTGGTTTTGGAAGGGTCCCTCATCGTCGCCATTGACAGGTGGGCCAAACCTCCGATGCCGTGCTGGGCACATCGGTCCTGGCTCCGACCTCTCTGGCGGGGGTTGCTCCACCTCCGCTCCCACCTTTGCCTCCACCCCCCCTTGCTGCCAGACCTCGCTGAAACCTGGCGCTACGGGTGGTGGTCGTGAGACCTCCTGTTCCTCAACCAGGTCGTCCCTGGGCACTACCAGTGATGTTTGAACTGTCCTCCCCTCGTTCCCCATAAAATCCGCCTGGCCTGCCTTCAGGCTTATGAGGCACACCATGCCTTTTGCCTTCCTCAGGGCCAGGCTCAGATTTTCTATCTGCTCTTTGCAGGAGCCGTGATCTGCATCCTCAAACCCCTGTTCGCTCGCTAACTTGTAAGCTGCCTTTACTTCCTTTACTTTCTCCTCCTGTTCCCTAACTTGTCTTGCTAAGCGGGCGTTCTTTTCCCGCAACCTCAACTCATTACCCTTGGCTTCGGTGACTTGGCACTGTAGGTATTCCAACTTGGCCTTATGTTCTCCCATTAAATACAACCTCTCCTGATTCAGGGCCTGCAATGCTACCACTAACTTTTCCCCTGCTAGAGCCTTATCCTGGATCTCCAGGGCTGACTCCTTTAACTCGGCTGCCTGTGATTCAACGAGCCTGTCCAAAAGCTGGACTTGCCTTTTGAAACACATCAGCCAGACTGCCTTCTCTAAGGACTTCTTGTGTTCCTTTCCCTCTGTCCACTTAGCTGCTGCATCTACCGGACGCCCAGCCCTTAACAGAAGTGGTGATCCACTTCTTTGTGATATTCACCTTGCTAAACACATAATCAGAAATCCTTTCCTCCATCATGGTTTGCTCATCCGAACCATTGCCTGCTGTATCGCACCCCTGTTGCCGGTGTCCTGCCGCGGTCACCATTTCTGTAGGGGGTTGGTGGCGTGTGCACCCAGTCAGCTTCACCTCTGACTGTCCCTTGAGCGGTTCGAATCGCTCCCACACCCCTGGGTTCTAGACACCGGACTTAGGTACAGGCGGCGATACAGAAAATCAAGTAGACAAGTGGTTTGGTATAAGAAAACCAAGATTTTATTAAAAGCAGAGTACAACAATCTTATGAAAATTACTGGTATGAAAATACAGGCATAAACAATAATTACACTTATATGGGAATGGGGAACACACGGCACATCGAGGGAAAACAACTACATTAACAATCCCCTTATCATTATCCCACCCCCTATACCTAACTAGATTAAGCTATGAGGGGCCAGGAAGTCATGCTCACCAGTCCAAAACCTGTTGCTTTAATGGTTGTGAGTTTTGAGGTCTGTTCCTGCTGTCCTTTGGGGTACCCCGTCGCCACATGGTCTCAGGGCGTGGCGCTGAAGTTGTTGATGCGAAGCACCCTCCTTTTCTTCAGCTGCCGTCGTCGTCTCGTCACGATGGGTTTTCTTCTTCTTCTCCCTTGGGCGGTCGTCGGCGGTCTTTACCGTCTGAATGATTTCACTACCCAAGCTTCGAGCGCTGGTTTATTCATCACGGGCGCTGCCACCCGCGTTTAACACCAGCTTATTCGCAATGTTCAAACGTCAACTTATTCTCACTGTCCATACACGCGTTACCACTTTCTTCACCAAACACCAGGTTATAACTAGGCGTTTGGGTTTTACCAATGCGTCTTTCGCTGCCCTTCTCTGCTTTTATCGGTTACCTTCTTCTTCGTCTCGTCTCGTCTCGTCTCGTCTCGCCCCTTTGTGGCCCGTGTGTCCTGTGTGGTATTGAACTCGGGTTTCGTTCTCCTCCTGCGTTTGGCCCCGGTGTAATGGGCGTCCTTGGTTGTTGAGCGGTGCGGGGAGTGAGAAGAGAGCCCGCCACGAGGCCAGGGCGCGAGTACGAGAGGCAGCAGGCCAAGGCCACCGGCAAGAGGTCAGAGTCAAGAGCCAAGAGCTAAGATTGCTACTGATAGGCCTACTATTATACCCGTTTCTTCAACTCCTTATCTGCGTGCCAAATCAGGTCAGTCCATTGTTTAACTTTTGGCAGGCTTGTTTAAATGATTACAACCATTTATTTTAATGACTTTTGGTGTGGTTGTCCCTGGGTCTAATGGCCCCAATGTCCTGGTTGTTTGTCATGGATAAGACCTAATTGTCCCCATCCTGACTTGATGGCTACTGTGAGCTGTTACCCATTAAACATGCAGAAACCTAATGGCCATGATTATAGGCCCATTCTAGCTTGATTGGATTCAAGTCGAATGAATGCATATTCTGTGTTTACTTTGTCTGGCTGGCTCCAGAGAGTTCCTTCTCACAGATTCCTGCATTATAAGTTTCGTCTCTGTTGTGTATGTAATATGTGTGCTACTTTGAACCTATGGACAGGACTGCACTACTTGTTGGGCGTAGTGATACGCAGTACCACTCCTGGCCATAGGGGTATAAATAGTACTGTGGGTACTGATCTCCCCTCAGTTCCCGCCTGTGGGCATGAAGTAAAGACCTACCTATAGTCCCTACCTCCAACCAGTAAAGACCTGTTTTATTGTTACTGATTAAGTCTGAGTATTAATGACTTGAACAACTCACAGATTTAACACTGGCGACGAGTCTGATTCGGACCCTGCGGCAGTCACTCCACGGCAGCTTCGTCCACAGCCAGGACGTTGCAGAGAGGTTTCCACCCTCTCCACCCCACTGGAAGACATCCTGACCTCGGAGCCTCCATCGGCGACCGTCAGCTTCTTCTCCAGCTTGGTGGTGGGCTGGGGGAGCTGGAGGAATAGGGCGCGAGAGCCGCTTCGAGCGGGAGGCGTTTCAACGGAGCGATCGCATCTCCTGATAAGAGCCGAGAGCCGCTTCGCGATCCAGCGATCGCATCCGCTGATAAGGGCCGCACTCGGGCGATCGCGGCGAAGATAAGGGCCGCACTCGGGGGCTGAAGGGAGACGGCGTTGGGGGACGGGTGAAGACTGCCAAGCGCGGGAAAACCGCCATTTTGTGGGCGGAGGACGACGGCAAGAGCGGGAAGCCGCCATCTTTGATAACAAGTAAACAAAATAAAATCTGAGAAATTGCAAATCTACAATGCCTAAACACGGGAATATTAGCACCTTTGATAGTGACCTCGAAGATTGGGCCATATATGTTGAAAGAGTAAAAAATTATTGTAAGGCCAATAAAATTCGTGACCAAGATAAAGCTCTAACATTATTAAATTTAATGGGTGCGAAGACATACGGGCAATTGAAACACCTGTTATCACCAGATGAACCGGCGGATAAGACGTTCGATGAGATTGTTACTGTCCTGAAAGATCATCTAAACCCCACGCCGCTGATGCTAGCGGAACGATTTAAATTTTACGACAGAAGGCAGCTACAGCATGAAAGCAATGCTGATTATTTGCTGGAATTGCGTAAATTAGCGAAATATTGCCAGTTTGGAACGGGACTGACAGAGGCACTTCGAGACAAATTTGTGTGTGGTTTATTTAAACAGGATACACAAAAGCGACTGCTAGAGGAGAATGAGCTGACGCTTGAGAAGGCGGTCACTATGGCAGCAGCACACGAAGCCGCAGCGAGAGGCACGGCAGTAATGCAGCTACGGTCACCGGAGCTCAGTGCACACAAATTGGGTGTGAGTTCTGGCAAATGTTATCGTTGTGGAAAGACAACGCATGATCAGAACCAGTGTTGGTTTAAAAACCAAGAATGTAGAACTTGTGGTAGGCTTGGACATATAGCTAGAGTATGCAGGTCAGGGAAGAAGACCAGCAACAAGAAGTCACCGCAAGGAAAATACGCAAAGGTACACAAGGTGACCGAACAGGAGTCCGATTCAGATGCTAGCAGTAATGAACTGGCTAGCTTAAGCTGTAATGAACTGGCTAGCTTAAGAGTACTCAACGCTGGTAAGGGTGCAGACCTCCAGACAAATTGGGTCACTCTTCAGATAGAAGGAGTCCAAGTAAAACTGGAATTGGACACTGGATCGGCATTGACGGTCATAAATAAGAAAGATTACGGAAAGTTATTCCAACATATTCCCCTACAGGATACGGGGATTATATTGAAAACATACACGGGGCAAAGAGTGTACCCCATCGGGAAAATAGAGGTTGCAGTGGTCCACAAGGGCGAAGACAGTCAAATAATGGACTTATATGTGATATCTGAAGGAGGTCCTCCACTACTAGGACGGGAGTGGATTAGGAAAATGAATATGGACTGGCATTTCCTACAAACAATAACGAGTGAGAACTCGGTGAAGATAGTCGGCCCAGACTCTGGAACGGATGATGGTAAGCCCAACTCAGGTGCAAAAGACAAAGTTTCAGCACAGAATTCCACTGAGCAACAACAACATAGTTTAACTGTGGATTCTGAGTCTGGCAAGTCTACTGATGTGCCCATTTCTGAGGGACACCGGGCTCGAACTCAACTCCATTTCAAACTACAACAGCAATTAGAACAAATGCTTCGCCGTTGTGAGCAAGAGTTGAATGCAACGAAAGAGTTCTTTGATATAGAGTTGGAGAATCTGGAAAGACAACAGAAGCAGCTGATGGAGAAAATGGAGCAGGAGCACACAAAACGTCTGATGTCAGAGGAGTTAACGGTCAGCCAACTCCTGCATATGCTGAAGGACAGGACTCTGAAACTTGAACACGAACTCAAATATTCAAACGAAAGGGGTTCGGAGCTCTCAAAGGTTATTGGAAGAGCTGAGGTGGCAACACAGACTGAGATGACTGCAACAGAGCAGCCCTTGGATGCCAAAAGTACGCTGACTCACGTCAACGTAGAACAACAGACCGCTGAAACAGCTGCTCCGGTAGAGGGATTGAATAGTCCGATCAATCAATCTCCAAAAGAAGTTGAAGTAGTAAAATCTCAAATGAGGTCATTAGTAAACGACTTGCTGAAAGCCCAGAAAAAGCTGGATGAAGAGGTACGCATGAAGAAGTCTCTTCAGGAAAGATGTCTGGACTTGGAACAAAAGCTGGCTAACGCCCAGCTGGGTATGGAGGAAATAGAAGACCCTCTCGCTGGCCTAGATCAGGACGACACCGAATATTACTATGTCCTGTCCTGCCCAACTTGTAACTTCGACTCCCACCATACAGAAATCATGGAGGAGCACCGAAAGTCTACGGAACATCGGGAGAAGGTGGCTCTACTACGGAAAAAGGAGGGAGAGAAGGAGGAACTGCGCATGCAGCTGGCAGCTGACAGTGGAGCCCAGAGAGTCTCCAAGAAGCAGAAAAGGAAAAGTCGAAACAGAAGATGACCCATCTGAACCATTATTACCTCTACCAGATCACACACGTGGTCCCTCCGAACGGAGCCAATTCAGTTCGGAAGTTCAAACTGTTAAATCCATGGAAGGACTATTGAATGAGTCACTCCAGCAACGTGAACCGACTCCACCACAGAGATTGAATCTGTGAACTGTTTTCCGCAGAGACTGAATCTGTGATCTGTTTTGACATGAAGTTATCTATGTATCTATGTTATTCTGTTATGTAAACCTGAAGTTATATATGTATATATGTTATTACGTTATGTTAAATGGGGAGATGACTGTAAAGCTAGGAAGGGAGGAATGTTGTGTATGTAATATGTGTGCTACTTTGAACCTATGGACAGGACTGCACTACTTGTTGGGCGTAGTGATACGCGGTACCACTCCTGGCCATAGGGGTATAAATAGTACTGTGGGTACTGATCTCCCCTCAGTTCCCGCCTGTGGGCATGAAGTAAAGACCTACCTATAGTCCCTACCTCCAACCAGTAAAGACCTGTTTTATTGTTACTGATTAAGTCTGAGTATTAATGACTTGAACAACTCACAGATTTAACAGTCTCCGGGCCTGCCTGTTTTCAGAGTCCTGTTTAAAAATCCTGTCGGTTTTGGTCACGAGGTTACAGAAGCCATTTTGGGTACCCTGGTTTTAATAACTTGTCCAAAACAGGGTCCCTTGATCCATAATTTGGGGAGTGCGGGAATTTTGAGAACCCTGCAGCTTACATTTCTATGTAATCTCTTCCATTTACATGGGTTAATTCGTGATTATTTTGCATGTATTGTAGCAACAGCTTAATTTAATTTTAATAAAGTCCTTTTGTGAAAAATTAATCTCATCCTCATCCCAAAAATTGCTTTGACAGGGATCCATAAATGTTTGAGATTAATATATTTTGAATAGAAAGATTTAAGGTAAATTTGCAGTAGCAATAACTATATTGCAAAAAACACCATTTAAGAAATGCCACTCCTTCAGTCACTGCTAGTTCAAATTTTTTTTTAAATTGTTCGTGAAATCTGGGCATAGCTGTAGTTATTGCAAGTCTGTATTTATTGCCAATTCCTAGTTTTCCTGAGGACATTAAGAATCAATTACACAGTGTAGGACTGGAGTCACGGGCAGGCCCAGACCAGGCAGCATAGCCAGGTCTTTTCCCTAAAGAGTGTTGGTGAATCCGTGGGGTTCTCTGACAATACATCGTGGCCATTTATGGCACTTATCTGGTGTCAGCCCACAAATGACCAGATTTACTGAATTTCACAATTTACCATGATGGGATTGGAGCTCACAGCCTGATTTTCCAGTCCAGTATCATAACCATAAGACTATTGTACCCTCTAATTACAGGTTAATACAGAGAACAGTGTCACATACGCATCATACTGACATACTGTCATGTGTATAGAAGACATGCACTGTAAGGAAGATGAACATTATTTGTACCAGTGCTGAACCTACCTGAGACATGGGGCAAATAAACCTTGGCTTCTCAAATACTAATGTGACGCACAATACCAGTGCTGTACTATGAGATCTATATGACTTACCATACAACATAGCAGTTGACAGTGAGACATACACAGTTTTCACGGAACATGAATAGCAGGTGTGAGTGAATTGTTAGGGTCTATTAAACAAAGACAAGAATGAAAGACTTGCATTTATATAGTGCCTTTCACAACCTCGAGACGTCCCAAAGCGCTTTACAGCCAATTAAGAATTTTTGAAGTGTAGTCACTGTTGTAATATAGGAAACGCAGCGGCCAATTTGCGTACAGCAAGCTCCCACAATTGAGCAATGTGATAATGACCAGATAATCTGTTTTAGTGAAATAAAAACAGAAAATGCTGGAAATACTCAGCAGCTGGTTTAGTGATGTTGGTTGAGGGATAAATATTGGTCAGTACACCGGGGGGAACTTCCCTGCTGTTCTTTTATGTTGCCATGGGATCTTTTGCATCCATCAGAGAGGGCAGTTTAAAATCTCACCTGAAAGACGGTCCAACGGACACTGCAGCGCTACCTCAGTACTGCCCCCCGACAGTGCAGCACTCCCTCAGTACTATCCCTCTGACAGTGCAGTGCTCCATGAGTACTGCCCCCCGACAGTGCAGCACTCCCTCAGTACTATTCCTCTGACAGTGCACCGCTCCCTCAGTACTGCCCCCCGACAGTGCAGAACTCCCTTAGTACTATCCCTCTGTCAGTGCAGTGCTCCCTCAGTACTGCCCCCCGACAGTGCAGCACTCCCTCAGTACTGCCCCCCGACAGTGCAGTGCTCCCTCAGTACTGCCCCTCCGACAGTGCAGCGATCCTTCAGTACTACCCCTCCAACAGTACATCGCTCCCTCAATACTGATACTCCGACCGTACAGCGCTCCCTCAGTACTGATACTCCGACTGTGCAGTTCTTCCTCAGTAAAACCCTATGACAGTGCAGCACTCCCTCAGTACTGCCCCTCCAACAGTGCAGTGCTCCCTCAGTACTGCCCCTTCGACAGTGTAATGCTCCCTCAGTACTGCCCCTCCGACAGTGTAGTTATCCCTCAGTACTGCCCCCCCCAACAATGCAGCGCTCCCTCAGTACTGCCCCTCCAACAGTGTAATGCTCCCTCAGTACTGCCCCCCGACAGTGCAGCGATTCCTCAGTACTGATACTCTGACTGTGCAGTGCTCCCTCCGTACTGCCCCTCCAACAGTGCAGTGCTCCCTCAGTACTGTCCCTCCGACAGTGCAATGCTACCTCAGTACTGCCTCCCGACAATGCAGCAGTGTAGTGCTCCCTCAGTAAAACCCTCTGACAGTGCAGCGCTCCCTCAGTACTGCAGCGCTCCCTCAGTACTGACATTCCGACAGTGCAGCGCTCCCTCAGTAAAACCCTCTGACAGTGCAGCACTCCCTCAGTACTGCAGCACTCCCTCAGTACTGACACTCCGACAGTGCAGCGCTCCCTCAGTAAAACCCTCCGACAGTGCAGCGCTCCCTCAGTACTGACATTCCGACAGTGCAGCGCTCCCTCAGTAAAACCCTCCGACAGTGCAGCGCTCCCTCAGTACTGACACTCCGACAGTGCAGCGCTCCCTCAGTAAAACCCTCCGACAGTGCAGCGCTCCCTCAGTACTGACACTCCGACAGTGCAGCGCTCCCTCAGTAAAACCCTCCGACAGTGCAGCGCTCCCTCAGTACTGACATTCCGACAGTGCAGCGCTCCCTCAGTAAAACCCTCTGACAGTGCAGCGCTCCCTCAGTACTGACATTCCGACAGTGCAGCGCTCCCTCAGTAAAACCCTCTGACAGTGCAGCACTCCCTCAGTACTGCAGCACTCCCTCAGTACTGACACTCCGACAGTGCAGCGCTCCCTCAGTAAAACCCTCTGACAGTGCAGCACTCCCTCAGTACTGCAGCACTCCCTCAGTACTGACACTCCGACAGTGCAGCGCTCCCTCAGTAAAACCCTCTGACAGTGCCGCGCTCCCTCAGTACTGACCCTGAAGGCAGTCTCAGGTTAAACATAACTTTCCATGACACAGAGCTGCCACATGTGTAGTTCAATCTGCCAATGAGACTTTCTGTCAAAGCCTCAGTTTTAAATTTCTCTTTATTTTCAAATCCCTACATGGCCTCGCCCCTCTCTATCTTTGTAACCTCCTGCAGCCCCACAATCATTCAAGATCTCTGCGTTCCTCCAAATCTGACCTCTTGCGCATCCCCGATTTCAATCGCCCCAACATTGGTGGCCGTGCCTTCAGCTGCCGAGGCCCTAAGCTCTGGAATTCCTTCCCTGAACCTCTCTACCTCTCTCTCTCCTCCTTTAAGACCCTCCTTAAAACCTATCCCTTTGTCCAAGCTCTTTGTCATCTGCCCTAATATCTCCTTATGTGGCTCGGTGTCAAATATTGTTTTATAACACTTTTGTGAAGCACCTTAGGATGTTTAACTATGTTAAATGCACTACATAAATACAAGTTGTTGTTGTTGTTGTAATATAATGATTGCATCTTGTGTTTGAAAATTAACCAAAAAAAATGTCCTTTTTCTTTTATGAAGATATGCCATTAAGGTAAGTTCAGTATAAGGGAGTTTCCAGTGTAAAGAATAAAGCTCCAATAATGAATCTTTTTATGACAAAAGTAGCTTTTTCATGAAGACAGTACCCAAGACTAAATATATTGGCCCAGAAATTGGTGTCGGGGGCTTCCCGCGGGTGCAAGCCCCCGACCTACACTTACCTAGCGCACCGACAGTTGAAGCCTGGCCCTGCGTGCATTTCCTGTCTGTGGCCTGGTTCAGCTCCCGGCGCGCTGTGCTTGCGTGATCCAGCGGCGTAGTTAGTTCGATGAGCCGGCTGGGATCACGTGAGCACTGGGCAACCAATCGGAGGTTGCAAAAGTTCATTCATGAGTTTGATAGTAAGAACTGTCAAACTCATGAAAACTCCGGGTGCCCAAAACAGTACTTAAACTTCAAATAAAAGTTTTAAAAAATCCCACTAATTAAATGAACTATTAATAACTGTAAAAAATTAATTTAAACAATTATTCAAATTTTTGAAAAAAATAATTTTTTAACAAATCGGGTCTAAAAATACACTTACCTTACTGTAAAGTCTTTAAAAATAATAAACCTGTTGAAAAAAATTTCTAACTTTAATTGATAGACCACTTACCTTTTAAAACTAAGTACTTACGTCTGCTTTTTTCTCGCATAAAAACTGGAGGCCTTATCGCACGGGCAACCCTGTAAAAAAAAAAGGAATTTCAGCACGCACGCGCAGACTCCTGTGCGCACGCGTTCCACCTCTGAACCCCTTGGTTCAGAGGAAAGGAAATGCCGGTTTTCCGCGCATGCGCTGTGCATGCTGAAAACCGGCACTTCCATCGAGCCCACGCGTGAATACACGGTGCTTACTCACACGTTGGGACCCGAATTACTGGGCCTATTTCTTTCTACCTGGAGCAGAATTATAGTCACTTCTTTGAAAGAGAATTTATGCTCACAAAAATGAAATCATCTCCTTTGTTAAGTAACATTATATAAAGCTGTAAAGTTGATTGAGTGAGCCAGTTGCTCATCCTGTTGTTGCTGTGCAACTATTATCGTGGAGGGGATGTACAGGAATCATCACAGGGCGAGGCAGAGACAGAGGGAGAGACAGAGACAAAGCAGGACAGTGTTCACGGCTCAGCAGTTGGAAACCCTGGAGAAGGAATTCCAGAAAACTCGCTATCCCAATGTAGTAATGAGACAGAGGGCTAGAAATTCGTCTCGGGCGGTGGCAAAAACCAGGCGGTATTGGTATTGTCTGCAATAGAACTGAATATCAGGTGTTGCGTATAACGGGCGGCCGATCCGATACCGCCCACTCTGCGCCACCGCCCGAGACCAATTTCTAGCCCAGAGACTTGCAACGGCTACCAATCTGCTTGAGGGAAGAGTTCAGGTATTTTATTTACCATTCCAGTCTGGGCAGAAATGTAAAAGCATTTTTCTTTTCAGTAGGGATCGGTTCTTATCAGGTAGTCTGGGAAAAGGAGCAAACACTGCCTGTGGAATGTTATGCTTTTAAGCTTCTTTTGAGCATCCGCCTGCATTGTTTGAACAAGAGCGGCATTCGTGCTGTTCACTGTCTGTGTTGTTCCACCCCCCCAGGACGGGGAAGAGTGTGAAGTGAGGAGGAGCAAGCACAGGTGCCAGCGGAGGTGCGGGAAGAAGCTGGTCAGAGGGCAAGATCCAGGCTACTCCCAGGTGCTGCGTTCTGGGACTGGAGCCATCCAGGATCTGCCCACCAGAGAGGACTACTTCCTGCGCACTGTGGATTCAATGAGTACTTTGAGAGCGTGCAAAGGACCTTGCAAAGTGCGACAGCAAGTATGGGGAGTCCGCTGCCCGCGTCTGCGGAGTGATGTTGGACTGCCTCACAAAATTTTGCACCCGTCCTGTAGTATGTGGCGCCTCCAGGGAGGCTTTCTTAACACAGGTCTGAAACGCAATTGTGGGTCCAATGGAAACTAATATCGGCGGAGGCATATAATGTGCGGCCGATCAAATATCGCCAGTAATTAAAATTACCCCCAATTACCCCCAAAGCACCACTTTGGACCAATAAATGTTGGGAATTTGGACTCTGCTGTGACTGCCTTTGTCCTGTAACACATTTCTCCTGTAGGATATGACTGGATGTGCAGGCATGGTATAGGATTGCTTCACAACGTTATGTGGGTTTATTGTGACAACTCATTGGGATAATGGCAGAGGAATGCTTGTGCTGGGGAGTTGTAAGAGAATTGGTTAAAGAAAGAAATAAACAGAAAGAACATATTCACTGGGCTGAAACAAAATGGCTGCTGAAATTCTTGGAGAAAATGTGCAACAAATTTCATAATTTCCAAGGAGAATGAAAATCCAGTCGATCAGACATTCTTGGCAGTTCATTATCTGTCCCTGTAGTTCCACCAGCAGCTCCATAAGATTCAGGAATCCTCTTATGGGGGAAAGCACTATCTGAAATACTTGAGTCAATAAGAAGCAATCCCTGTTAAAATAAGAGTATAAGAACATAAGAAATAGGAGCAGGAGTAGGCCATTTGGCCCTTCAAGCCTGCTCCACCATTCAATAAGATCATGATTGATCTTCTACCTCCCCTTTGCCTTCCCGCACTATCCCCATATCCCTTCATTCCCTTAGTATCCAAAAATCTACTGATCTTTGTCTTGAATATACTAAACAACTGAGCATCCACAGCCCTCTGGGGTAGAGAATTCCAAAGATTCACAACCCTCTGAGTGAAGAAATTTCTCCTCATCTCAGTCCTAAATGGCCGACCCCTTTTATATTGGCAGGACTTGGGTTTTATTTTGCTGAATAGAACTGGGCACCGGTTTGCCTCGCAGTTTGAGCACTGGGAATCCGTTCCCACAATTAGAGCAACAACAACTTGTATTTACAACAAAACAACTTGTATTTATATAGCGCCTTTAATGTAGTAAAATGTCCCAAGATGCTTCACAGGAGTATTATAAGGCAAAAAAATTGACATCTAGCCACATAAGGAGAAATTAGGGCAGATGACCACAAGCTTGGTCAAAGTGGTAGGTTTTAAGGAGCGTCTTAAAGAAGAAACTGAGGTAGAGAGGCGGAGAGGTTTAGGCAGGGAATTCCTCTCTCCCTCCTCCAATTCCTTCTCTCTCCCCTCTCCGATCTCCTCCCTCTCTCTCCCCCCTCTGATTCCCTTTCTCTCCCCCCTCCGATCTCCTCTCCCTCTCCCCCCTCAATTCCCTCTCTTTCCCTCTCTCTCCCCTTTCGATCCTCTCTTCTCCCATGGCCACCAACGGATCCAGTGACCACACCCTTACGGAGCTGAGGAAAGCGTGGCCCACTGCAGGCTGCAACTGTTGGGTGCTGTGCATGCGTGGCCTCGGTAAACAGCGGCATGCGCAGAAGGGGATCGGGTACGCATGCGCGGCTCCAAGATACCGCGCGCATGCGCAGAAGGCTTCAAAAGTGTTTGTGCAGATAATCACTCCTTTTACAAATAGAGTGATGATTGTTTTCACATCCCTCCATGACCTCGCCCCTCCCTATCTCTGTAACCTCCTCCAGCCATACAATCCTCCAAGATCTCTGCGTTCTTCCAATTACTACTATGACCGGAAAGCCCTGCAGCGGGTAGTCAAAACTGCCCAACGCATTACCGGCACCCGGCTACCGACCATAGAGCACATATACCAGAAACGCTGTTTACGGAGGTCACGGTCCATCATCAAAGACCCTACCCACCCCAGCCACAGTCTGTTCGCCCTCCTGCCATCTGGGAGACGCTACAGATGCATTCGCACCCGTACGACCAGATTTAGGAACAGCTTCTTTCCCAGGGCTGTCATCCTACTGAACTCCACAAATAAACTCTAAAGCCTGCACATCTGCCAATGCACTTTATTATGGTTATGTTTATGTTAATGTATTACAAGCCAAATGTATGTTGAATGTTTAAATGTCTTAATCTAAATGTACACTCTCGGGAGCCGCAAGCCTACATTTCGTTGTACTGCACCTGTGCACTAACAATGACAATAAAGTTGATTATTATTATTATTATTATTATTCTGGCCTCTTGCGCCTCCCTGATTTTCATTGCTCCACCATTGGCTGCCGTGCATTCAGCTGCCTGGGCCCTAAGCTCGGGAATTTGCTCCCTAAATCGCTCCGCTTCTCTCTCCTCCTTTAAGACGCTCCTTAAAACCTACTTCTTTGACCAAGCTTTTGGTCACCTGTCCTGATATCTCCTTCTGTGGCTCGGTGTCAAATTCAGATTTATAACCCCCCCCCCACCCCGTGAAGCGCCTTGGGGGTGTTTTGCTACGTTAAATGCGCTGTATAAATGCAAGTTGTTGTTGTTGACAGGATAAGGGATGTTTTAACTCAGTCCTTGAGAAACAGACATTGCAATTCCTTTGATTTTCCAACTGTGGTTCAAGAACAGGAGAACAAAATTTTGCAAACAGCAGAGCTCTGCTCAAGGAACACGCTATCGGGAGGAGAAAGGATGGCAGGTTACAGAGTCAGAACAGAAACAGGAAAGAGGCTTGAAGCTGACTAACAATGGGAGGAAGAGCTGAGACTGCAAGAGGCCTGCAGCCAACTCACTTTGTTACAGAGGAACAAATATTTTGCTGATGACCACTCCCCCCTCAGTTCAGTGGTGCCGAATCCTAATTGTACAATATTGCAGAAGCCATGGGACATGGAGGTTCAATTCCATGATGATAGAGGTAACTGTGCTTTACATTTATATTATATGGGGAGGAATTATAAAGCAGGTTAACACACTGAAGGGTGTCAGAATCACGTTTGTGATTTACACAAGCCATCTTAATCCAGTTTTTGTAACAGTTTAAAATTTGGGATTCTTTTTCTGTCGTGTTAAGATTTCTTTGGGTTATTTTCTTCCCTAATCCTCTGATCATCACACATGCTCTCTAGTCATGTCCTTTGATTTGGGATTTTATCCCTCTCGCCCTCTGTTTTTGGCAATCGATGGATTGTTTGACTTGGAGTGGGATGTAACAGGTTCAAATCTGGCTCCTGTTGATCTCCCCTTGTTTTCTCTCTCTGCTCCCTCAAACGCTGGGGGTAATAGTAACAGTGGAAAGGGAAGTGGGGCGGAGTGTATAGCAGGCGGCAGATCTGACATCGCCTGTTTTAGACTATCGGCAACAGTTAAAATGACCCCCACTAAATCTTACAAGGTAAGGCAGCATTCTGACATCTACCATTCTTAATAGTGAACCTATAATATATTGAATGTTAGTAGGCTATTCAACTATGAAGATCATCACATCTGAACCCAATCCTGCATTTACCATATAAGCGCACTACCAGCAGGGGTCACTGGGTAGCAATCAGGGAATTCTGAGTGATCCAGGGACACAAAGGTCAGATGTACTCCGCCCTGCCTCAGCTCATCCGCTGCTGAAACCCTCATCCATGCCTTTGTTACCTCTAGACTTGACTATTCCAATGCACTCCTGGCCGGCCTCCCATGTACTACCTTCCGTAAAGTTGAGGTCATCCAGAACTCTGTGCTCACTGACCTACATTGGCTCCCAGTTAAGCAACACTTCGATTTAAAAATTCTCATCCTTGTTTTCAAATCCCCCCATGGCCTCCTCCCTCCCTAACTCTGTAATCTCCTCCAGCCCTACAACCCTCCGCGATCTCTGCACTCCTCTAATTCTGGCCTCTTGAGCATCCCTGATTTTAATTGCTCAACCATTGGTGGCCGTGCCTTCTGTGGCCTAGACCCTAAGCTCTGGAATTCCCTCCCTAAACCTTTCCACTTCTCTACCTCTCTTTCCTCCTTTAGGACGCTCCTTAAAACTTACCTCTTTACTGCCCTAATATCTCCTTATGTGGCTTGGTGTCAAATTTTGTTTGATAATCACTCTTGAGAAACACCTTGGGACGATTTACTACATTAAAGGCGATATATAAATACAAGTTGTTGTGCTGTTGTTGTACCTCTACTGCCATCCTGAGATCGGTTAGCTCAGCACTGACCTGTGATTGAACCTGGGCCATTCATGGATTGTACGGCTCAACACCACACTGTTCATTCATAGAATGACACAGCACAGAAGGAGGCCATTCAGCCCATTGTGCCTGTGCTGGCTCTCTGAAAGAGCTATCCAATTAGTCCCACTCCCCTACTCTTTCCCCGTAGCCCTGCAAACTTTTCCCTTTCAAGTATGTATCCAATTCCATTTTGAAAGTTACTATTGAATCTGCTTCCACTGCCCTTTCAGGCAGTGCATTCCAGATCATAACAACTTGCAGTGTAAAAACAATTCTCCTCATCTCCCCTCTGCGTCTTTTGCCAGTTACCTTAAATCTGTGCCCTCTGGTTACCGACCCTCCTGCCACTGGAGACAGTTTCTCATTATTTACTCTATAAAAACGCTTCATGATTTTGAACATCTCTATGAAACCACATCTTGCATTTTCCCACTCAGCCGACCAGAAGGGGCTGGCTTGCTTTTCTTTTTTGTTGTTTCTTTAAGCTTCTGAAACAAGCCATCCATTTGCCTCCCTGTAATACCGCACTTGGCCTGCAATGAGATCTTTCCTTCTGCTGCCTTAACTGGTTGTCTTTGTTCTGTAAATGTCAATCAATCTAATTCTGGTTTCTCTAACTTACTGCCTGTGGACCTCTATCTTCCCACTCATAATATAACTAAATCCTGATCATTTTTTTTGTGGGGCAAACAACTGTTTTGTATAAAAAGCTCCCGTTCTCGGTGCTGTAACTTCTTATGATTCTATGATTTTGTAGGTGCTTCAAATCAAGGCCCATTGGAGGCCAGAAACCCAGGGACCTTGGGTAGGGAAAGACTTAGAGCTGGATTTTCCAAGCCCCAAGGAGGCGGGACAGCCGGTAAAATCAGAGAAAGTGGGGGCGGATGGCAAACCCGCCCCCATCCTGCTTCCGTGCCCTTTTGCTAGGAGGCGGGAGGATGTGCAGCTTCGGGTCCCGTCTCCTGGAGGCGGGAAAGGCATTTAATCCTTTTAACTGCCTGTTGACAGGTAGTTAACAGGCAGAAAAAAGGATTAGTCCCATTTTACCTTCACAGGTGAAGGCTTCCTGACCTCGGAGAACCCCGTCGAGTTGGAGGAGACCTGTGGGGGTTGGAGGCACCTGGAAGTAAGATGTAGAGGTGAGTGATGGGTGCAAGTGTGGAGTGCTAAGTTTTAAAAAGTGTTCACTTAAGTTGTTTTCTTTCTACAGCCTTTAGCCGCGCTGGATGGGGAGAGCCAACATCCTCCTTGTCAATTTCACATAATGGCTGTTGGATCCTCCAAACCAACAGACGTGAAATTTACAAAGTTGAAGGGTTTGATGAGTCCTCAGCACAAAGACTCATCAAACTAAAGAGAATGTCAGTGTTTGACAGCTTCACAGAGCTGTCAAACGCTGACACTTCTTCTTTCAAGAAGTCTTGACAGATAGATCACGTCAACGTCAGACGTACTGTCAGTGACTTCCTCCTTAATTGGCCTGCTGAGCCCGCAGCACAGGGCACAATCTCAATCAGGGGAAAATCTCTCTGATTGGTTATGCGAGGATGGAGGCGGGACATTGACATGACAAGCAGCTGTCCCGCCTCCAACTCGCTTCCATCCACAAAATCCAGCCCTAATAGTCCAGCTCTGTACCTTTCAACTTAAAGGGAGACCTGATGGCAGATCGCGATACCTGTGTTAATGTGTGACTCCCAATAGTGTTAGTTTTCCAGAGGTTTCCGATAATATAATTAGGAGAGCTATCATGGATGCTCTGCTCTTGCTGTTGGTGACACTCCTTCAAAGTAAAATTCCTTTAGTCAAATAGGCCAGATTGTCGCAGGTTCGATCCCTGGTCTCTGCTGACCGTTGTGACCTTGGCCATGGCAGAGGTTGGAGAACGACAGTATGCCTCAGCGCACTTGCAAGAAAGAGGGAAATGCCAGCTGGGATCCCTACTCCCGGTCTCTATCTAGTGAATCCTGCTGGAACCGTGCACCTGTACAGGCAAGGACAGGGTCAGATAGCCTGCCGACCGTCACACATCAACAATGGGCACTTGGATGAGGCACTGCAGCTGCTGCTGGTAACCAATCCGAGCGAGGAGGTGAGAAAAGGGAAGACAATTAAGGAAAAGGAATTGTTAGAAAAAAGAAAAACTACATTGGGAGGGAAAATAGAAAGAGAACTTCGAACTAGAATGGCAAAGCTTGAAGCTGGTTAGAGAGTTGTTAAGGTAGATTCCATCACCAGGCTAATTGTGAGAAGTGTTCAGAGTTTTTAACTACTGATTGGATATAATTTCATTCCGATAGAAATGTTGTTTCATTTGGTTCCATGGTAAATAAATACGAATTCCGCCCCCCCCCCCCCCCACTAAGTTCACAGTAAGTGAGGGTCACACTATCCTTTGATCTTAAGCATACTATAATTGACAGTGAAGTGAGGACTACCACAGCGAAACAGTTTCTAAGCTGCTGGGTATGTTTTCCTTTCAGATGTCACTTCTGATATTGAAGATTTGCATAATCTGGGGTCTCTGATGGCTGTGACCCACTCTACAAATCTCTGCCTTTTCCAGGGCAGCTTTTGCAGACACAGTTGCCCAACACCAGGGACATTGGCTACTGTTTCTCCTGTGACCTTCCTTTGGGATCTAGATCTGTGTCATACATGGGCATGAATGCAGTTACCTCTGTGCATAATATACATCATCAGCAAAGCCCACGGCAACTCTGGCCTTGTAATGTCCTAAGAAGCACAGGTGAACTCAAAAACTTCAAGTGTAGAAAGTCTTTGGCTTCTTGCAAAGCAGCATGTGACTGCACTTAGTTTCTATACTTGTTTTCATATAGTGACAATACCAAGGTGCAACATGCCCAGATGAGAGAAACTATGATTGGCCTCCTTTAAAAGGCATGTTCTATGTCGCACATGTAAGCCGCCAGTGCACTGTACCACTGGAAGGATGCAAAACTTATCACTGCTAGTCCCAACATGCTGAATTGCTGGTCTCTGTATTTTAGGCTGACCATACATCCCCGTTTTCCAGAGACAGGCCCCGGATTAGGTACTGTGTCCCCGGAAGAGTCCCTGGTTCAGAAAACGCGTTCTGTACAGAATCTTTGTTTTTTTTTTTAAACACGAATGTACAGAAACTCCAGGGGGAGATTCTCGATCCATTCCCGCCCTGTTTGAGCTCAGGATCAGATTCCAGGAGCCGGTTGAACGGAGGCAATGATGGTGGCCCCGCCTTCCCACAAAGCAGCGCGGCAGAGAAAAGGCCCCATCAATAGCTCAGGTTGCACTGCACTCTTGGGGATTTAGTCACCTGACCCCGTGTTTCGGCCAATAGTGACTGGCCAGACTTCGGAACATTTAAAATGCGCGGGAGAAGCCAAGGGCGCAGTGAGAGCTGGTGGGTGAGTGGATTTACTTTACCTCAGATCAGTATGGTGCAGTGTTTTTTTTTACTGAATAAGGCAAGCTCTAAATTCTCCCACAGGGAAGAGGTTTCTGAAACCTTCGGAGACAGAGTGTTTCACACTTTATATAAAAATATATATAGAACAGATTTAAAATTGAGAAATTAAAAGTTAGGGTATTTGGGGAGGAGCGTAGATGATACAGCACTATTGCCAGAACACACGCAAGATTTGAGATTTGGCATAAAGTGAAAATGGCGTCGTCTCTACGCGTAGTTCACTAGCAGAAGCAACAAAGTTGTCATGCCAGGTTTCTTGAAACGCGTCCTGGCTACTTTGCTGTGCTCTCACAGTGTGTCCCCGGATTAGAAAATATGGTCAGCTTACTGTATTTCCCCAGAAGGTGAGAGAAAGGGAAATGTTAGTAGGCAAGTCAAGCTGAACTACTTTCACACACCTCTTAGTGCTTGTTTGAAGAGTGGGATTGGTAACAGGATACCTATCGACTGGTGAATCTTTGAAGGAAATCCTTTAAAAGATCTCTTTATTACTGATTCCCACATTCCCAATTTTTCATCTTATTCTTCCTCTCCTAAAGACAGTGATTAATGTTGGGATTTGGCTCAATAATGCCAACAGCCATCAAGTACCTTTCGCAAATGACCATTCTCCATGCAAGAACCTACACCGTGAATATTGGCAAGTGATTTGACTGTGAGGAAGGGGAGCTGAACCTGTTTTCTCTAAAACACATGCATAGCTTTGAGTGGGAGTCACTGCATTTGATCAACAGCAAAACCCCTAGCTGATTTGGCCCCTTTCCATAATATGGACCACAGAGGCCTATGGTAGTGTCACATCACACCCGGCCCGAGACCGTACAGTTTGTATGGCTCAGTCACGTTTTAGATCAGTGAGTAACTTTTGTTGAGTGTACCAAATAAAGTATTGTCATGGTACAGCATGTATGTTCTGGCAATAGTGCTGTACCGTCTATACATCTATAAAATCTATTACATCTCTAATTTTTTCCAGTTCTGACGAAGGGTCATCGACCTGAAACGTTAACTCTGTTTCTCTCTCCACAGATGCTGCCTGACCTGTTTCTCTCTCCACAGATGCTGCCTGACCTGCTGAGTATTTCCAGCATTTTCTGTTTTTATTAAAGTATTGCCATGCCCTTGTTAATTTGTCTAGATGATTTTTGTCGCATGCTATCAATATTCTCTATGTATTTGAAAAGAAAGGCTTCTGGTGAAAATGTTTACAGGGAGAGTTTAGGGAACTGGGATTTGCAGTAGTTAGCTTTTGCTGAAGAGCTAGCACTAGCTCAGGTACAATGCTCCACATGGACTCCTTCTGTGCTGTAATTTCTATCATTGAATATAATAATGTTTCAAATTCATCTATTTTACCTATCTGTAACTGGTGCAAACCTTTCATTTCAGCATACTGTGGATAACAGATCTGGTTTTTAATTTTTTAATCTTAAAATTCCCCTCCAAGTCACACACCATCCTTATTTGGAATAATATCGACGTTCCTTCATTGTCGCCGGGTCAAAATCCTGGAACTCTCTCCCTAACAGCACTGCTGGAGCACCTTCACCACATGGACTGCAGCGGTTCAAGAAGACGGTTCATCACCACCTTCTTGAGGGCAATTAGGGATGGGCAATAAATGCTGGCCTTGCCAGCGACGCTCACATGCCTTGAATAAATAAAGCAGTATGGGGTAAAAATTGAGTCGCGCCCCCTAAGGGCTGCTAACTTCGATAGCACCCCGGAAAAATTAGCGCCCCCACGGCCGAAATTGAGTGGTAGCGCCCCAAGAGGGAAGTGGGGCACTACTGGCAGCGCCCCGCCTCCCTCTTGGGGCGCTGCGAGGAAATATCATGGTATTGCAGGCCTTCCTCCCCTTCTTAAAGGGGAGGGGCCTTGTGCAGTGCGACCCAGGGCCCAGCTGGGCCACCGGGGATCGGACTGCCGGCAAAAGAGCCCGGCAATCAAGAGAAGTCAAGACTCAGCGGTGGTTGGTGGGCGGGGGGGGGGGGGGCGGGGGGGTGTTGTGTGTCAGGAGGCCGGGGACAGCAGCGCAGGCAGGTGCTGGCAGGTGGCCAGCAACAAAAATGACCGCCCGGCCCGTCGCCTTTAAATAGCGCCGCCCCGGCCACAGGTAGGCCCCCTGACCCCGTCGGACATAGCTTCTGGTGGTAATCCGAAGGTCGTGGCTGGGGCGTGAGTGGGGCGCTGTGCACGGCGATGACTTCGCCGCGGTGTACTAATGGTTAGCGCCGCCGCTAACCTCCCGCTGAGGCCGCTAACGGGAGGCACAAAGCAACCAAATTTCTCCCCCTATATATTAAAAAAAAAATACAATCCTGTACAAAGTGAAACTAAATTCAAATAATTCAGCCTGGATCTATGGCAGAATATCTGCCAATGTGAAATAGACTTGGGTGGGTAAAGCAGTCAGTAATCGCAGCAGTACTGACTTGAAAGACTGAAGATGTCACTCTGCCCCTTCCGCAGTCTCCAGCCTGTTGTATTATTGCCTCTACTTAACTCAGTAACCTTGCCTAACAAACAAGTGTTTTGTTCAAAAGGAATTAAGTACATATACAGAGATGAAATACAGTGACTTGGTAAAAATGAAGAAACATTTATTATCTTTTCAAAAAGAAGTTAAAAAAATGTAACTGTTCTTGCAGGTGATTGATCAAATCCAGCATAGCTCGCAGAACGCTGGAGCCATGATTAACAAGTGGCAGACATGAATATATCTCACTGCACATTGCCATCCTTTCGAAATTAGCCTTCAGCTAAGATATCTATGCAGCTTGTAACATGGTGAGAATTCTTACAAATAGGTATAATAGTACACATGCATGCAGGTAGCCAGACACACACATATTGATGCAGTAATCAAGAAAGCAGATTAAAAATAATACCTAATGAGTAAATGTGGCTATGCTACCATTAATAAATTGCTGTAACTTTAATCAAATAGATTTTTTACTGAGTCACACATTTAATAAAAATACGATTTATTTTTACACATGCTTTGAAATCCAAAAATATATGAGCACGACAGATGTCAGTTTTTGTTTGATAAAAAATTGGGTTGAAATTCACCGGTTCCAAAAATATCAAATGGCATTTAATAAACTTTGGAAACGAATATTCTGGCACTAATCATTTCTGCCGTGTGGCAGATCCTCACTTTTACGGTAAATGTCAACACTGGCCCTCGCACACGAACACCGTGGAAATAAGCAGAAATGATCTTTAAGCCACACAGAGGTTACTAAAACTTAAAAAATAGTTGTCATAGGATTGACTACCCAAAAAATCTCTACTCTTATAATTAAAACTGCGAGCTTAACAAGAGTCCAACTACAAACTACATTGTTTTTTATTCATGATTAACATGGAGGCTCCAAGAACTATATACAAAGTAATAACTGGCAAGCATGGAGACATCTCTCAAATGACACAACATTTAAATACTATACAGTTCCTTCTTCCAGGTTTGAATCAACCTGACAGTCCGGCTAAAAACTCGCTTAGCTCTGTCTTAGCTCCAAAAACAAAGGTTCAATTTCTTGAGTAAATGACTCCAATTAGACTCTTTTTCGAAATTGAACAATCACAAAGCATCATCGTAAGGATAAGACGTTAAACCGAGGCCCCGTCTGCCCTCTCAGGTGGATATAAAAGATCCCACGGCCACTATTCGAAGAGCAGGGGAGTTATCCCCAGTGTCCTGGGCCAATATTTATCCCTCAACCAACATCACTGAAACAGATTATCTGGTCATTATCACTTTGCTGTTTGTGGGAGCTTGCTGTGCACAAATTGGCTGCCGCATTTTCTGCAGTACAACAGTGACTCCACTTCAAAAAGTACTTAATTGTTTGTAAAGCGTTTTGGGACGTCCAGAGGTTGTGACAGGTGCTATATAAATGCAAGTCTTTCTTTTCTTGCAATTAATTTTAATCTCCATTTGTTTACTCTGTCATCTTGTTGATTCCTTTTCACCCTATAGCCTTGAGATTACATGTAGGATAATGGGCCAGAAATTCCAGAACGGGGCTTGCAGCGCGTGCAAGCCCCGTATTTGCACTTACCCCGCGCTCCTGCCGATCAGCTCCAGGGGCGCCTGCACTTGCAGAAACTGAAAGAAGAATCCCGGGCAGCGTATGACGTCACGCCGCCCAGGAGTGCAGCCAGCGCGGAGCCAGGAGCGTGCAGTGTAAGTGAGACACGCCCCTTGAGGTCTCAGTTTCACTGGACACGCCCCCAATGTTTCTGTCAAGCTGCTTTGCTTTTTTACATGCAAAGCAGCAGTTTAAATAGGTTTTTGGAAGTTTTTTGAAGATTTTGGTAACTTTTATAAACTTTTTAAAATGTTTACATTATTTTGAGTAATCTGAAGTAGTTTTAAAGAGAATTAAAGCAATTTAAAGACTTTTAAAAGCCCTAAAAGAATTTTTTAAATTCCATTTATTTATTTAGCAATGTCGTCGTCATACGTGTCTTCACACTGCTCCCTTTGGGGAACTGTATGAAGTGGTGGAAGGATTTATGGCCGTGATTAACGCTCATTCCGTGACCGTAACCATCTTTGAACCAGCCATTAGGGCGTTTAGTCCTATGGCGGGAGGGTTTTACGGGCTCCCACAAGCTATACAAGGAGGGGGGGCCACCCACACCCACAGACGCAAATATCCCACTGGATGTCAACCCAGAATTTAGAGCCGGAGCTCCGACTCCACTTGCCGGGACTGTCTGGAGCGGGGTTTGAAACCCTACCCTGATCTGGCCCAGCGGCAGGGATCCTACCGCTATGACAAAGGCCCAATCTGATTAGCAACGTGAAATGGCAGCATAGGGCTCCAGTCACGGGGAGGGAAAAGGCGCAGGAAACGTATGGGTGTCACCTTTTGTGCGGAGTGGACCTTTTGCGTAGCAGTAAGCATCCCCGCCGCTGGGCCAGAAGGAGTAGGGTTTTGAACCCCACTCCAGACAGTCCCGGCAAGTGGAGTCGGTGCTCCAACTTTAAATTCTGGGTGGACATCCAGCAGGATACTTGCGTCCGTGGGTGTTGGTGGCCCCCCCCCCCTCAGATGGGTTGTGGGAGCCCGTAAAACCCTCCCGCCATAGGACTAACCACCCTAATGGCTGGTTCAAAGATGGTTACGGTCACGGAATGAGCGTTAATCACGGCCATAAATCCTTCCACCACTTCATACAGTTCCCCAAAGGGAACAGTGTGAGGATACGTCCGATGATGACCTCTTGCGCAATGCACCTCCTTGGACCCTCAGTCGCAGATGCGAGGGGGCAAGTCGTGCAATTGTTAAATTTTTTATTTTATTGACATGTAAAATGTTGGCCCAATAATTCCCTTCCAAATGCGCTAGTACGGTCGGGGTAGTTACGCATCTGGCCGGATGAAATGCCGGTTTTCAGCATGCACAGTGCATGTGGGGAAAACCGGCATTTCCTGTCCTCTGAACGAAGGGGTTCAGAGGCAGAACGCGTGCGACTGCACAGGCAGCGCGTGCGCAGTATAATTCGCCGCTTTCATTAATGCTTTCAGTGAGGTCCAGTCATTACAACTTACACATGAAAAAAGCATGGGTACAGTTGCTACAGAGGCTGCGGAGGAAGATATTTCTTATCGTGGAGCTTCTGAAAGTACGTATGTCTGTATATATTCCTTTGCGTGTTATGTATATATTCCTTTACTTATGTGTATGAATGTATTATTTAATTATGACTTTCAGAGAAAGTAACTTATTGGAAAATCATAATTAAAAACATACATTCATACACATTAGTAAAGGAATATAAAACATACATACATATACGTAAAGGAATATATGTGGACATACATACATAACTCATTCTCACATTCCATTCATACAGCCACAATTGCTCCTTCTACCTACCGTTCTGAAAACCCTTTTAAAAAAAAAATTTAAACTTTTAAACTTACTTAAAATTTCTTAAAATAACTTCCCTCCCTTTCCCAAACAAAAATATTGCATTTCAAAAGCTCCACGATAAAATATATCTTCCTCCGCAGCCAATGAACAACTTTACACTTGCTTTTTTCAAGTGTAACTTCTAAGGACTTAACCTCACGGATTTCATGAATGAAATCCACGAAGTTCACTGCGCAAGCGCTGCCTGTGCAGTCGCACGCGCTCGAGGTCTGGAAATGCCGGCGTTCCCCGCATGCGCTGTTCATGCTGAACGCCGGCATTTCCAACGGCCAGAAGCGTCAGTAAGCCAACCGTACTCACGCTTCTGGCCTGGAATTTCTGGCCCAATAAAGCACAAACACTTGACATGTTCATTTAAATTCCTTTCACTGCTAGATTAAAGTAAAAATACATGGATTAACATCTCCACTAAAGTAACGGAAAGAGGAATTTCAGATGCAAACGTAGGTGTTCATACCTATTTTTCTACAGCATAATTTCACAGCCTGTGTGTCGATTTATGAGTGGAACATCTTTGTTTCAACATTATCGCTGCTGGCTTCACTGGGAGTTTAGAAGAGTAACACACACAAGAGTTAAAGCTTTTAGATTAATGACTGCAGTTCTACTAACATGAATGTCAAAAATGTCCACCTCAGCAACTCCTCCCAAACAGATCCCTGGTAAAGTTACTTACTTTGTACAACCCCCAAAAAATCCAAAAATACGAATCCAAAATATAAAAGCAACGATAATGCTTTGCAACCTGATTTGAAAACCAGTCCCGATGGTGACACTCGCTCTTTGCAAACTTACATTATTGGTAAACCTTAACCAAACAATCACTTCCATATTTTCACATCAAAAATATACTATAGTACACTGTATGTGTTGGCAATTCTATATTTTACAAAAGTTTACAAAACACAATTTAGCTCATTTTTCACGAGTGTTGTTGCCCCGTGGAATGATCAACCAGCTTCTTCAGCAGAGCAGTCGATGCCTGCATAGGTGAATTTCTCGAACAGTGTTGTGTTCACGTAGGTCTAAATGAATGGACAAAGACAAAAGATGTCATGGATTCTATCTGACCACTTGCAAATCAGAAGCGCACGTGACATAAAACAGAGCGATTCAGTGATCCTGGGCTGTCAATCGAGAAACCATGCTCAAAGTGCACACAAGTCGGGGTTGTTCTCCTTAGACCAGAGAAGGTTAAGGGGAGATTTAATAGAGGTGTTCAAAATCATGAAGGGTTTTGATATAAATAGGGAGAAACTGCTTCCATTGGCAGGAGGGTCAGTAACCAGAGGACACAGATTTAAGATAATTGGCAAAAAATCCAGGGGGAAGATGAGGAGAACTGTTATGCTCTGGAATGCACTGCCTGAAAGGGTGGTGGAAGCAGATTCAATAGTAACTTTCAAAAGCAAATTGGATAAATACTTGAAAAGAAAAAAATTGCAGGGCTATGGGGAAAGAGCAGGGGTGAGTGGGACTAATTGGAGAGCTCTTTCAAAGAAATGGCACAGGCACGATGGACCAAATGGCCTCCTTCTGTGCTGTATGATTCTATGAAGTTGGAGATAAGGGTAGAACATTGTAACCCAGTTGTCCAGCCCAGGTTCCCGTTGAGTGCAGTTCCCCTCTGGGAGTGAGGATTAATGGAGTATCTCAGTCAGTCAGCACAGACTTACCTTCCGTTCCTCCAGCATTCTATTGAGCGACACCAGAATTTGAGCGAATGTCGGTCTCTCATATGGCTTCTCACGCCAGCACTGTCGCATTAATTCATATCTGAAAGAATGGATGTCACTGTTTACGACAACGTGCCTTATTACAAGCACATTATTGCATTTGCTGTTTTGGCTGAATGTATAATTAAAACAGCTGTAAAGCTGCATCACTTCTGTTTCAACCATCAATTAATATAAGACAGTCACTAATAAATCCAATAGGAAATTCAGGATAAAGTTCTTTACCCAGAGAATGGTTAGAATGTGGAACTCGCTACCACGGAGTGGTTGAAGCAAATAGCATAGATGCATTTAAGGGGAAGCTAGATAAGCACATGAGGGAGAAAGGAATAGACGGATATGTTGATGGGGTGAGACGAAAAGGGGTGGGAGGAGGCTTGTGTGCAGCATAAACTCGCCAATGCTTCTTCAGCAGCACCTCCCAAACCCGCAACCTCTTCCAACTAGAAGGACAAGGGCAGCATGCGCATGGGAACACCTTCCCCTCCAAGTCACACACCATCCTGACTTAGAAGTATATCGCCGTTGCTGGGTCAAAATCCTGGAACTCCCTCCCTAACAGCACTGGGAGTACCTTCACTACATGGACTGCAGCGGTTCAAGGCGGCGGCTCACCACCACCTTCTCAAGGGCAACTAAGGATGGGCAATAAATGCTGGCATTGCCAGCGACGCCCACATCCCACAAACGAATAAAAAAACACTAGCATGGACCAATTGGACTGATTGGCCTGTTTCTGTGCTGCATGTTCTATGTACTCTATGTAATCAGCCCAGCTCCTGATTATAGCATACATGAGATCATCTAGATACAGGAGACTATTAAGCAGATTAATCCAATAAAAAATACACATATTTACAAAGCTCTTAAAAGGAAAAACCATTGGGATGTAACTTTGCTTTGATTTTCTTATGTGTACAAGACAGGTTTATAGAGGAAAGCAAAGAAATGCCTGGGACCGCTCCTCTGCCCACGATCACTGGCAGGACACAGGGTGGTTTGAAGGAGTTCTGCTTGATTTATCTTTGAGGAGGGGGGGTGGTCAGGGACTTGGTTGGAAAGGAGAAAAGTAGGGAAATAATTTACCAAAAACAGGAAATCAGCCTTAAAGTTGCAGCATGTGGGGGGGGGGGGTCACAAGAGTGGCCTCCTCACTGGAGTTCCTTGAGAATACAGAACATGATTGACTGGCGTCCCCATCTGCAGAAGTTCAGTGAACCCCCAGAGAAACAATGTAAATGGCTGTTTCCGCTGCTTCCCAAAGGCGTCTGCTGATCTTCCAGTGAAGTTACGGTGGGAGATTGGGAAAGAACCTACAGAAATTCTCCTCTCAATGGGAAACTCCACAGTGCTCAAACCAAAATATAAACCAAACTCTAATTTACTACCAAAGAACACGATTAACTAGTCCACATTGTGGTATTAACCATGTTTCCTGTAAACATTTCCAAACATGGTGTGGAGCTGAACAAGCTGCCTTTGTAGCCGGAAAATCACCTGCAATGGCTTCTCTTCCCACTCCCACATCGTTACATCTGGGGTTCACCAAGGATCCATCCTTGGCCCCCTCCTATTTCTCATCTATATGCTGTCCATTGGCGATATCATTCAAAAACACAGCATCAGTTTCCATATGTACGCTGACGACACCCAGCTCTACCTCACCACCACATCTCTCGATCCCTCCACGGTCTCTAAATTGTCAAACTGCTTGTTCAACATCCAGTACTGGATGAGCAGAGATTTCCTCCAATTAAATATTGGGAAGACCGAAGCCATTGTTTGCAACCTTGGTGTCATGTTTGACCCTGAAATGAGCTTCCGACCACATATCCACGGCATAACAAAGACCGCCTATTTCCACCTCTGCAACATCGCCCGTCTCTGCCCCTGCCTCAGCTGATCTGCTGCTGAAACCCTCATCCATGCCTTTGTTACCTCTAGACTTGACTATTCCAATGCACTCCTGGCTGGCCTCCCATATTCTACCCTACGTAAACTTGAGGTCATCCAAAACTCGGCTGCCCGTGTCCTAACTTGCACCGTCCCGTTCGCCCATCACCCCTGTGCTCGCTGACCTTCATTGACTCCCAGCTAAGCAACACCTCAATTTCAAAATTCTCATCCTTGTTTTCAAATCCCTCCATGGCCTCGCCCCTCCTTTACTCTGTAATCTTCTTCAGCCCCTCAACACCCCACCCCCCCACCCCCCAGATACCTGCGCACCTCTAATTCTGCCCTCCTGAGCATCCCTGATTATAATCGCTCAACCATCAGTGGCCGTGCCTTCAGCTGACTTGGCCCCAAGCTCTGGAATTCCCTCCCTAAACCTCTCCGTCTCTCTACCTCTCTCTCCTCCTTTAAGACGCTCTTTAAAACCTACCTCTTTGACCAAGCTTTTGGTCATCTGTCCTAATTTCTCCTTATGTGGGTCGGTGTCAATTTTTGTGTCTTATAACACTCCTGTGAAGCGCCTTGGGACGTTTAACTACGTTAAAAGTGCTATATAAATACAAGTTAATATAAATAGTGGTTAGCACTGTTGCCTCACAGCGCCAGGGACCCGGGTTCGAATCCAGCCTCGGGTGACTGTCTGTGTGGAGTTTGCACATTCTCCCCGTGTTTGCGTGGGTTTCCTCCGGGTGCTCCGGTTTCCTCCCACAGTCCAAAGATGTGCGGGTTAGGATGATTGGCTATGATAAATTGACCCTTAGTGTTAGGGGGATTAAATACGTGGGGTTACGGGGATCGGGTGGGATATGTGTCGGTGCAGGCTCGATGGGCCGAAATGGCCTCTATCTGCACTGTGGGGTTTAAAAAAAAAAAAAAAAGTTGTTATTGCTGTTGTTCTATTTAAGCGTGGAAGGTTTCTGCAGCAAATGGAGTGCAGAGGTAGCTCGATGCAACCCTGTAGAAAATGATTCGAGAAACCTACACTTCATCTACACAGTTGAGTGGTTTTTCCATCCTGTATCCATGGGGTAACTTCTCGTAGAGTTCAGCACAGGTCATTCCACAATAGGGGGTGCCACCTAGCCAGAGATGCAGAGCAAGAAAGGGTTATTTTACCTCATTACTGGAACCTTTGCCCAAACTAACCATGTAACTAACATGTTGGGCCGGATTTTCCTATCGGAGGCTTCCTGCGGGCGGATGCCTCCGATCGGAAAAAATCTACGCACTTACCTGCTGGCTCCATAGGTCCAGAAACTTCCGATCCTGGGCCTCTGTTCTACGAAATGCACAGAGGCCCAGGTATCCCAGGGGCGCAGGCGGTTCGCAGCATCCCTGGGATCACGTGGGCCATGGGGAACCAATCAAAGAAGGGAATCCCCCTTCACACTTTTGACAGGTCTCGCCGCATAGATCTGTCAAAAGTATGAATGGGGATCACTTAAAAAAGTTAAACATGAAATAAAAACGCACGTAATTAAAATTAGTTAAAATTACATTAAATTAAATATTTTAAACTAAAATTTATTTTTTTGAAAAAAATAATTAAAGTTTTTTACGGGGCTAAAAATAAGCTTACCTTTTTAAAAAGCATTTTTAAATTATAAATGAGTGAATTAAAAAAAAATTAAACTTGTATGCTGGTAAAAGCAGGCCTTATGCTTGCTTTTGCCAGGCATAAGATTTTTAAAAGTTTTCAGCGGGTGGAGTTTGTGCAGAAAGCAGAACTCTCTGCCTGCGGAGACCCTTCTCCCGGGGATTCTTCATAGATTGGAAGTGCCGGGTGTTAGCGCATGCCTAAACACGGCACTTGCGAGGCCCCTGGGGGTCGGAAAATCCGGTCCATTATTACATAACTTCCTTTGAGTTACTTCTATTTGGGTGATGGTGTAAAATGGGCAATATTGAATTAGCCGACCATCACTCCCCATTACCCCTGCCCGTCATCTGCCCATCATACCCCCGTACCCCCTGATTCCCCCCCTTCAACCCCCCGTTCTCTCCACCGGTCACCCTCCCCACCTGTTACCCCATCACCTCCCCACCCCCCCGCCCGTCAACCCCCATCACCCACCCGTCCCCCCCGCATCACCCTCCCCACCCGTTTCCCCCCATCACCCCCTGTCCCCCTGCCCGTCAACCCCCGTCACACCCATCGCACCCCCGCTCGTCAACCCCCATCACCCCCATCCCTCCGCCCGTCAACCTCATCACCCTCCCCACCCGTCACCCCCCGTCCCGTCAACCCCATCACCCCATCACCCCCTGTCCATCAACCCCCATCACCCCCCTGCCCGTCAACCCCCATCACCCTCCCCACCAGTCAACCCCCGTCACCCCTGTCCCTCCACCCATCAACCCCCATCCCCCTGTCACCCCCTGCCCGTCAACCTCCATCACCCCCCTGTCCCCCGCCTGTCAACCCCCATCACCCTCCGCCGGTCAACCCCCATCACCCTCCGCCCATCAACCCTCCATCAGCCCACCCCGCCCGTCACCCCCCACCCATCAGCACCCCCCCCACCGCCGAGCTTGATGGGCAGTAAAACCTGCCACCGGGGACTCGATGGGTCTCCCAATAAAATGACAGATTGGGCTAGCTGGAGATTACCGAGCTAAACGAATGTGTTATAATGACATTACTTACCTAGACTAACAATCTCCCACAAGAGAACTCCATATGACCACCTACAGAAAAGATTCAGTGAGCGAGAGATGTTTTGGTAACAGGTTAATAAAGTACCTTCCATACATGTAAATCATTCTTTTATGAATTTAAGTAACTGTATAAACTCAGGCAGTCTAATTAAGCAGTAACTTCAATTTGGTATGAATGTATAAGGCAATAACCAGTTTCTGTGATGACTCCTCTTGCAAATTCAGATAAATAAATTTACATTTTCAACACATCGGGGTGGATTTTATGTCTTCACTTTCTGGGCAGTAATCTAGTGGAGCAGATTGTCCACCCTTTATAGAACTGATTGAATGAGAATCAGGTGGGTTCTGTACCAGTCGATCCATCCACTCTGCCAGATTATTGCCCAGGCAGTGAAGATGAAAATCAACCCTATTATCTGCAAGGCTCATAGAATGAGGCAAAAAGTTCCATGTTGCTTTAAAAAAAACACTAACGCATTACAAATGCCTTCCTGCTCACTTTGCTTATCTCTAGCCACATTTCATTCCAGCAACCAACAGGGAATCTATCCCCAGGCATCTGTCAATGCCACTTTTGAACTAGTTGCAAGAAGGTGGGGTCAATCATTTCTTGCAGTTAAGAGCCTGGATAATGTTCTGTTCATTCTTTTGAGCATTCCTCTATTTTTCCGCTAATCAGGATGAGGGATGCAATGGTGGGGAATTAATCTTTTTTTCCATTTCTGTCACCCAGTATCAGCATCAAGCACTCCCACATTAAGTAAAGTGCAGCCAGCTGCAGAATAAAATTCCTTACCTCTGCCTTAACAATCCAATTATATCCCAACCTCAGGAAAGCCCCCCTTTACTGCACCAATGTAATATTTGTTTTCCAATTCTCTACACTGGTGCCCAATGTCCACTGTAAGCTGCGCTTTGCTCTGCGCGGCCCATTTCTTTTAGTGGGCGGTCCCTTTAAATTTCCACACATGCGCGGTATTTACAATGGAGAAGCCGTTAAACGACCTGCACAGGACCTTTCCCAGTACTGTGCGGCTGCTGGTGCCCCTTCTGTGCTCGACTTTCTCAGTGCAATTGCTAATTTAGTGCCGTATTTGGGATTGTGCTATGAAATCATACCCATTCAGAACTGGGTTGAAGCTGCCCAGAATCATAAGAACATAAGAAATAGGAGCAGGAGTAGACCATTCAGCCCCTCGAGCCTGCTCTGCATTTTATACACCCCGCCCGCCACACAGCTTGCCCATTTCCTATAAGACTCTTTCAGCTAGCAGTGAAGGGAGACTTTGCTCAGTCTCAACTGAATTGAAACATAGATCCCCGAGGTGTGGAGAATTGCAGGAAGGAACCCATGTCTTAAATTCTCTCCATCAATCCAGCTCACCAACACCCTGCTGGATCTTGTGCAGGTTTTTTTGTGACTTTGAGTGTATTTTTCCTATTAGTTTCTCACTGGTTTTTCTTTCTTGGTGTCTTTGGCCTATACGAGTGCACCAACTTCAACCCTGGGCAAGAGGCCTTCCTTCCGATAGGAAGATCTTCACTATGCTGTTCATACATTTTGGGAAATATGGCCAATCAGTAACTGTTAAGCAGTTGCTTTAAAAAGGATGAAATAAGAAAACACATCAACACATAGGAGGGGCCCTGGCATGTTCGTATTATGAAGTCCATAAAAAAAAACTTACACATCACTGTTTGTTGTATAAACACTGTAATTTAAGGATTCAATGGCCATCCATCGGACTGGTAACCTTCCCTATTAGGATGGAAAAACAGCAGTGGAAAACAATAAATGGCTGCAATCGTATAGGCATTAATGTTCTATTGTAAATAAATGAAAAGAAAAAGCAACAATATTTCCCAAGACCCTGCACTATCAGCTTATCGGAATATCGCGGGTGTGTAGCCCAGGATTTTCTGTCCACTGATTTCAATGACAGTGCACCCGCAGTTTTCCAATAAACCTTCCGCTGCCAACATGGTTCCCTTGGTGCCCTGGGTTCCTCAGAAGATTTCCATGTGTGATCTACAGGATAAAGTGTCAATTTTTGAATACTCCTCTCCTGGTGCGGGATCTTGCTGGCTGGAAGTTGCTGAACCAAGAGTCGGGCACAGAAGGCAGCGTGTAAAATTCACGGTGCTTCTAATATTCCAAAGATCAGGAGCAGCTTACAATGGACTCTGCATCTGATATTTCCGGCAGCTCCTCAGCGGGAGGCTCAGAGGTCGAACCGGTAGGAGGGGAGGCGGCCAGCGGACCGAGGGCGGGAAAAGCAGGCCCTGGAAGGTCGGACACCGCGGGAGGCTCGGAGGTCAGACCGGGTGGAAGGAGAGCCAGGGAGAAGCAGGCCCCAGGACATTGGTACCATGGCGGCTGAAGATTGTCGGGCAGGAGTGCGGGAAAGGCGGAGCGAGGCGAGAGCGGACCCTATTGTGATGGCGCTGATGAAGATGGCTGCCGTCCTTGCGGGCGCCGTGCGTACCAGGCAGCTAAGTGTCCTTTGCTGCTTGGTGCGCTCGGCTCGTTAAGAAAAAAGCATTTCACTGACTGGATTTCACTTGTTGTATTTGGTTATGTGACAAATAAAATTGAAATTGAAATTGAGAGAGCAGAGTTTCCAAAAATTGACCTCCACATGCCAATCATCACTGAATGTGCTCACCAAGGCTTCTTCAGCAGCACCTCCCAAACCCACGACCTCCGCCACCTAGAAGGACAAGAGCAGCAAGCGCATGGGAACACTATCACCTCCAAATTCCTCTCCAAGTCACATGCCATCCTGTCTTGGAAATATATTGCCGTTTCTTCATCGTCACTGGGTCATAATCCTGGAACTCCCTACCTAACAGCACTGTGTCAGTGCCTTCACCACACGGACTGCAGCGGTTCAAGAAGGAGGTGCACTCGTCCTTCTCAAGGGGCAACAAATGCTGGCCTTGCATCAATGCACACATCCTGAGAATGAATTTTTTTAAAATGTTCATCATCTTTAATTTCTCATAGGGTAATCTTGGAAGTAACTTCAATGATGGTTGGTAAGTGGAAATGCATCAATACAGAATCGTTACTGTGCTGCATGACATTGGGGGAATGATCCAATATGATGTGTGCTTGCAATTCCCACTAGTGGGAAACAACATTTGGTGAGTCACTTTCGGTGTATTCTCATGGTCATGCGAATAACCAACTTGATGCAGCCTCGGAGAAAGCAGTCTACTCACCATCCCATTGGGGAATGGTACTCAGCCCGAGAAGAATTGAGGTAGAGTAAAAAATAAATTATAACAATTCTGAGGTGAAGAACCCTGGAAAGAAAACATACAACAACAACTTGTATTTATACAGCGCCTTTAACGTAGTAAAACGTCCCAAGGCACTTCACAGGAGCGATTATCAAACAATATTTGACCCTGAGCTACAGAAGGAGATATTAGGACAGGTGACCGAAAGCTTGGGCAAAGAGGTAGCCATTGGGTACAGTAGTGTAGTGGTTATATTACTGAACCAGTAAATGAGAGGTCTGGACTAATAATCTGTGAGACATTAGTTCAAATCCCACCATGGTTGTTTGTGAATTTGAATGCAGTTTAAATTTTAAAAAATAAATCTTGAGTAAAAAGCTAGTATCAGTAAAAGTGACCATAAAGCTGTCGGATTGTCGTAAAAACTCAACTGGTTCACTAATGTCCTTTAAGGAAGGAAACCTGCCATCCTTACCTAGTCTGGCCTATATGTGACTCCAGACCCACAGTAATGTGGTTGACTCTTAACTGCCCTCTGAAATGGCCTAGCAAGTCACTCAGTTGTATCAAAACTACTACAAAGTAGTACTGCAGTGGTTGAAGAAGGCAGCTCCTTCTCAAGGGCAACTAGGAATGGGCAATAAATACTAGCCATGGCAGTGACGCCCACATCCTGTGAATGAATAAATAAAAAAAAGTTTTAAGGAGCGTCTTACAGGAGGAGAGATGGAGAGGTTTAGGGAGGGAATTCCAGAGCTCGGGGCCTAGACAGCTGTAGGAATGTTGAACCTTACTTTCTTTGGAGTTCAGCAGATGTGATTCTATAACGTCCAAATTAATTTTTTACACTCACCATTGTCTTTTTAACATAAACTTCCTTCCCTCTGGACAATCCAAAATCTGCAATCTTCGCAACATAGTTGTCTCCCACAAGAATATTTCTAGCCGCCAAATCTCTGTGAATAAACTAAAAAAATGAAAGAGCCATCAATAAATGAATATCACTTGGGTATATTGAACAAATTAGCCGTGCTTTTGTACTCTTTCCTCTCCTCTATCTCTCCCCGCCCTCTCCTTTCCCCGCTGCTTCTCCATGACCATCATCAATCAGAATGACTGACTGGAGGTGGACTTAGCAGATCACATTGGGAGCCCTTGGCTGAGATCGAGCACCCCAGTAACACTCTGCTGTCCAACAGCAACAACTTGCATTTATATAGTGCCTTTAACATAGTAAAACATCTCAAGGTGTTTGATGTCCAGATGGAGTCCGACTGGAATCCATGGAAACCATCGATAGCTGAGTTTGAATACATTTTTTTGGGGGGGGATTTTAACTTGAACCCTGAAACCTGCAAGGTTACTGCTATAACTGCCGGGCTCGCAGGGAAGTCAGTTTTGACTTGCATGCATTTTCTTTTAAATTTCCTAATGGGGTAATTGAAAGATAATGTGAGTAGGGAATTGAAGATTTCAAAGAGTCCTCCAATGATTCAGTAGATAGATATACAGTGCAGTACATGGTATCGAGTCCAACCGAACAGGGAGATCCAAATTTAATCCCTGGCCTGTCATGTGTTAGCCAATCATGGTGGTGGAGCACTGCAATTGGCTAGAGAGAGCAAATGTCAGATGGGGCTCCAAGTAAATATCTCGTGCCCGTACCAGTCAGTCTTGAAAAATGGAAATTTTGTTCCGTGGACCCGAAGCTAATAGAAACTGAGATAGCGACTCAATTCTTAATAGGGCACTTACAACCAACAGGAAGGAACGCTAATCCAATCAGTCTGGGCTGGACTCATACTTGGGTCTCAAAGGGAAAGGTTGAGTGTGTTAACCTACTGCACTCTCTCAGCTCCCCTCCCACTACCATACTGAAACATGACTGAAAAAAAAATGAACAAAATAGCGAGACAGAACAGCTTAAAAAAAGACATAAGTCAGAACTATGTGCAAAAGCAATGCTAGAAAAAAATGACCGAGATGACATTATAAAAATAAAGCAAACCTGTTTCTGGCTGAGATAATCCATACCCTTAGTCACATCAGCTGCGAACTGCAGCAACTGCTGTGAGGAGAGGGTGGAGGCGGTGCTGTGCGCAATGGCATAAGCCGGGTCGGTGTCGAGCACTCTGCTGTTTCGCAGAAAATCCAACAAATTTCCATGTGGTGCAAATTCAATCGCTACATACAAATAACCTGCAAAAGTAAAAAGATCACCCAAAAGATTCAGAGAAGAGATTCCTTACAGGTGCACGGTGGGACCCAGTAGCACCACTGTCTAGGATAGGGATAATATATAACAGACTTACAACAATAACAACTTGCATTTATAAAATGTCCCAAGGCATTTCACAGCAGCATTATCAAACAAAATTTGACAATGAGCCACATAAGGAGATATTAGGACAGGTGACCAAAACCTTGGTCAATGAGGTATATTTTAAGGAGCGTCTTAAAGGACAAGAGAGAGGTAGAAAGGTGGAAAGGTTTAGGGAGGGAATTCCAGAGCTTAGGGCCAAGTCAGCTGAAAGCACAGCCGCCAATGGTGGAGCGATTAAAATCGGGGTTGCGCAAAAGGCCAGAATTGGAGGAGTGCAGAGATCTCGGAGGGTTGTAGGGCTGGACGAGGTTACAGAGATAGGGAGGGGGTGGTGAGCCCATGGAGGGATTTGAACACCAAGATGAGGATTTTAAATTTGAGGCCTCGCTGGACCAGGAGCCAATGTGATGCGCTATCAATTACTCATAAAAGACTGAGAGTTAGAAGAGTAACTAAAGGCTTTTATTAACAACAGAATGGAGGTCTGCCTCGAGTGGTCGACCGGTCCAGGATACCAAGGGCTGGGGAGCAGTCACCTTTATACTAGGACCTGTGGGAGGAGTCAGCCGAGGCATGTCCAGGCATGTACACAGTGGAATACAAACAGGACAAACAGGAATACAAACAGTGGTTTACCACACAATGTAAATCAGAGAGCACAGGGATGATGGGTGAACAGGACTTGGTGCGAGTTAGAATATGGGCAGCATGATGAGCTGAAGTTTACAGAGGGTGCAAGGTGGGAGGCTGGCCAAGAAAGCAGTGGAATAGTCAAATCTGGAGGTAACAAAGGCAAGGGTGAGGGTTTCAGCACCAGATGAGCTGAGGCAAGGGTGCATATCTCAGAAGTTTCCCACAGCACAATATTGATTAAATGGTGCCTAGGAGTATCCACATACTGTGAATTAACATTGATGTTAAGTACTTCTGTTACAGAGATTATTAATGGTCATAATTCTCCTCACTAGTTTCCCAACCTCAGAAACATTTTCAATAATCAGAGAGAATGTGAGTTCTTAACCAGAGACTTGGAAGCATAGTGAACAGTGAGGAGGTTAGTGATAGACTTCAAGAGGACATAGACAAGCTGGTGTGTAGGGGTCGCAAAATTTCCCCTATTTTTCCCTGAAGATTGAAAATATTGGTCCACATCGTGGACGAAGAATTGGGTGATGTGACTTGTCTACAATGTTTTAAAATGTGCCTAGAACCGCAAAAGACTGCTCTGAGATGGAAAGAACGTGGACAACACGGGAGTCATGGAGCTCTGTGGAAAATATTCACACACCTTAAGACAGTGCTTTTATTAATAAAATTGTTCCCTGGAGTTTGGGCAATTACAAAAGGTTTTAAAATGGCCACAGAAAGCATGGCAAAAAGAGCATCAAGCAGCTCGAGTTGCCTGTGTGAAAAAGTGGGAGGATACAGTGGCAGTCAGACCTGTCAATCAAACCAGGGAGTTTCCCTCTTAGCACTTGAAGTTGCTTATTGACATAAGAGATTAGCCCACTTGAGACCAACCACAGGACAATCGATTGAAACTGCTTCTGTTTACACAGCCATTCAAAGCACTCACAGACAATGATAGACTGAAACCATGGAACGGATTTTGATATGTAACAGTTTAAGCAATGAATGGGTTTTTGAATCACCCATTATTGGACAATACGGCAGTTGGATTCCCTTTTGTTTTAGCCCAGGTGAGCTCCGGATGTGGGCGGGAACATTTCGGCCCCACAGTGCAGACACATTAACCCATTACAACCATTTTAATTAGCCAATCACAGCGTTTCTTTTGTGTATTGGAACTTTTTGGGCGCGAATTTTCCAGACAGGCAAACAGCAGGGGGTTCACCAGGTATATAAGATAGCTCCTGAGAAGCTATCGCTCTGTTTTTACTTCCTGGGACCACAGGTGAGCTTCTCTCTCTCTCTCTCTCTCTCTCACACGTCACTGGACCACATGTGAGCAGAGTTTCTCCTCAGCAAAGCAACCTAGTAAGGAGTTAGGGGATGGTGAATTAAGGGGATATTGCTAAGATTGTTTAATTAACATTGTAGCCATATAATCCCTCGTTTTTACCGTCTGCATTCCCCCATTTAAGCAATTTTACTGTAATTACTGTGTTCATGTGGTATAGTTTATAATTTGATTGTAGTTCATTTAGTTAATAAAACTTGATTTTTTCTCTCATCCAAACCACGTGTCCGTTTTAATATCATTAATTATAAGTCCTTCAGTCAGAACTGGAAGGTGGGGTAGCGATTCGAAACCGCTGTTTGAAAATTGGTTTATTGGAAATTGGTTTACAGTGTAGCAGCAAGGCTGCAGACCAGGTGAATTACCGTAAACCAGGTAAAAGATTGGAATTGGTCAGAGTGCAGGCAAAGGCTGCAAGACCAGGTAAATTACCTTAAACCAGTTAAAAGATGCCCCCCTTACAGGTGGAATGGGCAGACAAGTGGCAGATGAAATTTAAAAAGTGCAAAGTGATATGTTTTGGTAGGAAGAACAAGGAGAGGCAATATAAACTAAGGGGTAGAATTCTAAAGGGGCTGCACGAAGAGAGAGACCTGGGGGTATCTGTGCACAAATCATTGAAGGTGGCAGGGCAGGTTGAGAAAGCAGTTAAAAAGGCAGAAGGGATCCTGGGCTTCATATTTAGAGGCATAGAGTACAAAAGCAAGAACGTTATGATGGACCTTTATAAAACACTGGTTCGGCTTCAACTGGAGTATCGTGTCCAAATCTGGGCATTGCACTTTAGGAAGGATGTGAAAGCCATAGAGAGGGCGCAGAAAAGATTTACAAAAATGGTTCCAGGGATGAGGGACTTCAGTTATGTGGATAGACTGGAGAAGCTGGGGTTGTTCTCCTTAGAGCAAAGAAGGTTGAAAGGAGATTTGATAGAGGTATTCAGAACCATGAGGGGTCTAGACAGAGTAGATAGAGAGAAACTGTTCCCATTGGCGGAAGGGTCGAGAACCAGAGGACACAGATATAAGGTGATTGGCAGACGAACCAAAGGTGACATGAGGAAACATTGTTTTACGCAGCGAGTGGTTAGGATCTGGAATGCACTGCCTGAAAGGGTGGTGGAGGCAGATTTAATCGTGGCTTTCAAAAGGGAATTGGATAAGTACTTGAAGGAAAAACATTTGCAGAGCTATGGGGAAAGGGCAGGGGAGTGGGACAAGCTAAAGTGCTCGTGCAAAGAGCTGGTACAGGCTTGACGGGCCGAATGGTCTCCTTCTGTGCTGTAATCATTCTATGATTCCATGTTCTGCTTTGTGTTTTGGATTGAAGAATAAAACTTCATACTTGGAACCACCACCTCAAATTTCTTGCATAACCTGGAACTGTTGGATTAATGTCTCATGGTTCTCGATCATGGGAGAGAACTGAGGGAAGGCAGTAAAAGTTGAATCAAACTCCTCCCAAGTGATTGCAAAGTTAGAAACATATCCCAACATTTAAACCAAAAGCTTCTCTCTAAAGTCATCGAGGTTGAGAATGGAAGCTTCAGTCTGAGAATTGTGCTGCATAAATTCTTCGGATTTAGCAACAGTGAGGAGACTCATAGATCACCCCCATTGTGGGTGTTGAGAAATTCACAGAATCTTCCAGCATAGGAGGAGGCCATTCAGCCCATCGTGCCTATGCTGGCTCTTTGAAAGAGCTATCCAATTAGTCCCACTCCCCTGCTCTTTCCCCATAGCCCTATAAGTTTTTCCCATTCAAGCTTTTATTCAATTTCCTTTTGAAAGTTACTATTTAATCTGCTCCCACCACCCTTTCAGGCAGCGCATTCCAGATCAGAACAACTCGCTGCGTAAATTATTTTTTTCTCATCTCTCCCCTCTGGCTCTTTTGCCAATTACCTCAAATCTGTCTCCTCTGGTTACCGACCCTCCTGTCAGTGGAAACAGTTTCTCCTTATTTACTCTATCAAAACCTCTCATAATTTTGAACACTTTTATTAAATCTCCCCTTAACCTTCTCTGCCCTTGTGTTTCAGACACTGGAGTTTATGTTTCCCATGTATATATTTGAAACCAACAAATCTTGAAAGGTAAAGAAACTCCTCCAAAGAATTAACAAATCTACAAAAATAACAACAGAAAATGCTGGAAAAATTTACAAGATAGTTATTCACATAGTCCCTTCCTGGCCTGTAATATTTCTTTTCTGTCCCAGGTTTTCACTTATCACAGAATCACAGAAACCCCACAGTGCAGATAGAGGCCATTTCGGCCCATCGAGCCTGCACCGACACATATCCCACCCGATCCCCGTAACCCCTACACCAACACATATCCCACCCTATCCCCGTAACCCCACGTATTTAATCCCCCGAACACTAAGGGTCAATTTATCATAGCCAATCAACCTAAACCCGCACATCTTTGGACCGTGGGAGGAAACCGGAGCACCCGGAGGAAACCCACGCAAACACGGGGAGAATGTGCAAACTCCACACACAGTCACCCGAGGCCGGATTTGAACCCGGGTCCCTGGCGCTGTGAGGCAACAGTGCTAACCACTATGCCACCGTGGTAATTTACAAGGTTCCTCTGCAGAACTCTGCAGAACTCTGTAATAATACAGTTCATAGATTCTTTGTGGAACAGACTGCCTTATTAAAGTTGTATGAGTCAGGAGGGAAAGAATGGGAATGTCCCTTTGCTGTTCTTGTGGGGAGCGGTCTTGATAAAGGTTTTGAAGATTCTTATACCCGACAGAGCCTTAATAAAAAGATAAAGCTGTGCAGCTTTCTGTACACACAGGCAATGTTCCCTCTAAGCTGCACGGCCCAAAAAAACATTACGGAGAACATTGCAGACAGGTATTAATGAACAGGCGGAAGCAATACTTTGTGTGCATTCAGACCTGAAACAAAAAATTAAAGATCGTTTATAGTTTTCAAGATTCATTGAGAACAGGATATATTGTAAGGAAATGGTTAATTCTTAACTTGTAGCTTTTGCCTGTTAAGTAAATTTCTGTTAGAAGGACAGTTTAAATGAAATGGATTTCCAGTCAGAGGGCGTTAGCAGCCAACAAGTTACTGCAGAGCCACAGAACAAGCAGGGACAGTCTTTGCTGGTCAGAGATTCAGCAGGCAACAAACTCTCTTTGTTAGCTCGAGCCTTCAAAAAGGTACCTGCCATAGATCCTGCAAATTTGGGAGTGAGTCAAGTTATGGGGGAGTTAGCCTTGTTAAACCTCAAGTCCAGCTAATTGGATGAGGTAATACTCTGAAACATGTGGGACTGGATTTTCATTGAGGAGGCATGTAGGAGGTGGGACTACAACTTTCGGCCAACCCACACGATTTTCACTTGATTGACCAGCGGGCTCAGCAGGCCAATTAAGGGCCACCCGGCAACAGGTGATGTCACAGATTAACATTTCATCCGTCAAAAGCTTTTGACAGATGAAATATCAGCGTTTGACAGCTGTTTGAAGCTGTCAAACACTGACAATCTGTACTCCAAGTTAATTCCTTCCTCTCAGGCTGATTTAGAGATCTCTCCAGAACAGAAAGCAGAATGCTGCAGATTTTGACAGCTCGTGGCCATTCTGCTTTCTGTGCTGGTGAGATGTGGGACTCCCGAGACCTGAAGGAAGGAAGGCTGTAAAGGGAAGTAAAACTTCTTTAAACACTTTACACACACCAAACACACTTACCTCTGAACTCATGCACCAATCACTCACCTGAACACCGGATATCTCGAACCCTCCAAGCCCTTCAGCCCGACGGCCCGCCTCGCTGACTTGGCGTGATTTGGAGCCGTCGGGAATCCCACGCTTCAGTAATAAAAATAGGGATTAGGCTAAAAACTGCCTGTTAACTACCTGTTAACAGGCAGTTAATTCGCAGTAATCCCCTTCCCACCTCGGGGAGGCGGGACCCAGCACAGGTCGGGTAGCTGCCTCCTTTGAAACTGGTATGGAGGCGGGTTGGGGCGGGATGGGTTCGTGTCCCCCGATTGAGATTTTAACCCCCCACATGCCTCCAATCCCGCCTCCACGGCCCAATGAAAATCCTACCCGTGGATTCTCACTTAGCCAGCGTGAATGAAAGATATAAATAGAAAGGGCATTATAATAGATACTTCCAATTCAACAAGGCTTGTTCAGCCATCCCCCTCGAGCTCGAAACCAGTGATGCGATGAATTTCCCCTGTACCTTGTACTGCAAATGTGACCCTGAGTATATGTGTAATTATTATTAATAATAGTTATCATTGTATATGTGTGATTATTGATAATAGTAGTCACCATTATATGCCTAATGTGTATGAAAGCCAATAAATGACCTTGGAACCGATTATCTTGTCGATTAACTTATAAATTTATAAGAACATCCATTCCCTAACAATTTCCATATGTGGATCAAGTTTTGAGGAGAATACATGAGACCCTTGCAGTGTTGGGAGCACTGATTATGTATGTGGTTGATTGCATTGCATGTATGAGACTTGTAGCAGGTACACCCTAATTACTGTTTCTCAGCCCTAGAAATCAATTGAAACTGTTTTATGATGGGTACATTATGGATGATTTAACAAGTCTGTGATTCCAGCAAAGGGATCTCACCTACCAGAAGTGTACATATCGGAATATTTACACTTATACTGCCCCTGGTCTTCTGACCATTTTAAAGGTCAGGATGTGAAAGAATAAGCAATATACCTATTCTGAAAAATACATCATTCTATAAAAGAATTCTGACATACTGGGCTTGAAAATCTAAAAGCCTTAACAATGGAGAAGCTGTAAACAGCATACAGGCTATTGAGATAAGATAATTTGTTGACACTGAATCAATAGCCTTGTTGAAACAGGAGGTTGGAGGCTCCTGACATCTGAGTCTTTGGAAAAAAGACAATGGTACACCCAGTTAAGGTGTTTTAAAGTACACTTAGTAAACAAACACAGAAAATTAAGAAACATATGCCTTCGTGGGAATGGCATCAAGTGGGGGAGGCACCAGCCATCACATTGTTTTTGTGTTGAACTTGGAACACCTAGGAGACATGAGTCTGTGTTGCAACCAGCTGAGGTGACTTAAGAGTTGCATAGAAGACCTTGGTAAGAATGACATCAAATAAATGCACCTGCTGTTACATTCAAACACCTAAAGGAGAGACACGAGTCTGCATTGCTACCAGCTGAACGAACTGTAAGAATAGCAGGGGCCAGCAGAAAAATGACTAGAGATAATTAGCTTACATCAGCAGAAAACTTCAAAGGAAATACCACGGAGAAAAGGTATAAAAATTGAACTTTCAAATGGGAAGATAGATTCGCTTGAAGGGGCAAAGCGATTCTCAGCTTCAGAGGCAAGCTCTGTAAGTCTTCAACTCTTTGTACCTCGGGGATCAAGGTATTGTATTTAATTTTGGTGGATATCCTGGAATAAACTAAGAACTGTAAAACTAAAGAAGTTAAGATTTGAGAATAAGGATCTTTGATAATAGAATTGTAAGATTTTTGTATTTGGAACTGTTAATGTTGTGATTGAATCACCAACTGTAAATTACATGTCGGTTCTTTAATAAATCTATATATTTTTAGAATTGTCTCACATAGTACTTCTGTATCAAACTCGCAAACTCAATCTCTGTACACTCTTTGGTGAGGAGTTGCAGAATACTGGGGGAGTTTTCCAGACCCTCATAATATCCAGAACGTTACAGTCTAGCTAAACTTATTAAAAGTGCTATCTGGAGGATGGTAACATCTTCAGGTTGTTCCTTTCCTTTAGGGAGAGATAGTCTGGACTTTTTGACCCAATTAAGTGTCTTTAGGATTCAGCTACCTCTAACTTTAGTTGAAAGTGAACGTCTGGGGAATATGCCTGATCTAGGGTAGCCCTAAAGGGGCTAGGACTAGTAATTATCCCTTCAAGGAATCACGGGCACTGTGTGTGAGAGTTGCGATAATGCTCTGTCAATGCACGAGACTCACACTGGGGGCTTGTAAAATTACACTAATTGTACCAGTGACAATGGTTTTAATCACACTAATGTTCCTCCACAGAAATGTTATAAATACAGCGGTACACAGATTGAAGTAGTGCTGGCCTCCAGTTTGCATTTGGTGTATTTCCATCACATTGCCCACCTGTACCATATGTACGAGGAACCCTTACCCCGGTGTTCACAGGCTCCCAGCAGGTTAATTATATTTGGGTGATGTCCAAGTCTGCACAGAACTTCCAGTTCACCAGCAAAGTCCCGGTGATCATCTTTGGAGGCATATTCTACAGGAGAAATAAGAATCACAGTTAGGGCTGGGGCAGAATTAGTTCCAATAATACCAGTGAGTTTTAACTTTCAATTGCAATTGCTAAGAATGAACAAATGGCTAAATTCATGGTACCATTTTCTCACTGTTTCATGCACCAATCAACAACAACTTGCATTTATACAGTGCCATTAATGTAGTAAAACGTCGTAATGTGCTTCACAGGACCGATTATCAAATAAAATTTGACACCGAGCAACATAAGGTAATATTAGGACAGGTGACCAAAAGCTTGACCAAAGAGGTAAGTTTTAAGGAGCGTCTTAAATGAGAGGTAGAGGCGGAGAGGTTTAGGGAGGGAACCCAAGCTATTTTCCCTTGATTGACTGGGCTCAGCAGGCCAATTAAGGGACACTTGGTTACTGGTGACGTCAGTGATTGACATTTCATCTGTCAAGAGCTTTTGACAGATGAAAAATCAGCGTTTGACAGCTGTGAAGCTGTCAAACACTGAATCTGTCTTCTAACTTGAGTCCTTCTACTCAGACTCAGTTAGAGATCTCTCCAGACCAGAAAGCAGAATGCTGCAGATTTTGACATTTCAGCAGCCATTCTGCTTTCTGTGCCGATGAACTGAGGGACTCCCGAGAACTGAAGGGAGGAAGCCTGCAGGAGAAAGTAAAGGTAAGTAAAACTTATTAAAACACTTTACACTTACCTCACACACTTACCTCTGCACACATGCACCCATCACTCACCTGCACAACGGCCATTTCGACCCCTCCAAACCGATGGTCCACCTTGCTAGCTTGGCGTGGTTCGGAGCCATCAGGAAGCCCACACTTCAAGGCTAAAAATAGGGATTAGGCACTAATCCCCTTCCCGCCTCAGGGAGGCGGCTCCCAGCACAGGTTGGATACCTGCCTCCTGGGACATTGGCACGGAGGCGGGTTTGGTTCGTGCCCCCCGATTCTGCAATTTTCCCACCACTCCCTCCTCCAAACCCGCCTCCACGGGGCTTGGAAATTCGAGCCCATAGAGTTAGAAAGAAACTATTTCCTCTGGTGAGGGAGTCCAGAACAGGGAGGCATAACTGTAAAATTAGAGCTGGGCTGTTCAGAGGTGATGTCAGGAAGCACTTCTTCACACAAAGGATGGTGGAAATCTGGGACTCTCTCCCCAAAAAGCTGTTGAGGCTGGGGGTCAATTGGAGGTTGCAAAACTTAGATTAGATTTTTGCTAGGCAAAGGTATTAAGAGTTACAGAACAAAGGGGGGTAAATGGAGTTATGATACAGAGCAGCCATGATCTAATTGAATGGCGGAGTAGGCTCAAGGGGCTGAATGGCCTCCTCCTGTTCCTATGTTTGTGCATTGAGTGGTGCTGGAGTTTTGGTAAGTGGGAGAAAATCATTTAAGTGTATTTTGTGAATTTTAGTGTGTTAAGAAGTCAATTATTTGAAGTAAGTTTAATTTTTTAAGGGTATATTAAACTATTGGGCAGTTTAAACCGGAAGTAGAATCCGGGTATAAAAGGGGAGGGGCTAGTGCTGTGCACGGAGTGCTTTGTGCATTGAGTGGTGCTGGAGTTTTGGTAAGTGGGAGATTCAGGCAAGTGGGAGGTGAGGGAGTGTTTTCTGCTCTGTTTTTCCCCCACTCCCAGGCTTAGACAGCACTGCGGAGGCGGAACAGCGAGACGAGTCAACCAAACGGGCCCCACAGGCAGTATTCAAGGAGGAGGTTGGTGATCAGCTGGTTGGTTGGTTTTCTTCCTTCTCTTCTCTTTTATACCTTTAAGTTGGTAAGTCCTATTGAATAGTGGTGTGATATTATCATCTATATCCGGGCAGGGTCTTCATAACTAATAAGAAGAAATTTAATTAATTATATAGAATGGAGCAGGTGATGTGTTACTGTTGCGAGATGTGGGAGCCGGTGAACCCCATTGAGGCTCACGGTGATTACATCTGCGACAAGTGTTTGCTGCTAGAGGAACTCAAGTTCCATGTTATGGAGCTTGAGACCGAGCTTCAGACACTGCAACACATCAGGGAGGGGGAGAAGTTCCTGGACTCTATGTTTCAGGAGATGGTCACACCTATGAAGTTAATTACTGCAGATCTAGTCCGTGGTCAGGGACAGGACGGTGTGACTATGAGTGAGGAAGGTACAGGGATCCAGGATGTAGTGTTGAAGGAGACGCAGCCCTTGCTCTTGTCCAGCAGGATCGAGGTTCTTACTCCCTGTGAGGGCGGGTGCAGGGACTGCAGGGAGGATGAGCAACCTGGCCACAGCACCGTGGTACAGGGGGCCATTCAAGTGGAGGGAGTAAAAAGAAATGTTGTAGTGGTAGGGGATAGTATCATTAGGGGGATAGGGCTCTCTGCAGTCAAGAGCGGGAGTCCCAAAGGCTGTGTTGCCTGCCCGGTGCCAGGGTTAAGGACATCTCTTCTGGGCTGGAAAGAAACTTGGAGTGGGAGGGGGAGGATCCAGTTGTCGTGGTCCATGTTGGTACAAACGACGTAGATAGGACAAGGATGACGGTTCTGTTAAAGGAGTATGAGCAGCTAGGGGTCAAATTAAAAAACAGAACCTCATGGGTAATAATCTCTGGGTTATTACCTGAGCCACGAGCGAATTTGGCTAGGATAAATAAAATTAAAGAGTTAAATGCGTGGCTCAAAGACTGGTGTGGGAGAAATGGGTTTTGCTTCTTGGGACACTGGCACCAGTACTGGGACAGGAGGGAGCTGTTCCGTTGGGGCGGACACCACTTGGCCAGTGCTGGGACTAGAGTCCTGGTGAATCATACAACTAGGGCTGTAGAGAGGGCTTTAAACTAATTAGTGGGGGGGAGGCTTCTAGAGAGCAAATAATAGAAATGACAACAGAGAAGGTCATAGACTTAGGTAGCAGTGGGGGAATTAAAAAAACATGTCAGGAAGGGACAGAAGGTATGGAGTAAAAAGTAAAGTACTAAAAAGGGAAAAAACAGGAACTAAGTGTTACAAAACATATTTGAAAGTTCTTTATCTGAATGCACGTAGCATTCGTAACAAAATGAATGAGTTAACGGCACAAATAATGACATATGGGTATGATCTTGTGGCCATTACAGAAACATGGCTGCAGGGTGACCATGACTGGGAATTAAACATACCAGGTTATTTAACAATCAGGAAGGACAGGCAGGAAGGGAGAGGAGGTGGGGTGGCTATGTTAATAAAGGAAGGAATCACTATAATACAGAGAAATGATATTGGGTCAAAGGAGCAGGATAGTGAAACAGTTTGGGTGGAGATAAGGAATAATAAGGGGAAAAAAACATTAGTGGGTGTAGTCTATAGGCCTCCGAACAGTTGCAACTCTGTTGGACGGAGTATTAATCAGGAAATAGTTGAGGCTTGTAATAAGGGAACAGCTATAATTATGGGGGATTTTAATTATCATATTAACTGGACAAATCAAATTGGGCAGAGCAGCCTTGAGGATGAGTTCATTGAGTGTATTAGGGATGGGTTTCTTGAGCAGTATGTAACTGAACCGACCAGGGGGCAAGCAACCTTAGATTTGGTCCTGTGTAACGAGACAGGATTAATTAAAAATGTCCTAGTAAAGGATCCCCTTGGAATGAGTGACCATAACATGGTTGAGTTCCATATTCAATTAGAGGGTGAGAAGGTTGGATCTCAAACAAGCGTGCTGAGCTTGAATAAAGGAGACTATGAAGGTATGAGAGCGGAATTGATTAGAGTGGACTGGGAAAATAGATTAAAGGGTAAGATGGTACATGATCAGTGGTGTACATTTAAGGAGTTATTTTACAACTTCCAAAAAATATATATTCCACTGAGGAAAAAAGGGTGTAAAAGAAAAGATAGCCATCCGTGGCTAAGTAAAGTAATTAAGGATAGTATCCGACTAAAAACAAGGGCATATAAGGTAGCCAAATCTAGTGGGAGGATGGAAGATTGGGAAGTCTTTAAAAGACAGCAAAAAATAACTAAAAGATTGATTAAGAAAGGGAAGATAGATTATGAAAGTAAATTAGCAAAAAATATAAAAACAGACAGCAAAAGTTTCTATAGTTATATAAAAAGAAAAAGGGTGGCTAAAGTAAATGTTGGTCCCTTAGAGGATGAGACCGGGAAATTAATGGTGGGAAACATGGAGATGGCAAAAACACTGAACAATTATTTTGTATCAGTCTTTACAGTAGAGGACACGAAGAATATCCCAACACTGGACAAACAGGGGGCTCTAGGGGGGGGGGAGGAACTAAATACGATTAAAATCACTAAGGAAGTGGTACTTGGTAAAATAATGGGACTCAAGGCGGATAAATCCCCTGGACCTGATGGCTTGCATCCTAGGGTCTTGAGGGAAGTGACGGTAGGGATTGTGGATGCATTGGTAATAATTTTCCAAAACTCACTGGACTCAGCAAAGGTCCCGGCAGATTGGAAACCTGCTAATGTAACACCCTTATTTAAAAAGGGTAGTAGGCAGAAGGCTGGAAACTATAGACCTGTTAGCCTAACATCTGTGGTTGGTAAAATGTTAGAGTCCATTATTAAGGAGACAGTAACAGGACATTTGGATAAACATAATTTAATAGGACAAACTCAGCATGGTTTCATGAAGGGGAAGTCATGTTTGACAAATTTGCTGGAGTTTTTTGAGGAAGTAACATACAGGGTGGATAAAGGGGAACCAGTGGACGTGGTGTATTTAGACTTCCAAAAGGCATTTGACAAGGTGCCACACAAAAGATTATTGCTCAAGATAAAAAATCACGGGATTGGGGGTAATATTCTGGCGTGGGTGGAGGATTGGCTCTCTAACAGAAAGCAGAGAGTTGGGATAAATGGTTCGTTCTCAGATTGGCAACCAGTAACTAGTGGTGTTCCGCAGGGGTCAGTGCTGGGTCCCCAACTCTTTACAATCTATATTAACGATTTGGAGGAGGGGACCGAGTGTAACATATCAAAGTTTGCAGATGATACAAAGATGGGACGGAAAGTAGCGAGTGAGGAGGACATAAAAAACCTGCAAAGGGACATAGACAGGCTAAGTAAGTGGGCAGAGATTTGGCAGATGGAATACAATACTGGAAAGTGTGAGGTTATGCACTTTGGCAGGAAAAATCATAGAGCAAGTTATTATCTTAATGGCAAGAAACTGGAAAGTACTGTAGTACAAAGGGATCTGGGGGTCCTGGTGCACGAAACTCAAAAAGTTAGTATGCAGGTGCAGCAAGTGATCAAGAAGGCCAATGGAATGTTGGCTTTTATTGCTAGGGGGATGGAATATAAAAACAGGGAGGTATTGCTGCAGTTGTACAAGGTATTGGTGAGACCGCACCTGGAATACTGCATACAGTTTTGGTGTCCATACTTAAGAAAAGACATACTTGCTCTCGAGTCAGTACAAAGAAGGTTCACTCGGTTAATCCCGGGGATGAGGGGGTGGTCATATGAGGAGAGGTTGAGTAGATTGGGACTCTACTCATTGGAGTTCAGAAGAATGAGAGGCGATCTTATTGAAACATATAAGATTGTGAAGGGGCTTGATCGGGTGGATGCGGTGAGGATGTTCCCAATGATGGGTGAAACTAGAACTAGGGGGCATAATCTTAAAATAAGGGGCTGCTCATTCAAAACTGAGATGAGGAGAAACTTCTTCACTCAGAGGGTGGTAGGTTTGTGGAATTTGCTGCCCCAGAAAGCTGTGGAAGCTACATCATTAAATAAATTTAAAACAGAAATAGATAGTTTCCTAGAAGTAAAGGGAATTAAGGGTTACGGGGAGCGGGCAGGAAATTGGACATGAGTCTAGGTTCGGAATGGTCATGGCCCTGTGGGTAGTGGAGTGGGCCCAGGGGCCGTGTAGCCTGGTTCTGCTCCTACTGTGTTCTAATTCTGTTAGATTTCAGGAGATGGTTTTATTCCTGTTCCTGGCTGGGGTGGAGATCGCCTTTACAGAAGGTAAGTACTGTAGAAAATATAGGGACAGAGTGATCTCCTGGAAGAATTTCGATCGCCTAGATGGGTCAGAGAGGAATTTCCCAGATTGTTTTCTCCCAAATTGGCCATTGGGTCTTTATCTGGTTTTTTGCCTCTCCCGGGAGCTCACATGGGTTCGGGTGGATGCAGAGTGATAGAAGATTTGAGGTTAGGATCGGATCAGCCATGATCTTATTGAATGGTGGAGCAGGCTCGAGGGGCCGATTGGCCTACTCCTGCTCCTAGTTCTTATGTTCTTATGTTCTAATATAAAAATTATTATTCTTTGTCAATGAAGGAGATTTTTGACATTGTGGCTATCTTACCTTTCATTCTTTTAATGGCAGCATTCATCTTGTGCCCGTCTTTCTTAATTCGGGCCTTCAAGACTTGTCCAAAATTCCCTTCACCGATAATGTCTTCAAATTTGATGTCATCCCATTGGAGGACGGGATAGACGATTGGCATTCGCAACTGAGGTTTTGGTTTCCTGGACAGAGTGAGGGTCCCTGAATTAAACTGAATAATAGGCTCCTCCCTCTTCAAAGGAAAGAAAAGGCAGGTTGAGAGTCAATCTGCTAGACAAAAACTTAAAACTACTAAAATGATTTACTCTAGTGCAATTACAAAAGTCACGCCAAGAATTTCCTCTTTGGGGCAGAGATCCGGTAGGGCAGGACTTCAGCTGCCCCTCAAATCCGCCTCCACCGTGGCCCATTTGCATGGATCGGGGTTCATCATGTATGGACTGGTGTGCTCCCAGAGGGATTCCCACTGTCAAAAGGGAGCCCAACAGTGCAAGGCCGCATAGTGCTGCAGTAGGGATAGACTGCAGCACCAGAAGAGATGACGAGGGATCATCAAGGCGCCAGAGATGCCCCAAAGGTTGCATCAAGGCTCTCACTGAGGGGCTCAACTGAGACCGAGGCCTTCAGCAGCGGAGTGCTTGGCCTAACTTGGAGGGAGAAGAGGCTGCTACACGGCCCTCACCCTCAATTAGTACATATCAGGGCCTTTACCATCGTGTCTTGGGGTCTGCTACCACCTTGGACATGGCATCCCTGAAGAGTGGCGGTGAGGGCAGTGGGTCCTTTGGGGGAAGGAGGGGGAGCGGCCAGTTGCGATACCGTTGGGGCAGCGGGAGGGAAATCTCCATCATTCTCTGCCATCTGATGCCACCAGATTTTGTGCAAGATGGTGGGGTGACATCAGGAAGCACTTCTTCATGCAAAAGGTAGTGGAAATCTGGAACTCTCTCCCCCAAAAAGCTGTTGAGGCTGGGAGTCAATTGAAACTTTCAAAACTGAGATTGATAGATTTTTGTTAGGCAAGGGTTACAAAACCAAGGCGGGTGGATGGAGTTAAGATACAGATCAGCCATGATCTAATTGAATGGAGGAACAGGCTCAAGGGGCCTCCTCCTGTTCCTGTAGTGGATCATTGTGTGGCAATGATGGTTCAGTATGGTTGGCTGGACAGATTTAATCAACATAAATTAATATATTTATACCAATGTTATGTTGCTGACTCCCAGGAGTTATCATTGAGCTCTGTACAAACTGGAACATTTTACTAATGGGAAAATCTTGGCAATATCCTGCTGTAGGGGAAATAATGCTTTCGAATCAGCAATGTTTGGTCACGCGAACCTACCGAGCTGTTTTGAAAAGCTTGCACCATTCTCCGTTGGAAGTTGTTTCTCTTGAAGTGAAGCACGATGCAAAAGGCCAATAGGATTGTCAGGCAAGTCATTCCCGCTGAGCCCAGGATGGCATAGAGAAGCAACCTCCCCTCGTGTTGGCCTCTGTAGTATTCAGCTGGAAAAAGACAGTGTCAACACTCATATACATCTCAGAGACTTTACACTTTATCAAAATCATCATAGAATCATACAGCACAGAAGGCAGCTCATCGGCCCATCGTGTCTGTGCCAGCTCTTTGAAAGAGCTATTCAATTAATCCCATGCCCCTGCTCTTTCCCCATAGCCCTGCAAATTCAAGTATGTATCCAATTCCCTTTTGAAGTTACTATTGAATCTGCTTCCACGACCCTTTCAGGCAGTGCATTCCAGATCATAACAACTCGCTGCGTAAAACAATCTCTCCTCAACTCCCCTCTTTTTTTTTTGCCAATCACCTTAAATCTGTGTCCTCTAGTTACTGACCCTCCTGCCACTGGAAACAGTTTCTCCTTATTTACTTTATCAAAACCCTTCATAATTTTGAACACCTCTATTAAATCTCCCTCTAACTTTCTCTGTTCTAAGGAAAACAATCCCAGCTTCTCCATATAACTGAAGACCCTCATCCCTGGTACCATTCTAGTAAATCTACCTCTGCACCCTCTCCAAGGCCTTGGCATCAATGTTCCTTGTAATTTATGGGGAGCCACGCGGCACATTTAAAATACTGCGCATGCGCGGTTTTTCTATTTAAAAGTCGGCAAGCCGGCTGCGCAGGTCCTTCAGATTTTGATAAAGCATGGCTGCTCTTAAAGGGAACATTGCTCGACATCCTTGTATAATTGGTATATGGGGATGATATCCCTGTAAACTGTATAGGGTGGGTTTCCAACTGTTGATATTTTTTATATAGGTGAGGTGATACATTCTGGTAGGAAGAATGAGGAGAGACCATACATACTAAATGGTACAATTTTAAAGGGGGTGCAAGAACAGAGAGACCTGGGGGTGCTTGTGCACAAATCTTTGAAGGTGGCAGGACAGGTTAACAAAGCAGTTAATAAAGTATGTGGGATCCTGGGCTTTATAAATAGAGGCATAGAATACAAAAGACAGGAAGTTATGCTAAATCTAGATAAAACACTAGTTTGACCCCAGCTAGAGTATTGTGCCCAATTCTGCGCACCACACTTTAAGGAGGACGTGAAGGCTTTGGAGAGGGTACAGAAGAGAGTTACTAGAATGATTCCAGGGATGAGAGAATACAGTTACCTGGATAGACTGGAGAAGCTGGGGTTGTTCTCCTTGGAGCAGAGAAGGCTAAGAGGAGATTTGATAGAGGTGTTTGAAATCATGAAGGATTTAGATAGAGTAAATAAAGAGAAACTGTTTCCAATGGCTGAAGGGTCGATAACGAGAGGGCACAGATTTAAGGTGATTGGCAAAAGAATCGGGGGGGGGGGGATGAGGAAAAACTTTCTTACACAGAGAGTGGTTAAGATTTGGAATATACTGTATACTGCCAGGTAGGAATCTGGATACAGATTCAACAGTAGACTTCAAAAGGGAATTGGATAAATACTTGAAGGAGAAAAAATTGCAGCGATATTGGGGAAGAGCAGGGAAGTGGAACCAACTGGATTGTTCTTCGAAAGAGCTGGTGCAGACTTGATGGGCTGAATGGCCTCCTTCTGTACTGTACTATTCTATGATTCTATAAGTCACATTTAGGGGATTGTTAATATCAGTTTGTAAATTCCCACACTGATTTAACAAAGTGCTTATTCTTTTACCCTAATGAACTAAAGCATCAAGCTAACCAGTTATTTGGGATTTTAGGCATATTGTGAATTCCAAATGATAAACTCTGGAGATAAAAATGACTCTCGGATTGAAGTGGACAGAAAAGCAGGCGCTACCTGCTCGCAATTTCCCAGCTCCCTACGAACACCAGGAGCACTCGACAACACAATCACACTGTAAATGTCAAGTAATAATTGTTAAACCACATCATCACACAGCAACACGGAGTGCACTGGTAGTAGCTGTTACATCCACTGCCATTCCTCAGAATGATGTAAAACAAATTGTCAGCACATTAAATGATTGTGACCAAGAGTTGCCTCGGAAACAAGAGTCACTTTGTCTTATTTTGTATTGTTTCAGGCAGAGTCTGATTCCTATATTGCTTGTTGATTATGATAAACATGCTTCCAATCAGTCAGGATGGCCACAACAATTTGTAATATAAAAACAAAACCTTTTATTTATTTTCTGTATGAGTCAGCTATTATCACGTCAAACAATAAGCACTGAATAAAAGCAGAAAGAATTCAGTTAATATTTTATACATATGAACAAACATTTAACATTCCTTTGTCCGCTAGTTTAACTGAGGTGTTAAGCAAGTTAAGATAAGCAGCTTCACGCCTGCGCTCAAATAACAGACTGAGGCATTTCATGTAAGTGCATTAAACAGTCTTTACAATTTCTTATATACTTATCTGGAGTTTATCGATGACATGTATACACACAGCAGACGTGCACGCTCACATGTTGCACACTTATTACGAAAGGTGAGGAGACTGTACCTGCAGACTCCTGCAGCGTATGTAGTTCCATGGTTGGGTTAGGGTAACTCTCCCCAATGTTATTCTTTGCATAGAGTTCCACCAGGTACGGTGAATTTGCCTCCAGCCCTCGCAGCTGAAACTGTGAAACAATGTTGTCTCTCATTTTGATTTCTGTCTCTTGGGTGTAATCCTCTGCCCCATAGATTTTGTATCGTATAACGATGGAAGATATGGAGTTGCCGGCTTCAATTAACCAGGAGATGAAAGCCGAGGAGTCGGAGATGTTAAAAATCTTGACGTTGGTAGGAGCGGGAGGCCGTTCTGTCAGAATCAATGGGATCTTGGTGTTAATTGCACTGCACTCGGCTTTCAAACCGACTTATTGAGGGACCACACTGACAGTGGAACCCTGGTAAAGTCTAGGTGAATGAGCTACAATTTCAAAGGTGGTGCAGGACAGTGAGGGTGTATGTACACAAGTGTTTGAAGGTGGCAGGACAACTCGAGAAGGCTGTTAAAAAAAATCATACGGGATCCTTGGCTTTATTAATAGAGGAATAAATTACAAAAGCAAGGAACCTTTGCAAAACAGTGATTCGGCCTCAGCTGAAGTATTGTGTTTAATGCTGGGCACTACACTTTAGGGAGGCTGTCAAGGCCTTAGAGGGTGACTTACCAGAATGGTACCAGGGATGAGGGACTTCAGGTATGTGGAGAGACTGGAGAAGCTGGGATTGTTCTCCTCAGAGCAGAGAAGGTTAAGGGGAGATTTGATAGGGGTGTTCAAAATCATGAAGGATTTTGATAGAGTAAATAAGGAGAAACTGTTTCCAGTGGCAGGAGGGTCTGTAACCAGAGGACATGGATTTAAGATAATTGGCAAAACAACCAGAGGGGAGATGAGGAGAAATCTTTTTACGCAGCGAGTTGTTATGATCTGGAATGCGCTGCCTGAAAGGGCGGTGAAAGCAGATTCAATAGTAACTTTCAGAAGGAATTGGATAAATACTTGAAGGGGAAACATTTTGGGGAAAGAGCAGGAGAGTGGGACTAATTGGAGAGCTCTTTCAAAGAGCCAGCACAGGCACGATGGGCCGAATGGCCACCTTCTGTGCTGTATCCTTCTATGAACATACAACTTGGTTTAAAGCAATGAGAAATATATTTTTTATATTATTGCCAGTGAGTCCCCTTGTTCCCGGTTGGTCTGGGGAAATGCTGCGTCACTCAGCTGTGTTTGTTGTAACAGATTGTGTGAGATTGCAGCGCCCCCTCTGGTACAAATAGGAACAGGCATGGTTTTTGGAGCTTACAGTGCCATCCACTGGAGGAGGTAAGAACAGCAGGCATTACTGATACATTCTAGAGAGCTAGAAATTTGTCTCGGGCAGTGGTGCAAAATGGGCGGTATCAAATCGGCCGCCAGTTATACGCAGCGCCTGCTAATGACTGCAATGGAACTGAACATCAGGCGCTGTGTATAACGGGCGGCCCTTCCAATGCCGCCCGCTTTGCACCACCGCCCGAGATGAATTTCTGGGCCACGGTTTCCACCACATAAAATGGCCGTGGTTAAAACAGGCAGTTGCTTACATCGGCCAAAATGCAGTAACATTAGCCATTTGCACGAAGGTCAAATTCAAAAGTTGCCAGTAATAGCGTCTTAAGTGTTCCATTTATTTCGGGCAGAAACAGCTGTATTTACTCGCCTGGGATATTTGTATGAGTGAAGTACACATGAAAAGCTGATGCATGATTAAAATATATTTATATTTAACAAAAATTATGCTTCATGCACAATAATCCCAGCAGCTGAAATTTAGTGCCCTAATGAGGCGTTTGGGGTGTTTAAATGGTTGTCCTGCTCCCAGGGTGAGGTTGGCGCTGCAGAGTTTGGGGTCGAGGGTTCGGCAGTAAGGAGGTTCATTCAGGTAGTGGTTCAGGGAACAGCGGACGCTGATGAGCGACAATAACATTCTTGTAGCACTACCACATTATACCAGCCATCGTGTATACTGGGCAAATTGCATACACACGAACCCACCAGCAGTAAGTGGTAGGGACTGTAAATCCTAAATTCTGGGGGCACCCTTTCATTCCATAGGTCTGAACTGGATTCAAATCCAGGCCCCAGAGTTAAAGGGAGAGTAAAATCTGTGCCACCCATTCCCTCTTCTTGAAAGCATTAATAAGAAATATAACAGGAAAATAATGTATTAAATTAATATAAACATTTAGCAGTTGAATTTCTATAGAGCTCCTCGCATACAGGAAGAGGTCTCAGAGCACTTATATATAGTTAAAGTAAATTAATAAATGTAATAAATTAATTCATTTATATAAAGCTGCAAATCAAGTCTTATTTTTGATGCAAGATAGGAGTTCAGGTAAGGTATCGTAGAATTACATAGAATTTACAGCAGAGAAACAGGTCATTCGGCCCAACTGGTCCATGCCAGTGTTTATGCTCCACACGAGCCTCCTCCCACCTTACTTCATCTCACCCTAGCAACATATTTCTCCCTCATGTGCTTATCTAACTTCTCCTTAAATGCATCTCTGCTATTCGTCTCAACTACTCCCTGTGGTAGCGAGTTCCACATTCTAACTACTGTACTCTCTGGGTAAAGATGTTTCTCCTGAATTCCCTATTGGATTTATTAGTGACTATCTTATATTTATGGCCCCTAGTTCTGGTCTCCCCACTAGTGGAAACATCTTCTCTACGTCTACCCTATCGAACCCTTTCATAATCTTAAAATCCCTATCAGGTCACCTATCGAGCTTTTTTCCAAATTATATCAATGAACACAAACCCCAGAAGCAGTAATTGGGAAGGGAATAACTTACTGTTGCTGTATGTCCATGATGTCACCATGTCACACCACTCTCCTACCGACTTGGTTTGTGCTCGCACGCGACACTGGTACTGCTGTTTAGGCTGTAGGCCCTCGATTTCCAAGGTGGACAAGTTCCCAGGGACCTCCAGGGCGGTAGGCTTCCCTTTACTGTCATTGGTGGTATGACACTCAACGTGGTAGGTGAGTTCCTCCAGGGTCTCAGGGACTGGCTGCCACGTTAACCTAAGGGACGTTTGGCTTTTGGGCAGGACTTTGAAACCCAGTGGAGCAGGGAGACCTGTATCACACGCGCAACAAAGAAGAACAGATACTTTAGCTAGCGACTGTTTGCGGTTATCGACACTTTCACTGTTTATTAATAAGGATAAAATGCCATTGATTAAAATTTTAAAATGCCAGTCCTTTTATTGGGATAGTCTTAAGAACAATCATTATCATTTTGTTTGAAAACAGGGAATAAACATTACTTTAAAATCAGTAAAGCCTTAGAAATTACTGATGGTGATATAACTGTATAAACACTTAACTTGTCTGACATTTACTTACCTGCAATATTAACAGAGGTGTTAAATTTATTTATTTTAGCAGGTTAAGGGCTCGGATAAAACAGTGGATAGATAAATGAAATGTGAACATGTTAAGCAAGCTCCCCTTAATATTGACAACTGTAATTTCTAGGCTATTATTTCCACTGTAGATCAAAACTGTTTAGATAAACCTGCTACAAACGGTCATCCAAACTCGGCTGCCCGTATCCTAACTTACATCAAGTCCCGTTCACCCAATAGTCCTGTGCACGCTGACCTACATTGGCTCCCGATCTGGCAATGTCTCAATTTTAAAATTCTCATTCTTGCGTTCAATTCCCTCCATTGGTGGCCGTGCCTTCAGCTGCCTGGGCCCTAAGCTCTGGAATTCCCTCCCTAAACCTCTCTGCCTCTCTACCTCTCTCTTCTCAGTTAAGATGCTGCTTAAAACCTACCTCTTTGACCAAGCTTTGGGTCACCTGTCCTAATATCTCCTTATGTGGCTTGGTGTCAAATTTTGTTTGATAATGCTCCTATGCAGCACCTTGTGATGTTTTACTACATTAAAGGCGCTATATAAATACAAGTTGTTGTTGTTAAGTGTGCATACTTGCACTCAAATTTACTGGGGTCAAAAATCTGCAGCCCTTTGTGTTCCTGGAGGTTTCCTCACATGGCCTCCCATTTCCTAACGCCCCACCCGGTCAAACAGCCTTTTAGTCCCATCTTCAATATTCTTTATCATTAATAAACAAAAGTTGTGGAATTTAAATTCAATTAAATAAATCATTGAAAAAAGCTGGTATCAGTAATGGTGACCATGAAACTATCGTATTGTCGTAAAAACCCATCGGGTTCACTAATGTCCTTCAGGGAAGGAAATCTGCCGTCCTCACCCAGTCTGGCCTATATGTGACTCCAGACCCACAGCAATGTGGTTGACTCTCAACTGTCCTCTGTGGTTCAAGAAGGCAGCGGCTCACCTCCACCTTCTCAAGGGCAATAAATGCTGGCCTTGCCAGTGATGCCCACATCCCATGAATAAAAAAAAACTCTGGTTGGCTATATTCCTGGCGGTTTCATCACATGACCTCCCGCATCCAACCGCCCCGCCCTACCCGGTCAATCTCCAAGACTTTTATAGTTAATAAGGAAAAGTGTTCAAAGCAAATTTAAAAATCCCGCAATTTTGTTTTAACTCCCCAGGTGTTTGCTCGCAGCGGTGTCTGGGAGATTAATCTTTAATTCCTGGAGACTCCAGGACAATCCTGAAGGATTGGCAACCCCAAGGATAGCTTGTTTAAGGGCTAGTGTTATAAAGATCTTTCTCCATTTGTATAATTGCCCTAAATTTTCGTACAGAACTGTTACAAAGCGCTCATAGGAGTAATTAGTAATAAAACAGGTGCGCTCCATTACTTGGGCAGTCAGTCCAGAAACTTGCCACTGGGCCAGGGTGTCCTTCTCCCCCATCTCCTGGCCGGCTCAGCTGTACGCACACGTTGTACTGGCGCATTGGTTGTAGATTATCCAGCTTCACCACTTCTGATGAATCTGTTACTGAAGGTAAAAGAATATACACCTTATTTTGAGTCATTATAGCAATTCACTGAACCAACGGTACTAGCAGGTCTGAAGAACTGCAGAATTAACCTTCCCACCCCCCTCAATCCCCAACCACTCTGATTCACAGGAACAGCATGTAGGCCTTTCGTGTTTTGTTGTGTGTTTTTGACAGCACCTTCCAAACCCGTCATTGCCACCATCTAGAAGGTCAAGGGCAGCAGATGCATGGGAATACCATCACTTCCAAGTTCCCCTCCAAGTCACACACCATCCTGATATAGTGGCTGTTTCTTCATCGTCGCTGGGTCAAAATCTTGAAACTCCCTCCCTAACAGCACTGTGGGAGTACCTTCACCATACGGACTGCAGCGGTTCAAGGCGGCGGCGCCATCTCAAGGGCAATTAGGGATGGGCAAGAAATGCCAGCCTTGCCAGTAACGCCCACATCCCAAAAATGAATATTTAAAAAAGCTCTATCTTCTTAATCTCAATTCCCTGCCCTATCTTAATATCAGTTACTTTATAAGTAAGAATCTATCTCCCTTACTAACTGGCTGAATTGATTTTATATCACTAGCCTTTCTGCAATAGTGCAGTAGTGCATTCTGCATTCTTCGTAACAAGAATTTGTTTCTGCATTGGTTTTAGTTGGCTTAATCTGAATTTTAAGACTATATAATCCTTGTTCTGCTAGAGGTACGAGTCATTCATTATCTACCCTGTTCATTCCCTTCATTACTATGAACATCTCAATCAGATTATCGATTGACTTTCTCATCTCTGGGGAGTATAATAAGTTTACTCAGTCCCTCATCATTGCTAAATCCCTTTTTTCTGGGAACTATTCTGATAAATCATCACGGGACCTGCCCTCAGGTGGATGTAAAAGATACCACATCACTATTTTGAAGAGAAGGGGAGATCTATCCGAGGTCCTGGCCAATATCTGTCCCTCAAACAGCACCTAAAAATCTGATCATTTATCTCATTGCTGTTTTGTGGGAGCTTGCTGTGTGCAAACTGGCTGCCGCGTTTCCTACATTACAACAGGGACGACACTTCAAAAGTACGTAATTGGCTGTAAAACGCTTTGGGATGTCCTGAGGTTGTGAAAGGTGCTGTATCAATGCAGACTTTCTTTCTTTTGAAATCCATTAATTGTTTCCCAAGTATTAGGTAAGATCTGCTGGGGAAAATCTTCCTCTTCACCACATGGGAGGAAATCTAGCGGAGTGGATCGCCGCCCGTTATCGAACCATCCAGATATAGAATGCGCCCGATATAGAGCCCGCCCGTAACAGTACTGCCCGATATAGAAACCGCCCGTCATAGAACCCGCCCGATATAAAACCCGCCCGATATAGAACCCGCCCGTCATAGAACACGCCCGTAACAGTTCCGCCTGATATAGAACCCGCCCGATATCGAACCCGCCCGATATCAAACCCGCCCGTAACAGTACCGCCTGCTATAGAACACGCCCGATAGAGGACCCACCCGATAGAGGACCCGCCCATTATGGAACCCGCCCGAGAGGACACGCCCGATACGGAACCCGCCCCCCACCCCCCCGGTATGGAACATGCCCCCCCCCCAACCGATATGGAATCCTCCGTCCGATATAGAACACGTCCGATATAGAACACGTCCGATTTTTATAACACTAATTTGCATTATATTTTGAGACATCTGTTCAACAGATTAAAAAAAATTATATTATCTATTGGGACATCAGATCCAGGAATTGTTTCTGATTTAAAATTCCTTAGACGCCAATCATTTTTTGTGTTGTTATTTTTATATATATATTTTTTTTTATATATAGTTAATTACTCCTAACTGAATCAACCTATAACTGACAATCTTATTAGGAAGCGACTTGATATATGGGAGCGAGTTATCAGTGATAGCATTTTTATGAATGAAATCAATGGCATCTTCATACACTTCAATGAATTAACTTATGATTGATGTGTTCCAATAGTTCTTCCCCTCCATATTAAGAATGGCTGACTTAATATAACAAAAATGGTGGGCTTATGGCCATCTCCTGCTCCTAGAAATGTTTATGTTTTGATATTACTCATGTTTACTCTCTTTTTGCCTTGGTCTTTCCACATCACAGACCACCCTCACTGAGAGGAGGTACATGCAACCTGCCCCTCGGTGTCTGCCAATATTACTCTGTGACAGGACACATGGAGATCTGGGAGAGCAATGTGGATGACTTGCCAATGACTTTTCCTCCCTTCCTCTCAGAAAGTGCGTGACCTCTGCTCACCAAGATTGCAAACTTAGCCTGTGGAGAGTGCAGGTATGAACCAATACATTACCGTTCCATTAGAGCCCCTATGTTGCTAACATTAGAAATACTGTCAATTCCTCTAATCAAGATGAGACCATGTAGAAACTTGTCCTTACCTTCAACCGATGACCATGACTGATATCCTCCAGCGGGTTTGTACAGGAGTCTTGTTAGGATGATTGGTCCATCTCCAATATGTGGCTCAATGTTGACATTAACAACAATATATCGAGTGCCACTGTTGGCCTTAGTCGGAGGGGTCTGAGGTGAAGGAGGAACTGTTGAAAGTGCACATTTGGCAGTAAGTTAAGACAGCACTGATGGAAAACTGTTGAAGAAGCATATCTTAGAGGGTCACCAAGGGGAAGCATGGCAGTATGCACTAGAAACATTTTGTTATGTAAATAACACCTAATAGATTTTGAACGCTTTATATCTCCTTAGTTTTTGTTGGGGTAAGGACATGTTAAGGTAACAACTGAAAGTAGGACATTATAAGATGGCAGTTAAGCTACAGTAGATGGTAATATATGGCATGTTGCACTGGTCAGAAAAGCAGGTTGTTAATTCTGTAATAAGGGGCGAAGGAATCGGTTTAGTTGCATGTATAGTGACAATTGTAAAGGTATTCCAGAAGAACATGTTTATGATGCTGCTACACTTGGCAAATAGAGTCATTCTTTTATCAAGATATACCAGAACTGAGAAGTTATACCGATCAGGAAATATTGAACAGGCTGGGCTCTTTTCTCTAGAAAAGAGAAAAGACAGGACTGACCTGATAGAGGTGTTTAAGATTATGAAAGGGTCTGACAGGGTAGACATAGAGAAGATGTTTCCAATTGCAGTCAAGATCAGCAGTAGGGGCTATAAATATAAGATAGTCACGAATAAATCCAAGATGGAATTCAGGAGAAACTTCTTTACCCAAAGAATGGTAAGAATGTGGAACTCGTTACCACAGGGTGTAGTTGAGGTGAATAGCATAGATGAATTTAAGGGGAAGCTAGATAAGCACATGAGGGAGAAAGGAATAGAAGGATATGCTGATAGGATAAGATGAAGTAAATAGAGTGGTAAGAAGCTCGTGTGGAGCACAAACACCAGCACAACCTTGTTGGGCCCAGTGGCCTGTTCCTGTGCTGCACATTCTATGTAATAATAACCTACCTTTGACAGACACATTAAATGGTCTCACAGCGATTCCAACTGCTGTTTTGACACGGCAGACCCACTCTCCTGAATCTGACGGTAACATTTTCAACACTTTGAAGAGCGTTATGGTGTGGTTGACTGGATGCGTTATTATCTTTGTGGTTGTAGGCTGGAATGGAGAAATAACAGACTGTGTAAGGGATGATTGGTAAATGCAACATCCTTCTCAAGTACATGTCAGAAGGGGAGCATTCATATAGTTTCAGTAAAACACTTAATAGGGCCTGAACTGGTTTGCTGCAAAGTTCAACATCTGCAGTTTCAGTAATACTTATCAGCATACAGGAAATGGATCCATTTGTGCTGAGCAGAGTCAAATTATTAATCATGCAGGTCACAGATTTAAGAAAATTGGCAAAAGAATCAGAGGTGAGATGAGGAAATTTTTTTTTTTTTTTACAAATCAAATCAACTTTTATTGTCATTGTTAGTGCACAAGTGCAGTACAACGAAATGTAGGCTTGCGGCTCCCGAGAGTGTACATTTGGATTAAGACATTTAAACATTCAACATACATTTGGCTTGTAGTATATTAACATAAACATAACCATAATAAAGTGCATTGGCAGATGTGCAGGCTTTAGAGTTTCTTTGTGGAGTTCAGTAGGATGACAGCCCTGGGAAAGAAGCTGTTCCTAAATCTGGTCGTACGGGTGCGAATGCATCTGTAGCATCTCTCAGATGGCAGGAAGGCGAACAGACTGTGGCTGGGGTGGGTAGGGTCTTTGATGATGGACTGTGACCTCCGTAGACAGCGTTTCTGGTATATGTGCTCTATGGTCGGTAGCCGGGTGCTGGTAATGCGTTGGGCAGTTTTGACTACCCGCTGCAGGGCTTTCCGGTCATAGTAGCTACAGCTGCCATACCATACTGTGATACAGTTTGTCAGGATGCTCTCTATAGTGCAGCGGTAAAAGTTAGAGAGGATCAGGGGTGACAGGTTACATCCCTTCAGCCTCCTTAGGAAATATAAGCGCTGCTGGGCCTTCTTCACCAGAGAGGAGGTATTGAGGGACCAGGAGAGGTCTTCCGTGATGTGGACTCCGAGGAACTTAAAGCTGTCCACCCTTTCCACCACAGCCCCATTGATGTGGATGGGGGTGTGACTTCCGCCTTTTGACTTCCTGAAGTCCACAATGATTTCTTTGGTTTTCTGCATGATGCTATGATCTGGAATGCTCTGCCTGAAAGGGCAGTGGAAGCAGATTCAATAGTAACTTTCAAAAAGGATTTAGATTAATACTTGAAAAGGAAAAAATGTGCAGGGCTATGGGGAAAGAGCAAGAGGAGTGGGACTAATTGGATAGCTCTTTCAAAGAGCTGGTACAGGCATGATGGGTGAATGGGCTCCTTCTCTGCTGTATGATTCTATGATTATCTTAAACAGATTTCCGTCCCAACCAAATATTTAAAAAAATCAAATCAGTGAGTATTGAGCAACATTGAAAAAAACACTTAAAATGCATTCTTTATATTATTTCACAATATTTTGTGTGATTTTACTTTCAATAATACTGCATTATGTTTCTGAACTTCGTCCAAAGTAACCGAAAGAGAAAATTACTGCACAGGATCGATAGTGCATCCTTGTAAGTTTGCATTGAGCACAGTCAATCTTCGTGAGGTGAGCACTTTGAAACACTTGCACCAAATTTTACTACACTTTTCAGGAAAAACACTGACCCCGCAATCAACTGGAAATATGGCCAAAATTAGCACTGACAATCAGATTAGATTCCAGGTTGTAGGCATATATTCACAAAACTGGATGATTTGAACACTACTTGCACTCTGAAAACATTTTGTGTTGATTCCTTCTTAATGCAGCTGGTCTAATTCTTGCTTTTTCCAAGTGTCATGCATTGTGCTTGCTTTTTAAAAAAATTAAGAATTGTGCTAAAACATACAATATTGGCTTTTGACATTGCATGCTTGTTGACTTCAATGCGATGAGACAGAGGCTGTCCACAGTAAACTGGGCAAATCTGTTAATGGGTAAAATGACAGATGATCATTCGGAGTTGTTCAAGGAAGAATTTAAGGTGACAGAGCCAGTTTGTACCACTGAGGGGCAAGAGCTTTGCTTTCTAAAAAAAAGCCATGGATGACTAAAGAGGTAAAGGACAACATAAACTAAGAAAAAGCATGCAAAAAATAGCACAGATCCTGGCAAATAGGATACAAACAAACAACAAAAGGTGACAAAACAGATAGTAAGAGCTACAAAAAGGGAATATGAAAATAAACTTGCAAGGGATATCAAAATCAACACATTTTTTTCCAACAATGATATTAGGAAAAAGAGGGTGATCAGGAGCAATGTTCCCTCTAATTTTGTTTGGCCCTGTGCGGCCCCTTTAAGGGGCTGCATGGGCCATTCAAAATACCGCACTTGCGCGGTTTTTGTATTGAAGCCAGCAAGCCGGCTGCGCGGGTTCCCTGGAGCGCTGTGCGGCTGTGCAGCTTACTGGGAACATTGGTCAGGAGCAATGTTGGTCCCATGAAAACTGATAACAGTGATATTGTCAATGAAAATAAGGAAATGGCGGACATGTTGAATAGTTACTTTGCGTCAGTATTCACAGTAGAGGAAGAAGATAGCATGCTGGACATCCCAAGGGATCTAATATTGAATCAGGGACAGGGACTCACCAAAATTAATGTAATCAAAATAACAGTAATGAAGAAAATAATGTCATTAAAGAGTGACAAATCCCCAGGACCAGATGGTTTCTATCGTAGGGTTTTAAAGGAAGTAGGTGAGAACATTGCACAAGTCCTAACTATAATCTTCCAAAGTTCTCTTGATTCAGTAATCGTTCCTTTAGATTGGAAAACTGTGCATGTCACTCTGCTATTTAAGAAAGTGAGAGGGGGAAACCAGGGAATTATAGACCAGTTAGCCTAACATCTGTTGTTGGGAAATTACTAGAGTCTATAATGAAGGATAGGGTGACTGAACACCTTGAACATTTTTAGCTGGTCAGAGAGAGTCAGCATGGATTTGTAAAGGGTAGGTCATGCCTGATGAATCTGATTGAATTTTTTGAAGAGCTAAAGTAGTGGACTGGAGAATATGGATGTTATTTATAGGTTCTTCCAGAAGGCATTCGATAAGGTCCCTCATAAGAGAATGTTAGCTAAAGCTGAAACTCATGGAATTCAGGGCAAATTATTGACCTGGTTATGAAATTGGCTGAGCGGCAGGAGACAGAGAGTAGGGATAATGGGCAGGTACTCTAATTGGCAGAATGTGACTAGTGGTGTCCTGCAAGGATCTGTTTTGGGGCCTCAACTATTCATTGTTGTGTATGTACCTTTAAGGGAAGAACTGGTTTTAGACTGCAGTACCGGCAGTGACCACCCCTGTATAAATGGCCCTAGCAGGCTTCTGTATTTCAGTCTGACGTTGCCCTCCTGTTCAGTAAAGTACCTGTTAAACTGTTCTCCCGAAGTCCGTGTATTATTGAGGCGCGGACTTTACAGTGGCGACGAGTAATTTCGAACGCACCTGAGTGTGGCATCATCTCACGGGGATCTCGCCCTGAGAGGAGGGTTCTTGGAGGTCGTAGTCTGAGCAACGGGCGTCGACCGCGGGCAACCGCCCAAAGAATTCATCGGTGTTCGGAGAATTGCGGGAGAGACTGTGGAGAGCTGTGCTTGGCTCCCCAGTTAAGGTGTTCCAGCAAATCGTGCTGGTAGCAGGTAGTGCGCTGACCCTTCCGGACTGCGGCGGGCTCAAGCTCGATCGAGCGGCTCTACAAAACGGGCTGTGCAGCGTCGCCGGGAAAAGAAAACAAGAGAGAGGGTGAAGCGCACAGGTGCTCAAGAACTGGGCAGCGGAGAGAAAATCATCGGGGGGGGGGGGGAAGGAAAGCGAGACGCGCCGAAGCCGCGGGTCGCCGCCATTACCCCATAGAATGCTAGGAGCAGTGCGGCAGCAAGGGGAAGAAGGAAAAGCATGGGAGGCGCCATTTTATTCCATTGGGGAAGAAGAAAAATCACGGGAGGCACCATTTTAAATCACCCAAGATGCCGAAAAGTGGCAGTATCACTGCTTTCGACAACGAGGTAGAAGACTGGACCACGTATGTGGAAAGAATTGAAGTGTACTGCAAGGCAAATGAGGTGGCCGATGGAAAGAGGGCGTCGGTATTATTGAATTTGATGGGCGCGAGTACGTACGGCCTATTGCGGGATTTAATTACCCCAGCTAAACCAATGGAGAAAAGTTTTGAGGAGATTGTTAATACCTTACAGGAACACCTAAACCCTACACCGCTGCTGATAGCAGAAAGATTCAAGTTCCATAAAAGAAACCAGCACAAAGATGAGAGCAATGCTGACTGTCTTACGGAACTACGCAAGTTATCGAAGCACTGCCAGTTCAGAGCAGGACCGGCAGACACCTTGCGGGATAAGTTTGTCTGCGGGCTCCAGAGTGAAGGAACCCAGAAATGACTACTTTCAAAAAAGGACCGGACGCTAGAACAGGCTTTCAGCGTGGCAGTATCCTATGAAGCAGCAGCACGGGGAGCTGCGGAAATACAACAGAAACCATAAGAATACAGCGCTAACGAAATGGCGTATGGAGCAGAAAAGTGCTATCGCTGCGGCAGAACAACCCATGAGCAGAAGGACTGCTGGTTTAAGGACAAAGTATGCAGGCAATGCGGAAAAATGGGACATATAGCAAGAGTCTGCAGGTCGGGAAAGAAAACCAACACGACAAGAACTACTAAGGAACAGTACAGGAAAGTAAAGAAACTGACAGACAGTAGTTCGGAAGATCAGGAGAGTGATAAGGACTCCGGGAGCAGGAGACTAAGTTGTCTAAAGTTACACGTGATCGCAAAGGAAGATCACCGAACCATTTGGGTCACCCTCATGATAGCAGGGTCCCCAGTAAAGATGGAATTGGACACAGGATCAGCCCTAACTGTCATGAATCGATGAGACTATGAGCGGCTATTCTCACACATACCCTTAAAGGACACGTCCATTGTATTGAAGACATACACGGGGCAAAAGGTCTACCCCAGAGGAAAAATAAGGGTGCCAGTTGAATATAACGGAAAGGAAACACAGAAACTATATATGTATATACTACGAGATGGAGGACCACCATTATTGGGACGTGAATGGATCCGAAAAATACAACTGGATTGGCATTCCATTCTGGCGTTAACTGTGACTGACAAAAAGGATGATGACGTCGCACCTGGACATCTGTCACAAATTTTATCTGACGCGGAAGAGGAGTTCCAACAAGGACTTGGGACTCTAAAAGGAGTAAAGGCAACCATAAAGATTGAGGATAACGCAAACCCAAAATTTTTCAAGGCCAGACCGGTGCCATTGAAGCTGAACTGGAGAGTCTGGAGCATTCGGGTGTGCTGTCCAAGGTGGACTGGAGCGAGTGGGCCACACCCATTGTTCCTGTAATGAAGAAAGCATTGAGCAGCATGCCTGGGGAGCCAAAGAAGGTTCGCATCTGTGGGGACTTCAAGGTGACTGTGAACCCAGTCTTGCACACAGTACAGTATCCACTTCCGCGGATAGAAGATATTTTTGCCTCACTATCTGGAGGGAAACGTTTTACAAAGATTGATCTGGCCCAAGCGTATCTACAAATGGAGGTGGAAGAAGCACCTAGAAAATACCTCACGATAAACACTCACAAAGGCCTTTACCAGTACAATCGACTGGTATTCGGGGTAGCATCGGCCCCGGCTATTTGGCAGAGGGCAATGGAACAAGTCCTGCAAGGGATCCCGGGGACCCAGTGTTATTTGGCCGACATCCTGGTTACGGGCGAAAATGACAATGAACACCTTGCCAACCTGAAGCAGGTGCTCACGAGATTACAGGGATATGGGCTACGAGCCAACCGCCCCAAATGCGAGTTCTTCAGGAGACAAATCTCGTATTGTGGCCACATGATTGATGAGGAAGGGTTGCATAAGTCGCCGGACAAGATTGAGGCTGTAGTCAAGGCTCCAACACCGGAAAATGTGTCGCAACTGAGGTCGTTCCTCGGGTTGGTGAACTACTACCATAAGTTCTTGCCGAATTTATCTACAATTCTGCACCCACTGAACACCCTGCTGCAAACTGGAGTGACATGGAAATGGAGTGATGAGTGTAAGCGTGCCTTTCAGGAATGTAAATGCCTAATCACTTCAAAAGAAGTATTGGCCCACTACAACCCAACACTACCGATTCGGTTGGCATGTGATGCGTCACCCTACGGCATTGGAGCGGTACTGTCACACAAATTCCGTGATGGTTCAGAGAGGCCAATAGCTTTTGCGTCGCGCTCGCTAACCTCAGCCGAGCGTAACTACACCCAGATTGACAGGGAGGCCCTCAGCCTGGTGTGGGGGGTGAAGAAGTTCAATCACTATCTGCACGGGCAGAAATTCACCCTACTGACTGATCATCAGCCCCTGGTCTCCATTTTTAACCCAAAGAAGGGCGTTCCGGTGATGACGGCGCAACAGCTGCAAAGATGGTCACTTTTTCTAGGGGCACATCAGTACGACAGAGTACAAGGGTACGAAACAGCATGGAAACGCTGATGGGCTGTCGCGCCTACCGTTGCCTATGGTAGAAGAAACACCAGCAGTGGACCCTGTTGAGATATTCCATGCGACCATAGTCGAATGTTTGCCTGTTACAAGCTCGAGTATAGAGAAGGAAACCCGAAATGACCAGACACTCTCTCGGGTCTACGATTTGACGGTGAAGGGATGGCCAGCATATGGCGACTCACTGTTGCCAGCATTCTCGCCAAGGAGAGAACAGCTGTCAGTGTGCCGGGGAACCTTGATGTGTGGATCCCGAGTGGTAATTCCACCCAAGTTGAGAGATAGAGTGCTCAATGAGCTTCATCTGGGAGGGGTAAAAATGAAGAGCCTAGCCAAGGCGTTTGTGTGGTGGCCGGGAATCGATAAAGAAATTGAGGATATGACCAAGAGATGCACAGGATGCCAGAAGGTCCAAAACGCTCCACCACAGGCCCCGCTACATCCATGGGAGTGGCCCTCATCTCCATGGCAACGGGTACACATTGATTTTGCTGGTCCATTTATGGACTCGATGTTTCTAATCGCTGTGGACGCCCATTCGAAATGGCCAGAGGTCATTAAAATGTCCTCCACCACCACGGAGAAAACTACTGCAGTCCTAAGGACCATCTTCGCCAGGAATGGGTTGCCAGAACAGATTTGCTCCGACAATGGGCCACAGTTTGTGTCTGAGGATTTCCGGCGGTTCCTGAAGAATAATGGGGTGAAACATTACACATCTGCCCCATATCATCCAGCCACAAATGGATTGGCTGAGAGGTTTGTTCAGACCTTTAAAAAGGCAATAAAGGCAATGTATAATGACGACATACCACTACAACACAAGATGGATAGTTTCTTGTTTGCTTACCGGAATGCGACACATGCAGTAACCAACCAAGCTCCAGCCGTACTGTTCTTCAACCGAAGGCTAAGATGTCACCTGGATTTGCTCAAACCAAACATAAGATGAGATGTTGAGGATAAGCAATTCCAGCACGTAAATGAGAAGCCAACCCGGAGCTTCAAGGTAGGGCAACCAGTCTTGGCCCGCGACTACCGAACAGAAAAATGGCAGCCAGGAACGATATGCACACAGCAGGGACCACTAATGTACACAGTGGACGTTGGAGAGAGCATTGTGAGGCGCCATGCTGACCAGATTCTAGAGTCACAGGAACAAGCCAAACCCGTGCCACGAGAAGGTGCACCTGGTAATCAACCTGAAGTACAGATTGCGTCTACCTCAGAAGCAGTGGTATTGGAAGCTGACGAACCAACCAGTGACCATGAACCAGAATCAGCTTCGCCGCAAGAACAGGATACTCGAGAAAGGCGCTATCCAGTCAGGATCAGGAAGCCTCCTCAAAGACTGAACTTATAAATGATTATTTCAGTTGATATATATAATATCCAGAAAGTTGTAATTAGTTATTATTTAGTTGTTAAATGAATGTTATGTACTATTTATCTAAAAGGGGAGGAATTGTTGTGTATGTACCTTTAAGGGAAGAACTGGTTTTAGACTGCAGTACTGGCAGTGACCACCCCTGTATAAAAGGCCCTAGCAGGCTTCTGTATTTCAGTCTGATGTTGCCCTCCTGTTAGAGCTGCCTCAGCCAGCAGGAGGAGAAGGAGCAGCCAAACCAGGAGAGTGGAAAGTGGTGGTCTCCTGACCAGGGAGAGGAGGAGAAGGAGAAACCACAGACCACCACTACCACAACAACTACCACAACAACTACTGAAGTGCCTGGAGAGAGAGGACAGAGGAGAGGAGAGGGAAAAAGGAGGCCAACACCGACCAGAGGAGAGGCCTTTCCACCACTGCCTCCCCAAATTGGCCTCCATTCCAGGAGAGGGAGAGAGGGGAGAGAAGCAACAACCAACACCCACCATCAACTGATTGGAAGGAGGGAAGGATAACATCTTCACTGAACATTTGCAGGTGGGTGTTATTTGGTGCACTCTCCAAAAGACTTTGTACTGTAGGTGGGGGGAGGAAAGAAGACCGGAACACCAAGGGGTGTGTGTGTGTGTCTCTTGTAGAACACTAGGCCACACACACCACTATCAAACACCCCCTTCTATTGCCTGGCCTGGGACAGCTGGAGCTGCCTAAGTGAAGTGGTTAATTTCCATTAAACGTTGTTAAGACCTGGTGCAGGACTGAGTCTGGGCATCTCCAGCTTTCCCAGGCGAAGACATCTTCTCCCCCTGCCAGAAGACCACCAACAGAGACTTTGTTTATTCCATCGGAGAGTGCATCCCTACCGACACCCACCCACCATCCTGAGTGGCAACCCTGCCCTTGCGGCCTCCCTCCTTCCCACCCCCCCTCCCTCTCTTTGTCTCTCTCTGCTCTCTCTCTCTCTCTCGCAAGAGGCACCTCTATTAATCTTTTTATTGATTGCCACTTGAGTAGAGGGGAGAATGCCCCTCTCCCAATTCCAATCAATAAGGGGGAAGAGGTGTGCCTTCAATTTAACAGCTCCCTCTGCTCAAGGGAGGACTTTAAAATAACCCGAGGCCATTAACACCTTCAGGCCTGTGACTTGGGGTGAGTGTAGCTCTTTTTTAAAAACCACCCCATAATGGCGTCTGCTTCATTGCCGGTGGCGGGGCCAGCTAGGTCATATGCGGCGGTGGCAGCCACAGCCATGGCTGCCCCCGCTGCTTCTGCCGCCCCGTCACCTTTCTCACTAATAACCAAAAAGCTTGGGGTGAAGAGCTACACCCACCCCACAATGACAATTGAGGCGTGTGTAAAGGCTATGGCTGCGGTTGTCGGCCCTTCAGCCATCCTCGCCGCCTCAAAAATGTACGGGAGGGCTGTGTTCTTCCTGGGGTTGGAGCGGGCGGTGTCCCTGGCCATCGCCAAGGGGCTCACCATGGGCGGGACCTTCCTGCCGGTGGACCCCCTTGAGGCCACCGCACAGAGGGTGGTTATTCCTAACGTCCCGCCCTTTGTTCCTGGTGAGCTCCTCCTCCCCCACTTACGCCAACTCGGGGAGGTGAGGTCGGGGATCACACCCATCCCGCTCGGCTTCCGGGAAGCCAGCCTTCGCCACGTCTTCTCCTTCCGGCGCCAGCTCTTTATTCAGCTGGCGCGGGAGGAGGACACCAACGGGGCTTTCGTCGTCCTCCACGGGGGGACCGCCTATCGCGTCTTCTGGACGTCGGACAGTGTGCGGTGCCACGCCTGCAAGGAGGTGGGGCACATCAGAAAAAACTGCCCTGCCTCCAAGGCCGCCAGGTCATCGAGTGCAGCCGAGGCTGGCGCCACCGCCGCTCCTCCCCCCGGGTCTGTCGGCGCATCCCGAGCAACCGACGTGCGGTCGGAGGCCGATGCCACCAAGGCCTCCGGCGGGGGGGAGGGAGCGCGTCCGGGTGGAAGGAAGGCGCGGCGAAAATCAAAACACCTCAGGGCGGGTCCCCCCGTGGAGGGCTGGCCCTTAAACTTAGAGTCCCTGACACCCGCGCTCCTCGTGGAGTTGATCGGGGCAGACGCGAATGGGAGGGGTCTCGTGCCCGAGCCTGTGGCCACAACCACCGCAGCGGTAATGCCAATACCTGCGGCCAGGCTCGGGCCCGAGGAACCCGACAAACCTGCTCCGCCGGAGGGAGCAGAGGAGGAGGCCTCTGCAGACATGGAGGTCTCCCTCGCTCCCTCCGTGCTAAAAAGGCGCGACCCCCTGGAAGAGGAGGAGGACCGGGAGGAGGAAGGTCCCTCCGAGCAGGGGGAGTCGTCGCCCGCCGTGGGTACTGCGCCCCTCCCCCCCCTGCTGTCATCATCACCAGCGATCGGCAGGGGTCGCCTGTCCCTCGGGAGGCTGAGGCAGATGTGTCTGTCCGGCACGTGCCTCCCGGGGATGGGGATGAGACCCTGCCCGTGGGGGGGGTCGCGGATCAACCCGCGGAAATTGACATTTTATCTGTGCCGTTACCCCTCGCCAGGTCGGGCGGCCTGGGGTCCGGGTCGGGCGAGTTTGAAGAAAATGAGCTCGCCCAATGCAACCCGGACATCTCTCAGGGGCTGCTCGACCTGGCCGAGGTTTTAATTCAAGACACCCCACCAGCTGGGTCAGAGGTTGGTGGCGGGGAGGAGGATGGCCCCGTGGCTGCGTCTCTGGTGCCGGACGTAGTGGAGGAGCTGGGAATTGTTCTCTCCCTGGTTTCTCCGGTCGTTCCGGCATCTGGGGCAGAGGGGAGCTCTGAACCGCCGCCGTCTTCTGGCCCGGCGCCCCTAGAGGAGCCCAGGGAGGAATCCTCTGCCGCCGATCCTGGGGGTGGGGTCCGGGCGGAGGCGGGGCCGGCTGGTGCGGCCGAGCCGTTCGCTGCGCACTGCGCGACGGACAGGTCGGCCGCTGGTGGCGACCCCCTGGAGCAGGATGGGGACTCGATGATGGGCACGGAGGACGATTTGGACTCCACCGTCGACGAGGCGCTGGATGAACTCATGCCCCTCGCCGAGTCTCTCCTCATTCCCGTAAGGGAACTCTGGGACATTATGGCCACGTGCCAGGGTCGGCACAATAAGATCCGGCTGGCCCTCGACAGGTGGTCGGAGCTGGCGCTGCTCATCGTGTCTGTCCGTGCCGCCGTTAAAATCATGGGCGCAGATGAGGGCGTGGACCCGCTCGAGCTGCGTCGGCTCAGAATGTTTCTCACTGGGCTGCTGAGGAAGTGACGGCTGACCAGCGGCTGCGCTCCCTCCCCCCGTTAGGTGTAGGTAGAGGTTGCACTATGCTTCTGACATGAAAATAACCAGCCAGCCTCAACATCAACGGCAGCAGGGAGGCGCGCCGCAGATTCAATAACTTCTTGGTCCTTCGGGACGGGAAGTATGCGGTGTGCTTCCTGCAAGAAACCCACACCGTTCCGGGAGACGAAGCCACGTGGCTCCTGGAGTGGCAAGGAGGGGTCAGCATGATCAAATCAAAATCAAATCAACTTTTGTCATGGTTAGTGCACAAGTGCAGTACAACGAAATGTAGGCTTGCGGCTCCCGAGAGTGTACATTTGGATTAAGACATTTAAACATTCAACATACATTTGGCTTGTAGTATATTAACATATATATAACCATAATAAAGTGCATTGGCAGATGTGCAGGCTTTAGAGTTTATTTGTGGAGTTCAGTAGGATGACAGCCCTGGGAAAGAAGCTGTTCCTAAATCTGGTCGTACGGGTGCGAATGCATCTGTAGCGTCTCCCAGATGGCAGGAGGGCGAACAGACTGTGGCTGGGGTGGGTAGGGTCTTTGATGATGGACCGTGACCTCCGTAGACAGCGTTTCTGGTATATGTGCTCTATGGTCGGTAGCCGGGTGCCGGTAACAATTCTCCAACAATTCCAGCGGGGTGACTATCTTGCTGGCCCCGCATTTTCAGCCGGAGATCTTGGGGGTCAAGGAGCACGTGCCGGGCCGCTTGCTCCAGGTCACTGTTCGCCTGGGGGGTGTGCCGCTCCATCTAGTGAACGTGTACGCCCCTCAGACCAGTGCGCAGCAAGTGCGCTTCTTCGAAGAAGTGTCTGCTCTTTTGGGCTCCATCGACGCGGGCGAGTGCGTCATCCTCGGGGGGGATTTTAACTGCACCCTCGAGGCGAGGGACCGTTCGGGTCCCCCACGAAGCCCGGCGGTGATGGAGAAGTTGAGGGACCTGGTTGGGTCCTTTGACTTGGTGGATGTCTGGCGAAATCTCCACCCCGACTCCAGCGCCTTCACTAGCGTGAGGTCTGGGGGAGGAAGGTCCAGAATCGACCGCCTCTACATTTCCCGGGCGTACATCTCCTGCGTTCCGGCGGCTTCCATGCGGCCGGTGCCGTGCACGGACCACCACCTGGTGTGGGCGGAGCTCGCTCCGCTGCGCGCACGGGGGGGTCCACGTACTGGCATTTTAACAACCTGCTGCTGTAGGACGCGCGGTTCCGGGATTCGTTTCGTCAGTTCTGGGCCGACTGGAGTAGGAAGCGGGGGGGGGGCGTCCCCTCCTTGAGGCTATGGTGGGACGTGGGCAAGGCTCACATCCGTCTCTTCTGTCAGGAGTACGCGAAGGGGTCGACCAAGAGGCGGGAAGCCCGGGTCGGGCGGTTGGAGAAGGACCTGGCCCTGTGGAAGGTTTACGAAGAGAAGGAGGACGCGCTGAAGGACCTGCAGCTCGTCGGGTCGCGAGGCGCGTACGTGAGGTCGCGGATCCAGCTCCTGCAGGACCTGGACCGTGGCTCTCCCTTCTTCTACTCGCTGGAAAAAAGACGGGGGGTCCGTAAGCAGCTCTTGGGGCTGCTGGCCGACGACGGATCTCTGGTCTTGGATCCGGAGGGAATCAGCACGGAGACCCGTGCCTATTACGGGGCTCGGTTCTCTCCGGATCCGTCCAGCGAGGATGCGCGCAGAGTTTTGTGGGGGGACCTGCCGAAGGTCAGCCCGGAGGGCACCGAAAAACTGGACGCTCCGCTAAGTCTGGCGGAGCTGACCGGCGCCCTCCGCCAGCTCTCCAGGGGAAAGTCCCCGGGGGTGGACGGGCTGACCGTGGAGTTCCACAGGGCGTTCTGGGACGTCTTGGGGGACGACTACGCACGGGTCCTGGGGGAAAGTTTGGCGACCGGGGAGATACCCCTCTCTTGGCGCAGGGCGGTCATTGTCCTGCTGCCTAAGAAGGGCGATCTCCGCCTCCTTAAGAACTGGCGCCCGGTCTCCCTCCTCAGTACAGACTGTAAAATCTTTGCCAGGGCCATGTCTGCTCGCCTTGGCACCGTGCTGGCCCACATGATCCACCCCGACCAGTCCTACACAGTCCCGGGCCGGACCATCCATGATAACATCCATCTGGTCCGGGACCTGGTCCACCACTCCCAGAGGGCTGGTCTATCGGTCGCCTTCCTTTCCCTGGATCAGGAGAAGGCGTTCGACAGGGTGGATCACGAGTATCTCTTCGGGACTCTGCGCGCATTCGGGTTCGGGACGCATTTCGTCGCCAGGATCCGACTTCTGTACGCCGCCGCGGAGTGTCTGATTAAAGTTAACGGGTCCTTGACGGTGCCCCTTCGCTTCGGGAGGGGGGTGCATCAGGGATGCCCCATGTCCGGTCAGTTATACGCCGTTTGCGTGGAGCCTTTCCTGCGCCTCTTGCGGAAGAGGTTGACAGGACTGGCTTTGCAAGGGCCGGGCGTGGAGGTTGTCCTCTCAGCTTACGCCGATGACGTGCTCCTCACGGTCACGGATCCCGCTGACTTGCGGAGGATGCGGGAATGCCAGCAGATTTACTCGGACGCATCCTCCGCCAAGATCAACTGGAAGAAATGTTCTGGACTCCTGGTGGGTCAGTGGCGGGTGGACTCCCTGCCGGAGGAGTTCAGGCCTTTCGCCTGGAGCACCACACACCTCCTCTATTTGGGAGTCTACCTTAGCCCTGCCAAGGACGCCTGGCCGGCGAACTGGCAAGAGCTGGAGGCCAAAGTCACCGCTCGCCTAGGATGCTGGACAGGACTGCTCCGAGTGTTGTCCTACAGGGGTCGAGCGCTGGTCATAAACCAGCTGGTGGCCGCCATGTTATGGTACCGGTTGGTCACTTTGATCCCTCCCCCTGCGTTTGTCGCCAAGATGCAGAAGAAGCTCATTGACTTCTTCTGGGACAAAAGGAAGCACTGGGTCTCTGCCGCGGTTCTGAGTCTCCTGCTTAGGGAGGACGGTCAGGCACTGGTGTACCTTCGCACCCAGGCTGCGACTTTCCGTCTTCAGACGCTGCAGAGATACCTGTACGTCGAGAATCCTCCGAGATGGTGTGCGCTGGCGACGTATTCCTTCCGCCAGCTGCACAGCCTCAATTACGACACGCAGCTCCTGTTTGTGAAAGTGGGCTGCAGGCGTGCCGGCCTGCGGGAGCTGCCTGTCTTCTATCAGGAACTGCTATGGGTTTGGAACTACGTCGCTTCCAGGCGGAGCTCTCCCCCGTCAGGAGCCGCTGCTCAGAAATCCGCACCTCCACGACCGCGGGTTCGGGCGGCTGGCGGAGGGTAGGGCTGTGCCTGGCAAGGTGACCAGAGTCAGGGACCTGCTCGATGGCGGAGGAGCGGGCGCGACGCCTGTCCTGGGCTAACATCCGGCTCGCGGTCGAAGCCATCGAGTCGGTGAAAGTGGCACTGGGCCCCGACTCCACTAGGTGTATTGAGGCGGCTCAAGCACGTGGGGCGATCCCATCCGAGCTTACCCCCATTCGGACGGAATTCCTCATCGGCGCCCGGCCCCAAAACTCCCATCGGGAACCGACGCCTCACAACTTGAGCCATCTTGAGGAAATACCCTCCGTGCCTTTTCATTCCGCGCGGAGGGGTTTCATGTACGGGCTGCTCCTGCACACTCTCCACTTTGCCAGCTTCGTCTGCCGTCCGGACACGCCTTGGCGTGGTGTCTTGCCGACCGGCGGAGGTGGAGGTCCCCAATGGAGGGCTCTCTACGTGGGAGTCCTCCCTTGTTCCATCGGGGACTTGGCCTGGAGGGTGTTGCACGGAGCGGTCCCGTGCAATATGGTTTTAAGTAGGTTCACGGACTCCCAGGCCACCTGCATTTTTTGCGGCCTGGAGGAGTCGGTGTTTCACGTTTATGTCGAGTGTGAGAGGTTGCAGCCCCTCTTTCACTACTTGAAGGGGCTGCGCCTCGATTTTTGGTTGCACTTCAGTCCCACGCTCTTGACCTACAGTCACCCGGTGCGGAGGGGAGCGGGCAGGTTGGAGGACCTCCTTGTAGGCCTGCTGCTGGGCCTGGCTAAAAGAGCCATCAATTGGTCCAGGCAGCGGGCGGTCGAGGGGGTCGTCCGGCCACATTGCCCGCCTCTCTTCCGCGGCCATATTCGCGCCCGGGTGGCCCTGGATATGGAGCACGCGGTGTCCGCCGGCACGCTTGAGTATTTCCGCGACCGGTGGGCACCGCAGGGACTGGAGTGCATCATCAACCCGGAAAACAAATTTTAATTTGATTTGTTAAGTTTTAGTTGAACTTTTGTTTATTTACAGTCCAATTTGTTTTGGTTTTTTTTTGTTGGGTCCAAACAAAAAAAGAGTGCCCTCCTGTTCAGTGAAGTACCTGTTAAACTGTTCTCCCAAAGTCCGTGTATTATTGCGGCGCGGACTTTACATTCATCATATTTATTAATGACTTAGATGATGGTATAGAAAGCCACATATCCAAGTTTGCCAATGACACAAAAATAGGCGGTATTGTAAACAGTGTAGATGGAAGCATAAAATTAATAAGATATTAATAGATTAAGCAAATGGGCAAAACTGTGGCAAATGGATTTCGATGTAGGCAAGTGTGAGGTCATCCACTTTGGACCTAAAAAGGAGAACACAGAGAACTTTCTAAATGGTGAAAAGCTAGAAACAGTGGAGAGAAAAGAAAAGCCTTGCATTTATATAGTGCCTTTCATGACCACCAGACGTCCCAAAGTGCTATACAGCCAATGAAGTACTTTTGGAGTGTAGTCACTGTTGTAATGTCAAAGAGACTTGGGGGTTCAGGTACAAAAATCATTAAAATGTCATGAATAGGTACAGAAAATAATCAAAAAGCCTAATGGAAGGCTGGCCTTTATATCTAGGAGGACTAGAACACAAGGGGGGCAGAAGTTATGCTACAGCTATACAGAACCCTGGTTAGACCACACCCGGAGTACTGTGAGCAGTTCTGAGCACTACACCTTCGGAAGGATATATAGGCCTTGGAGAGAGTGCAGCGTAGATTTACCAGAATGATACCTGGACTCCAAGGGTTAACTTACAAGGAGAGGTTACACAAACTAATGTTGTATTTCCTGGAATTTAGAAGATTAAGGGGTGAATTGATCAAAGTTTCAAGATATTAAGCAGAACTGATAGAGAGAAACTATTTCCACTGGTTGGGGAGTCTAGGACTAGGGTACATAGCCTAAAAAGAGCCAAACCTTTCAAGAGTGAAGTTAGGAAACACTTCTACACGCAAAGGAGGTAGAACTTCGGGACTCTCTTCCACAAACGGCAATTGATGCTGGGTCAATTGTTAATTTTAAATCTGAGATTGATAGATTTCTGTTAACCAAAGGTATTAAGGGGTATGGGGCAAAGGCGGGTATATGGAGTTAGGTCACAGATCAGTCATGATCTCATTGAATGGCAGAACAGGCTCGAGGGGCTAAATAGCCGACTCCTAGTCCTATATTCCTTAACTGTCTTTTGAAAATGTCTAGCTGCCAGAATGCAGGCTGGAAAATTAATTAAAGTTGATCTCTCTCTCCCGGCGCTGCAGGCGGGGACTGAAGACTAAGGGGTGGAAATTCATTTCGGACTGTTCGAGTCTCAAACAGTCGGCGCACTGGGAGCTTGCACCAAGAGCCGGAGGCCTGAGGCTCACACAAAATTGGGCCTCATTGCCTGCGAGCTGCAGAGGCCAATCTGGCATGGAATGTGCATGCATATGCTGCATATATTGGACACAAACATCTGTTTTACGTCTGCAAAACCAGCATGGAGCCAACGAATTGTCAGTAAATAGTGAAGTATCCATACTTACCATTATACAGACCTTTCAGTCCTCCTATCATGGGTGGCACTGTTTCACCTTTAAACCTGAATTTAACAGTGTTAGTCATGGTTCAGTGGGTATCTCTTTCCTCCGAGTCAGAAGGTTGTGGATTCATGCCCCGCTCCAGAGAATTGAGCACAGAATTTGAGGCTGACTCTCCCAGTGCAGTACTGAGAAAGTGCTACACTGTCGAATGAGGCTTTAAATCGAGGCCCCGTCTGCCCTCTCAGGTGGATGTAAAAGATTGCATTGGAAGAGGAACACAGAAGGTCTGGTCAATATTCATCCCTCAACCAACATCACTAAAACAGATTATCTGGTCATTATCACATTGCTGTTTGTGGGAGCTTGCTGTGTGCAAATTGACTGCAACGTTTCCTACATTACAACAGTGACTACACTTCAAAAATTCTTCATTGGCTGTAAAGCACTTTGGGACATCCTGAGGTTGTAAAAGGTTCTATATAAATGCAAGTTTTTTCTTTATTTATTGGCTATGGCGATGACCAGTTCATTTCCCCTCGAGTTTATTGTCTTTAATTGCCACAACTTCAGTATTTAATTAATCAGTGAACACTTGGGGAGGGGGGGGGAGAAATTTGGTTGCTTTGCACCTCCCGTTAATGAGGCATGAAGCAACTAGCACCCGGGCGCAACGATGTTTGCGACGCTTGTGAAATTGACCAGAGTTTTTGCGGCGGCACAAAATTCTACCGTCCCGATCTCCTGTGCCTGCAGATCATGATGTCAGTCAAGCGTGCAACGCCCCGGTGGCACCCCGAACCGGATATTGAGTGGCACCCTCCCCCTTTCCGCCTGCCGCAGGCAACGACAGGGAGACTGGAACATTTTCCAGTCGGTGAGGGGCTGGGGGGGGCGGGCGCTATTTAAAGGCGCCTTCTTCCTGCCTTTTTTGTGGGAGACATTTTTGTGCCACTCATTCTGAGAGAGAGAGAGAGAGAGAGATTCTGAGAGAGAGAGAGAGAGAGAGACTTCTGCATAGAGTCAATACTGTGTGAAGTAGTTTTGGCTACTGAGCATCACTTTGCAGGTTCTTTTGGATTTAACCTTCATTACTTCGATTGTCAAGAGACTATGGGGGCTGCACTAATTCGGGGCGTTGTCCTGCGCCTGCAGAATCAGAGGCATCAGAGACGCAGAGAGAGAGTAGCAATCATGGCCAGATGGAGGAGGGCCAACAGGCCTCTGCACAGGAGATCTTGCCCTCCCAGGGTATTCCGGGAGCAATTCTCCTACATTCATTTCTCTGAGGAGCAGCGTTTGTGCAGGCTGCGCTTCAGCAAGCAGGTGGTCACTGAGCTCTGCCACCTGCTGCAGCCAGATTTGCAGACTCAACTGAGGACCAGGACGTCTCAGTCGGTGGCAGTGAAGGTCACAGTGGCTCTGAAATTTTTATGCCAATGGCTCCTTTCAAGCAACTACTGGGGACATTGCCAATATAAGAACATAAGAAATAGGAGCAGGATTAGGCCATTCCAGCCTGCTCCGCCAATGAGATCATGGCTGATCTTCTGCCTCAATTCCATTCCCTTGATGCCATTACTAGTCAGAAATCTATCGACTTCTGTTTTGAATATACCCAATGACTGAGCCTCCACAGCCCCCTGGGGTAGAGAATTCCAAAGATTCACCACCCTCTGTGTGAAGTAATTTCTTCTCATCTCAGTCCTGAATGACCTACCCTTTATCCTGAGGCTGTGGCCCCTGGTTCTAGACTCCCCAGCCATTCTCCCAGCATCCACCCTATCAAGCCCAGTAATAATTTTGTATGCTTCAATGAGATCCCCTCTCATTCTTCTGAATTCAAGAGAATACAGGCCTAGTTTACTCAATCTCTTCTCATATGACAGTCCCGCCATCCCAGAAATCAATCTCGTGAACCTTCGTTGCACTCCCTCTATGGCAAGTATATCCTTCCTTAGGTAAGGAGACCAAAATTGTACACAGTACTCCAGGTGTGGTCTCACCAAGGCCCTGTATAATTGGAGTGAGACTTCTTTACTCCTCTTGTAATGAAGACCAGCATATCATTTGCCTTCCTAATGACTTGCTGCACCTGCACATTCACTTTCAGTGACTCATGTACAAGGACACCCAGGTCCCTTTGAGCATCTGCATTCCCCAATCTTTCCCCATTTAGAAAATACTCTGCTTTTCTGTTTTTTTCTACCAAAGTGGATAGCTTCACATTTATCCACATTATAATCCATCTACCATGTTCTTGCCCACTCACTGGGCCTGTCGAGATGCCCTTGAAGCCTCTTCACATCCTCTTCGCAACATTTAGTCCCCTCATCCAAATCATTGATATAGATTGTGAATAGCTGGGGCCCAAGCACCGATCCTTGTGGTACCCCACTAGTCACAGCCTGCCATCCTGAAAAAGACTTGTTTATCCCTACTCTTTGTTTTCTGTCTGTCAACCAATTCTCAATCCATGTTAGTATATTACCCCCAATTCCATGTGCCCTAATTTTGTTCACCAACCTCTTGTGTGGGACCTTATCAAAGGCCTTCTGAAAATCCAAATACACCACATCTACCGGTTCCCCTTTGTCTACTCCACTAGTTACATCCTCAAAGAACTCCAATAGGTTTGTCAAACAGGACTTTCCTTTCATAAATCCATGTTGACTCTGCCCAATCTTACTATTAGTTTCTAAGTGCCCAGTTATTGCATCCTTTATAATAGATTCCAGCATTTTCCCAACAACTGATGTGAGGCTAACAGGTCTGTAGTTCTCAGTTTTCTCTCTCCCTCCTTTCTTAAATAGCGGGGTTACATTTGCTAACCTCCAATCTGCAGGAACCGTTCCAGAATCTATAGTTCACAGTCCATTGCTGTATCCGGCAGGTCACAAGTGCCCTCTATAAAAGGAGATGCCAGTACATCTCTTTCCTGATGACCCGGGCCAAACAGCATGAACGCACATTGGGCTTTGCGAGGATATTGGGCTTCCCCATGGTGCAGGACGCCATTGCCTGCACACATGTGGCATTGCAGGCACCGCAGGAGAACGCAGAGGTTTTCCGAAACTGCAAGGGGTTCCACTCTTTAAATGTCCAGTTGGTCTGTGACCACAGACAGCTGATACTCGCTGTCAATGCCCGCTATCCTGACAGCACCCCTGCTGAGCTACGGTACAATGAGAGCCATCTCGCCACCAGGAACATCATTGAGCAGACGATCAGCATCCTTAAGCAATGGTTCTGCTGTCTGGACCACTCAGGAGGAGCCCTGCAGTACTCGCTTGAGCGAGTCTCCCTCTTCATAGTTGTGTGCTGCATTCTTCATAATCTTGCAATCCTCAGGACCCAGCCAATGCCATCAGGCCTTGGTGCACCACCAGAGGAGGAGGAGGAGGATAATCAGCAGCAGCACCAAGACGGGAGGGAGGCCCACAAAGTTGAAACTGCAAGGCCGCCCGTCAAAGACTGATAACAAGCCACTTCTAGGCCCCTACTCAGGAAATGGCTTCTGGCATGGAGAACAACATGATGGAAAGCAACACGCAACCCCTATAGCCGGCCAAGGCAGTAATGATTCCAATAAAAAACTTTTTTATTTTACAAACTTGGTGTGTGTCATTTCTTCATGACAAACTAATAGAAACAAACACAAAAAATCATTAATTAACATAACTGGTCCTCACAAGCTGGAGATAATAGCCAAAACACTAACAAAAGTTATTACATGAACCTCGACCTTTAATAAAAACATTCGCAACATTTTGTCAGAATTCCACTTTTTGTCCTTCGAGGGTGATCTCCTTCCCTTGTGCACTTCCCCCCCTTCCCACCCTACTGCTCTTCCGTAATGAGGCCCCAGTGGCTGCAGCAAGGCTGGTGGAAGGCTGCTCAATGTCAGATCCTGAGACTACAGATGCCCTTGAAGCACAGCCTCGACCAACTCTGGGCTTGGAGGGCCCGGCTGCAGACTGCAACAACTCTGCATGGGCAGCAGCAGTCTGGGCTACAGGCGGTGGCAAGTGCAATGGGGAAGAGACAGTGATGGGAGCAGGAATGCTGTCATCTTGAGAGAGGACAGCAACTCCCTGCTCGACCGACACACTGGCACTCCCACGGGGCAGCACATCAGCATCCGGAGCAATTTGCTGGAGCACAAATTGCTGGCCTGCTGCGGCAGCGTGAGAACCCCGGGGAAATGTATCCAAACCAGCGATGATGGCAGCAGTCAGTGCTTGAGTGGCCTCAATCTGAGACTGCATGAGAGCAGACTGAGATTGGATCATGGCAGCCAGTGACTGAATTGCAGCACTAAGCATTTGCTTGGTATTCGCCTGTGCTGCAACGCAGTGCTCCACAGTCCTTGCCAGTGCATCAATGCTTTCGGGCACCCTTACCACTGCACCCATGAGCTGAGTGTGCATGTCCACCGCTGGGTGTTCATTTCAGCGATGAGCCACTCCTCCTCTGTGTCGAGTGCAGCAGGACTCGCTGGCCTACTCTCCCTCTGGGGGAGAAGGCCCCCCAAGCTTCCCTACCGCCATCACGTTGCTGCAGCCCGCTGGGTCCTGAAGCTTCACCCTCATCAGACCCTTCCCCCCTGCTCCCCTCCAGGGAAAACGTGTTCCCAGTGTGGTCATGGGCTTCATCAGGAGAGGGTGGTGCTGATACTCCGGCTTCCTCTTCCTCCTCGCCTGCAGCTTCACTCCCACTGGCAGCTTGAGGGACCGTCTCCTCAGCTGGTGAATCACCATCTGAAAGCAGGGAGGTACAAGAGTGGCTTTAGCGTGAGGACAGGGGGGCAGTAAGGGAGGAAGGAGTGGAGCGATTTAGTAAGTTGGATTGAAAGTGTAAAAGGCTGGTGTTGTGAGGGACAAGTGGAATGAGAGAGGAGAGAAAGCTAATGACCTTACCATTGCTGTCCCGAATGGGGTCGACCTCTCCAGGGGCGACGGGACCGATCACCTGGCTTGCTACCATCCTGTGGTCGCACACCTCAAGATCGCTGAGGGGTTGCAGCTGAGGCCACCCTCCACCCGTCTGTTGCTGCCGTCTCCTGTTATGAGATAGCTTGGCCTACAAGAAAAAGGACGGCGTCTGAGTAAATATATAGCCATGGTCTTGCCTGATGTGCCTCCCATAGTTAAATAGCCCTTATTGTATGCAGCCATGGTCTTGCCTGATGTGCCGCCCATAGTTGAATAGCCTTTACTGTATGCAAGGTGTGGAATGTGCGTGTGTGTTTTATGAGAGGGCCATAGGTCTTGGATGAGTGTTGGGCATTGGGGTTTTAAGACCCTCTGGCCATAGAGTGAGGTTGAGATGGAGGGATGGAGAGGTTTTCATAAACAGTCACTCACCCTGATGACCCGAGCGAGGTTGTTGAACTTTTTGCAACATTGAGTATGTGTCCTGGGTACCATGCTCCTGGAGGAGACGTGCTGAGCCACCTCCCTCCACACTCTTCTATAGTCGTGCGGCAATGGCCTCCTGCCACTCTCAGGGTACAGTATAGCTCTTCTGCGCTCCACCGCGCCAACCAGAGCCTCCAAGGTCCGGTCGCTGAAGCGCTGAGCTCGTTCGCTCACCCTCTCCATAGTCCTTGGTTGGAAAATTTAGGCAAGGTCTCTCCAGGCTGAGATTCAAGCCTGCAATGAGCAGGGTGCGGATGGAGAGCAAGATCGACCCTCCCCTTTAAGAACTGGCCAGTGCCAGTGTGTCTGTGTTCCATCGCTAACTGACATCACACGAGCTTCACCTGCGCTCTGAGTTAGCGCCTCGCTCCTCGGCCTTTGCGCCTTGAGAGGTGTGTAGCTTCTGATTTAGTGCTCCAGTCACCTCCAGGAGCGATAGAAGCCAAGCTTGTAGTCGGAGGCGATAATTAGCGTCAGGCGCTAAACTTTGCGCCCCGCTGATAATTGCACCCCAAACGGGGCGATACCGAATTTCTCCCCCTTGGACTTCAATGACCCCTGGGGTCTTCAAAAAACAAATTTTCCCTTTTTCAATATTAAAAATAGTAAATCTACAAGAGTAATTACAACAGGGTAATCTGGAAGAGAACTTGCATTTATACAGCACCTTATCACATCAATCAAAGTGGTTCACATCCAATTCATTATTTTTTGAAGTGTAGTTGCTGTTGTTATGTAGGCATTTTATCCACAGCAAGGCCCCACAAACTACAATGAGATGAATGATCAGATAACCTGTTTTTTGTAGGTGTTACTTGAGGGAGGAATGTTGGCCAGGACATTGCCCTGCTTTGCTGCAAAAAGTGCTACGGGGTCTTTTAGATTCAGCCGAACCAATTAAACGGGCAGCTGGGTCCCTGGTTTAACCTATTTTACCTTGCTTTAGAGGGCGTGCAATGAAGGTTCACTAGATTGATTCCTAGGATGAGGGGGGGGGGGGATTGTCCTATGAGGAGAGATTGAGTAGACTAGGCCTATATTCCCTAAAGTTTAGAAGAATGAGAGGTGATCTCATTGAAATGTATAAAATTCTTACAGGGCTTGACAGGGTAGATGCAGGGAGGATGTTTCCCCTGGCTGGGGAGTCTAGAACCAGGGGGTCACAGTCTCAGAATAAGGGATCGGCCATTTAGATCCGAAATGAGGAGAAATTTCTTCATTCAGAGGGTTGTGAATCTTTGGAATTCTCTACCCCAGAGGGCTGTGGATGCTCAGTCGTTGAGTATATTCAAGACTGAGATTGATAGATTTTTGGATACTAAGGGAATCAAGGCATATGGGGATAGTGCAGGAAAGTGGAGTTGAGGTAGATCAGCCATGATTTTACTGAATGACAGAGCAGGCTCGAAGGGCCAAATGGCCTACTCCTGCTCTTATTTCTTATGTTCTTATCTGAAGACTGCACCTCTGACAATGCAGCACTCCCTTAAAGCTGCAATGATGCAATAAGCCTAGTTCATGTGTTCAAATAGCAGATTGGGGGCTTGAACACAAGACCTTTTGACTTCGAGTTGAGAATGCTACCAATTGAACCAAACTGAGAGTGATCGCATTGAAGATTTAGGATTCACATAACATCAGAAAACAAGATAGCATAGACACATTTAAAAGGAAGCTAGATAAGTACATGTGGGAGGAAAAAAAGAGGGATATGGTGATAGAGTGAGATGAAGCAAGGTGGGAGGAGGCCCGTGTGGAACATAAATGCCAGTTTAGAATAGTTGGGCCAAATGGCCTGTTTCTGTGCTGTAGACGCGATGTAATTCTATGTAAGATGAGAGAGCTGGGTCATAGGGCTGGATTTTCCAAGCCCCGAGGAGGCGGGTATGGAGGTGGGACTGCTGGTAAAGTAGCAGAAAGTGGGGGCGGATGGCAAACCTGCCCCCATCCCGCCTCTGTGCGCTGACAGTTCTTCTTTCAAGAAGTCTTGACAGATAGCATGTCTGACATTGATGTGCTCTCTGTGACTTCCTCCCTAATTGGCCTGCTGAGCCCGCAGGGCGGGCTTAACAAGGTCAATCAGGGGAAAACCCCTGGTTGGTCAGGCGAGGATGGAGGCGGGACATTGACATGACATGCAGCAGTCCTGCCTCCAAATCATCTCCATTCACAAAATCCAGCCCAGAATGTTTAAAACATACCTGTGGAGTTCATGAAAGCAATTCTATTTAGTTCATTGTCAAAGCACAGGAAGATAAAGAATGATGTTATGCATTGACTGGACCTCAGATTTCAGTTTTGCTCAGTGCCATCCTCCATACAAGCTGTCAGAAATCAGAAGCTCAACATCTAGGGGTTTTCAGATGTGAACACATCTCCCACCACCCCACAAAGCATCAATACGCAAGTGCATCAAGGGGTGCTGAATTGAGAGAGCTGGAGGAAGCTGCTGCTCTCCCAAAGTACCTACATTAACTTCTCTTCCATGGGGTGTTATGAGTTGAATGTTGTCATGCACTGGAAGTGGACGTCCTGTCGCAGTACAGTTGAGATGCAAGGTCACTCCAGTGTTCACCTCGATATTATCACTGGGATTCATCAACTGAGGAGGCACATCACTAAAACCTGGAAGAGAAAATAGAATTTATGAACAGCAGGATCATTTTTGATGAAGAAACTGTGACAAGGGCAGGGGTTGGGGGTCAGAAGTTGGGCTCCCCTGCGAGTGTGAGCATGCAGCCATGTTCCTGTGTCCATCGGGCAGGCTGACAGCATAAATGTGGCTGTAATAACCCTTGCACCCCATGCTAATGAGATTCCCTTCCACTCCCGCAGGGTTAGCGCTGGAGGACTCAACCCCACCCAGCAATTTCAAGGCCAACACTGGCCATATGCTAAGAGAGTGCGGAAACAATCCTTGTTTTGTTCATTGTCCTTTTGTCATTTAATCCCTCCTGCCAACCACCCTATCACAGACCTTCCCTTTTGTTCTTTCCTCCCTTGCCCCCTTTCCCTGCCTCTGTACTTGGTTAAACCCTCTGTACTTGGTTAAAACCTCTGTACTTGGTTAAAACCTGTTACATCTCTAACTTTTTCCAGTTCTGATGAAAGGTCATTGACCTGAAACATTAACTCTGTTTCTCTCTCCATAGATGCCGCCTGACCTGCTGAGTATTTCCAGTATTTTCTGTTTTTATTTCTTGTTTTGTTCATGTTGGGATCAATGACTCCTTAGTTGCGTGGGTGAAACTGACCTTTGCGATACCTTGCCCAAGTGGCCATACCTCATGTGTGAGCCTAAACAGTCAATGCTGGCCAATTATTCAGCCACAGGGAGGCATCACAACTGGACCCAATGGGAGTGAAATTCATTATCGCCCCATTTTGGGGTGGAAACACTTGAAAGCAAGGAAACTTAGCGCTCGAGTCCCAGCTTTCACAAGATTAGGCTTAGTGCTCCAGGAAGGAAGTGGAGTGCTAAATCAAGCGCTCCACTTCCTTCCTGGAGCGCTAAAGGACGCAGGTGGGGTGGTAGTGGTGCAGTGCTGCACAATGGGCCGTGCAGTGCTGCCGTGATCCGAGGCTCCTTCCCTCCCTTAAAGGGAAGGGCCATCACTGCAGGCTCCGCATTGGGACCAGTTACCTGGTCCCCGATGGCAGCTGCGATCTGGCCCAATCAGCCCCATGCACTCCAGCAGAGTGCCGGGTTGATCGATCGTGACCCAGGACAAGTAAAAAAAAATTGACCAAAACCATTTCAGAAATTTAGGTACTTTACTCGGCAACCTCCCCTTTAACTTTCGCCCCCGAAGCGTCCGGCCTCCCGAACAACGCCTCCTGCAGCTGTCAGCGTCATCGCCTGGCGATGCTGCAGGGGGCGCAACCGAAGGTCAGGTCTGGGGCGATGCACTGGCAATGATGTCACAAACTCCAGGCAAAGGAGAGCATTGGGCAAAGTCTTACTGCCACCGCAAACCTCTCGCCGTATTTCGCGGGAGTCATTCATCTCACCGCGCCCGGGCAGTAAGTCGTCAGCGACCCGTTATCACCCCCCTGGGGGTGATAACTGGAGGCACTAAGGAGGCCAACTTCTAGCCCAATATGTCCTCACCCAATGATGTACACTAGCATCTTTGAGTTCCTCAAAGCAGGCTCTGATTCTGTACTGAAATCACATAGCCCAGTCAATAATGGCCCTTTAAATATAAAATACTAACCAGTGCACGAGCAAATTTGGCTAGGGTAAATAAAATCAGAGAGTTAAATGCGTGGCTCAAAGACTGGTGTGGGAGAAATGGGTTTTGCTTCTTGGGACACTGGCACCAGTACTGGGACAGGAGAGAGCTGTTCCGTTGGGACGGGCTTCACTTGGCCAGTGCTGGGACTAGAATCCTGGTGAATCGAATAACTAGGGCTGTAGAGAGGGCTTTAAACTAATTAGTGGGGGGGAGGTTTCAAGAGAGCAAAAAATAAAAATGTCAGCGGAGAAGGCAATAGAGCAAGGTAGCAGTGGGGGAATTAAAAACCAGAGCGTGTCAGGAAGGGACAGAATGTATAAAGATAAAGGTAAAGTAGTAAAGGGGGTAAAAGCAGGAATAAATTGTCACAAAACATATTTAAAAGTTCTTTATCTGAATGCACGCAGCGTTCGTAACAAAATAGACGAGTTGACGGTACAAATAACTACACATGGGTATGATCTGGTGGCCATTACAGAAACATGGCTGCAAAGTGGCCATGACTGGGAACTAAACATCCAGGGGTATTTGACAATTAGGAGGGACAGACAGAAAGGAAAGGGAGGTGGGGTGGCTATGTTAATAAAGGATGGAATCACTGCAATAGTGAGAAATGATATTGGGTCAAAGGATCAGGATAGTGAAATGGTTTGGGTGGAGATAAGGAATAATAAGGGGAAAAAGTCACTAGTGGGCATAAGTCTATAGGCCTCCTAACAGTTGCAACTCTGTTGGTCGGAGTATAAATCAGGAAATAGTTGGAGCTTGTAATAAGGGAACAGCTATAATCATGGGGGATTTTAACTTTCATATTGACTGGACAAATCAAATTGGGCAGGGCAGCCTTGAGGAAGAGTTCATAGAGTGCATTAGGGACGGGTTCCTTGAGCAGTATGTTACTGAACCAATCAGGGGCAGGCAATCTTAGATCTGGTCCTGTGTAATGAGACAGGATTAATAAAAAATGTCCTAGTAAAGGATTCCCTTGGAATGAGTGACCATAACATGGTTGAATTCCAAATTCAGTTGGAGGGTGAGAGAGTTGGATCTCAAACCAACGTACTAAGCTTAAATAAAGGAGACTGTGAAGGTATGAGAGCAGAGTTGACTAAAGTGGACTGGGAAAATAGATTAAAGTGTAAGATGGTACATGAGCAGTGGTGTACATTCAAGGAGATATTTCACAACTTTCAAGAAAAATATATTCCACTGAGAAAAAGGGGCGTAAAAGAAGACAGCCATCCGTGGCTAAGTAAAGTAATAAAGGATAGTATCCGACTGAAAACAAGGGCATATAAAGCAGCCAAATCTAGTGGGAGGATAGAAGATTGGGAAGCATTTAAAAGCCAGCAAAGAATAACTAAAAGATTAATTAAGAAAGGGAAGATAGATTATGAAAGTAAACTAGCAAAAAATATAAAAACAGATAGCAAGAGTTTCTACAGCTATATAAAAAGAAAAAGGGTGGCTAAAGTGAACGTTGGTCCCTTAGAGGACAAGACCGGGAAATTAGTGGTGGGGAACATGGAGATGGCAAAAACGCTGAACAAATATAGTCTTTACAGTAGAGAACATTAAAAATATCCCAACACTGGACAAACAGGGGGCTATAGGGGGGGGGGGGGAGCTAAACACAATTAAAATCACTAAGGAGGTGGTACTCGGTAAGATAATGGGACTAAAGGCGAATAAATCCCCTGGACCTGATGGCTTACATCCTAGGATGCGGATGCATTAGTGGTAATTTTCCAGAACTCCCTGGATTCAGGTAAGGTCTCAGCAGATTGGAAAACTGCTAATGTAACGCCCTTATTTAAAAAGGGAAGTAGACAAAAGGCTGGAAACTATAGACCGGTTAGCCTAACATCTGTGGTTGGTAAAATGTTGGAGTCCATTATTAAGGAAACAGTAACAGGACATTTGGATAAGCATAATTTAATCGGACAGAGTCAGCATGGTTTTATGAAGGGGAAGTCATGTTTGACAAATTTGCTCGAATTCTTTGAGGACGTAGCAAACAGGGTGGATAAAGGGGAACCAGTGGATGTGGTGTATTTGGACTTCCAAAAGGCATTTGACAAGGTGCCACACAAAAGATTACTGCACAAGATAAAAAATCACAGGATTGGGGGTAATATACTGGCATGGGTGGAAGATTGGCTATCTAACAGAAAACAGAGAGTTGGGATAAATGGTTCATTCTCGGGTTGGCAATCTGTGACTAGTGGTGTTCCGCAGGGGTCAGTGCTGGGACCCCAAGTCTTTACAATCTATATTAACGATTTGGAGGAAGGGACCGAGTGCAACATATCCAAGTTTGCCGACGATACAAAGATGGGAGGGAAAGCAGTGAGTGAGGAAGACATAGAAAACCTACAAAAGGACATAGACAGGCTAAGTGAGTGGGCAGAAATTTGGCAGATGGAATATAATGTTGGAAAGTGTGAGGTTATGCACTTTGGCAGAAAAAATCAAAGAGCAAGTTATTATCTAAATGGAGAGAAACTGCAAAGTGCTACAGTACAAAGGGATCTGGGGGTCCTGGTGCATGATACACAGAAGTTTAGTATGCAGGTACAGCAGGTGATCAGGAAGGCCAATGGAATCTTGGCTTTTATTGCAAAAGGGATGGAGTATAAAAGCAGGGAAGTCTTGCTTCAGTTATACAGAGTACTGGTGAGGCCACACCTGGAATACTGCGTACAGTTTTGGTTTCCATATTTAAGAAAAGATATACTTGCTCTCGAGGCAGTTCAGAGAAAGTTCACTCGGTTGATTCCGGAGATGAGGGGGTTGACTCATGAGGAAAGGTTGAGTAGGTTGGGCCTCTACTCATTGGAATTCAGAAGAATGAGCGGCGATCTTATCGAAACATATAAGATTGTGAGGGGGCTTGATCGGGTGGATGCGGTGAGGATGCTTCCACTGATGGGTGAGACTAGAACTAGGGGGTATAATCTTAGAATAAGGGGCTGCCCTTTCAAAACTGAGATGAGGAGAAACTTCTTCACTCAGAGGGTAGTAAATCTATGGAATTTGCTACCTCAGAGAGCTGTGGAAGCTGCGACATTAAATAAATTTAAAACGGAGTTAGACAGTTTCCTAGCTGATAAGGGAATTAGGGGTTACGGGGAGAGGGCAGGGAAGTGGACGTGAGTCTAGGTTCGGATCAGCCATGATCCTATTGAATGGCGGAGCAGGCCCAAGGGGCCGTATGGCCTACTCCTGCTCCTACTTCTTATGTTCTATGCAGACTCCACTGTCTCAGCCACTCTCAGTCTGGGTTACATAGGAACAGGAGGAGGCCATTCAGCCCCTTGAGCCTGTTCTGCAATTTAATTAGATCAAGGCTGATCTGTAGCTTAACTCCATTTACCCACATTCCCAGGTTGCATTCTATTATCTAAATTTGCAATTTCTTCTTCGTAATGTTTCTGTTGCATTAAGGTGCTCTTATTAACACTCTTGTTATGACATTATCACGCTTTACCTTCTTTCTCACAGTGCAGGCCATGCCACCCCTGGAGGCACAGGCACCCTCTGAAGCGATCACATGTTCCTCCGTTGACACACTCACACTTCAGCCGACAGTCAGCCCCATAATGCCCAGGGTCACAGGCTGCAAGCAAACATCAGGTAAATAAAAACTATTCATCATAAATTACGTTAAGTAAAGTGTGTGCTTGAAGGCCTCAATCAAATGCCTGGGGTTTGACTCAATATTTTTTAACTCCACAACAGTTAAGAGAGTGCGTTCAATCACATCAGTGCATTCTGAGCATGTGCAATTTGCAGAATTTTCCACAATGCAGTCTGTACGTCAACAGGGGTGGAGGGGCCGAAGGGTGTGTCTCCTCAGTCTGAGAATTTGAAAGTTTCTTTGTTTTCTTCAAAAGAATTTGGAGATTGAATTGTCAAAGCTTTTATTTCAGGCAAATGATGAATTTATATAAATAATTACAACTGTGCTTTTCTATTATCAATGCCTCACAAGACAGAGGCAGCAAGTGTGAACATAAACAACAGTTAGAATACAAGAGACAGAGATAGAAATAACAACAGGTGTGTTTTTTTTGTTGATAGTTAGAAAAAAAGAGATATTGGCCCAGAAATTCGGGTCCCCACGCGTAGGCCCAACGAAAATGCCGGTTTCGTGCATGCACTGCGCATGCGCGGGAAACTGGAACTTCCGTTCCCTTGAAAGAAGGGGTTGACAGGTCAAATGCGTGCGCCGGAGAGGCAGCGCGTGTGCATCGAACTTACCCTCCCAGAGAAACCTGCAAAAAAAAGTCTCCAGCAGTTACACTTGTTAAAAACAGGCCTCGTGCCTGCTTTTTAAAAGGTAAGTGGTGAATTAATTAAAATTAAAACATTTTTTCCACAGGTTTATTATTTTTAAATACTTTAAAGAAGGGTAAGTTTATGTTTAGCCCCGTTAGAAAATGTAATTAATTTTTTCAAAACTTTAAATTATTGTTTAAAATAGTTATTTCATGTAATTTATAGTTATTTTAAAAATGTAATTAAAACAAAAAATTATTTGAAGTTTTAGTGATGTTTTGGGGCTTATAGTAGTTATAGGTTTGACAGCTCTTCCTGTCAAATTTATGAATGAAGCATTCCCTGCTACCATTGGCTCTCCATGGCCCACGTGATCCCAGGGGACGCTTTGAACTAACTGCGCCCCTGGGATACGCAAGTGCTGCGCACCGGCAGTTGGAGGAGGTCCAGGATCGGAATCCCACATGGACCCACAGCACAATGGCCGGCACGCTAGGTAAGTGCAGGTCGGAGGCTTGCACCCGCGGGAAGCCCCCGACCCGAATTTCTGGGCCATTACTTACGGACAATGAAGTTTTCTCGTCATTAATCGCTTTTACTTCAATAAAAAATCTCCCTGAACCAATTTTGAGGTTTAATGATTTTATTCAATATATAAAAACCTGGAAACTAACAATGATGTTTCTTTGATTTTATGAGGTAATTTTTGCTTGTTTATGGAAGTAAATGTTTGTTAAAGACTGTACTGAACCAAGGAGCATTTTTTCATTCACGAGATTCTTGGAATAATGTTGAGCACTCTATTTGGTTATTTGGTTTTAGTACTATTACTAAAATCCTTAAAGGGTTAAGTATCCTTGTTCACTGCTTTTCCACAAACTGTACCTTTATCACACTGAAGTCCTTTCCATCCAGTCGCACAGGAGCAGCCATAAGGATCGGGTAAGCAGAATGTAGAGAAACTACAGTTCCCTCTTTTACATGGTCCTCTGCAACTTCTCCCATATGTATTTTCCCCACACACTGAAAGTCAAAGGATTTTAATCAACTAATGTCAGTATAAAGTCAAAGGAAGGTGCTCATTGAATTGTAGATGTTTACAGCACAGAAGGAGGCCATTTGAGCCATCCCGTTTGTGCTGTCTCTTTGCTAGAACAATCCAAACCTAACCTGCCCAGTTCTCTCCTTGTACCCTTGTATCTTCCTCTGCTTCAATTATTTATCCAATTTTCCATTAAAAGATCTAATGGTCACTGCCTGTGTTGAAGCATTCTTTGTTCCTACAACCCTCTATGTAAAGAAATTTACCTCTCGCCTCATTCTCTTAGTAAAATTGTTATTGAAGGTGCAGGACAAGGGGTGGGGGCATGGAAATGAGGCAGCAAGGTGTGATCCCAGGCCCTCCACCTCACTTTTCTTTCAATGTATCCAACAGGCCTATTGGTGGGCCTGGGGAAGACCAGGCAGCAAAGGCAAAGGTGCAACTCACCTGTTCAACCCCTGGACATGGGTGAACAGGGGCAAAAGGGCCAGCCAGTGTAATTAGGGGCTTTTATATGGTGAGGGGGAATGAGAGGCTCCAATGATGCTAGAAGTTCAAACGTTCAAAGAAAAGTTCAAACAACTTTGGCATTTCACCAAAATGCTAAAAGTGGTAACCAGTTGATTTTTTTCGGATGTGTTTGGAAGGGCTGAACATGGTTTTCAGTCACAGGTGGGAAACAAGGATTCGGCACCTTTAACTCATAGATTGGTAATACAGTCCCCACCACATATAACGGGCGTGTTGGTGGCAACGTGGTTTGCCCGCTACATGCGATTTTCCCGCTACACGCGGTGGGCATTAAAACCAAAAATATAAATACTGCAACCAAGATATTTCTTTAAAAAACAGGCGCTCTCCATTTAGCATCTGCCTCTCCTACTTGTTCACAGTTACTTCAGGATCTCGTCACTAAGGTCATCGCACTGTAACCAGGTGTGATCAGCTGATTGAAACTGCTCGAAGCCCCGAAGTTGGCTGAAATCAGCAGAGTTCTTTAATTGGATAAGCACAGGGTAAGCCCTTACTGAACTGCAAGAAATTGTCAGGGCGTTCAATATGGTTTAAGCAGCACCTTTGTAATGGACGCCTATGGTGACAGCAAATGGTCAGCGCCATTTGCCCGATATAGGCCGTGTCCAGGATAAGCATGGATGGTGTGAGTGGCGGGGGCTATACTGCAATATTAACTCATCGGTTTTGAAAGTCGGGATCGCACTGACTATAATGAGTTACTGTTGAATTTAGGCTGGAACTGGTTTAATTAACTCAAGTTTCCCCAGTCTAGCATTAAACACTCTGGAAAATTCATTGAGGGCATTAATAACAATTGTTCCTGAATCTGAAATTTCTAATACAATCTTAGAATGAATTTATAGCATGCTGCTTTTATCTCTCTGAGAAGGCAAGCTTTAAATAATAATTATAAATTAGTGTCTGTTTTCCAGGTCACTGATTAATATCAATCATTTACCATTTAGATTTAAAAATACGGGCCGTAAGATTTCCAATCTAATAAAAGACTTGCATTTATATAGCGCCTTTCACGACCTCGGGACGTCCCAAAGCACTTTACAGCCAAAGAAGTACTTTTTGAAGTGTAGTCACTGTTGTAATGTAGAAAATTACAGATTGTTTCTTGATGACCTTTTAGTGATTACCTTATAGTGATTGCAGTTTGTGAGGGTCTTCTCCCAGCATGGAAGCTTGCTAGATACGAGTGCAGGTCCGGGCCGGGGCAGTAACGCTGTAGGACTCGGTTTATAAACTTACACTCCTGGCACAGAAGCTCAACCAACAGGAACGCATTTCAGGAATTCTGGAGCTGTCTCCCCTTCCACTGGAATGGAGCCTCGTGTAATTATAATCCCGCAATAACAGAGTAAGTTCATAAACTGCCCCGGCACAGACCTGCACTCGTATCTAGCAAGCTTCCATGCTGGGAGAAGGCCTTCACAAACTGCAATCACTATAAAAGGTAATCACTGCAAGTCATCAGGAAACAATCTGTAATTTCCTACATTAGAACAGTGACTATACTTCAAAAAGTACTTCATTGACTGTAAAGTGCTTTGGGACGTCCTGAGGTCGTGAAAGGCGCTATAGAAATACAAGTCTTTCTTTTATTAGATTGGATATTTTACAGCCCGTATTTTTAAATCTACAGGGAACTCTTTGGTATCCGGCACCGACGGGACCGGGATGGTGCCGGTTGATTAAAAATTCCAGATGACGGAGAGGGTTATCGTCCGAGGCTATTTTTAACAAACAAAAATTTAAAAAAATCAAGAAATGTGCAGTATACAGTAATTGGACTCCCGACAGCGCCAAGAAGCTGAGTAGTGGCAGTTTGGAGAACTATCCCCACTGAATAACTCGGCCACCGCGGGAGACTCAGACTCGGGCTCGGCAACGGCAACATTTCCAGTTATTGAGGTGTTGTTTTCGGAGTATGAATTTTGCTGGTTAATAGAGAATTCCGAATATTTAGGTTTCCTGCAACTGGTAAATAGATTGATATTAACCAGTGACCTGGAAAACAGACACTAATTTATAATTATTACTAGCTGAAGTGCCCGGCGGTGCCAAGGGTCTTTTGAGGGCATGTTGTTGTTGGAAGAGAGAGAGCGACTGGGGGGGGGGGGGGGAAGAGAAGAGAGCGACTTGGGGGGGGGGGGGGGGGAAGAGAAGAGAACGACTGGGGGGGGGAAGAGAAGAGAGCGACTGGGGGGGGGGGGAAGAGAAGAGAGCGACTGGGGGGGGAAGAGAAGAGAGCGACTGGGAGGGGAGGGAAGAGAGGGAGGGGAGGGGAGGGCGGGGGAGGGGAGGGGAGGGCGGGGCGGGGGGGAGGGCGAGGAGGAGAGAGCGGGGGGAGGGATGGGCGGGGGGAGGAGCGGGGGAGAGAGGAGGGAGGGGGGGAGGGGAGGGGAAGGGGGAGAGTCCCCCAAGCCCCCTGCCCCCAAACTCCTGAGCCCCCTGGTTGGCCCCCCCCGAGACTCGCCCCCCCCCCACCCCCGAGGCTCGCCCACCCCCCCCCAACCAAGCACCGAACTCCGGAGGCGCGATCTTCCGAGCACCGGCCTCCCTAGCTGGCTTCAAGGTTGCGGCTGTGCGAGACGGCCGGCGGGCCCTGTTGCCAGGGTAACCCTTGACGCTCACCAAGCCCCGCCCCCCCGGCCGAGCCAGAGAGACGCCGCGTCTCAGCTGCTCCTGCTGCGCGCGCACCCTTTAGTAAGGTAGCGGCGCTGGGCTGAGGCCCGCCCCTCCAGCCTTCGAGTGGGGCCGGGAGGTGCCTAGCTCGGGCGTGGGTGCGGAGGAGAGGCCGAGGCTTCGAGGCCTACCTGGAAAAACGGGGAAAGGTAGGAAAATTAATGAGATTAGATAAGTTAATTACTTTCGAACTCATTTTTTTAAAAAACAATGTGTGTTTTAAAAGCAACGTTTTTTTTAAAGACGCAGAAAGCGGGAAAAAGGAAAAGTTTGGAATCAAGATGGCGGCGACTCACCTCGGTTCAGAACGATAAGGCCCGCCCACACACGCACCGATTGGCCCGGCGGCACACGCCAGCAACCCGGCGTACGATTGGTCGAGCTCGAGGTCACTCTGTCGCTAATGAGCGGATAATGAGATGCTAATGAGCGGAATGTTAAGGTTTTTCGGATACTGCGGGCGCGATTTTAGCCCGGCCGAAACGTAAATACGCTTAAAACTGTTTTGGAAAGGTAAGCTTTCTTTCGACGTAACGCACGCGTAGGTACGCCCTGTAACTTTCGAGCGCATAGCCGCCCAGACGCACACGTGCAGACAGACAGAAGGACAGACAGAAGGACCGATTTATATATATAGATAGATTTAAAGCTTGCCTTCTCAGAGATAAAAGCAGCTTGCCAGCTGCAAAAAAAACACCTAATTCAAAACTGAATAATATAACCCAATAAAACTCATTGCGTATGTTATAAAAGGTGTCAGATACCCCAGACCAATTTCAGAAACTAATCTAAGTCTCCAAAAAGTTTGTTCTTTTCCTTTTGCGGTTGCTGATGTAACCTGAAACCTTTGATTAGATATAAAATATCTAACCTTTGATTAGATTCTTGTCTTGTGATTGCTGACACATATGCAGAAAGTGAAATTCTTACCTGTTTCGCATCGCTCCCCCATGAAGCCTGGTGGACAGATGCATTCTCCCATCTCATCGTGGCAAACCCCTCCATTCAAACAGACTGGACAGTGCTTTGTGCAGTCAGCTCCCCACTTGTGAGCTTCACATTCTGTAACGCCAATATTTCATCATTAATGTACTGGGACTGTTCTGCAATTCAGTTGACATTCAACTAATCCCAACAAAAACTGTGATCAAAAGAACCTTTGCTCAACAACAACAACTTGCATTTATATAGCACCTTTATCGTCCCAAGGCATGCCACAGGAGTGACTATCAAACAAAATTTGACACCGAGTCATGTAAGGAGATAGTAGGACAGGTGACCAAAAGCTTGGTCAAAGATGTAGGTTTTAAAGAGCGTCTTAATGGAGGAGAGAGAGGTGGAGAAGTTAAGGGAGGGAATTCCAGAGCTTAGGGCCCAGGCAGCTGAAGGCACAGCCATCAATGGTGAAGCGATTAAAATCAGGGATGTGCAAGAGGCCAGAGTTAGAGGATTAGAGGAGCACCGAGATCTCGGGGGGTTGTAGGGCTGAAGGAGGTTACAGCTATAGGGAGGGGTGAGGTCATGCCTTCCAATCCATGTGGTAAAAAGATTTATCTACACAAGTAACAATTTGACAGTTTGAAATAAGTGCCTTTTCTAGGATGGGTTATTATTAATTAATCAATGTCAAAAGTTGATTTGAATGGAGTAAGTGTTATTGCTCCTAATTGTAGAATAGCTTCTTAAAACATTACTGAATATGTTAATTTCTAAATGCATCCTTTATATATCCAACTATATTATCGCTCTTGAGACTAGGTGCATGGATACATAGCAAGGACTTGTTGGGTGCCATATTAATCAAACTGGCAAACTCGATTGTATTTTATTTTACTGAGAAACCTGAGTGAAAGGGCATGGTTTGCATTGCAGAGAACAACTAAAGTCGGGAGTAACAGGAGAGTATAGTGAGTATTTAAACTCACTTTCGCGGGCTTTTTTCCCCCCCCAGAGGCCGGTGTCGAGAGTAACAGGAGAGTACAGCGAGTTTAAATACTCACTTTCGCAGGCTTTTTTTTCCCCAGAGGCTTACCAATCTTGCAGACCGGCGGCGGCGTTCCAGAGCCACGTCACAATTCAAAAAGTGACACGGTCAAGAGGAAGCTGCTGATTGGGTGGGTGAGTATGGCCAGGTGAGTATTTATACTACTCTATAGTTTGACAGTTAAGGTTAATAGTTTATAAAGTTTAGAAGGTCTTAATTTTTGTGGTTTTCATTTCTAAGGTCTCTGTTGTGTAGCGGGGAGTGCTAGTAAACAAGGGCCCTTGAGTATATCATTTAATTGTAGTGTAATTAGTGGTGTTGATTTGATTTAATTTAAATTAATTAAAGGGTAAGTCACGACAGCACAGCTCAGCCCCATGGCGTGCTCCTCCTGCACTATGTGGGAAATCAGGGGCACTTCCTCTGTCCCTGATGACCATGCGTGCAGGAAGTGTATCCAGTTACAGCTACTGGCAGACCGCATTGCGGTGCTGGAGCTGTTAATGGATACATACTGGAGCATTCGCGATGCGGAGGACATTGTGGATTGTACGTATAATAAGTTGGTCACACCGCAGGTAAAGGCTGCACAAGTAGGAAGGGAATGGGTGACCACCAGGCAGAGTAGTAGGTACAGGCAGGTAGTGCAGGGGTCCACTGTGGCTATCCCCCTCTCAAACAGATATACCACTTTGGATATTGTTCAGGGAGATGGCTTATCGGGGGAAGGCAGCAGCAGCCAACTTCCTGGCGCCATGGGTGGTTCTGCTACACAGGACGGGAGGAAAAAGAGCGGGAGAGCTATCATGATAGGGGATTCTATTGTAAGGGGAATAGATAGGCGTTTCTGCGGCCGCAAACGAGACTCCAAGATGATATGTTGCCTCCCTGGTGCAAGTGTCAAGGATGTCTCGGGGCAGCTGCAGGGCATTCTGCAGGGGGAGGGTGAACAGCCAGTTGTCGTGGTACATATAGGTACCAACGATATAGGTTAAAAAATGGGATGAGGTCCTAAAAGCTGAATATAGGGAGTTAGGAGGTAAATTAAAAAATAGGACCTCAAAAAGGTAGTAATCTCAGGATTGCTACCAGCGCCACGTGCTAGTCAGAGTAGAAATAGAAGGATATTTCAGATGAGTATGTGGCTAGAGGAATGGTGCAAGGGGGAGGAATTCAAATTCCTGGGATATTGGAACCAGTTCTGGGGGAGGTGGGACCAGTACAAACTGGACGGTTTGCACCTGGGTGGGACTAGGACCAATGTCCTATGGGGAGTGTTTGCTAGTGCTGTTGGAGAGGGTTTAAACTAAAATGGCAGGGGGTTGGGAACCTGTGCAGGGAGACAGAGGAAAGGGAAGCAAGGATAGAAACAAAAGACAGGAAGAAGAAAAGCAAAAGTGGAAGGCAGAGAAATCAAGGGTGTAAATCAAACAGGGCCACAGTAAATAATAATTCTAAAAGGACCAAGAATGTTAAAAAAACAAGCCTGAAGGCTCTGTGTCTTAATGCGAAGAGCATTCGTAATAAGGTGGATGAATTAGCTGCGCAAATAGATGTAAACAGATATGATATAATTGGGATTACGGAGACATGGCTCCAGGGTGACCAAGGCTGGGAATTCAACATCCGGGGTATTCAATATTCAGGAAGGACAGTCAAAAAGGAGGTGGGGTAGCATTGCTGGTTAAAGAGGAGATTAACACAACAGTAAGGAAGGATATTAGCACTGATGATGTGGAATCTGTATAGGTAGAGTTGAGAAATACCAAGGGGCAGAAAATGTTTGTGGGAGTTGTATACAGACCCCCAAACAGTAATGCTGAGTTTGGGGATGGCATTAAATGGGAAATAAGAGAGACGTACAATAAGGGCACAGCAGTTATCATGGGTGACTTCAATCTACATATAGATTGGGCTAACCAAATGAGTAACAATACTGTGAAGGTGGAATTCCTAGGGTGTATATGGGATGGTTTCCTGGACCAATATGTCAAGGAGCCAACTAGAGATCAGGCCATCTTAGACTGGGTATTATGTAATGAGAAAGGATTAATTAGCAATCTTGTTGTGCGAGGCCCCTTGGGGAGGAGCAATCATAATATGATAGAATTCTTCATTAAGATGGGGAGTGACATAGTTGACTCAGAGACTAGGGTCCTGAATTTAAATAAAGGTATCTAAGATGGTATGAGGCGCGAGTTGGCAAGGATGCATTGGGGAGCATTGCTTCAAGGGTTGACGGTGGATAGGCAATGGGAAACATTTAAAGATCGCATGGATGAACTACAGAATTTGTTCATCCCTGTTTGGCATAAAAAAACAAAAAAGGTGACTCAACCGTGGCTAACAAGGGAAATTAGGGATAGCATAAGATCCAAGGAGAGGACATATAAATTGGCCAGAAAAAGCAGCAAACCTGAGGATTGGGAGCAGTTTAGGATTCAGCAAAGGAGGACAAAGGATTAAGAGGGGGAAAATAGAATATGAGAGTAAGCTTTCAGGGAACATTAAAACTAACTGTAAAAGCTTCTATAGATATGTGAGGAGAAAATGAGTGGTGAAGTCAAGCGTAGGTCCCTTGAAGTCAGAATCAGGGGAATTTATAATGGGGAACAAAGACATGGCACACCAATTAAATACATACTTTGGTTCTGTCTTCACAAAGGAGAACACAAATAACCTCCCAGAGATGTCGGGGAACATAGGGTCTAATGAGAGGGAGGAATTGAATGAAATCAGTATTTATAGGGAAATGGTGTTAGGGAAATTGACGGGATTGAAGGCCGATAAATCCCCAGGGCCTGATAATCTACATCCTAGGGCATTTAAGGAAGCGGCCCTAGAAATAGTAGATGCATTGCTGGTCATCTTCCAAAATTCTATAGACTCTGGAACAGTTCCCATGGATTGGAGGGTAGCTAATGTAACCCCACTATTTAAAAAAGGTGGTAGAGAGAAAATGGGGAATTATAGACCGGTAAGCCTGATATCGGTATTGGGGAAAATGCTAAAGCCCATTATAAAAGATGTAATAGTGACAGGATCAGACAAAGTCAATATGGATTTACAAAAGGTAAATCATGCTTGACTAATCTACTGGAATTTTTTGAGGATGTAACTGGTAGGATAGATAAGGGAGAACCAGTGGATGTGGTGTATTTGGACTTTCAGAAGGCTTTCGATAAGGTCCCGCATAAGAGATTAGTGTGTAAAGTTAAAGCACATGGGATTGGGGGTAAGGTACTGACTTGGATAGAGAACTGGTTGGCAGACAGGAAGCACAGAGTTGGAATAAACGGTTCTTTTTCCCAAGTGGCAGGCAATGGCTAGTGGGGTACCGCAGGGATCGGTGCTAGGACCCCAGCTATTCACAATATATATTAATGATATAGACGAGGGAACTAAATGTAATATATCCAGGTTTGCAGACGACACAAAGCTGGGTGGGCGTGTGTGCTGTCAGGAGGATGCAGAGAAACTCCAGTATGATTTGGACAGGTTGGGTGATATGGCAGATGCAGTATAATGTGGACAAATGCGAGGTAATCCACTTTGGTGGCAAAAACAGGAAGGCAGATTACCTGAACGGCAATAGATTGGGAGAAGGGGAAGTGCAACGAGACCTGGGTGTCCTTGTGCACCAGTCGCTGAAGGTAAACATGCAGGTGCAGCAGGCGGTTAAGAAGGCAAATGGTATGTTGGCCTTCATAGCGAGAGGATTAGAGTACAGGAGCAAGGATGTCTTGCTGCAGTTGTACAGGGCCTTGGTGAGACCACACCTTGAGTATGGTGTGCAGTTTTGGTCGCCTTATCCGAGGAAGGATGTTCTTGCCATGGAGGGAGTGCAGCGAAGATTCACCAGACTGATACCTGGGATGGCAGGAATGATGCATGAAGAGAGATTGGATCGATTCCGCTTATATTTGCTAGAGTTCAGAAGAATGAGAGGGGATCTCATTGTAACTTATAAAATTCTAACAGGACTAGACAGACTAGATGCAGGGAGGATGTTCCCAATGGCGGGGGAGTCCAGAATCAGGGGTCACAGTTTAAGGATAAGGGGTAAGCCATTTAAGACTGAGATGAGGAGGAATTTCTTCACCCAGAGAGTGGTGAACCTGTGGAATTCTCTACCTGATGTGCCAAATAACTGCCCGAATCCGAAGTTAAAGCTTAAGACTGAAGCCTTTTATTAAATAAGAATCATGGCAGAGTTAACAGAGTCCATCATCGACCGAGCCCTTGGTAGAACATACCAGAAGAGGGGCGGGGCCAGGGAGGAGCATTAGTGGTTCCCCCTGGTGGAACATTCCAGACATTACAAGTGCAAGTACAAATATCAGAACACAGTTATTTCATCACACTACCACAGAAAGCAGTCGAGGCCAATTCATTAAATATATTCAAGAAGGAGTTAGATATATTTCTTAAGGCTAAAGGGATCAAGGGATATGGGGAGAAAGCAGGGACAGGGTACTGAATTTGGATGATCAGCCATGATCTCATTAAATGGTGGAACAGGCTTGAGGGGCCAAATGGCCTAGTCCTGCGCCTATCTTTATGTTTCTATGTTTGAAGAGAGTAATAATGCTTAAGAATGAGAGTCAGAAATGTGTGATGGTTAAGTAATGTCTCCAATGGGTGCCCACCCAGGGTATAAACAGTAATAAATACAAATAAAGATCAGAACAAGTAAGTTGAAGTGCACCCGTCATAAATGAAGCTGATATGGCAGCTGGTAACATCAAGGTGTTATACATGGCACCAGGTCATTACAAAACAGCAGGCAATACCTTGAAAATAGCAACTGGAGTTTAAACCTCAGTGAGATGTGACTGTGTTATCTTATCCTGACACAGGTGCAATGGAATGAGATAACTCATTGGGGTAGGTCTTGACTTTGTGCGATGGTGTAAAACAGGTGATAGTGAATCGGCAGCCCGTATAACCTCTCTCCCGATATTTATTTCCATTGAAGTCACCAATGGTAATATTGTTGTTGCTATTCAGGATCCCCAAGACTGTGGCCTGGATTTTTATTCTGCTATCCCATGGACTGCCAGACATTTCACCAAGCAGTTTCTCAACCTTTTGAAGCCCAAATACGCTTGCTGCCTTTTGCCAGGTTCAAAACCAGAAGGGGGAAAAGATCAGACAGAAAATTGGGGGAAACCCCGCTCTAAGTTCTGATGTATGCTTTGCTTTTGTGCTGAAAAACTCTTGTGACCTTAGAAACAAATGGCTGCATATCATAAATATAGAAATAAGTGGAAAAGAAATGTATCTCTGTTTTAAAATCCGCTTTTTGGAGCACTGAAATGTCTGGAGCTACTAATTATAAAACCAGACAGCCCAGTCCAAACCTTGTGCGGGTCACCCTATGTTCAAAGTTAAACTTTAACTGGGAATGTCAAAGTTAAACTTTAACTGGGAATGTGAAAGTTCATAGTCCATTAGGAGTTCAGAAAAAATGCAAAGAAAATCCAGGAAGATTAGAGTCAGGACAGAGGTAAGGTGATCCTTTTCCATTTTTACCAGTCTGTAGCAATGCAGGAAAAGGAATGTATGATGTACTGTTCCATAGGAACATAGGAACAGGTGTAGGCCATTCAGCCCTTCGAGCCTGTTCCGCCATTCAATTAGATCATGGCTAATCTGTATCTTAACTCCATCCACCCGCCTTGGTTCCATATTCCTTAATACCCTTGCCTAATAAAAATCTATCAATCTCAGTTTTTAAATTTTCAATTGACCCGCAACATCAACAGCTTTTTGGGGGAATGAATTGCAGAGTTCCACTGCCCTTTGTGTGAAGAAGTGCTTCCTGACATCATCCCTGAATGGCCCAGCTCTAATTTTAAGGTTCTGCCCCCTTGTCCTGGACTCCCCCACTGGAGGAAATAGTTTCTCTCTATCCACCCTTTCAACTTCTTTAATCATCTTAAACACCTCAATTAGTTCACCCCATAATATTCTAAACTCAAGGGAACACAAGCCTAGTCTATGCAACTTGTCCTCATATTTTAACCCTTTTAGCCCTGGTATCCTATCTATGAGTTGTAAAGCTGGACTAGCAGAAGCCTGCAAAAAGTAAGGCAGTCAATTAAAACCATCTAAAAGTCTTACTTCTTACTAACAGTCGGGTGAATGCTGCAGTTAAAATCTGCCCTCCAATCAAAAATACAGAGTAGACGCCCGCATCATCTAAAGTGACTGAATGGAGCTGGTGTTCAACCGTGTGAGAGACATCGTCTCGGGGCACGGACGAGATAAATACCTCTGCAACAATATAAAAGGAAAGTTATAAATAGCAGAATAAACTCAGTGTGAAAGCAAACATTGTGCGTTTTTGTATCTATGGTGATGCAATGGCAACGGTAGCGTAGTGGTAATGTCACTGGGCTAGTAATGATCCAGCAATGTGAGTTCAAATCCCACCATGGCAGCTGTTAATTAAATAAAAAGCTAGTATCAGTAATGGTAACCATGAAACTATCGGATTGTCGTTAAAAACCCATCTGGTTCATTAAAATCCTTTAGGGAAGGCAATCTGCCATCTTTACCGGGTCTGGCTGAAATGTGACTCCGGACCCGCAGCAATGTGGTTGACTCTTAACTGCCCTCTGAAATGGCTTAGTAAGTCACTCAGTTGTAACTACAAAACACAATAATATGAAACAGGACAGACTACCTGGCATTGACCTCCGTACAGACACGGCAATGGCACACCCAGCCCAGTCGACCCTGCAAAGTCCTCCTCACCAACATCTGGGGACTTATGCCAAAATTGGGAGAGCTGCCCCACAGACAAATCAAGCAACAGCCTCACAGAATCATACCTCTCAGCCAATGTCCCAAACTCCTCCATCACCATCCCTGGGGATGTCCTGTCCCACCGGCAGGAGAGACCCACCAGGGGTGGCGCTACATGGGCAAAGAAACCTCCTGCTGATTACCACATACCGCCCTCCCTCAGCTGATGAATCAGTACTTCTCTATGTTGAACACCACTTGGAAGAAGCACTGAGAGTAGCAAGGGCATAGAATGTACTCTGGGTGGGGGACTTCAATTACCATTGCCAAGAGTGGCTCAGTAGCACCACTACTGGCTGAGTCCTGAAAGACATGAATGCCAGTCTGGGCCGGCGTGAGAACCAACACGAGGGAAAAACCTACTTGACCTCGTCCTCACCAATCTAGCTGTGGCAGATGCATTTGTCAATGACAGTATTGGTAGCAATGATCACCGCACAGTCATTGTGGAGACGAAGTCCCATCTTCACACTGAGGACACCCTCCATCGTGTTCTGTGGCACTACCACCGTTCTAAATGGGACAGATTCAGAACAGATCAAGCAGCTCAAAACTGGGCATCCATGAGGCGCTGTGGGCCATCAGCAGCAGCAGAATTGTATTCCACCACAATCTGTAACCTCATGGCCCAGCATAACCTTCACTCTACCATTAGCATCAAGCAAGGGGACCAACCCTGATTCAATAAGGAGTGTAGAGGAGCAGCACCAGGCATATCTAAAAATGAGGGGCCAACCCGGGGAAGCTGCAACACAGGACTACATGCATGCTAAAAAGCAGAAGCAGCATGCTATAGACAGGGCTAATCGCTCCCACAATCAACGGATCAGATCAAAGCTCTGCAGTCTTGCCACATCCAGTCATGAATGGTGGCGGACCATTAAACAACTAACGGGAGGAGGAGGCTCCATGAATATCCCCATCCTCAATGATGGTGGAGCCCAGCACGCGAGTGCAAAAGAAAAGGCTGAAGTGTTTGCAACCACCTTCAGCTAGGAGTGGATGATCCATATCGGCCTACTCTTGAGGCTCCCACCATCACAGAAGCCAGTCTTCAGCCAATTCGATTCACTCCACATGATATCAAGAAATGGCTGAGTACACTGGATACAGCAAAGGCTACGGGCCCCAACAACCTTCCGGCTATTGTGCTGAAGACTTGTGCTCCAGAACTAGCCGCGCCTCTAGCCAAGCTGTTCCAGTACAGCTACAACACTGGCATCTATCCGACAATGTGAAAAACTGCCCATGTATGCCCTGTCCACAAAAAGCAGGACAAATCCAACCCGGCCAATTACTGCCCCATCAGTCCACTCTCAATCATCAGCAAAGTGATGGAAGGTGTCATCGACAGTGCCATCAAGCGGCACTTACTCACCAATAACCTGCTCGCTGATGCCCAGTTTGTGTTCTGCCAAGACCACTCGGCTCCCAACCTCATTACAGCCTTGATCCAAACATGGACAAAGGAGCTGAATTCCAGAGGTGAGGTGAGCGTGACTGCCCTTGACATCAAGGCAGCATTTGACTGAGTGTGGTATCAAGGAGCCCTAGTAAAACTGAAGTCAATGGGAATCGGGGGGGAAAACGTTCCACTGGCTGGAATCATACCTAGCACAAAGGAAGATGGTTGTGGTGGTTGAAGGTCAATCATCACAGTCCCAGGACGTCGCTGCAGGGGTTCCTCAGGGCAGTGTCCTAGGCCCAACCATCGTCAGCTGCTTCATCAATGACCTTCCCTCCAACATAAGGTCAGAAATGGGGATGTTCGCTGATGACTGCCGTGTTCAGCGCCATTCACAACTCCTCAGATAATGAAGCATTCCATGCCCGCATGCAACAAGACCTGGACGATATTCAGGCTTGGGCTGATAAGTGGCAGGTAACATTCGCGCCACAGAAGTGCCAGGCAATGACTTTGTCCAACAAGCGAGGCTAACCACCTCCCCTTGACATTCAACGGCATTACCATCGCCAAATCCCCCACCATCAACATCCATGGGGTCACCATTGACCAGAAACTTAACTGGACCAGCCATATAAATACTGTGGCAACAAGAGCATATCAGAGGCTAGGTATTCTGTGGCGAGTGTCTCACCTCCTGACTCCCTAAAGCCTTTCCACCATCTACAAGGCACAAGTAAGGAGTGTGATGGAATACTCTCCACTTGCCTGGATGAGTGCAGCTCCAACAACACTCAAGAAGCTCAACACCATCCAGGATAAAGCAGCCCGCTTGATTGGCACTCCATCTACCACCTTAAACATTCACTCCCTCCACCACTGGCATACCGTGGCTGCAGTGTATACCATCTACAAGCACTGCAGCAACTCGCCAAGGCTTCTTTGGCAGCACCTCCCAAACCCGCAACCTGTTCCACCTAGAAGGACAAGGGCAGCAGACACATGGGAACACCACCACCTCCAAGTCACACACCATCCTGACTTAGAAGTATATCGCCAATCCTTCATCGTCGCAGGGTCAAAATCCTGGAACTCCCTACCTAACAGCACTATCGCAGTACCTTCACCACACGGACTGCAGCGGTTCAAGAAGGCAGCTCACCACCACCTTCTCAAGGGCAATTAGGGATGGGCAATAAATGCTGGCCTTGCCAGCGATGCCCACATCCCATAAACAAATAAATTAAAAATTAAAAAATTCTCTGGCTTCTAATTAAGAAGAACTTACATTTCTATAGCGTCTTTCACAATCTCAGGATGTCCCAAATTGCTTTACAGCCAATGAAGTACTTTTGAAGTGTAGTCACTGTTGTAATGTAGGAAATGCGGCAGGCAAGATGTGCATAACGAGATCCCACAAACAGCAATGTGATAATGACTAGATTATCTGGTGTTTTTTAGTGTTGGTTGAGGGATAAATATTGGCCCAGGACACCAGGGAGAACTCCCCTGCTTTTATTTGAATAATGTCATCGGATCTTTTATATCCACCTGAGAGGGCAGATGGTGCCTCGGCTTAACGTCTCATCCGAAATACGGCACCTCCAAAAGTGCAGCACTCTTTCAGTACTGTACTGGGAGTGTCAGCCTGGATTATGTGCGCAAGTCTCTCGAGTGGGGTTTGAACCCATCATTTTTTGACTCAGAGGCAAGACTGAGCCATAGCTGACACTACTGAACAACCCATTGCAAAAAATAATATTGTTAACCGACATCTCTCGCACCACAGGCAGCTCTTCTGTAGCTGAAGTTCAGCCCTTTGAATACTTTGTTTAGCATCTAATTATACACTCAATCGTGATGTGACAGGAGCAGGATATAAGGGGTGCAAACCAGCATTACAAAACTGGCAGCTCTCCTTCCATTCTGATTCAGCTAAACAATATATTTTTTTTAATTGCAAATATACAAATTAATTTTAATCTGAATGCACCACCAGATTTAACAGGGGCTTGCCGTTCATGCTCAGATTGTAAACAATAAGCTTGTCCAGACCCTGGCGAATATTGCTACAAGCAGAAACCAGGGGTGCATTACTGGTCTCAGGAAAAGAGCCCAATTGGTGTTAGCTGGAGTGGTAACTGTAAGAGGAAGCAGAATGAGAGAGAGAAAGGGAGAGAGAGAGAAGGAGATGAGAGAAAGAGACAGAGGAAGAGAGAGTGAAAGAGAGAGTGAGAGAGAGAGAGAGAGAGAGAGCGAGCGCGAGAGCGAGCGCGAGAGCGAGCGCGAGAGCGAGCGCGAGAGAGAGCGCGAGAGAGAGCGCGAGAGAGAGCGCGAGAGAGCGCGCGAGAGAGCGCGCGAGAGAAAGAGAGAGAGAGAGAAAAAGGGAGAGAGAAAAAGAGAAAGAGAACTGGAAAGAGAAAATGGCAGTAAGAGAGGGGGACTGTAAGGAAATAGTTGCAAACAAAGCATGTCAAAAGTTGCATTAAAATTTCTTGCATGATTGTAGTTTCAGCGAGAATATCGAAGCACAATAATAGATTTAAAATGTGGGGCTTGTTAGATCCGTGATTCTGACAGTATGCTGTTTTTCAATAACCACACGGATGCTGTAACTTAACAATAAACAGGTATTTACTGGAGGAGGATAGTCTCAAGACTGGGGGTACAGAGGCATGCGCAAGGCTTATATACAGGTGTGGTCACTACCGGTACTACAGTATACAGGAGCTGTAAAAGTAGTTCTGTCTTAAAGGCACATACACTACAATTCCTCCCCTTTTAGATTAGTAGTACCCCTAATATTCAAATAACAATTAACACTTTAACATGTACATTAAACAACAATAGTCCATTTATAGATTCAGTCTTTGGGGCGGCTTCCTGACCCTTTCGGGATAGCGCCTTTCCTGAGGTTCTTGTTCTTGGTGCAGAGGCGATTCTGACCCCTTTTCATCGGGTAGTTCATCGGGTTCCACTGCTATTGGTTGAGGAAGATGCTACCGGTATGTCGGGTTCATCCCCAGGTACTCGAGACATGGGGTTGGCGCGTTCCTGTGACGCTAAGATCTGATCGACGTGGCATCTCACAATGTTCTCCCCGACATCCACTGTGTACATTAATGGCCCCTGCCTTGTGCATATCGTTCCGGGTTGCCATTTCTCTGTTCGATAGTCACGGACCAAGACTGGCTGTCCTACATTGAAGCTCCTTGTCGGCTTCTCATTGATGTGCTGGAATTGTTTGTCCTCAACATTTCTTCGCACATTTGGTCTGAGCAAGTCCAGACGAGATCTCAACCTTCGGTTAAAGAACATCATGGCCGGGGTCTGGTTGGTAACTGCATGTGTCGCGTTTCGGTAGGCTAATAAGAAATTGTCCATCTTATGCTGTAGTGGAATTTCATCGTCGCACATGGCCTTTATCGCCTTCTTAAAGGTTTGTACGAACCTCTCAGCCAATCCATTTGTGGCTGGATGATACGGGGCGGATGTGTAATGCCTTACCCCATTCCTTCTCATAAATTTTTGAAACTCTTTGGACACAAACTGTGGTCCATTATCAGAGCAAATCTGCTCTGGCAACCCGTTTCTGGCAAATATGGTCTATAGGACTGCAATCGTTTTCTCTGTAGTGGTTGAGGAAATTTTTATCACCTCAGGCCACTTCAAATGAGCATCCACTGCTATTAAGAACATTGAGTCCATGAATGGACCAGCGAAATCAATATGCACCCGTTGCCATGGAGAGGAGGGCCACTCCCATGGGTGTGGAGGGGCATGTGGTGGTGCATTTTGGACCTTCTGGCATCCTAAGCAGCTCTTAGTTAGGTCTTCGATTTGTTGATCGATTCCCGGCCACCACACAAGCCCTAGCAAGGCTTTTCATTTTCACTCCCCCCCAGATGACCTTCATGTAGCTCATTTAGCACTTAACTTGGGTGGAATCACCACTCTGGATCCACACATCACTGTCTTCTGGCATACTGACAGCTGTTCTCTTCTGGATGAGAATGCTGGCAACAGTGAGTCGCCATGTGTTGGCCATCCCCTCACCGTCAAATCATATACCCGAGACAGCGTCGGATCATTGCGGGTCTCCTTCTCTATATCCGCGTTTGTTACTGGCAATCGTTCAATTATTGACGAATAAAATATCTCGATAGGGTCCACTGCTGGTGCTTCCTCCACAGTAGGCAGTGGCAGACGCGATAGCCCATCAGCGTTCCCATGCTGTTTCGTGCCTTTATCTATTTCATATTGATTCGCCCCTAGAAACAGGGACCATCTTTGTGACCGTTGTGCAGTCATCACTGGAACGCCCTTCTTAGGATTAAAGATGGAGACAAGTGGTTGGTGGTCAGTCAGCAAGGTGAACTTCTGCCCATGCAGATAGTGGTTGAATTTTTTTACTCCCCATACTAGGCCGAGGGCCTCCCTGTCAATCTGGGCATAGTTGCGCTCGGCTGAGGTTAGTGACCGAGACGCAAAGGCTACTGGCCTCTCCAACCCGTCTGGGAATTTGTGCGACAGCACCGCTCCAATACCATAGGGTGATGCATCACATGCCAAACGAATTGGTAGTGCTGGGTTGAAATGGGCCAACACCTCTTTTGATCTGATCAATTCTTTACACTTCAGGAAAACTCGTCTACGTTCGTCATCCCACTTCCATGGTACGCCTGTTTGCAGTAGGGTGTTCAGTGGGTGTAATACCATGGACAAATTTGGTAAGAACTTGTGGTAGTAGTTTACCAGCCCGAGGAACGACCTCAGTTGTGACACATTTTCCGGTGCTGGAGCCTTGACTACTGCCTCAATCTTTTCAGGGGACTTATGTAACCCCTCTTCATCGATGACGTGGCCACAATACGAGATCTCTTTCTGGAAAAACTCGCACTTGTGGCGATTAGCTCGTAGCCCATACTCCTTTAATCTGGTGAGCACCTTCTCCAAGTTGGCGAGGTGATCACTGTCATTTTCGCCCGTGACCAAGATGTCGTCCAAATAACATTGGGTCCCTGGAATCCCTTGCAGGACTTGATCCATTGTCCTTTGCCAGATAGCCGGAGCCGAGGCTACCCCGAACATCAGCCGGTTGTATTGATAGAGACCTTTATGAGTGTTAATCGTAAGGTATTGTTTCGAAGCTTCTTCTACCTCCATTTGCAAGTACGCCTGGGCTAGATCAATTTTGGTGAAGCGTTTACCTCCAGATAGCGAGGCGAAAATATCCTCAATTCGTGGAAGCGGATATTTACCGTGTGAAGGACTGGGTTCACTGTCACCTTAAAATCCCCACAGATGCGGACCTTCTTTGGTTCCCCAGGCGTATTACTCAACGACCTCTTCATTACAGGAACGATGGGTGTAGCCCACTCGCTCCAGTCCACTTTGGACAGTACTCCTGAACGTTCCAACCCTTCCAGCTCTGCTTCGACAGCTGGTCTGATCGCATAAGGCACTGGTCTGGCCTTAAGAAACTTTGGGCTTGCATTTTCCTCTATTTTAATTGTTGCTGTTATTCCTTTTAGTGTTCCTAGTCCCTCCTGGAACACTTCTTTTGCGTCAGTTAGCATTTTTGACAGTCGTCCAGGTGTGACGTCGTCATCCTTTTTGGCCTCAACCTTCAGTGCCTGTATGGAATGCCAATCGAATTGCATCTTCCGGATCCATTCACATCCTAGCAGTGGTGGTCCTCCATCTGGCAATACATATATATCCATTTTAGGTATTACCTGGCCTTTATATATCACTTTCACCCTTATTTTTCCTTTGGGGTAGACTTTTTGCCCCGTATACGTCTTCAAGACAATCTCTGTAGCTTTCAAGGGTATATGGGAAAATAGCCGCTTGTAGTCCCTTTGGTTTATGACCGTTAGGGCTGATCCTGTGTCCAATTCCATTTTCACTTGGACTCCGTCTATCTGAGTGTAACCCAGATAGTCTGGTGATCCTCCATTTTGGTTACCTTATGTAGTTTCAGACAACCCAGCTCCTTGCTTCCGGAGTCTGTATCACTTTTCTGTTCGTCTGAACCACTGTCCATCACCTGGGGTACCTTTTTGTACTTCTCCTGTGGAGATTTCTTACTGTTGGTTTTCTTCCCAGACCTGCAGACTCTTGCTATGTGTCCTGCTTTTCCACACTGTCTGCACACTTGGTCCTTGAACCAACAATCCTTCTGGTCAGGTGTTGTTCTGCCGCAGCGATAGCACTTCCCTGTTCCATAGGACATTTCATTGGTGCCATATTCTTGCGGCCTCCGTTGTATCTCTGCAGCTCCCCTTGCAGCTGCTTCGTGTGATACTGCCATACTGAAAGCCTTGTCCAGCGTAAGATCCTTTTCTGATAGAAGCCATTTCTGGGTTACTTCACTTTGAAGCCCACACACAAACTTATCCCTTAACGTATCTGCTAGTCCCGCTCCAAACTGGCAGTGTTTCGATAGCTTGCGCAGTTCCGTTAGGTACTCAGCATTGCTTTCGTCTTTGTGTTGGTTCCTTTTATGGAACTTAAATCGTTCTGCTATCAGCAGCGGTGTGGGGTTTAAGTGGTCCTGTAGGATTTCTACTATGTTTTCGAAATTCTTGTTCACCGGCTTCTCTGGGGTTATTAGATTTTGCAGTAACCCATAAGTTTTGGCACCCATGGAATTTAACAGAACCAGTGCTTTACTAGCATCTGGCACTTCATTCGCCCTGCAGTACACCTCAATGTGTTCCACATATGTCGCCCAATCTTCGACTTCATTGTCGAACATAGAGATACTGCCACTCTTCGGCATCCCTGGGTGTGATTTAACTGTCAAAAATGGCGTCTCCCGCGCTTCCCCTTCTTCTCCGCTGGCACAAAATGGCGTCTCCCGCGTTTTCCTTCCTTCCCACGCTCGCCCTTCTTCTCCGCTGCGGCTTCTAAAAATGACGTCTCCCGCGCTCTTCCTTCTTCTCCACAGCTCAATGGCGTCTCCCGCGCTCTCCCTTCTTCTCCCCGTGGACACTGTTCAGCCCTTGAGCCCTGGCTGTGCTCTGCGCGTTCTCTTTTTTTTTTTTTCGACGCCGCTCGGTCCTGAACCTGGCTGTTGCTTTACCCTCTCTCTCCGGTTTTTTTTTTTCTCGACGCTGCTCGGTTTTCAACCCCCGGCTGCGCCCTGTGCACTTCACCCTCTGTCTTACCCCGTCGACGTTGCTCGGCTTTCTCTCCACCGCCGGTCGGCTCCAGCCGCCACTGTCCGGGATGGGTCTGCGCTGGACCTGTCGTCAGTCTCTTGCTGATCGTCGTGGCTGGGGAACCAAGCCCGGCTCTCCACAGCCTCCCCGGCGATGTTCACTCTCTGCCGGACAACTGGGCGGTTGCTCGTGGTCGACGCCCGTGTTCCTGGCCTCGACTTTTTTTTTTTTTTTCGTTACACCGCCCTCCCGGAGCAAATCCTCGAAGGGAATGCAGAGTTGCAGGTAGATTTGAATCGACACTCGTCACCACTGTTAGATCCGTGATTCTGAGAGCATGCTGTTTTTCAATAACCACACGGATGCTGTAACTTAACAATAAACAGGTATTTACTGGAGGAGGGTAGTCTCAAGACTGGGGGTACAGAGGCATGCGCAAGGCTTATATACAGGTGTGGTCACTGCCGGTACTACAGTATACAGGAGCTGTAAAAGTAGTTCTGCCTTAAAGGCACATAAACTACAAGGCTCCTGTTCACAATCTTTTTTCTAGCTCTTAATCTTTGAAAAGTTGTCTATATTTTCACAGAATCACAGAAACCCCACAGTGCAGATAGAGGCCATTTCAGCCCATCGAGCCTGCACCGACACATATCCCACCCGATCCCCGTAACCCCTACACCAACACATATCCCACCCTATCCCCACGTATTTAATCCCCCTAACACTAAGGGTCAATTTTTTTTATCATAGCCAATCAACCTAACCTGCACATCTTTGGACTGTGGGAGGAAACCAGAGCACCCGGAGGAAACCCACGCAAACACGGGGAGAATGTGCAAACTCCACACAGACAGTCACCCGAGGCCGGATTCGAACCTGGGTCCCTGGCGCTGTGAGGCAACAGTGCTAACCACTATGCCTCCGTGTTAAGTTATGTGATTAACAAACTGGTGCTTGCTAATGTCACAGCGCTTGTAATCTGACTTCACTGACATCACAAGGCCAAAGGGGTGACTCCTCTGTATATATTGGCCCAGAAATTCGGGTCGGTGTAAGCCCCCGATCTGCACTTACCTTGCGCGCCGGCAGTTGAGCTGTAGGGCCCCATGGAATTCAGATCCGGGGCCTGGTCCAGCTGCCGGCGTGCAGTGCTTGCGTGTCCCAGGGGCGCAGTTAGTTCGATGCGTCCCCTGGGATCACGTGGGCCATGGGCAGCCAATCGGAGCAGGGAATGCTCCATTCATAAGTCTGACAGGAAGTGCTGTCAAGACTTATAAATAGTACGGCCCCAAAATAGCACTAAACCTTCAAATACATTTTTTTTTTAAATCACATTTTTTAAATAAACTATAAATTACATGAAATAACTATTTTAAACAATAATTTAAATTTTTGAAAAAAATAATTTTATATTCTAACGGGGCTAAAAATAAACTTACCTTGCTTTAAAGTATTTAAAAATAAAAAACCTGTGGAAAAAATGTTTTAATTTTAATTAATTCACCACTTACCTTGTAAAAACCAGGCCTTACGCCTGCTTTTTATATTTCTAAATTCTGCAGGTTTACCTTCCTGGGAAAACCTGTAAAAAAAAATGAAGTTCAATGCGCACACGCAGCCTCCCCCGTGCACGCGTTCGACCTCTGAACCTCTTCATTCAGAGGAATGGAAGTGCCGGTTTCCCGTGCATGCAGGAAACCGGCACTTCCATCGGGCCTACGGGTGAGTACCCCTTGCGCACTCACCCGTGGGGACCCAAAGTTCTGGGCCAATGTAATTTTCAGACCAGGAATCAATCTTTATGAATTTAAGCAAAAATCACATTTAAATCTGGCGAAGAAACTGGTCCAGATAGTGATAGTAACCTTAGCAAGAACTGTCAATGGAAAAATGATACCATTACCATCAATTCAGAACTATTGTATAGGGTTTAATAGTATAATGCATGGCTTTACGCACACTTAAAGCATAACAACTTACATTTATACAGCGCCTTTAGTGCAGTAAAACATCCCAAGGCGCTTCACAGGAGTGATTATCAGACAAAATTTGACACCGAGCCACATAAGGCGATATTAGGACAGGTGACCAAAAGCTTGGTCAAAGAGGTAAACTTTAAGAGGCATCTTAATGGAGGACAGAGAAGCAGAGGGGTTTGGGGAGGGTATTCCAGAGCTTAGGGCTTAGGTGGCTGAAGGCACAGCCGCCAATGGTGAAGCGATGGAAATCGGGGATGCGCAAGAGGCCAGAATTGGAGGAATGCAAAATAAAATATTTATTACTTACAGATAGATGTTTGAACAAAAATTAGTAACTTCAAGTAGAAAATGATTGAGAACAGTACCATTTCTTTGTATTTCACAATAAAATGGTTAGCTGGTCACCAAAAGCTTATAAAGTTAATTTGCTGAGTCTATTGCCTGAAAGAGAAGGGATTATAACTGCATAGTTTTATTACCATTTTTATAGATCATAACATCAGCATCTGTCTGGAGTTGTTGCTTGAAACGAATGGTCACATTGTCGCCCTTATTTGCAGTAACAGTAATGGCTTCTGGGAGGAAATGTGCTGAAAAATAAAAGACATTGGGGTCGATTTTCATTCAGCAGTTGGGAAGGAGGTGGGGCTACAACTTTTGGGTTTTAGTCCCACCTACATCGACATCCGGCCAATCCACACGATTTTCCCTTGATTGACCTTGTTGAGCCCGCCCAGCGGGCTCAGCAGGCCAATTAAGGGCCACCCGGCAACAGGTGACATCACAGACTGAAATTTCATCTGTCAAGAGGTGTTGACAGATGAAATATCAGTGTTTCACAGCTGTTTGAAGCTGTCAAACACTGACAGTCTGACTTCTAACCTGAGTCCTTCTACGCAGACTCAGTTAGAACTGTCACCGGCACTGAAAGCTGAAGGCTGTCACTTTTGACAGTTCGCGGCCATTCTGTTTTCAGTGCCAGCTGAGTGATGGACTCCAGAAACCTAGAGAAAGAAAGGCTGTTAAGGTAAGTACAGGTAATTTAAACTTCTTTACACACTTTAGACACACCAAACACACTTACCTTTGCACTCATGCACCCATCACTCACCTGAACACCGACATCGTGACCCCTCCAAGTCCTTCAACCTGACGGCCCGCCTGCTCTAACCTGGCGTGGTTTGGAGCCATAGGGAATCCCACACAACACCCCTCAAAATAGGGATCAGGCTAAAAACTGCCTGTTAACTACCTGTTAACAGGCAGTTAATTGGCACTAATCCCTTCCCGCCTTGGGTCGGCGGGTCCCAGTGCGGGGCGGGTACCCGCCTCCTTTGAAACTTACGTGGAGGCGGGTTTTGGGCAGGATGGTGTCGGGACCCCCGAATTCGGGATTTTAGCCCCCCGCATGGCACACTGAAAATCAACCCCATTGCTTTCACCAGATCAGATCAAACCGTTTATTCTTGAACCAGGTAGCATACACACAATGATTCGGGGTCATCCCTGTTTGGCATAAAAATAAAACAAAGAAGGTGACTCAACCGTGGCTAACAAGGGAAATTAGGGATAGCATAAGATCCAAGGAGAGGACGTATAAATTGGCCAGAAAAAGCAGCAAACCTGAGGATTGGGAGCAGTTTAGGATTCAGCAAAGGAGAACAAAAGGATTAATTAAGAGGGGGAAAATAGAATGTGAGAGTAAGCTTTCAGGGAACATTAAAACTAACTGTAAAAGCTTCTATAGATATGTGAAGAAAAAATGAGTGGTGAAGTCAAGCGTAGGTCCCTTGAAGTCAGAATCAGGGGAATTTATAATGGGGAACAAAGACATGGCAGACCAATTAAATACATACTTTGGTTCTGTCTTCACAAAGGAGGACACAAATAACTTCGCAGAGATGTCAGGGAACATAGGGTCTAATGAGAGGGAGGAACTGAATGAAATCAGTATTTGTAGGTGTTAAATCCGTGAATCTTAAGGTATGGTGTTCTTCAATAAATAGACGGAGACTGCAGATAACAATCAACAGGTGTTTACTGGATGAGGGTATTCTTAAAAACTAACAGTACAGATCCCTACTCAGGGTTTATATACAGGTGTGGTCACTGCTGGTACTACAGTATACAGGAGCTGTAAAAGTAGTTCTCCTCTTTAAAAAGGTACATACACTACAATTCCTCCCCTTTTAGATTAACAGTACCATAACATTCAATTAACAGTTAACACTTATAACATGCACATTAACTGAAATAGTCCATTTATAGATTCAGTCTTTGGGGCGACTTCCTGATCCTTTCTGGATAGCGCCTTTCCCGAGTGTCTTGCTCTTGGTGCGGAGGCGAATCTGGCCCCCTGTCATCAGTTAGTTCATCAGCTTCCGATGCTACTGTTTCTGGGGTAGATGCTACCGGTATGTTGGGTTCATCACCAGGTACGCGAGACATAGGGTTGACTCGTTCCTGTGACGCTAGGATCTGGTCGACATGGTGTCTCACAATGTTCTCCCCAACATCCACTGTGTACATTAGTGGCCCCTGCCGTGTGCATATCGTTCCTGGTTGCCATTTCTCTGTTCGGTAGTCGCGGGCCAAGACTGGTTGCCCTACATTGAAGCTCCTTGTCGGCTTCTCATGGATGTGCTGGAATTGCTTATTCTCAACATTTCTTCGTACATTTGGTCTGAGCAAATCCAGACGAGATCTCAACCTTCGGTTAAAGAACATCATGGCCGGGGTCTGGTTGGTAACTGCATGTGTCGCATTTCTGTAGGCTAACAGGAAATTGTCCACCTTATGCTGCAGTGGAATGTCGTCATCGCACATGCCCGTACTGCCTTTTTAAAGGTTTGTACGAACCTCTCAGCCAATCCATTTGTGACTGGATGATACGGGGCGGATGTGTAATGCCTTACCCCATTCCTTCTCAAATTTCCGAAACTCTTCGGACACAAACTGTGGTCCGTTATCAGAGCAAATCTGTTCTGGCAAGCCGTTCCTGGCAAATATGGTCCGTAGGACTGCAATCGTTTTCTCCGTAGTGGTGGAGGACATTTTGATCACCTCAGGCCATTTCGAGTGTGCATCCACTGCTATTAAGAACATTGAGTCCATGAATGGACCAGCAAAATCAATATGCACCCGTTGCCATGGAGAGGAGGGCCACTCCCATGGGTGTAGAGGGGCATGTGGTGGTGCATTTTGGACCTTCTGGCATCCTGAGCAGCTCTTTGTTAGGTCTTCGATTTGTTGATCGATCCCTGGCCACCACACATACGCCCTAGCAAGGCTTTTCATTTTCACCCCTCCCAGATGGCCTTCGTGAAGCTCAATGAGCACTCTTTCCCTTAACTTGGGTGGAATTACCACTCGGGATCCACACATCAATGTCTCCTGGCATACTGACAGCTGTTCTCTTCTGGATGAGAATGGTGGCAATAGTGAGTCGCCATGTGTTGGCCATCCCTTCACCATCAAATCATATACCCGAGACAGTGTCGGATCATTTCGGGTCTCCTTCTCTATATCCGTGTTAGTTACTGGCAAGCGTTCAATTATAGTTGAATAAAATATTTCGACAGGGTCCACTGCTGGTACTTCCTCCGCAGTAGGCAGTGGCAGGCGTGATAGCCCTTCAGCGTTTCCATGCTGTTTCGTGCCCTTATACTCTATCTCATATTGGTTCAGCCCTAGAAAAAGGGACCATCTTTGTAGCCGTTGTGCAGTCATCACCGGAACGCCCTTCTTTGGATTAAAGATGGAGACAAGTGGTTGGTGGTCAGTCAGCAAGGTGAACTTCTGCCCGTGCAGATAGTGGTTGAACTTTTTCACTCCCCATACTAGGCTGAGGGCCTCCCTGTCAATCTGGGCGTAGTTGCGCTCGGCTGAGGTTAGTGACTGAGACGCAAAGGCTACTGGCCTCTCCAACCCATCTGGGAATTTGTGCGACAGCACCGCTCCAATACCATAGGGTGATGCATCACACGCCAACCGAATTGGTAGTACTGGGTTGAAATGAGCCAACACCTCTTTTAATGTGATCAATTCTTTGCACTTCTGGAAAGCTCGTTTACATTCGTCATTCCACATCCATAGTACCCCCATTTGCAGTAGGGTGTTCAGTGGGTGCAATACTGTAGACAAATTTGGTAAGAACTGATGGTAGTAGTTCACCAGCCCGAGGAACGACCTCAGTTGTGACACATTTTCCGGTGCTGGAGCCTTGACTACTGCCTCAATCTTTTCAGGGGACTTATGTAACCCCTCTTCATCAATAACGTGGCCACAATACGAGATCTGCTTCTGGAAAAACTCGCATTTGTGGCGATTAGCTCGGAGCCCATATTCCTTCAATCTAGTGAGCATCTGCTCAAGGTTGGCGAGGTGATCACTGTCATTTTCGCCCGTGACCAGGATGTCGTCCAAGTAACACTGGGTCCCTGGAATCCCTTGCAGGACTTGATCCATTGCCCTTTGCCAAATAGCCGGAGCTGATGCTACCCCGAACACCAGCCGGTTGTATTGGTAGAGACCTTTGTGAGTGTTGATCATGAGGTATTGTTTCGAGGCTTCTTCTACCTCCATTTGCAGGTACGCCTGGGGCAGATCAATCTTAGTGAAGCGTTTTCCTCCAGATAGCAAGGCGAAAATATCTTCAATCCGCGGAAGCGGATGTTGTACCGTGTGAAGGACTGGGTTCACTGTCACCTTAAAGTCCCCACAGATGCGAACCTTCTTTGGTTCCTCAGGCGTATTACTCAACGACCTCTTCATTACAGGAACGATGGGTGTAGCCCACTCGCTCCAGTCCACTTTGGACAGTACTCCTGAATGTTCCAAACCTTCCAGCTCTGCTTCGACGGCTGGGCGGATCGCATAAGGCACCGGTCTCGCCTTAAAAAACTTTGGGCTTGCATTTTCCTCTATTTTGATCGTCGCTGTTATGCCTTTTAGTGTTCCGAGTCCCTCCTGGAACACCACTTGTGCGTCAGTTAGCATTTTTGACAGTCGTCCAGGTGTGACGTCGTCATCCTTTTTGGCCTCTACCATCAGTGCCTGTATGGAATGCCAATCTAACTGTATCTTCCGGATCCATTCACGTCCTAGTAGTGGTGGTCCTCCATCTGGCAATACATATAGGTCCATTTTTGGTGTTTCCTTGCCATTGTATATCACGTTCACCCTTATTTTCCCTTTGGGGTAGACTTTTTGCCCCATGTACGTCTTCAAGACAATCTCTGTATCTCTCAAGGGTATATGTGAGAATAGCCGCTTGTAGTCCCTTCGGTTTATGACTGTTAGGGCTGATCCTGTGTCCAATTCCATTTTCACTTGGACTCCGTCTATCTTGAGCGTGACCCAGATAGTTTGGTGATCCTCCATTTTGATTACATTATGTAGTTTCAGACAACCCAGCTCCTTGCTTCCGGAGTCTGTATCACTTTTCTGTTCGTCTGAACTACTCTCCGTCACCTTATGTACATTTTTGTACTTCTCCTGTGGAGATTTCTTGCTGCTGGTTTTCTTTCCCGACCTGCAGACTCTTGCTATGTGTCCTGCTTTTCCACACTGTCTGCACACTTGGTCCTTGAACCAACAATCCTTCTGGTCGTGTGTTGTTCTGCCGCAGCGATAACACTTCACTGCTCCATATGACATTTCATTGGTGCCATATTCTTGCGGTCTCCGTTGTATCTCTGCAGCGCCCCGTGCAGCTGCTTCGTGTGATACTGCCATGCTGAAAGCCTTGTCCAACGTAAGATCCTTTTCTGATAGAAGCCATTTCTGGGTTCCTTCACTTTGAAGCCCACACACAAACTTGTCCCTTAACGTATCTGCTAGTCCCATTCCAGTGTTACGATAGCTTGCGCAGTTCCGTTAAATACTCAGCATTACTTTCGTCTTTATGCTGGTTCCTTTTGTGAAACTTAAATCTTTCGGCTATCAGCAGCGGTGTGGGGTTTAAGTGGTCCTGTAGGATTGCCACTATGCTTTCAAAATCCTTATCCACTGGCTTCTCTGGGGTTATTAGGTTTCGCAGTAAGCCATACGTTTTTGCACCCATGGAATTCAACAATACCAGTGCTTTCCTGGCATCTGGCACTTCATTCGCCTTGCAGTACACTTCAATACGTTCTACATATGTCGCCCAATCTTCGACTTCATTGTCGAACGCTGTGACACTGCCACTCTTCGGCATCCCTGGGTGTGGTTAGACTGACTAAAATGGCGTCTCCCGCGCTCTCCCTTCTTCTCCGCTGGCTCAAAATGGCGTCTCCCGCGCTTCCCTTTCTTCCCGCGCTCGCCCTTCTTCTCCGCTGCGGCTTCAAAAATGGCGTCTCCCGCGCTCTCCCTTCTTCTCCGCTGCGGCTCAAATGGCATCTCCCGCGCTTCCTTTCTTCCCCCGCGGACGCTGCTCAGCCCTTGAGCACTGGCTGCGCTCTGCGCATTTCTCATTGCTGCCGCTCAGTCCTGAACCCCGGCTGTGCTTTACCCTCTCTCTTTTTGTTTTCCATCGACGTCGCTCGGTCTTCAACCCCCGGCTGCGCCCTGTGCGCTTTACCCTCTCTTTTACCCCGTCGACGCTGCTCGGCCTTTTCTGTGCCGTCGGTCGGCTCTAGCCGCCACTGTCTGGGAAGGGTCTGCGCCGTACCTGTTGCGCTGGATCATCATGACTGGAGAACCAAGCCCAGCTCTCAACAGCCTCCCCTGCGATGCTCACTCTCTGCTGGATGACTGGGCAGTTGCTCGTGGTCGACGCCCGTGCTTCTGGCCTCGACTTTCTTCCACTGTCCTCCAGGAGCGAATCCCTGGGAGGAAATGCAGAGTTGCAGGTAGGTTCGAATCTGCCTCGGTGCCACTGTTAAATCCGTGAATCTTAAGGTATGGTATTCTTCAATAAATAGACGGAGACTGCAGATAACAATCAACAGGTGTTTACTGGATGAGGGTATTCTAAAAACTAACAGTACAGATCCCTACTCAGGGTTTATATACAGATGTGGTCACTGCCGGTACTACAGTATACAGGAGCTGTAAAAGTAGTTCTCCTCTTAAAGGTACATACACTACAGTAGGGAAATGGTGTTAGGGAAATTGACGGGATTGAAGGCCGATAAATCCCCAGGGCCTGATAATCTACATCCTAGGGTACTTAATGAAGTGGCCCTAGAAATAGCAGATGCATTGCTGATCATCTTCCAACCTTCGATAGACTCTGGAACAGTTCCCATGGATTGGAGGGTTGCTAATGTAACCCCACTATTTAAAAAAGGTGGTAGAGAGAAAATGGGAAATTATAGACCGGTAAGCCTGACATCGGTAGTGGGGAAAATGCTAGAGTCCATTATTTATCTTCTATCTATATAAAGCAGTTTGTCTCGCTGTTTGTCTGTCTGTCCGGCTATACAATCAAAAGTTAAAGAGCGTACCTACACATATGTTATATCAAAAGAAAGCTTATCATTAGGGGAGTCTAATAGGTGTATTTACTTTTTGGTCAAACAAAAATTGTTCAGACAGTATACAAAAAAGTTTCAAAAAACGGCAACATTCCGCTCATTAGCGTTGAGTGACGTGATGGTTGACCAATCGTACAGGGGATTAACCTGATGGTTGACCAATCAGTGCATCACGGGGGACATTTCATTGCGTGTGTGGGTGGGCCTAATCCTTCTGAGCTGAGGTGACTGGCGACCATCTTGATTCTAACTCTTCATTTATTTTTCCCACTTTGTGTGTGTGTGTGGAGGGGATTTTGGGAGCGAGTTGAGGTGGGGAAAGATTTCCCCAGCAACCGGGCCTGGGCCTCTCTCAGCCTGTAGCCGCTCAGGAGGGCAGGGGACGAGGGTCACCCCGGCAACCAGGCATGGGCCTCTCTCACAGCCTGTAGCCTCTCAGGAAGGGGGGGGGGGGGAGGGAGGAGGGTTACCCCGGCAACTGGCGGCGTCTCACTCTCCCCTCCCCTCCCCCCCCCCCCCGTCTCTCTCTCTCTCTCCTCTCTCTCTCTTCCCCGCGTAGCCCGAAAGCCCGGGGGAAGAGGGAAGCGAGCAGGTGAGCAGCGGCGTCTCTCTCCCCCCCCCCACCGCAG